>NC_058080.1:3900839-4510172 GCF_014858855.1 Bufo gargarizans
TGTGGAACACCTAAAGGGTTAACAAAGTTTGTAAACCCAGTTTTGAATACCTTGAGGGGTGTACTTTCTTAGATGGAGTCACTTTTTTGAAATTTCTATTCTAGGGGTGCAACAGGGGGCTTCAAATGGGACATGGTATAAACAAAACCAGTCCTGCAAAATCTGCCTTCCAAAACCCATATGGTGTTCCCCTTCTTGTGCTCCCGTTCGCCAAACAGTAGTTTACGACCACATAGGGTGTTTCTGCAAACTACAGAATCAGGGCAACCCATTGAGTTTTGTTTGGCAGTTAACCCTTGTTTTACTCCTGGAAAAAATTGATTATATTGGAAAATTTTCAAAAAATAGAAATTTCGAAATTGTTTCTCCATCTGCCATTAACTCTTGTGGAAACCTAAAGGGTTAAAAGTTTGAAAAAACAGTTTTGAATACCTTGAGGGGTGTAGTTTCTAGAATGGGGTAATTTTTGGGAGGTTTCTATTATTTAAGCCTCACAATATGACTTCAAACCTGAACTGGTCCATAAAAAGTGGGATTTTGAAGATTTCTGAAAAAATTCAAAATTTGCTTCTAAACTTCTAAGCCTTGTAACATCCCCAAAAAATAAAATATCATTCCCAAAATGCTACAAACATGAAGTAGACATATGGGGAATGTAAAGTCATCACAATTTTTGGGGGTATTACTATGTATTACAGAAGTATAGAAACTGAAACTTTGAAATTTGCTAATTTTTCAAAAATGTGGGTAAAAATTGTATTTTTTTATGCAAAAAAATTTACTTTTTTGACCCAATTTTAGCAGTGTCATGAAGTACAATATGTGACGAAAAAACAATCTCAGAACGGCCTGGGTAAGTCAAAGCGTTTTAAAGTTATGAGCACTTAAAGTGACACTGGTCCTTAAGGTGAAATAGGGGTTAAGGGTGTTTAAGCTAGGGGGGCTGAGGTGGTTAAAGGGGAGGTCACTGTGACAGGCACTGTTAAAGGGGCGATCACTGTGAAAGTCACTGTTAAAGGTGCAGTCACTGTAAAAGTCAATGTTAAAGGGGCATCACTGTGAAAGTCACTGTTAAAGGCGCGGTCACTGTGAAAGTCACTGTTAAATGGGCGGTCACAGTTAAGGGGATGGTCACTGTGAAAGACACTGTTAAAATGGCGGTTACTGTGAAAGTCACTGTTAAAGGGGCGGCCACTGTTAAAGGGGCGGTCACTGTGAAAGTCACTGTTAAAGGGGCGGTCACTGTGAAAGTCTTTGTTAAGAGGGACAGTCACTATGAAAGTCACTGTTAAAGGGGCGGTCACTGTGAAAGTCACTGTTAAAATGGTGGTCACTGTTAAAGAGGAGGTCACTGTAAAAGTCACTGTTAAAGGGGCAGTCACTGTGAAAATAACTGTTAAAGGGGCGGTCACTATTAACAGGGCGGTCACTGTGAAAGTCATTGTTAAAGGGGCGGTTACTGTGAAAGTCACTCTTAGGGTCCATTCACACGTCCGTTGTTTCTTTCCTGATCTGTTCAGTTTTTTGCGGAACAGATCTGGACCAGATCTGGACCCATTCATTTTCAATGGGTCCTGAAAAAAAATCAGACATTGTGCTGTCCGATTTTTTTCAGGACCCATTGAAAATGAATGGGTCCAGATCTGGTCCAGATCTGTTCCGCAAAAAACGGAACAGATCAGGAAAGAAACAACGGACGTGTGAATAGACCCTTAAAGGGGCAGCCTCTGTGAAAGTCACTGTTAAAGGGGCGGTCACTGTTAAAGTCACTGTTAAAGGGGCGGTCACTGTGAAAGTCACTGTTAAAGGGGGGTCATTGTGAAAGTCACTGTTAAAGGGGCGATCACTGTGAAAGTAACTTTTATAGGGGTGGGCACTGTGAAGGTCTTTGTTAAAGGGACATGCACTGTGCAAGTCACTGTTAAAGAGGCGGGCACTGTGAAGGTCACTGTTAAAGGGGTGGCCACTATGAAGGTCACTGTTAAAGGAGTGTTCAATGCTAAAAGGGCGGTTACTGTTAAAGGAGCTGGCACTGTGTAGGTCAATGTTAAATGGGCGGCCACTGTGGAGTTCAATGTTAAAGGGGCGGGCACTGTGGAGGTCATTGTTAAAGGGGCGGGTACTGTAGATGTTACTGTTATGGGGGAAACTGTCGATATCTTTTTACGACACACGGAAACATAAAATTAAATAGATGAAATATGCTTGTGCGAAGCCGGGTCCTTCTGCTAGTATAAGATATATATTAAATATTAAAATTTAATAAATACATGTATCAAAGGGTTTGTGCGTAAAAACATTCACTTTGTGTAAGAAGTAGCCGCTTTTTTTATTTTGGGGGTGAGGTGGTTATTATTAAAGAGACACTCTCATATGATACTGTATTTTGTCTGCAGCTTTGGCACTGATGTTAAAGGTCTGTGGCTGCCCTGAAATGTAGTCCATGGCTTAAAGAATTATTGGCGTGTTTGCATCCTTGTGTCTATGAAATACTGTATACACACACATTTAACAGACCTAATTTAGGGGACAGGGAACTGATTGTGCACACTGTACTGTGTTAATCCCTCGCAGACTGCAGAGAAGAGGTTGTGGCATAACTGTATTACACGATTAAAACATTTAGAAGTTTTGATTATTTTGGACCTTTGCAAAGAGTCATTCCCTTACGTCCTACCAGCAGCACAGATGGGGTTAACTGCCCCTGTGGACTGGTAGGACCGGCGGAATTTTAATGAGCCCAAGAACCAATAAACGATCTTCAGCTCCCTGAAAGGGAGGAGATCACCCCCCAGCCCACCGTGTTTTTTTCTGTCCTCTGGACAGGTTGGACTGGCGTATCGCTCCCTTTCTGTAAAGGATCGCCCCGTTTTTTTTTTGCTCTCTTTTGCCTTTATTTCAGGCTGATTGCGGCAATTTTTTGTACCTGGGGGCCGTCGGGGAGCGGGGTGTCCCCCTCCTCTCTCCTTTCAGTTTTTTCTGGTGTCCCGTTTCTTCCCATCGCCACATGTGTGCGGCGCTATGGGCGCCGCCATCTTCCGGAAGTGACGCGCACTTGGTGCGCTACGTCACTTCCGTTTTTTTCGCAGCGCGTTCTGAGGTTCTACTCACCTCCTTGATTAAAATTGCTCCCCTATATACATCCTGGGATCCAGGATGAACCGGGGGAGCTACCTACTGCACATTGAGCCAGTATTGGCTCTCTTATATCTCTGGGCTATTTACGATCTGGGACCCGCCCAGGGGGCGGGGCTTTCTCCTTTTAAGCGCCCAGAGCCTGTCATTCAGTGCTCTGGTTGCATCACTTTGACAAGCTAGCTCCAGAGTTTCCCTGTGCCTTGTGATATCCTTTGTAGTATTGCTTGACGTGGGTTTGTGTGTTCCTCTTCTGCAGCTCTATTTTTCTTCTAGTGCTGGTGGGCCCCCTTAAGGTCTTGTGTTTCCACCTCCAATTTTTGTAGGTGTTATGACTTGTCTTTTCTTTCCAATTACAGACTATGGCTTCCCCCACGGATCCGGATCAGCGAAAGGCTGGGGCCAAGAGGAAGCATTTGGCGTGTTTTGATTGCAACACGCCCTTAGACGACGGCTGTCCCTACTCTAGGTGTGAGAGTTGTCGCACGACATCCACGGAACCCACGATGCAGGAAATGTTTCAGTGGACGAAGACATACGTGGATGATTCCATTAAGGGAGTGGTGCGTTTACTTAATGAGAGGTTACCAGGACCCTCTCAGACTCCCATGGATGTGGTCGCTCCAGTCGCACCTGTCGAAAGACCTTTACCCTGTTCGGTGGGGTCTTCTTCTGAGGAAGAAGAAATTACTTCTTGCTTTTTCCCTCCAGAAAAGACGCAGAAGTTACTTAAGTCCATCAGGTCGGGGGACCAGGATGTTGACATTGGGGAGTCCTCCGATCCCGCCGTACGGACACAGCGTGTCTTCAGAGCGGATGAGACCCTTCTCTCTGTGATGCGCACAGAATGGCGGAAGCCTGAGAAAGGTCCAGTTCTCACCAGAAAGTTTAAACTCATGTACCCGATGGCTAAACCCTTGGTGGAATCGTGGGGTTCCGTTCCCAAGGTGGACATGGCTATAGCCAAGTTGTCCCGGCGCACTCTAGTCCCTGCAGACGATGGGTCTAGTCTGCAGGACCCTCTAGATCGGAGGGCAGAGTGCACCCTTAGAAGGAGTTATGCGGCGGCCGCTGCCTCCGCATCAACTTCAATTGCGGCCACTGAAGTAGCCACTTATTTACGCTCTAGGCTCAACCAGATCCAGACAGACGTGGACCAGAGCGTATCCAGGGATGTTATCCTGGCAGCCTTCAAATCAGCCAACCTGGCTATGGACTTCCTAGTTGACTCCACCCAGATGCAGCTGAAGCTGGCCGCCAAAACTATGGCCTTAGTTTCGGCTGCCCGCAGACCACTTTGGCTAAAACCTTGGATCGCGGACAACGCGTCCAAGTTCAACCTTTGTGGGCTCCCCTTCGAACCAGACAGGCTGTTCGGGTCCGAATTGGACAAAATAATGGAGGGGCTCTCCGACAAAAAGGGGAAGAGCCTCCCCCAGCAGCCCTTTCGGGGACGCCCCAGACAGGAAAAGAAACGCGAAGGACGTCCGGGGCAGCAGTCTAGGCGCAGAGATTGGGGGGGACCGTCTCGTAAATATTCGAGGCGCTCCCGTAAACCCACCAAGGAGGCAAAACCCTCCTGACTATGGGCCTCTTCGATGCTCTTGGATAAGTCCTGCTGCCCCTGCAGTGTCTCCTCTAGACTTTCCCGTACCACTCCCCCAAACTCCCGTGGGGGGCCGTCTCTCCCATTTCAAAGACTCTTGGAGTCAGTTGATCACAGACCCTTGGGTTCTAGACTTAGTCTCCGTCGGGTACCGGGTAGATTTTCTCTCTCTCCCCCCAGAGAGATTCATCGCCACTCGAAACTTCGGGTCGGCCAAACAAGTGGTCCTGGAATCTTACATACAGGACTTTATCTCCAAGGGAGCCCTAGAGGAGGTGCCGGCAGGGGAGAGAGGCCTAGGCATTTACTCACCAGTGTTCCTGGTTCCCAAGAAGACGGGAGACCTCCGGATTATCATCGACTTGAGATTTCTCAATCGATTTATAAGGAAAACAAGGTTTCGCATGGAAACCATAAGGTCAGTCGCCCATATCCTCAACCTCGGGGATGTCATGGCTACTCTGGACCTCAAAGATGCATATCTTCATATTCCGATCCATTTCGCTTTCTGGAAATTTCTCAGGATCGCGGTCCAGATTTCAGGCGTTCGCAGGCACTTTCAGTTCACCGCGCTCCCCTTCGGAATCTCTTCTGCCCCCCTTATCTTCACCAAGGTGGTGGTGTCGGTGGTGGCAGCATTGAGACTTCAAGGTCTGACTATTATTCCTTATCTGGACGATTGGCTTTTCATAGCCTCTTCAGTTCCGATCCTTACCCACCATCTTCAGGTCGCAATCTCCTTTCTTCTCCGCCTAGGCTGGATTATCAACTGGCAGAAGTCGAATGTGAGCCCATCGTCTTCAATCCATTATTTAGGATTCGTGGTCGACTCTGTGGAGGTGTCCCTCCGGTTGACTCAAGAAAGGAAAGCGCGTATTCAGGACCTGGCAAAGGTCCTTTATGTCCCTCGTCGAGTCTCTATCCGGACTCTCATGAAGATGCTGGGGCTCATGTCAGCGGCTCTGGATCAAGGAGGCCATTAGGGAAGCTTTTGTCTCCCAAACCTTAGATCCTCCCGAGTTTGTGAGAGCCCATTCTACTAGGGCGGTCTCCACCTCGGTTGCGGAAAGAAGCCTTCTCCCCTTAGAGTTGATCTGTAAGGCGGCCTCCTGGAGCTCTGGGTCAACCTTCATCTCCCATTATAGGATAGATGCTAGGATGGCAGAGTTTTCGGCTTTTGGGCAGACAGTTCTTAGTTCTGCCAGGCATGAGGACCCTCCCTATGGGGTTTTATCTTGCTATCTCCCCATCTGTGCTGCTGGTAGGACGTAAGGGAATCGTTAATTTCTAACGATAATTTGTTTTCCCTTAGTCCTAACAGCAGCACACAAATATCCCTCCCTAAATACATCATACTTGTTAAAAACACGGTGGGCTGGGGGGTGATCTCCTCCCTTTCAGGGAGCTGAAGATCGTTTATTGGTTCTTGGGCTCATTAAAATTCCGCCGGTCCTACCAGTCCACAGGGGCAGTTAACCCCATCTGTGCTGCTGTTAGGACTAAGGGAAAACAAATTATCGTTAGAAATTAACGATTGCTCAGGATATTTTTTATTAACCCTTTCAGGCCCTTGAATGTTGCCCATAGCAGCCACAGTTACAACCACAATGTACCTGATAACAATGAGCTGATTCCCCCCCCCCCCCCCGGTTGCTCCTGGTGAAGTGTCACAGTCAGGAAGCACCCGAATCCAGAACTGCGCCGTCCCCGCACACAGCAGCAGTCCTCTCCCGGAAACGTACGGTGCTCGGAGAGTGTTCAGGGGGAAGTTGTGTGCCAGGCTTGTCATAGCTTCCTCGGCGGTGGGCAGCTGGTGGGAGTAGAAGGGATGGAGGGGCCTGGGGACGGTCAGGAGCCATGCCTGAGCGCCGCAGCTGCTGCTGCTGCATGGAGCCAATACAGTACATTGATAAATCAAATAGCCTAAGCTATAACGTTCTGTTTTTGGCCTATTTTCCCTTCTTTTAAAAAATAACCTTTATTTTGCTCTTAAATAAAATATCCAAAAATAAAAAACAACTCAGTGATTATTAGAAGCAGGGTCAAAAGAGCCAATTAATAAATAGGATAGTGTGAAAAACAACACATCCTATTGCTCTTATATAGAACTAAGTCCAAATCCTCTTATAAGTGATATATAGGGATGAGCGAACCCGAACTTTTGGGGTGTTCGAGACACGGACCCGAACCCGAACATTTTTAGCACTTTCAGGCCAGTCTCTTAGGAGTGACTCAGAGGGAGGTTTTTTGCAACAGCAGAGGCCAGGTACAAATGTGGCCATACAGGGCCCACTACTGGAGGACGAGGATGAGGTGGAGGAGGATGAGGATGAAGAATGTTCACAGCGGGGTGGCACCCAACGCAGCTCGGGCCTTCACTGATGCTTGGCTGGGGGGAACCGCAGGACGATGACGATACGCCTCTCACAGAGGACAGCTTGTCCTTACCTCTGGGCAGCCTGGCACACATGAGCGACTACATGCTGCAGTGCCTGTGCAACGACAGCAGAGTTGCCCCCATTTTTTAACAGTGTGCGGACTACTGGGTTGCCACCCTGCTGGATCCCCGGTACAAAAACAATGTGCCCACCTTACTTCCTGCACTGGAGCGTGATAGGAAGATGCGCGAGTACAAGCGCACGTTGGTAGACGCGCTACTGAGAGCGTTCCCAAATGTCACAGGGGAACAAGTGGAAGCCCAAGGCGAAGGCAGAGGAGGAGCAAGAGGTCGCCAACGCAGCTGTTTCACGGCCAGGTCCTCTGAGGGCAGGGTTAGTTTTGTCAACACGCCACAGCTAACTGCACCACCACCTGATACGGAACGTGTTAGCAGGAGGCAACATTTCACTAACATGGTGGAACAGTACGCGTGCACATCCCTCCACGTACTGACTGATGGTTCGGCCCCATTCAACTTCTGGGTCTCCAAATTGTCCACGTGGCCAGAGCTAGCCTTTTATGCTTTGGAGGTGCTGGCCTGCCCGGCGGCCAGCGTTTTGTCTGAACGTGTATTCAGCACGGCAGGGGGCGTCATTACAGACAAACGCAGCCGCCTGACTACAGCCAATGTGGACAAGCTGACATTCATAAAAATGAACCAGGCATGGATCCCACAGGACCTGTCCATCCCTTGTGCAGATTAGACATTTAGAACTACCTCCCCTTAACCATATATTATTGTACTCCAGGGCACTTCCTCATTCAATCCTCTTTTTATTTTCATTTTACCATTATATTGTGGGGCAACCCAAAGTTAAATGAACCTCTCCTCTGTCTGGGTGTCGGGGCCTAAAAATATCTGACAGTGGTCCTGTTCCAAGGTTGAGTGACATGAAGCCTGATTCTCTGCTATGACATGAAGCCTGATTCTCTGCTATGGGACCTCTCTCCTCTGTCTGGGTGCCGGGGCCTAAAAATATCTTACAGTGGCCTGTTCCAGTGTTGGGTGACATGAAGCCTGATTCTCTGCTATGGGAACTCTCTCCTCTGTCTGGGTGCCGGGGCATAAAAATATCTGACAGTGGCCTGTTCCAGTGTTGGGTGACATGAAGCCTGAATCTCTGCTATGGGACCTTTCTCCTCTGTCTGGGTGCCGGGGCCTAAAAATATCTGACAATGGCCTGTTCCAGTGGTGGGTGACATGAAGCCTGATTCTCTGCTATGACATGAAGCCTGATTCTCTGCTATGGGACCTCTCTCCTCTGTCTGGGTGCCGGGGCCTAAATATCTGACAGTGGCCTGTTCCAGTGGTGGGTGACATGAAGCCTGATTCTCTGCTATGGGACCTCTCTCCTCTGTCTGGGTGCCGGGGCCTAAATATCTGACAGTGGCCTGTTTCAGTGTTGGGTGACATGAAGCCTGATTCTCTGCTATGACATGAAGCCTGAATCTCTGCTATTATGGGACCTCTCTCCTCTGTCTGGGTGCCGGGGCCTAAAAATATCTGACAGTGGCCTGTTCCAGTGGTGGGTGACATGAAGCCTGATTCTCTGCTATGGCATGAAGCCTGATTCTCTGCTATGGGACCTCTCTCCTCTGTCTGGGTGCCGTGGCCTAAAAATATCTGACAGTGGCCTGTTCCAGTGTTGGGTGACATGAAGCATCATTCTCTGTTATGACATGAAGCCTGAATCTCTGCTATGGGACCTCTCTCCTCTGTCTGGGTGCCGGGGCCTAAAAATATCTGACAGTGGCCTGTTCCAGTGTTGGGTGACATAAAGCATGATTCTCTGCTATGACATGAAGCCTGAATCTCTGCTATGGGACCTCTCTCCTCTGTCTGGGTGCCGGGGCCTAAAAATATCTGACAGTGGCCTGTTCCAGTGGTGGGTGACATGAAGCATGATTCTCTGCTATGACATGAAGCCTGATTCTCTGCTATGGGAACTCTCTCCTCTGTCTGGGTGCCGGGGGCATAAAAATATCTGACAGTGGCCTGTTCCAGTGTTGGGTGACATGAAGCCTGAATCTCTGCTATGGGACCTCTCTCCTCTGTCTGGGTGCCGGGGCCTTAAAATATCTGACAATGGCCTGTTCCAGTGGTGGGTGACATGAAGCCTGATTCTCTGCTATGACATGAAGCCTTATTCTCTGCTATGGGACCTCTCTCCTCTGTCTAGGTGCCGGGGCCTAAATATCTGACAGTGGCCTGTTCCAGTGGTGGGTAACATGAACCCTGATTCTCTGCTATGGGACCTCTCTCCAATTGATATTGGTAAATTTTTATTTATAATTTTATTTATTTTAATTGATTTCCCTATCCACATTTGTTTGCAGGGGATTTACCTACATTTTGCTGCCCTTTGCAGCCCTCTAGCCCTTTCCTGGGCTGTTTTACAGCCTTTTTAGTGCCGAAAAGTTCGGGTCCCCATTGACTTCAATGGGGTTCGGGTTCAGGGTGAAGTTCGGGTCGAGTTCGGATTCCGAACTCGAACATTTCCGGGTCGAAACCGAACATCCAGGTGTTCGCTCAACTCTAGTGATATATATATATATATTTTTTAAAAAAGAGATTATAATTATATACACTCACCTAAAGAATTATTAGGAACACCTGTTCTATTTCTCATTAATGCGATTATCTAGTCAACCAATCACATGGCAGTTGCTTCAATGCATGTAGGGTTGTGGTCCTGGTCAAGACAATCTCCTGAACTCCAAACTGAATGTCAGAATGGTAAAGAAAGGTGGGCTACAACAGCAGAAGACCCCACCGGGTACCACTCATCTCCACTACAAATAGGAAAAAGAGGCTACAATTTGCACAAGCTCACCAAAATTGGACTGTTGAAGACTGGAAAAATGTTGCCTGGTCTGATGAGTCTCGATTTCTGTTGAGACATTCAAATTGTAGAGTCCGAATTTGGCGTAAACAGAATGAGAACATGTATCCATCATGCCTTGTTACCACTGTGCAGGCTGGTGGTGGTGGTGGTGGTGGTGGTATAATGGTGTGGGGGATGTTTTCTGGGCACACTTTAGGCCAATTGGCCATAGTTTAAATGCCACAGGCTACCTAAGCATTGTTTCTGACCATGTCCATCCCTTCATGACCACCATGTACCCATCCTCTGATGGCTACTTCCAGCAGCATAATGCACCATGTCACAAAGCTCAAATCATTTCAAATTGGTTTCTTGAACATGACAATGAGTTCACTGTACTAAAATGGCCCCCACAGTCACCAGATCTCAACCCAATAGAGAATCTTTAGGATGTGGTGGAACGGGAGCTTCGTGCCCTGGATGTGCATCCCTATCAATATGGGCCAACATTTCTAAAGAATGCTATCAGCACCTTGTTGAATCAATGCCACATAGAATTAAGGCAGTTCTGAAGGCAAAAGGGGGTCCAACACCGTATTAGTATGGTGTTCCTAATAATTCTTTAGGTGATTGTATATTACAAACAAAAGAGATAATACTAATGCTTTTGATGACTTTTAATCTCACATAAGGCTTTTTTGTTAATAATCACTGAGTTGTTTTTTCTTTTTGGATATTTTATTTAGGAGCAAAATAAAGGTTATTTTTTTAACAGAATGGGTATCATTAGAATTTTTATACACTATTTATTAGTTCAGAAAAACTATTGCTAAACTCATATGAAAGATGTGTACATTTAAGTTCTACTTAATTCAGAAAACCATTTTTGGTTTCAGTCTCATGAGAAATATCAGGCCATATCTAAGCTACATTCAATTGCTATATGCACTGGTGTACAGTATAAGCTGTGGCGCATTGTTCCTCCATGTGCCAGAAGCCTGTTTTAAGTGTACGCAAAATAGAAATGCATAAATTTAGTAAATATATTTTCAAGGTTGATGGTGGTCAGAAAGATGATTACAATAATGTGGATTATGAATGCAAATAAAATGTTACATACTATTTTATTTATTTTATTCCAAAGAGGAACCATAATTAGTTAAAGGGTAACTGTCATATTTTTTTTTATTTGCTAGTTTATTAGAGCTAGGAATGTATACCAAAGTTAGTCTGTCAATGATTGTTGAAAGATCTGTAATTACCTTATAATAACAACTTTAATTAATGTCCTCTGTCCCTTTCCACTGCTCCCTTAAAAGACCATTGCTAGGGCTTGCCTGTCTTCTTTTAAAAGTGGAAAATAGTAGGGCACACCTTCACTCAGTTGCACATGGAGGGTTTAGTAAATTAATATATTTATTCAAGTATCTTGTTAAAAGTACATATCCATCAATATACCTTAAATTATACAGCTAAAATTTATATTTATAAACAATAAAAAGACATATAAAACATAAAAAGCATATTATAGATTGCTACTAATGTTTCTCTGCATTTGGCCAGTGTATCAGAGTCCTGTATATAATAAATAATATTGTTTCTCCGATAGGTTAAATAACCTGGCTGATATCCCGGTCAGCAGTATTTAAATAGCACAGAACAGTCTGATATGATAAGATCCTCAATATAGTAACTGGATAATTTTCGCTTTGTATATTCAGTACGGTACTGTTGAGTGTCACAGCTTATTTGTGTAATAAATCGGTGCTGCTTTTACTCACTGTTTTTGTCGTACTGATTTTGATCACATCACTTGTGGCGTCCCACGTGTAATGGAGTCGTTGCAGGTTATAATCCGGTTCTTGATTTAATTTCCAAGTGACTTGTTAGAAGCTTGTATGGGAGATTCGGGATCCTCGGTATTTGTTTCTGTGTATGCTGTACTAGTCGATACCTGATATAGATCCTGCGCAGACAGTTAGTTTCACGCTAGGTCAGGTTTCACTAGATGATGTAATTTTTTGCTTCCCCTTTGCACAGTTCTTTACCGATCCCTCTCCTTACTTGACTTAAAGCGCTTTAATCTTTCTGTCCCGTACTTTGTTTCATGGGATAACTGATTACCAGACGCGTTTCGGAGTGAACTAAGACTCCTTCCTCAGTGGCTGATTTTTCACATGAAAATAGTCAATTTTTATACACTTTGACAGGTGTGGTCTGGATCTATTTGATTGTGCTATACTGAAAAGGCGACATGGATTCCTTCGGATTTCATAGTATTATAGAGAGACATATTAACTTATATATTTGTAGAATTATACATATTTTTACTTAAAAACTTATTCAATCATCTATAGGTATGTACTTTTAATAAAATGCATCAATTTGGTTAAAAATATAATAAAGTATAAAATGGCGTAAGCAGCATGGTTTAACACTGCCAATTTAACATGCCTCCTTATATTTTGTTCTATAGATGTTTAGATTTCTTGATACCAATTTTTTGAGACAAAAAATACCGCATTTCGCTTTGCGATAGTGTTGCGTTTTTTTTAAAGCTCAATGCGTTCAACATAATTTGTCTTGCCTCAGTATCTGGACCGACATCTATATATTATAATTTTCTAATATAGTTGCCAGTGTTAAAAAGCATGTTTTCTTCGTTCAAAATAGAGTACAGACCAAAAGTTTGGACACACCTTCTCATTCAAAGAGTTTTCTTTATTTTCATGACTATGAAAATTGTAGATTCACACTGAAGGCATCAAAACTATGAATTAACACATGTGGAATTATAAACATAACAAAAAAGTGTGAAACAACAGAAAATATGTCATATTCTAGGTTCTTCAAAGTAGCCACCTTTTGCTTTGATTACTGCTTTGCAGACTATTGGCATTCTCTTGATGAGCTTCAAGAGGTAGTCACCTGAAATGGTCTTTCAACAGTCTTGAAGGAGTTCCCAGAGATGCTTAGCGCTTGTTGGCCCTTTTGCCTTCACTCGCGGTCCAGCTCACCCCAAACCATCTCGATTGGGTTCAGGTCCGGTGACTGTGGAGGCCAGGTCATCACTCTCCTTCATGGTCAAATAGCCCTTACACAGCCTGGAGGTGTGTTTGGGTCATTGTCCTGTTGAAAAATAATTGATGGTCCAACTAAACGCAAATCCGGATGGAAAAGCATGCCGCTGCAAGATGCTGTGGTAGCCATGCTGGTTCAGTAATTTTGAATAAATCCCCAACAGTGTCACCAGCAAAGCACCCCCACACCATCACACCTCCTCCTCCATGCTTCACGGTGGGAACCAGGCATGTAGAGTCCATCCGTTCACCTTTTTTGCGTCACACAAAGACACGGTGGTTGGAACCAAAGATCTCAAATTTGGACTCATCAGACCAAAGCACAGATTTCCACTGGTCTGATGTCCATTCCTTGTGTTCTTTAGCCCAAACAAGTCTCTTTTGCTTGTTGCCTGTCCTTAGCAGTGGTTTCCTAGCAGATATTCTACCATGAAGGCCTGATTCACACAGTGTCCTCTTAACAGTTGTTCTAGAGATGTGTCTGCTGCTAGAACTCTATGTGGCATTGACCTGGTCTCTAATCTGATCTGCTATTAACCTGCGATTTCTGAGGCTGGTGACTCGGATGAACTTATCCTCCACAGCAGAGGTGACTCTTGGTCTTCCTTTCCTGGGGCGGTCCGCATGTGAGCCAGTTTCTTTGTAGCGCTTGATGGTTTTTGTGACTGCACTTGTGACGGCAAGTTTTCCCAATTTTTCGGACTGACTGACCTTCATTTCCTAAAGTAATGATGGCCACTCATTTTTCTTTACTTAGCTGCTTTTTTCTTGCCATAATACAAATTCTAACAGTCTATTCAGTAGGACTAGCAGCTGTGTATCCACCTGACTTCTCCACAATGCAACTGATGGTCCCAACTCCATTTATAAGGCAAGAAATCCCACTTATTAAACCTGACAGGGCACACCTGTGAAGTGAAAACCATTTCAGGTGACTACCTCTTGAAGCTCATCAAGAGAATGCCAAGAATGTGCAAAGCAGTAATCAAAGCAAAAGGTGGCTACTTTGAAGAACCTAGAATATGACATATTTTCAGTTGTTTCACACTTTTTTGTTATGTATATAATTCCACATGTGTTAATTCATAGTTTTGATGCCTTCAGTGTGAATCTACAATTTTCATAGTCATAGTCATACTCTTTGAATGAGAAGGTGTGTCCAAACTTTTGGTCTGTACTGTATATACTTTTTCTGTATTGTGATTCTATGTACGATATATGTACTATATATTTGATATCGTGACAGGTGGCTATTATAATCCACAAATTCAAGAGGGAACAGAGCAGCGAAGAGTACATAGTACAGAAAGGTATAAATCAATAGGTGAATAGCTGGTTACACACATAGGGTAGAGAGGTATGCAGAAGTAAAAGAGGGGGCCACCCACCGAGGGGGGACTCAGAGACATATAGTATCTCGCCGGTCCCTCCTCGGTGAGGGAACCCCTCCACCAAGACTCACAGGAACCGATAGATTTCAATTTCAGCATTTAATCCTGCTGGTAGGAGGGTGTTGAAGTAAAAAATATGTCTGGATTCAACCCTTGACATTCTTTTAATATGATCTCCACCTCTGTTTCCACCTTTTCTAAGGCTGAAAAGGTGAGTCCCTTTGGGTTCTGATTATGTGTGGTCTTAAAATGATTAGACAGGGTATGTTTCTCGTAGCCCTTTTTTATATTTGAGATATGTTCTGCTATACGAACTTTAAATAATCTCTTAGTTCTCCCCACGTATTGTCTTTTGCACGGACATTGCATGATATATATATAACACTGTTGGAGTTACACGTAAGGAAATCTTTAATCGGGTGTTGGTGTGTATTTGTAGTGGAACTTACTGACAATGTTTTTTTGGGGAATGTGGTGGTTTTACACCCCATACATTTTCCGCAACGAAAAAAACCTGTTGTATTTGTCCATTTTTGTATGGAAGATTGTGATTTATTTTTATTTATTTTGGGGATTGATGGTGCCAACATCAGTCCTAAATTAGGTGCTTTAGTAAAAGTGACTTGTGGAAAGTGTGGGACTAAGTGACCTATTATTTTATCTTTACTTATATAGTGCCAGTGTTTGTTAATAATATATCTTGAATGGCAAAATTATCCTCGTGTTATCATCCTTTTTCTATCTGTTCTGTTTTAGTTTTTGTTTCAAAAAAGGACTTTCGGTCTAGTTGGCTAACTGTGTCCAGTGCTGTCTCTAAAACTTCTGCGGGATATTGTTTTTCCAGAAATAGATTTTTCAGAGTTACTGCTTCTTCCTCAAAGTCCTCTATTTTTGAGCAGTTTCTCCTAATTCGTCTAAATTGCCCTGTCGGTATGTTTAGAGGCCATTGGGGTAGATGGCAGCTGTTTTACAGGATATAACTGTTCTTGGAGGTCGGCTTATGGTATGTGTTACAAATTAAATTATCACCCTCTATTTTAATCTGCAGATCCAGGAATTCCACCATCGTTTGGCTAATCTTTGCCGCAAATCGTAAGTTATATCTATTTGAATAGATTTTTTTCCAGAAATCTATCCAAAGATTTTTGGTAATTATTACATATGAAGAGGACATCGTCGATGTACCTCTTCCAGAGCACCAGGTCTGTCCCCAGCTTAGGGTCAATAGTTTCCTGTTCCCAATTCGCCATAAATAAATTGGCGTAGGTGGGGGCAAACCCGGTGCCCATCGCTGTTCCGCATATCTGCAGATATATATCCGAATTAAACCAAAAATAATTGTGGTCCAGAATATATTGTGTAATTGTTTGCAAGTATTTTATTTGCTCCCCAGGCAATTGACTTTTTTGCTGCAATTGTTCTGCCATTGCTTCTATCCCCTGTTTATGGTTTATCACTGTATATAGGGACTGTACATCTAATGTCCCTATAATCCATCGAGGGTTATATTGCATTTATTCTACTATTTGTATAATTGATGTGGTATCTTTTATATAGGACTTAGTTGTTTTGACTATAGGCTGCAATAATTTGTCTATGTAATGTGACAAATTTGCTGTGAGGGAGCCTATTCCCGAAATTATCGGTCGTCCTGGTAGATTGATAGGATCCTTATGCAGTTTGGTGATGCAGTAAAATACTGGAAGTCTACATTGGCTATTAGTGATATATTGATATTCCTGTTGGGATAAAATGCTGAGTTTTTGGCCCTCTTCACATAAGTTTAGCAGGTCTTTATAAAATTCTGCTGTAGGGTCAGTACGTAAACGTTTATACGTCGTTGTGTCTGACAATTGTTTAAGGCATTCTTTATTATAATTATCCGTATCCCACACAACTATAGCTCCTCCCTTATCTGCTGGGCGTATTATTATTTTTTGATCTTTCTGTAGTTGTTTTATTGCTTGCATTTCTGATTTAGATAGGTTATTCTCCCTACAGTTGGGCGTTTTTGTCTTTATTTTCCTAATGGTAAATTCGACTGCTTGTCTGAAGGCTATCATTTCCTCGCTAATCTCCTGTCTTGGATATTTTACTGATTTGCTCTTTACATCTGTATGGATGTATTTTCTTCCTTCTAACATATTACCTCCATTTACTATAGGGTTTTTGATGAAATATTTCTTTAGGCACAGCTTTCTAATATACTTTTCTATGCCTATAAGAGTATCGAATTTATTTAATTGATTTGACGGTGCAAATTTGAGACCTTTGTTTAATAATTTTATCTGTGAAGGAGTGAGTGTGATCGTGCTTAGATTTACAATTGCATCTGAGTCCTCTAATTGTGATGGATGTTGTAATTTCTTCTGTTTGAGCCCTCTACGTAATTTCCTTTTTCGTATCTTTGTGACTTGTGTTGATATCTTTGTGCATTCTGGGACTCCTCGTATCATGTTGTTACTCGTGATTGTGGTGTCTTGTATTGCTGGTGAGTTTTGTGGTAATGGTGATCCCGACGGTTGTCCCTGTGTCTCAAATTGTATCGATGTATTGGGGATTCTATTTGTGTTGTGTGTGTCTGTGGAGATCTTCTCTGTGTTTTTTGCCGTGATCTTACTTTCTGGTGAGGTGGAGTTTGATCTAAAAAATGATTCTCTGTGAATATTTCATATCTATTGGAGGTTGGTATATTAAATTCGCCTTGGTCTCTATTATGTACTATTTCTGTTTCTGTGACTAGCTGGTTGTGTACACTGTCAGTCCTTTTTTGTGGATATTTTCTTTATTCTATTTTTGTATTCTGAATTTTCTTGCTTTTTTTTTGAGATTATGTCGTACTCTATTTTGTCCATATTTATACATATCCTTTCCTGCCATATTTTGTACTCCTCATTTTTTGATAAATTAGCAATAATCCCTTTCATTTCTTCTATTTGGATTGTTACCTGTTCCAAAATCTGGGATATTCTTTTTATGACCATCCCCATTAGCATAATTGATTGTGTTCGCAAAAAGTCATCCCATTATTTTTCAAAATCAACATTATACAGATCATATGCTGGGGTCTTGGTTAATAATAATCCTGTTGGTATTTTTCCCTGTATAATATATTGTCTAAGGGCTCTAATTTCCCAACGCTGTTTTAATTGTTTTTGTAACAAAATTTCAAGATCTTTAAAAATATATGCCATTGATCTTTCATTTTGTAAATTTGTCTGCCTCATTATTTTCAAATGTGAATGATTCCACCTTGAGGCGTTTATTCTCCATGTGACTCCAAATGTCCATTCTCTGAGAAGAGGGAGCTCACTCTCAATGGGTGATAAATATAAAACGAATGTAAATATTAGAGAGGGCTCACCTACTGATCAGGGAAGGTGTGGGTGCACCTACTGAGAAGATTCACCCAATCTTCTAAAATTAGTGCAATCAAAAGTGGAAAATAGTAGGGCAAACCTTCACTCAGTTGCACATGGAGGGTTTAGTAAATCAATATATTTATTCAAGTATGTTGTTAAAAGAACATATCAATCAATATACCTAAAATTATACAGCTAAAATTAATATTTATAAACAATAAAAAGACATATAAAACATAAAAAGCATATTATAGATTGCTACTAATGTTTCTCTGTATTTGGCCAGTGCATCAGAGTCCGTATATCCGATGAAAGCTGTAATGGCACCGGACGGGGTTAAAAGCAGAGTGTGCTTGGCGTACATGCTGTACCTGCGCTCCCTGGACTTTGTGTGGCTGTCATGGCCCATAACAGGTAGGAACTAGTGTTAGGGACCACTCATAGAGGCGACCTTGTTGTGGCGAGTGGCTTATTACGCTTTGGCCAAAATGTACACCAATGCCTCATTCAACATCCAGCATAGAAGCAGGGCAGAGTGCTGGTTGCAGAGTGCGATTGCATTTGTGTTTTTACGTTTGTATCTGTATTTCGCCATAGCAATGTGCAACTGCATAGGGTTGTGCTGACTGAACCCCCCACATTTTTTTCTTTGTAGTATATATTGGAGGCGTGGCGATCTCCATGCAGTCATGCACACCTGACCAGTTAGTCTGCCCTGGAGGCTGGTTTTAAAGTCAGTATAAAACTGAGTCTACTTATATAGCACCTACCAGCAGCCATTTGGCTCCAGGAGAAGTATATAGTGGGCTCAGCATGCATGTTGGTACTTGCATCCCTGGATCCGATGAAAGCTGTAATGGCACCGGACGGGGTTAGAAGCAGAGTGTGCTTGGCGTGCATGCTGTACCTGCGCTCCCTGGACTTTGTGTGGCTGTCATGGCCCATAACAGGTAGGAACTAGTGTTAGGGACCACTCATGGAGGCGACTTTGACGTGGTGAGTGGCTTATTACGCTTTGGCCAAAATGTACACCAATGCCTCATTCAACATCCAGCATAGAGGCAGGGCAGAGTGCTGGTTTGCAGAGTGCGATTGCATTTGTATTTTTGTGTATGTATTTGTACTGGCCTACAGTAAAATTGTTATCCACTGACCGTCTAATATACCTCCAGCCACATATTCACTTGATCTTTTCTGTCCAGGTGAATGCCTAATGTTTGGGGCCTATACTCCACTGGCCTGTTATCCACTGACTGTCTAATATACCTCCAGCCACATAATCGCTTGATCTTTTCTGTCCGTTGAATGCCGAATCTATTGACCGCATAATGTACCTCAAGCCACATCATCATTTGTTCTTTTATGTCAGGTGAATGCCTATTTTTTAGGGCCCGTACTCCCGTGGCCTAAAATTTAATTTTTCTAGGCTCCAGCAGGGCAGATTTTTGAGAATTTCCCTTTAAGATGCATAAAAATGGCCCCTGATTAAAATACATATTTTTTGGGGGACTTTTTCGCATTGATCCCCTGTAGTATGTCACTGTCCATGTTGTGGGACTATTTGTGCACTTCTAGTAAGTATTTGGTGACTGCAAATATGACCTGAAGGTTTTCCAGGTTCGCCTGCCATTAAAGTGAATGGGGCCTGCCACAAACTTGCGGTTTGCAGACATTTGATCGCGTTCGCTCGATCGCGTTCACGAACCATCCCGGCCTATGTTCGTCCATCACTAGGAGGCATGTCTCTCAGTAATCCAACCTGATTGTCAGGCAGGGAGCTGCTGGCTACAGCAAGTGTGTATGGGAAGTTAAGGAAAGCAGTTTTCAGAGAACTGGCAGAGGAGCCATCTTGAGAAGGTCCTCGTATTGTAAATGTTTAAACAGCCGTAACTAAGGGAGAAACTCAAGGAAAACAGTGGTATGTGAAGAAACTAAAGATTGCAGGTCTGGATTGCAGGCAGGATAGTTTAGTACCCATACTATACTTTATGTGAACCCATGCTGTTGTGATAAAAGCAGTATGTGGTTTAGCATTGTCTTGCTGAAATGTGCAAGCCTTACCCTGAAAAATACATTGTTTGGATGGGAGTATATGTTGTTCTGAAGCCTCTATATAGTGTTCAGCATTGATATGTATAAGCTGGCCATGCCATAGGCACTAATGCATACCGTAGGTTTTTGAACTGTGCGCTGATAACAAGCTGGATGGCTCCTTCTCCTCCTTCTCCTCTTAAGGCCTGAGGACATGGCATCTGCGGTATCCAAAAAGAATTTCTAATTTTGATTCATCTGACTGCAGAACAGTTTTCTATTTCGCTACAGTTCATTTTAATAAGCTTTGGCACAGAAAAGACAGTAGCGTTTCTGGATTGTGATACAGCTTTCTCCAGATTCTCCAGATCTTTTGATGATATGTACTATAGATGGTGGGATATTCAAATTCTTTGCAGTTTTACATTGAGGAACATTTTTCTCCAATTTTTCGACAATCTGTATATGCGGTTTTTCGCAAATTGGTATACTTCTGCCCATCTGTGCTTCTGAGAGACTCTGCCTCTCTAACATGCTCTTTTCCTACCCAGTCATGTGACTTACATATTTGCACATTGACCTCCAGCAGTTTTTTTTTACTTACCTTTCCAGCCTTTTATTGCCCCTGTCCCAACTTTTTGGAGATGTGTTGCTGCCATCAAGTTCTAAATGAGTTGACTTTTTTTCATGAAATGATAAATCTCTCACTTCCAACATCTCATATATGTTCTATGATCTATTGTGAATACAGTGTGGGTCTATGAGATTTGCAGTTCATTGCATTCTTTTTTTTTGTTTACATTTTACACAGTCCCAACGTTTTTGGAATTTGGGGTTGTACATGCAGCTCTCACTGCCTAGCATTTCATCTCCTATAAACTGCAGTTGAGAGCCACAGCTACTTCTCTATCTCATCTACTCCTTTCTGTGATGCAAACCAAGGGTCAAGAGACCCATTTTCTCCCAATGTATCAAAAAAATGCACAATTCATACTTGCTTGTTCCTGCTTCTGCGCTGCCACTGTATCCCATGACTGCACAAATGTAATTCCCATGTCAGAGAGAAGCCTTTCTGACATGGAAATCACATGTGAACAGTCTGGAGCACATCCAAATATGTCTGTGTCCGATTGGTTGGGGCCATGCAGAATAGTAATACAGACCGGAGTGGCACCCCTGTTTTTACATGTGCAATATCCAGCAGATTTTAATCAATTCAGACAACTATTATTCTTATATTGTTACCTTCCTCTATAGTCAGCCTTTACTGTGCTTCTTTAATTAATGTGGCAGTTTACCTACGTATATACTCTGAGCTTCAAGAGCTTTCAGCAGTATAGAGATATGTTCCACAACAGCGCTACAGTATATAAAAGGTAATGAAATAATGTTTTTCCCTTTAAAGTACAGCTTTGAAATTGAGTTCTTATGAAGAAATTTCATGCACCTTTTGAACTCCTGCTATTCTTACAGGAAAATAGCGAGGAAGTATTATTGACTAACATAATGATACTGTAGCAATAATTGGATTACATGTGACCTTGTTATGGAGAATGCAATGAGCCTTTTCATAACACAGTAAAAATTATTGTTGATCTTAATATCTGGGGAAGCATAAAAATACAGTGTATTAGCGCCTTTGTTTCTTTTTTCTTTTTACTGTCTTTATAGATTTTTTCTGGTTTGCATCTACATTAAAGTTGAATTTGTTTCATGTTCGATTCACAGAAATTAGAAAAATAAAATTTGATTATGTCAGAATAATTTGTCACGAGTCAATTGTCCTGAAAATTGATGTATAACACCCTCTAGTCTCCTAGGACAAAAATGTTATCTCTTTTTGTTGATCTTTTTAATGAATTTTTGCTTTCACCCCCCCACCACCACCTTTAAGCTCTTGAACACAGTGACAGCAATAGCAAATAGTGTCAGAGTGACGCTGACATACAGTCAGGTTCAGAAGTATTTGGACAGTGACTCAATCATTATGATTTGGGCTCTGCATGCCATCAAATTGGATTTTAAATGAAACAACTGAGATGCAATTAAGCTGTAGACTTTCAGGTTTAATTCAAGGGGCTAAACAAAATTATCTTGTGAAACATTTAGGAATTGCAACAATTTTTCTACAAAGCCTCCTCATTTCAGGAGCTCAAAATTGAACAAATTAACTTTATCATATATAAAATGTTCATTTTTATTACTTTGTAGAGAATCCTTTGCAGGCAATGACTGCCTAAAGTCTGGAACCTATGGACATCACTAAATGCTGGGTTCCTTTTTGATGTTTTGACAGGCCTTTACTGCAGCTGTCTTTAGTTGTTACTTGTTTGCTAGTCTTTCTGCCTTAGGTTTTGTCTTCAGCAAGTGAAATACATGCTCAATTGGGTGGTGATTGACTTAGCCATTGCAGAATATTCTACTTCTTTATGGTAGATTTAGAAACTGATATACCTACTTCCTGGAGAGTGTTCTTCACTTGGGTGGATGTTGTGAAGGGGTTTTTATTCACCTTGGAAAGGATTCTGCGATCATCGACCACTGTTTTCTTCTGTGGACTTCCAGGCCTTTTTGAGTTCCCAGTATGCCTTTACTAACAGTAGTGAAATAAACTTTATTCCCAAAAAAAGACTGCTTTGGCAGGAATCTGTAATGTGGAACTCGTTTCCAGATGAGCTGACAGTAGCCTTCCAGCAAATGATAGTGACCAGTTCTCACACCCTTCTGCCTACTCCAGATTTCCAAATATTTTATATTTCATATACAGTGGGGCAAAAAAGTATTTAGTCAGTCACCAACTTAAAAAGATGAGAGAGGCCTGTAATTTTCATCATAGGTATACCTCAACTATGAGAGACAGTTTTGATTTTTTTTTTTTATTTGCAAATTATGGTGGATAATAAGTATTTGGTCAAAAACAAAAGTTCATCTCAATACTTTGTTATATACTCTTTGTTGGCAATGACAGAGATCAGATGTTTTCTCTAAGTCTTCACAAGGTTTTCACATACTGTTGCTGGTATTTTGGCCCATTCCTCAATGCAGATCTCCTCTATAGCAGTGATGCTTTGGGGCTGTCGCTGGGCAACATGGACTTTCAACTCCCTCAAAAGGTTTTCTATGGGGTTGAGATCTGGAAACTGGCTAGGCCACTCCAGGACCTTGAAATGCTTCTTACGAAAACACTCCTTCGTTGCCCGGGCGGTGTGTTTGGGATCATTGTCATGCTGAAAGACCCAGCCACATTTCATCTTCAATGCCCTTGCTGATAAAAGGAGGTTTTCACTCAAAATCTCACTATACATGTTACAATTCTTTCTCCTCCAAACACGATGAGTTGAGTTTTTACCAAAAAGTTCTACTTTGGTTTCATCTAACCATATGACATTCTCCCAATCCTCTTCTGGATCATCCAAATGCTCTCTAGCAAACTTCAGACGGGCCCGGACATGTAGCAGGGGGATACGTCTGGCACGGCAGGATTCGAGTCCCTGAAATAAAGCAAGAGTTTGGACATTATAATCGTGTCTGCGAAGATATCTGTGAGAATGACCCCCTGAAAAGAGACGATCCCTTACAATATATATATATATATATATATATATATATATGTATAGACATAGCAGAGCTGGAGAGGGTCCAGAGGAGGGCAACTAAAGTAATAACTGGAATGGGGCAACTACAGTACCCTGAAAGATTATCAAAATTAGGGTTATTCACTTTAGAAAAAAGACGACTGAGAGGAGATCTATTTAATATGTATAAATATATCAGGGGTCAGTACAGAGATCTATCCCATCATCTATTCATTCCCAGGACTGTGACTGTGACAAGGGGACATCCTCTGCGTCTGGAGGAATGAAGGTTTGTACACAAACATAGAAGAGGATTCTTTACGGTAAGAGCAGTGAGACTATGGAACTCTCTGCCTGAGGAGGTGGTGATGGTGAGTTCACTAAAAGAGTTCAGGAGGGGCCTGGACGTATTTCTGGAGTGTAATAATATTTCAGGCTGTAGCTACTAGAGAGGGGTCGTTGATCCAGGAGTTATTCTGATTGCCTCATTGGAGTCGGGAAGGAAATTTTTATTCCCCTAAAGTGAGGAAAATTGGCTTCTACATCACAGTTTTTTTTTTTGCCTTCCTCTGGATCAACTTCCAGGATGACAGGCCGAACTGGATGGACAAATGTTTTTTTTCGGCCTTATGTACTATGTTACTATATATTGTGAGGATTTGCTCTGGTAGGCAGTGTAAGTGGATGCAGTACAGAGGCAAAACAAGTTCGTAAATCAAAATGTCAGTGTTTATTCACACAAAAGGCAAAATAAAAACAACTCATAACAGTCTTGGTGTTAACTTCGCACAATGAAAAGTCCATAGAACAGACACGCCACCTTGCTAGCCGTTTTATCCCCGGCAGTCCACAGCAGGCTTTAGGGGCCTATTTCCCATCATACAGCCCTCATGTGGCTCTGAACCCTCCAGCACAGCACCATGCTTCAGGTTCCAAGACAGAGACTCAGATTCTGAGCCCATCTGTCTATTTAAAGGTCAGCCAGGTGCTGCCAAAACCCGGAAATGCACTTAAACTCCGGTCCGGTATTTGATCTCACCTGGCTAGAAATCAGCCCTAGCCGCCCATGGTGGGAGGAAAATACCAGCTTCGCAAACAAAACCCGTTGCTATGTCACAATATATATATATTCTATATATTTATTCCTATATTCTACAATCTATCATTTTCTTCTACTGTCCCTCCTTATTATCTATTCTGTCTCCATAATCTTTTTATAATGTCCCTCCCTATCACATTTTCTCTCCCTATAATCTTCGTATGCTGCCCATAGCTAGGAGTTTAAGTCTGCAGAGGCAGAGCCACAGCACAGCTTCCTTCCAGGTCACAAGTACACAGAAGAATGGCATTCTGCTAATTCTGCACAACCACCCCCTGTCTACTATCCCCCCAATTGGCTGATCTAGGCTGTCTGTCAGCATGTGAGCCAATCAGGGCAAGCATTCCCCCACTTCCTTCCAGTGTCATGTGACCATCTTCTTCCTCTGTCTTCTGTTCTGTGTTATGGTCACATGACAATGTCCATGCAACTCTTTCTTATTTCTTGTGATGTCCATGGGCGTGTCAAAGCAGCAACAGTGATAGTGGAGTGTCTATGTAACTAGCATGGTGGGAGGAACTATAAACTAACTGGGAGTTGTTAGAGGTGGTAGTTGAGGTGTGGAAGAAAAAGGAGACGGGAATCATGAATTTGGTTGGCTACAAAAAAAGGAAGTGCTACATACAGGATGGAAAGAAACCAGAGTGATTTGTTTACATGGTGAAAACAGGTCAGGAGAGTCCAAAGTGAAAAAGAAAATGCATCTAGAAGATGTACATGTGGTAAGCAACTACATAACCATATCTTTTAAAATCCATAGCAAACCTAGAAAACCCTTTAAAGGAAAATATTATTTTCCTGTGTATTGAATAGTGTTTATTCCACTGTCAATTTTACCAGTACACATTTATTTACCATTACATTCCACGGAATTTACTCAGGTTATGGTGTTTATGGTGCAGCTAGATGTTTGAGAGGACCACATATAAGTACAATACTACTATTAATGGGGAGTGCTTAGGTGAGCCTTCATACTTGTGACATTGCAGTTCGTGTCTCTCGGCATCTCCTTGCTGTTTGGCAGGCATGGGCACTGGAATGCTCACCTGACCTCCTGTGTATCTCTGCTCCTTCCTGGTGGGAAAAGCCACTAGAGTTGCACTGTTCTGTCCCCTCCACACTGGCTGCAGCCTGCTCCTATGCCTGTAGCACCTTTATCTTCCCATAGTGCATGCGCTCACTTCCCCAGTCCTTAATGAGACAGCATGCACGTTCTAATTTGCCCAGCCTATGGTTAGCCTTCCTAGAGTAGCTAAGATACCTCTCCTTGTGGGAAGGTGCCTGAGCAATAGGTTTTCTAGTTTGCTAGTCCCTGCGAAGGTGCACTATTTCTCCATTCTGACTTCCTGTGCTCAACCTGTGACTGTTTTCTGGATCTGATCCTATGCTGCCTGCCTTGACATTTGGCCTTATAACTGGATTGAATGAACTCCACATGCCCTGGTCTCGGCTTCTTCACTGACTAAGATTTTGCTGGTCCCCTTGGTGCCACGCCCCGGTGTCTCTTGACCCATCTGGTGTCACTGAACAGAGTCTACTTCAAGAGGTAGTGGCCTGGTGGTTCCCCTAGAGCAGAGTCCAGCTCCCTGTACAGGGGTTAAAAAATGAAAAAACCAGAGGACCCTTTTAGATAACGCCCTTAGAATTAGCCTCAATCAGTTCAGCGACACAGTGGGTTCACACTGGCTTTGTGACAGTATGACCTATCAGTATTTATAGTGTGTGAGTATAATGGAGCACTTGAAGGAAACCTACTGGTTGGAGAGCAACTGATCACTGGGGGTTTCAGAAGCTGGACCCATGATTATAGATGAGCAAATCTTCCAAGATTCGGTTAGTTTCAGATTCACCAAATTTTTAAAAAAATTTCTGTTCGGTTTCGAATGTTTTTGTTCCGAACCAAAGTTGCTCCAATTTCCCAGGGAATTGGTATATAAGTCCCTCTATTTTTTTTTAGTCTCATTTCATAATTTTTTTTTATTTTTCCTTGCCCATCCCCTCGGTCTGAAACAGCGTCAGGTGTAACTGTATCTACTTTTATTGTTTACTGACTGCAATTACCTCCTGCCTGGTGGTGACAGAACACTATTGATTGCTTAAGTGCTGGGCGCTATGCGCTGAGTCGTCCGACTCGAACCAGAAAATATTCAGGTTCAATTCAGTGCCTAAAAAAAAAAAATCGGAGCTTCTAAACAAATCTCTGAATAGATTTGCTCATCTCTACTCATGATCTTCTGATCTGACTTCATTTCAAATTGTAATTGGATGACCCATCCTTCTTAAAGGGCTTCACTGAGACTAAATCAAACCCCCAGATGTACTGTAGCTGACTCATAGTGGTGATGATACTGAACTGGCACTTCCATTCCATTGCGCCAATATCAACATATCTCGACTGAGGGACATGTGACTGCAGCCAAACACAGGTCACAGTGGTGACCTGCACCTCTTGCGGCCTGTAATTGGCTTCAGCAGTCACTTTTCCCTCTGTCCACGTATGTTGATATCAGCGTAAAGGGGAGCGGAAGTGCCGGTTTGGAAGCCACACAGAATTAATCCAGCGAGGGGGACTAGGTGAGTATCATCACCACTGTGGTTCAGCCATGTCTGCAGGTCTGATTTAGTCTCAGATAACCCCTTTAAATTCTGGGATGGTTATCCTGGTTGCATTTGAGCCCAGGACCTTAACAAAAAAAAACAAAAACAAAAAAGAAGAAAGCAACAGTGCTGAGTGCTGCTAGAACCTAGGATTTGTATCTATTGGCTGGAATTAACAAGCCAAAAGGGTACATGCTTGTAATATACCTCCAGGTATATTACCTCCAATTTGATTTTTGGTTTTATACAGTATATCATGCAGATGCCTCGGCAACGGCACTTTCTGACATGCATTTGCACTTCCACATACCTAATGTCAGATCAAGCAGGTGATTATACTTAGAGGGACACAGTTAAATTAAATTATGCCATTGGATCCAAGAGGTTCCAAGCACCAAAACATTACCTTGCCATCTGTATCAGGCCTATGCTAAATTACAGTATTTGCAGTGAACAGTGACTATACCATGTTTTGCACAAGTTTGATGCTAAAATACAGTATAATATATCAGAGTAATGAAGAATTATTCTCATATAACAAGGACCATCCAGCCACAAGAATAAATCAATAATATTTGCTATTTCAAAAGAAGAAGCAAACTGACAAGCTGATTTAAGATTTTATAATGAAACAATATCAATATGTATCTTCCAGAGAAAGTACAAAGACTCCAGGGAAAGAGCTTCAAGGATCGTCAATCAATCTTGTTCTTGAGTACCTGGAAACTTCTGTATTAATCAGGTTTTCTTAGACAGCACTCTCTTTTCTTACATTCACCTCATGCATACACTACTAACGCTACAGAAGTGATATTATATCATTAAAGTAGGACATTAAAGGTATACCCCCACAAAAAATGTCAATGTCTCAATAATGTGTCAGGTGGCCATGAGCATCAATTATAGCTTGACAACCACGTTAATGCTGTTAACAAGTCGACTTATTGTCTACTGAGGTATGGCATCCTACTTTTCTTGAAGGGCGGCCCTCAGGTCATTGAGGTTCTGGTGTACAGAGTTCCGAGCCTCTACACGATGACTCAGCTGCAGGCCACTCCATTCAGTCTCCAGCAGCCATTCCCTAAATATGCAACCTCAATGAGCTGGTGCATTGTCGTCCAAGAAGATTAAATTAGGCCTGTGCTCTTCATGCAGAGGCATAATGACTGGATTAATGATGTTATTCAACCAGTATGGGCTTCTCAATGTACCATTCACAAAGTGTAGGGAAGTTCTGCATCGACTAGACACACCTGCCCACATTGTAACGCCCCAACCACCAAAGGCTCATCTGGTGACAACTGTGGGTGATGCATAGCGGTCTCCTTGAGGTCTCCAACATTGTTGACGGCCGTCATTTCTGCCCAGCGTAAATCAATTTTCAGCAGTAAACAGTACTGAGGCCCACTGGTCCCTCGTCCAGCGTAGATGCTCCCTGGCCCATGCAAGTGTCACAGTCCCTCAGCTGACTGATGTCAGGAGATCAAGGAGACTGGTTGAGCATGGAGGAATCTAACAGCCTCTTGATTCGGTGTTGATAGGGTTAATGACCACTTCCCTTGTCTCAGCTGTTGCTCAGCGGTCATCACTTCTACCCTTTATAGTCTGACCCCACCCTTCTGACTATGCAGTAGATTGCTTCATTTGATTTGGGAAAAAGCTGGAGTGTGGTTCTCCCTGTGTTCCTGCTCATCTTTCTACAACAGAAGTGTCTCGCTTGTTTGTATTTAGTTTTTTCGCCTTGGTTGTTGTTGCTAGGCCTCAGGGAGATGCTTGTATCTTCATCTAAGAAGGAACAGGTTTTCTTAGCCCTGCCAATATCTTTAGGGCTTCTCAGGGTCTCTAGGGCTTCCAGGTTCCTGTGTTTGGGCATCTCTAACTTCAGGGGGTGCCCATACGGTTAGGAGTCAGGGCCAGGAGTAGGGTTCTTTAGGTGGTGACCCTTTCCCTTCCCTAGCTTTGAGGCCTAGTGGCTTTTCCCTTCCCCCCTGGTTGTCGGTGTGGTGTTTACTCCTTTACCTCATCCATGACAGCAAGGCGATGACGCCTGTGGTAAGGTACCCTTGCAGGCCGTCTAGCATGCAGACCACACTGATGTGAACGGTTTTGAATGGTCTGATGTGGCACCTGGGTGTCTCTCACCTCCCTTAATACCCACAGAGACCCAGTGTTGTAATATTACAACATCACATTTAAGGCTACAAAAATAAACTATCCCCCATTTTCTTCTTTTTAAAAACTCATGTACATTACTAATACGTCCTATTGTTCAGTTCTGCAACACTATTGGATAGTTGAATGTGTAAATAGGCCTGTTTATCTGGCCATGAAGTCATACAACCCGGGTGCCTGCTTTGGAGTACATCATCTTGTTGTTTTGGACAGGATAAATCAAGACTCAAGTAAGTAAAAAGCTTGAAATATTTTTTTCTGTGATAATTCATATGTGTAGATCATGCAGATTTTATAACATCATTGAATATACTGATATTGAGAGCTTTAATGCTGGTTATTTCTATGTTGTAATTTTACAACAGTGGGTCAAAGGGGTAGCAAGGTTTTGAATGGGGACAGCAACTTGGAAATGTCCTTTGACTCAGATTCAACTGACGAAGAGGAGTATGGAGTTATCTGTGAAGTGGACAAGGAAAATAAATTACCCAACGGCCACCTAACTTCTGATGTTTACATCACCCCAACAGAGACAGTGCATTCTGATGCCCAGAACATGCCCCATGACAGGTGTTGATGGCTGAAAAATAATTTCATCAGTCCCAGTACTGATTTTTCTGGTCAGGATGTAAGTAATGGTGTCCAATCCCTCTGCACACCACTGGAGTACTTCCAGAAGTTTGTGACAGAAGACATGATCAATGCTCTGGCAGATAACACCAATTAGTACAGTTTTCAGAAGAAACGATCATCCATAAACACAAACTCAAAGGAAATAGAGCAGATGATTGGCATGTATCTGAAGATGTGTCTTGTCCAAATGCCTGGAGTCCGCATGTACTGGGAAGCAGACACAAGACCTGTCTCCGATGTAATGTCACGAAACATTTTGTGAACAATATAACCGTGTCTGAGATGGAACAAAACACTGACTAACTCTGGAAACTCAGACCATGGCTTGATGCTTTCAGAGAGAAATGCACAAAGGTGGTCCCTGAAGAACATAACTCTGTTGATGAAATGATGATCCCTTTCATGGGGAAATTCAGCAGCATCAAACAGTACATGTGTGGCAAGCCAAACCCATGGGGGTTGAAGCTGTGGGCAAGGACTGGAATCTCTGGTATACTTTGTGATTTTTATGTGTACCAAGGCAGTGTGAATGGAATACGGGCAAGATCTGAACTTGGACTATCAGGGGATGTTGTGATGAAACTTGCTTCCACGCTATGGTCACAACTACAAGATCTATGCAGACAACTTTTTTACCAGCATCCCATTGATTGTTAGGCTGCTGGATTGTGGTATTCATTACACAGGAACAGCCAGACAAGTGCGCCTTCCCAGACTGTTTCAGGCCCAGTTGGCATCTTCTCCTATCCTGATCGACATGGCTGTATCAGTGCCAAATCACTTCCCAAAAGAGGCAGTATACAAATGATGGAGGTTCTTCAGCTGCCAAGACAGCCAAAAAGTCAAATGCACACCCTCCAAATGAAGTTTGCAAGGACATGATTGGACATTTTCCCATCAAAGCCGATAGAGGACAGTGCTGACACTGTGCTAAAGGCTACACCAACACACTTTGCAGGAAGTACAATGTTCGCCTCTGCTTTTCAGAGCAAAATAACTGTTTTTGGGACTACCATAATTGAATAAATCAACAAATAAAACAAGCATGGTTTGTACATATAGTCTGGAACCAGTGTTTTTTAAATATGATACTCATTTTTTGTATTGAATTAATAATAAAAATTTCTTTTTTTCTATTATACTATTCTTATTGTGTAGATACATAAACTTATGGGGGTCTTTATAAGCTGTAAAGTACAAATAAACTTTTAATTGTTCCTTACATGTGTTCCGAGTGTAAGTGATATTATTGAAATTCTGCTACCCTACAGGCCCAGCGTTGCAATTTTACAACATCCTCCCCAAAAGTTACTAAAATGTAAAAAAAAAATACAAAAAACCCCACTGATTTAGGCATCACAAGCCTCCTAGAACAACATGTGAAAGGTTGGAAAAAGTTTTTTTTCTATATTTGGGTTTCTGGGGGCTGAATGTGCCTAGAGTTCTGTGGCATTCATCATCCGTTTCTGCAGGGCATTGTTCTTAATGAAGCCGTCATCAGTGTGGGTTGTGGCCAAATGACGTCTACTTCTATGCCTTTCTGTGACTCTTCCAGTCTCTCTGTATCTTTGTTGCAGCCTTCTGATGACACTCTGTGACACTCTAAGCTCAGTGACTACTTCCTTCTGAGAACATCCTGCTTGAAGCCTCGCAATGGAGAGGTACTGTTGATCAATTATTACAAGATATCCTTAACTTTTTGGGAGTAGTGTATAAATGGAAAGAATGAGAGAATTCATATCATGTAAAGTTAATCAGATTAGATATTTTTTCAGCATTTGAAAGCACTTTTAGAAAGGTTTAAACTGACAAATATCCTACATTTTTCCTGAAGCACAGTGATTTTTGAAGTAGGGATTCTAGGAAAGTAAATACATAAAGATTATGTATTTACTAATACTGTAATACTAATACTGTATGTCATGTTGTAGCCTGCGGCATTTTACAATATTAAAACATTATGGGGGAAATTTATCAAGGCCGGCGTTCTATGGACCGGTTTTGATTCCCTCTGTGCTGCCAGTAGATGCAACAAATTGATGTTGAGTTGCAGACCTCTCATGATTTTGTTACATCCCCTTGTCTTTTAACTGTGAGATCACATATACATTTATTAACATCTTTAATTGTGCCAAATAATGATTAAAGATGTTAATAAATTTATACGTGATCTCACAGTTAAAAGATGCTTCCTTTATTTGGAACAACCTTTACAAACTTATACAGAAGTAGTTTTTTTCCACGGAAATAATTACCAAAATTTAGAGTTTGCCGAACAGGTTTCTCTAATCAACTTGGAAAGTCTTAGTATAACCATAATGTACAAAAGCATAGTGTGAACCAAGCCATAACATTTAAAACCTCTAATCATAGAGTCCAATCCAGGGTAGATTCTATGGATAGATTTTCTTTTTTTTTTATCAACGAAATAAAAAAATTGCACATGGAATATGATTTTAATCAGGTCCATCATAATCTCACACCCTCTAAGAAAAATGCCATTAAAAGAACTGCAAACTTAACCTACCTTCACTATACAAATGACAGATAAAGGGAGCGTTGTGGTAGGGATGGACACACAAGAATCAGATCATTACTATGTTAAATTATCAAGATATTTATGATGTGTTACCCTGCAACCTCTTAGATAAATTACAAAAACAGATGCTATTTATTTTAGCAGAAGGTTGTGCTTTAGTGGTTATCAGCCAGAAACAAAGAGATTTCATGTTTGTTGATTATCACACCACTCCTTTCATTTATGGTTTACCCAAAGTGCACAAAGGAGTCTTATCTCTACCTTTAAGACTTATTGTCTCTGGGGTGGGATCCTTTACTTCAACCGTTGGTCTGCAAGGTACCAGGGTATTTGAAAGATTCTAGGGAAGATTTGAAAAAATCTGGTATGAAAATAATTGGTGGTTAAGTTGTAGTGGGTTTGTACGCTTCCTTACCGGATATATATTTATTTTGAATGCATTAGAATTCCATCTACACAAATGATCTCATTAACTTCACATCAGATGTTACTACATTTTTGTAAGAAAATAATGTTTTGGGGTATTACCGACAAAAAACAGGTGTTCCTATGGGAGCAAAATATTCCCCCTCTTTAGCCAATTTGGCAATGGCATTTTCATTCACGATGCAGACAATCCTTTTTTGAAGGACATCAGATGGTATGGCAGATACATTGCTTATCTGCTATTCATTTAGCAGGGAGATGTGTCTGCCATACCATCTTTTGTGTCATACTTGATTAACAAACAATATAATCTCAAATTCATGGTATTTCGAGATTTAAAAATGTATGGTAATCAATAATCAAACTACTGCAACCACAACATATAGGAAAACTATTTTGGGGAACACCATATTACATGGCAGAACTAATCATCCAGATTATACCTTAAAAGCAATCCCATGGGTGACATGACACGTGTGAAGCTGAATCGTAACTGCAGCACGGAAGCTTTGTATCGAAAAGAAACTCTCATAATTCATCATAGATAGTCACAAAGGGCATACCCTAAGTGGAGCAGAGGCTCAAGTTAACCAGAAGACATGGAGTCAACTATTGTTGATTAAGAAAAATAAAAATAAAATTTCAATGCCAATTTTGCAATACAACTCATTATTCTTTTAGGTGCAAACATTGGCTCGCAAATACCCATTCTCCACGATGGTATTGAGTTGCAGCGCATTCTGTCAGAAGGTTGTAAAATAGTCTATAGAAAATCCCCAACATTGGGATAAAAAGTAGCACCAAGTGACTTTAAAACTGCATGCAGGAATGCTACTTGGTTAGGACATACAGGCTTTTATGCATGCGGCAGTCACACTTGTAAAACTTGTACTTACAATTAATAAATTCCTTTATTGGGTAAGTCTGAGAATGATCTGAATCCATAAATGTTTTGCCTGATTGTACCATATGTAACACACAAGTAGTTTACACGATTACTTGTCCCACGTGTCAGTTATACTACATAGGAAGTACTAACAGAAAAATCGGTTTTTGGAACATGTGTATGATATAACAATAAAAATAAAAACCACAATATTTCTGGTGCCTCCAAAAACATAATCCTAAATCATACTTTATAAAAGTAATAGGTATAGAAAAAGGTCAGTGGGGTGTTATTTTCAGAAACATTTGTTAGAAAGAGAAACATATTGGATTTTCAAATAAAATACAATTTTTCCTTTCGGCATAAACTTTCGTTCTGACCTTTTTTTTTGTTGCATTATTGGAAAACATGAAAATATTTCCATATTTGTATGAGGTGGCTTTGTATAGTTATTTTATTAATGTTTCAGAATGATTATATATTATTCAATGAATATCCTGTCAATTATGTTATGTATTTGCGCACATGGTTCAGCTTTATATAAGCTTGTTTTAAAAGTCTGGTATAGAATTTGAGTGTTTGGTGTCGACATATACAAGGTTAATCACTAAAGTAATTAAATTCTATCAAATGTGTGCCCACCTAGTCCAGCCTCCTCCTCCACTTATATATCTCAACTTTAGTCGGTATATTCTATTCTATGACCAAGACCTGAATTGGTTGAAATGGGCGAGAAGAACATGGGAATATGTGCAAAATTTAATTGATATGAAGAAATAAAGCAATATTTGATTTTATTTGCTGGATCACTTTTTCATTTGTATTACACATTGGGGAGACTGAACAAACTCCAGATCCATGCTGAAGTGGGATATTTTTCCCTCCACCTGAGAGCTGGACACTGACACAATACAAGGTTTACACACCTGGATTTGGGGATGTTTTGCCATTGTTCTCTGCAGAACCTCTCAAGCTCTGTCAGGTTCGATGGGGACCGCTGGTAGACAGCCTTTATCATGTTTCTCTAGAGTTGTTCAATTGGTTTTAAGTTAGAGCCTGGCCGGGCCACTCAAGGACTTTCATTGAGTTGTTCCTAAGCCACTCCTTTGTTGTCGTGGCTGTGTGCTTAGGGTCATTGCATTATTGGAAAGTAAACCTTCAGCCTAGTCTGAGGTCCAGATCACTGTGAACCAGGTTTTTATTAAGAATATCTCTGTACTTTGCGCTATTCAGTTTCCCTCAACCCTAACCAGTCTCCCAATCCTAGGCGCTTTTATAGTTTTGTGCTGTATGGCTCTGCACCACTCTGTATGTGTAGTACTGGATGTATTACATATATTGTGTTTGCACATGTTGCACATGGGCATTTTATGTAGTTTTTATTATTTCCCTGCACCAGTAGTCCAAGAGGAACGCTGTTTCATTCTTACCGTGTACTGTAAAATCTGTATATTGTTGGAATGATTATAAACCTGACTTGACTTAACTAAAGTCCAGATTGGTGGAGTGCTACAGTGATGGTCGACTTTCTGAAAGTTTTTCCCATCTGCACAAAGGATCTTTAGATCTCAGCCAGAGTGACCATTGGGATCTTGATCACTCCTCTTATCAAGACCCTTCTTCCACAATTACTTCATTTGGAGAAGCAGCCAGCTCTAGTAGGAGTCCTGGTTGCTGAAATCTTATGCCATTTAAGAATTATGGAGACCACTGTGCTTTTGGGAACTTTCAGATAAGTAGAAATTTTACTGTACACTTCTCCAAATCTGTGCCTCTGTACAATCCTTTCTCTGAACTCTACAGGCACTTCTTTCCTCCTCATGGCTTGGTTTTGCTCAGATATGAATTGTCATCTGTAAGACCTTATATAGACAAGGCTGTGTCTTTCCAATCATGTCCAGTCAACCGAATTTAATACAGGTGGACTTCAGTCAAGGTGTAAAAACATCTTAAAGATGATCAAGAGAAAAGGGAGGCCTCAAGAGCTGCCATAAAAGTGATCTCTGCAGAATAGGCAGTGTAAGACAATAATAGGCTTAGTGGCCAGTATGAAAACTGCAAAATGTTAAATGTTTTAAATATAGTCACATAGAAAATAAAATAAAAAATTCTTAAAAATATGTTTAACATAAAGCTTGATTTAAATAGTACATCATTTTAACTGAACAAATATCATTGGAGTTTGCATAAAATTTATTATTTGGATTGTCAAGTGTGTATAAATCTGTGATGTTGTTTTAGAAAGTGGTATAGGAAAGATGCAGCAAAATGCACTACAATTCAAGTGGTAAAAGGAAGATTCAACACATTGCGACACAATGCATACTATTCAAAATGTTACATTACTTTCTATACCACCTTGGAGATGGTATTGGTTTTGTCCAAAATATGTACTAAAAACTAAATAAGGTGTAAAGAAATTGCAAAAGTTGGCATAGGCAACACAGTTGGTCTAAAAACTTGTCTAGAATGTCATATATGATGTACAGGTACATCACAGTGGCTGAGGGAATGTACAGTACAGACACACCTCATTCAAAGAGTTTTCTTTATTTTCATGACTATGAAAATTGTAGATTCACACTGAAGGCATCAAAACTATGAATTAACACATGTGGAATTATATACATAACAAACAAGTGTGAAACAACTGAAAATATGTCATATTCTAGGTTCTTCAAAGTAGCCACCTTTTGCTTTGATTACTGCTTTGCACACTCTTGGCATTCTCTTGATGAGCTTCAAGAGGTAGTCACCTGAAATGGTTTTCACTTCACAGGTGTGCCCTGTCAGGTTTAATAAGTGGTATTTCTTGCCTTATAAATGGGGTTGGGACCATCAGTTGCATTGAGGAGAAGTCAGGTGGATACACAGCTGATAGTCCTACTGAATAGACTGTTAGAATTTGTATTATGGCAAGAAAAAAGCAGCTAAGTAAAGAAAAACGAGTGGCCATCATTACTTTAAGAAATGAAGGTCAGTCAGTCAGCCGAAAAATTGGGAAAACTTTGAAAGTAAGGGCTATTTGACCATGAAGGAGAGTGATGGGGTGCTGCGCCAGATGACCTTGCCTCCACAGTCACAGAAACCTGAATCCAATGTGAGGTGTGATGGTGTGGGGGTGCTTTGCTGGTGACACTGTTGGGGATTTATTCAAAATTGAAGGCATACTGAACCAACATGGCTACCACAGCATCTTGCAGCGGCATGCTATTCCATCCGGTTTGCGTTTAGTTGGACCATCAATTATTTTTCAACAGGACAATGACCCCAAACACACCTCCAGGCTGTGTAAGGGCTATTTGACTATGAAGGAGAGTGATGGGGTGCTGCGCCAGATGACCTGGCCTCCACAGTCACCGGACCTGAACCAAATTGAGATGGTTTGGGGTGAGCTGGACCGCGAGTGAAGGCTAAAGGGCCAACAAGTGCTAAGCATCTCTGGGAACTCCTTCAAGACTGTTGGAAGACCATTTCAGGTGACTACCTCTTGAAGCTCATCAAGAGAATGCCAAGAGTGTGCAAAGCAGTAATCAAAGCAAAAGGTGGCTACTTTGAAGAACCTAGAATATGACATATTTTCAGTTGTTTCACACTTGTTTGTTATGTATATAATTCCACATGTGTTAATTCATAGTTTTGATGCCTTCATAGTCATGAAAATAAAGAAAACTCTTTGAATGAGAAGGTGTGTCCAAACTTTTGGTATGTACTGTATCGATTGGGGTGCTGCACTGAAGCCACTCCATACATTGCGAGTGCTGGCAGTATAATGCAGCTGACACCTGGCTGCAATGGCCGGGATCTGCAATGCCGCTGAACCTGGTCACTTAACCCCTCAGATGCCGCCATCAATAGCGATTGTGGCATCTATGGAGTTAGGCAGAGAGAGGCGGCTCCTTCTGCCTTACGATCGAAGCCTCTATAGTGAAATCACAGGGTTCCAATTAGTTACCATGACAGCCTGGGGCCTGCTAACGGTGCATAACAGTGAATAAAAAGTTGTATGTACCCCAAAAATACTTCGTCCTGCAAAAGACAAGCACTCAAACAGCTCTGTAGACAGAAATATAAAAAAGTTATTGCAGAAAATGGTGATGCAAAGAAGAGAAGTTTGTTTTTGTTTTTGTAATATAATTATTAATGCACAGTGAAGACCCCAAAAAACCTTGGAATTGTTGGTGACCCCACAAAGAATTTATTTACCGATTCGACCCCACAAAGAATTTATTGTAGGGTGTTCATTGCCACACTGAGGTACTTTGACGGTGGTGCAGAGGGGCTCCGTTGTGTTTCTGACTGGAATACATTGGCTAGGGTCTCAGAATTTAACATCAGCCTGAGGGATTAGCCAGTATTGTCAGTTGCATATCATTGTGGTGCACCTTTTACAGCGATTTAGTTCTTATTGGCACCATTTAATTTACCATGTCATGTATTCGAATCGGTAAGCAAATTCTTTATGGGGTCACCAACAATTCCGACAAGGTTTTTGGGGGTTTTGATATTACAGTGTTTTGGGGGTTTTGAGCATTTCCTCCTATTTAGGCCACTTTATTTTAGTGATTTGCCAATCAGAACTACAAAAATTAAAAAGGGCCTGGTACTTAAATGGTTAAACAAAATTGTGAGGCATGTACTTCATATATTTAGCACAGCAAGTGTGCGCCACAACAAATTCTGGCACAAATCAAGAATGAGATTGATATATGTGCTCCATTGTCAGGGGTGCACCTAGCCTTTCTACTGCCCGAGGCAAAAATGGAAATGGCGCCCCCCCTCTTTCCCATCGAGTGTCAAATTCTCAATCCAACTTCTCATGCAAGCCCTACTGTTAAAGATAGAATCATGTGGACATTACACACAGCGTTACAAAACATACAGTAGAATACAACACCATTACCTATTACTTGCAGTGATTTCTTCTCTGATGTAGACATTCTTTCCTCATTTTCTCCATTCAGACCAGACCGCATTGATGACTTCTTTCAGCCATCTCTTGTCTCTTCAGATTTTGTCACACAGACATATTAGGTCCCTTACTTTTCCATTATCCTGCTCTTGGTGACCCAACAGCGTTATCCTGCTCCCCCAATACTGTGCCTGCTATGCTCCCCAATGCTCCCAATCACTATACTGCAGAACGAATAGTGCCATATAGATAGTCCCCTATAGTAATAGTGCTGCCCAAAGTCCCACCAATAGTATTAATTATCTTCCTGAGTGTCCTTATTAGTAATAATGCCCCCTATAGTACCATCAATAGCAGCAATGGTCCCTGAGTGCCCCCATTAGCAGTAATGCCCTCCATGTTGTACCCAATAATAATGCCCCACTGTACCCCCAGTACTAATAATGCTACCATAGTGCCCCGAGTAGAAATAAGGCTCCACAATAGTGCCCTCAGCAGTAAAAAGGCCCCTGGATAAGGTATCTCTATTGATTAACAGTAGTAATAAGGCCCCTCTACAGTGTCCCAGTAGTTATAATGCCCCTATAGGGCCCCAGTATTTATAATGCCCCCTGTAGTAGGCCTATTACTAATAAAGCTTTTCTGTAGTGCCCCTACCTGAAGTGATAACCCCCCCTGTAGTGCCCTCTGAATTATAATGTCTTCCATAGTGCCTGTATGTATAATGTCCCTGTACTATAATGCCCCCTAGAGTGTCCCCTGTATTATAATTGCCCTCTGTAGTGCCCCTTGCAATAATGTAATAATAGCCCCTGTAGTGCCACCTGTTTTATAATCCTTCCCTGTAGTGCTCTGGCCTCTAATGCCCCTTTGTAGTGCTACAGCCTGTAATGTCCCCCCTCTAGTGTCCCATGTATTATAATGTCTCCCTGTAGTTCTCCCTGTATTATAATGCTCCGCCTGTAGTGTTCTGGCCTGCCCCCCCATAGTGCTTCAGCCTGTAAAGCCACTCCCTGTAGATCTACAGCCTGTAATGCCACACCTCCCCATTGTGCTCCAGCCTTTAATGGCACTGCCTTTGTAGTACTCCAGCCTGTAATGCCCCCCCCCCCCCCCCACACTGTAGTGCTTCACCCTATAATTATAGCCCCCGGAGTGCTTGAGTCTGCAATGCCACCCCCCATAGTGTCCCACCCTGTAGGCTCCAGCCTGATCCCCTGTAGTGTTCCAGGCTATAATGCCCCCCCATAGTGCTTCAACCTGTAATGCCACTCCCCCTGTAGTGCTCCAACCTGTAATGCCACTCCCCCTGTAGTGCTCCAACCTGTAATGCCACTCCCCCTGTAGTGCTCCAACCTGTAATGCCACTCCCCCTGTAGTGCTCCAACCTGTAATGCCACTCCCCCTGTAGTGCTCCAACCTGTAATGCCAAAACGTTGTAGTACTCCAGCCTGTAATGACCCCCTCCCACTGTAGTGCTTCACCCTATAATTATAGCCCCCGGAGTGCTTCAGCCTGTAATGACACCCCCCATAGTGTCCCACCCTGTAGTGAACACCCTGCGTCCTAAAGCAGGTTTTCATTACCATATTGTTGCTCCGCTTGACCTGGCACAGGAGGTCACAATGATGTCATCAAGACCTGCTGTGCTGCTCTACTGCCCCATAGGCTTCAGGTCTACTGACCTGTAGCCTATAAGGGTGAAAAGCAGGGACGGGAGCCATAAGCTCCTATGCTCACACCATAAACTGCCGGCCACCATATAGGCAGGTTGGCTGCCACCTGAGGTGAGTTGCTCATCTCGCCTCATGGAAGATGCAGCCCTGTCAATTGTCTCTGGTTTTGCTTAGACACATGAATATGTAAACTCCAATGTGGTATACAGGTGCAAACAGTAAGTTCAGGAAAAAGAGTGCTTTGTCCTCACCTGTGTATGTCATTGATACCTATTTGTCATATGTGTAAAGCACTGTATACAATACATCTCAATTGAATGAAATATATGGGATTATGTATATGTATTATCAAGATCTTGTGGCTATATGGCTAGAGGACTTCAGTTTGGGTTATCTGTTGGGAACATCTGGTATAACTACAACCTTTGTAACTTACACACTGTTTTGGGGGATATCTGTAGCTGACACATACTGTTACGACATACTGTTGTGAGCATATCTGTGGCTAGTACATTGTTATGGATACGTCTGTAGCTGGCACATAGGGGCTATCTGTGAGTAGCACACACTGTTATGGGAGTGCCTACGGCAGGCACACAAAATAGTGCATATGTTGCATATGTTACTGGCACAAATTTATTGGAGCACCTCTGGCTGGCACGTTGTTAGAAATCATTAATCTTTCTTAATATTTTTGTCTTGCATCTATCAATCTGGATTTCATTCATAAATTCAACAATGAAGATAAAATTAGGAACCAAAGTGTATAATTCAAATTGGGGTAGGGGTTACCAAATATTCAGGTAGAAAAACAGTTATTGTCACATACTGTGCATCGATGGTGGTGCTAGCAGCCTAACTTCTTTACATTTATTTCATTGCCATTGGCCTGACCTTCCAGTCAATGTAAATTATTAACCAACAATTCTTAGACATTTTGCCTGAGTTACTTAGTGATTCAATAACCAGTCAAATTCAGCTAAACTGATAATCATCGTGTGACCTCTGGACTGTAGGGGCAATGCAAATATTAGCACTAAATATAGTTTTCCATATAGTCCACCACAAAATTCTAATATAAATGAGTTTTGAGAAGCAGACCAACATATACTAAAAACACTTCATTTTTTTACGTTTTTTTAAATCGTTTTTGTAGTGGTGTCCTTCTTAAACTGTGCATGTGGTAAAGCTGAACTCATTCATGTCTTTATATTGTACAATATGAGAACTTAATGACGAACAGTCCCTTACGCTACTATTGTGGTGTAAAATCATGGCACATTATGGCATATGCCGTATGGGCACCATAATTTGCAATTTTATAGGCTGATAAAGGAGAGGGGATTAGTGGGAGGAGGAGAGCTTCATGCAGCCCACTAGATTTAGTATAACTTATACCAGAAACTGACTGGTGTAGACTTCAGTTTCTGGCAGACGGCAGGGCAGAGATGCACCCAATTTATTAAGAGGCATCTGCCTCTTAATAAATGAGGTGCATCTTATGCCAGTGCAGGGAGATCAACACTTCTGGTACACCAGTCTTGATAAATCTCCCCCATTGAATGGATTTTCATGCAGTTTCATGCAGTCATAAAACCCTCAAAGAACACTTCATGATATCAACGAACATTGTGACAAATATATATCTTCTTTGCAGATCCTTACATGCTCTGTCAGGTTGGATGAGGACAGTCAATAGACAGCCATTTTCAGGCCCCTCCAGAGATGTTTGATTGGGTTCAAGTCAGGGCTCTGGCTGGGCCACTCAAGGACATTCGTAGAGTTGTCCATAAGCCACTCCTCTGTTGTCCTGGTTGCGTGCTTGAGGTGATTGTCTTTTTGGAGGGTAAACCTTTAGCCCAATCTGAGGTCCACGGCACTCTGGATCAGGTTTTCATTAAAAATATCTCTGCTTTGCTCCATTAATCTTTCCCTCAACCTTGACCAGTCTCTGTCCCAGCACTGAAAAACATTACCCATCAGTATAATGCTGCCACTACCATGCCTCACCCTAGGGATGGTATTGGACAGGTGATGAGCAGGGCCTGGTTTCATTCAGACATGTCAATCATGGTTTCGGACCAAAAATCCTTGTTTCTCAGTCTCAGAGTCTTTAAGGTGCATTTTTTCAAACTCCAGACAGGCTTTCTTGTGTCTTTGTGTCTGATTAGAAGCTTAATTCTGGCCACTCTTTCATAAAGCCCAGATTGGTAGAGTGCTGCAGTGATCGTTGATCTTCTGGAAGTTTCTCCATTCTGCACACAGGATCTGCATTGTCACCTGTGAGACCAAATATAGACAGGGATGTGTTTTTCCAAATCAATGGATATAAACATATAAAAAAATGATCAATGGGGAGCTCTGTGAGCTAAATGCCATGTATCATAGCAAAGGGTCTAAATATATCCATGTGAAATTTTAGTTTTTCCTTTTTATTAAATTAGCAAAAATGTTTTCCCTTTCTCATTATAGGGTATTGAGTGCTGAATGATGGGGGGGGGGAGACCATGTTGGTTTTTTTCATAGCACAAGGCCGCAACATAAAATGTTTGTGAACCTTCTCAGAACTGCCATAACTTGTTTTAGGGTACTTTCATCTGGAGAGCCTCAGGTTGGCCATCCCTGGTATAGCAGCTGGGCTTGGTAATGCAGCTCAGCCCCATTCACTTCTATGGGGCTAAGCTGCTCCTAGGCCACGTGGTCGATGAACGTGACCTCATTGGCTAGGAAAAGCTGTCGGAAGGCTGCGGTGCTCACAGGAGTACCGGTACCTTCTTGGACAGCTGATCAGTGAGGTCCTGGGTGTCGGACCACCAATGATCAGATACCGATGACCTATCTTGAGCATAGGTCATCAGTAAAAAAAAAAAAAAATCTTGGAAAAAACCCTTTAAAGTGTAACTGTCATTTAATTTGTTTTTCTTAAATAAGTAGGGCAAATTATTCCGATTTTTCCAATATATGTACTTTTTTATTACAAAACGGCCTCTGACGTTGTCCCTAATCCATCTTCACAGTGCAATACTGAGCAGTGATGATGGTCCTGCGCAATCTCCTGCTTTCCCTGGTGGCATGTTAGTCAATGTGCCAGGGATAGGCTACTTTCACACTTGCGTTCGGAGCGGATCCGTCTGGTATTTGTACAGACAGATCCGCTCCTATAATGCAAACGATGGTATCCGTTTGGACGGAACCGTCTGCATTATATTTTACTAAAAAAGTCTAAGTATAATTTGTATTCAGACGGATCCGTCTAGACTTTACATTAAAAGTCAATGGGGGGCGGATCTGTTTGAAAAATGCACCATATTGTGTCTCCTTTGAACGGATCCGCCCGTCATTGACTTCCATTGTAACTCTGGATGGATCCGTTTGCCTCCGCACGGCCAGGCGGACACCCGAACGCTGCAAGCAGCGTTCAGGTGTCCGCCTGCTGAGCGGAGCGGAGGACTGACGGTGCCAGACTGATGCATTCTGAGCGGATCCGCATCCACTCAGAATGCATTAGGGCTGGACGGATCCGTTGGGGGCTGCTTGTGAGAGCCTTCAAATGGAACTCACAAGCGGAGCCCCGAACGCTAATGTGAAAGTAGCCTTACAGACAAAAAAATAATATATATATATATAAAATAGAAAAAAGATGGGCAGCTCTCCAAGAAATAAAAATAGCAAAAAAAACGTTATTTACCCCAGTGGAGCATGCAACGTTTCGGCTCTAAACAGGAGTAGGGATGAGCGAACTCGACCTGTATAGGTCGGGTTCGTACCGAATTTTGGGGTGTCCGTGACACGGACCCGAACCCGGACATTTTCGTAAAAGTCCGGGTTTGGTGTTCGTCGCTTTCTTGGCGCTTTTGTGACGCTTTCTTGGCGCTTTTTGAAAGGCTACAAAGCAGCCAATCAACAAGCGTCATACTACTTGCCCCAAGAGGCCATCACAGCCATGCCTACTATTGGCATGGCTGTGATTGGCCAGAGCACCATGTGACCCAGCCTCTATTTAAGCTGGAGTCACATAGCGCCGCTCGTCACTCTGCTCTGATTAGCGTAGAGAGAGGTTGCGGCTGCGACAGTAGGGCGAGATTAGGCAGATTAACTCCTCCAAAGGACTTGATTATTGATCGATCTGCAGCTGTGGGTCATTGAGCTGCTAATACTCAATTGCTCACTGTTTTTAGGCTGCCCAGACCGTTTGTCAGTCACTTTTTTCTGGGGTGATCGGCGGCCATTTTGTGTCTTGTGGTGCGCCAGCACAAGCTGCGATCAAGTGCATTTAACCCTCAATGGTTTGGTTGTTTTTTGGCTAAAGCCTACATCAGGGTGAAGCTGTCACACCAAGTGCATTTAACCAGCAATAGTCTGTTTATTTTTTGGCCATATACTACATCAGGGGCAAGCTGCGCCCGTCACCAAGTGCATTTAACCCTCAATGGTGTGGTTGTTTTTTGGCTAAAGCCTACATCAGGGTGAAGCTGTCACACCAAGTGCATTTAACCAGCAATAGTCTGTTTATTTTTTGGCCATATACTACATCAGGGGCAAGCTGCGCCTGTCACCAAGTGCATTTAACCCTCAATGGTGTGGTTGTTTTTTGGCTAAAGCCTACATCAGGGTGAAGCTGTCACACCAAGTGCATTTAACCAGCAATAGTCTGTTTATTTTTTGGCCATATACTACATCAGGGGCAAGCTGCGCCCGTCACCAAGTGCATTTAACCCTCAGTAGTGTGGTTGGTCAAGCTGTCACACCAAGTGCATTTAACCAGCAATAGTCTGTTCATTTTTTGGCCATATACTACATCAGGGGCAAGCTGCGCCTGTCACCAAGTGCATTTAACCCTCAGTAGTGTGGTTGGTCAAGCTGTCACACCAAGTGCATTTAACCAGCAACAGTGTGGTTATTTTTTGGCCATATCCCAGTCTAATTCTGTCAGTAAATCTATACCTGTCACCCAGCGCCTAAATACTAGGCCTCAAATTTATATCCCGCTAAATCTGTCGTTACTGCTGTACTGTTCTGGCTGGGCAAGTTATTTAGTGTCCGTCAAAGCACATCTTTTGTTCTGGGTTGAAATACAATTCCCAATTTAGCAATTTCCTAATTTAGTGGTTTCTGCTGTATCAGAGCTATTTGAAATCTATCCCTAAAAGGGTATATAATATTGAAGGTGCACATAGGGTCATTCAGAATAACTTCACACACACGCTACTGTGCATTTCCAAGTCTAATTCCGTCAGTAAATCTATACCTGTCACTAGGGATGAGCGAACTCGAACTGTATAGTTCGGGTTCGTACCGAATTTTGGGGTGTCCGTGACACGGACCCGAACCCGGACATTTTCGTAAAAGTCCGGGTTCGGGTTCGGTGTTCGTCGCTTTCTTCGCGCTTTTGTGATGCTTTCTTGGCGCTTTTTGAAAGGCTGCAAAGCAGCCAATCAACAAGCGTCATACTACTTGCCCCAAGAGGCCATCACAGCCATGCCTACTATTGGCATGGCTGTGATTGGCCAGAGCACCATGTGACCCAGCCTCTATTTAAGCTGGAGTCACATAGCGCCGCCCGTCACTCTGCTCTGATTAGCGTAGGGAGAGGTTGCGGCTGCGACAGTAGGGCGAGATTAGGCAGATTAACTCCTCCAAAGGACTTGATTAACTGATCGATCTGCAGCTGTGGATCATTGAGCTGCTGATCCTCAATTGCTCACTGTTTTTAGGCTGCACAGACCGTTTGTCAGTCACATTTTTCTGGGGTGATCGGCGGCCATTTTGTGTCTTGTGGTGCGCCAGCACAAGCTGCGACCAAGTGCATTTAACCCTCAATGGTGTGGTTGTTTTTTGGCTAAAGCCTACATCAGGGTGAAGCTGTCACACCAAGTGCATTTAACCAGCAATAGTCTGTTCATTTTTTGGCCATATACAAAATCAGGGGCAAGCTGCGCCTGTCACCAAGTGCATTTAACCCTCAATGGTGTGGTTGTTTTTTGGCTAAAGCCTACATCAGGGTGAAGCTGTCACACCAAGTGCATTTAACCAGCAATAGTCTGTTCATTTTTTGGCCATATACTAAATCAGGGGCAAGCTGCGCCTGTCACCAAGTGCATTTAACCCTCAATGGTGTGGTTGTTTTTTGGCTAAAGCCTACATCAGGGTGAAGCTGTCACACCAAGTGCATTTAACCAGCAATAGTCTGTTTATTTTTTGGCCATATCCCAGTCTAATTCTGTCACTAAATCCATACCGGTCACCCAGCGCCTAAATACTAGGCCTCAAATTTATATCCCGCTAAATCTGTCCTTAGTGCTGTAGCTGGGCGAGTTATTTAGTGTCCGTTCAAGCACATTTCTTGTTCTGGGTTGAAATACAATTCCCAATTTAGCAATTTCATAATTTAGTGGTTTCTGCTATATCAGAGCTATTTGAAATCTATCCCTAAAAGGGTATATAATATTCAAGGTGCACATTGGGTCATTCAGAATAACTTCACACACACCCGCTACTGTGTATTTCCAAGTCTAATTCTGGCACTAAACCCATACCTGTCACCCAGCGCCTAAATACTAGGCCTCAAATTTATATCCCGCTAAATCTGTCCCTAGTGCTGTAGCTGGGCGAGTTATTTAGTGTCCGTTCAAGCACATTTCTTGTTCTGGGTTGAAATACAATTCCCAATTTAGCAATTTCATAATTGAGTGGTTTCTGCTATATCAGAGCTATTTGAAATCTATCCCTAAAAGGGTATATAATATTCAAGGTGCACATTGGGTCATTCAGAATAACTTCACACACACCCGCTACTGTGTATTTCCAAGTCTAATTCTGGCACTAAACCCATACCTGTCACCCAGCGCCTAAATACTAGGCCTCAAATTTATATCCCGCTAAATCTGTCCCTAGTGCTGTAGCTGGGCGAGTTATTTAGTGTCCGTTCAAGCACATTTCTTGTTCTGGGTTGAAATACAATTCCCAATTTAGCAATTTCATAATTGAGTGGTTTCTGCTATATCAGAGCTATTTGAAATCTATCCCTAAAAGGGTATATAATATTCAAGGTGCACATTGGGTCATTCAGAATAACTTCACACACACCCGCTACTGTGTATTTCCAAGTCTAATTCTGGCACTAAACCCATACCTGTCACCCAGCGCCTAAATACTAGGCCTCAAATTTATATCCCGCTAAATCTGTCCCTAGTGCTGTAGCTGGGCGAGTTATTTAGTGTCCGTTCAAGCACATTTCTTGTTCTGGGTTGAAATACAATTCCCAATTTAGCAATTTCATAATTTAGTGGTTTCTGCTATATCAGAGCTATTTGAAATCTATCCCTAAAAGGGTATATAATATTCAAGGTGCACATTGGGTCATTCAGAATAACTTCACACACACCCGCTACTGTGTATTTCCAAGTCTAATTCTGGCACTAAACCCATACCTGTCACCCAGCGCCTAAATACTAGGCCTCAAATTTATATCCCGCTAAATCTGTCCCTAGTGCTGTAGCTGGGCGAGTTATTTAGTGTCCGTTCAAGCACATTTCTTGTTCTGGGTTGAAATACAATTCCCAATTTAGCAATTTCATAATTTAGTGGTTTCTGCTATATCAGAGCTATTTGAAATCTATCCCTAAAAGGGTATATAATATTCAAGGTGCACATTGGGTCATTCAGAATAACTTCACACACACCCGCTACTGTGTATTTCCAAGTCTAATTCTGGCACTAAACCCATACCTGTCACCCAGCGCCTAAATACTAGGCCTCAAATTTATATCCCGCTAAATCTGTCCCTAGTGCTGTAGCTGGGCGAGTTATTTAGTGTCCGTTCAAGCACATTTCTTGTTCTGGGTTGAAATACAATTCCCAATTTAGCAATTTCATAATTGAGTGGTTTCTGCTATATCAGAGCTATTTGAAATCTATCCCTAAAAGGGTATATAATATTCAAGGTGCACATTGGGTCATTCAGAATAACTTCACACACACCCGCTACTGTGTATTTCCAAGTCTAATTCTGGCACTAAACCCATACCTGTCACCCAGCGCCTAAATACTAGGCCTCAAATTTATATCCCGCTAAATCTGTCCCTAGTGCTGTAGCTGGGCGAGTTATTTAGTGTCCGTTCAAGCACATTTCTTGTTCTGGGTTGAAATACAATTCCCAATTTAGCAATTTCATAATTTAGTGGTTTCTGCTATATCAGAGCTATTTGAAATCTATCCCTAAAAGGGTATATAATATTCAAGGTGCACATTGGGTCATTCAGAATAACTTCACACACACCCGCTACTGTGTATTTCCAAGTCTAATTCTGGCACTAAACCCATACCTGTCACCCAGCGCCTAAATACTAGGCCTCAAATTTATATCCCGCTAAATCTGTCCCTAGTGCTGTAGCTGGGCGAGTTATTTAGTGTCCGTTCAAGCACATTTCTTGTTCTGGGTTGAAATACAATTCCCAATTTAGCAATTTCATAATTTAGTGGTTTCTGCTATATCAGAGCTATTTGAAATCTATCCCTAAAAGGGTATATAATATTCAAGGTGCACATTGGGTCATTCAGAATAACTTCACACACACCCGCTACTGTGTATTTCCAAGTCTAATTCTGGCACTAAACCCATACCTGTCACCCAGCGCCTAAATACTAGGCCTCAAATTTATATCCCGCTAAATCTGTCCCTAGTGCTGTAGCTGGGCGAGTTATTTAGTGTCCGTTCAAGCACATTTCTTGTTCTGGGTTGAAATACAATTCCCAATTTAGCAATTTCATAATTGAGTGGTTTCTGCTATATCAGAGCTATTTGAAATCTATCCCTAAAAGGGTATATAATATTCAAGGTGCACATTGGGTCATTCAGAATAACTTCACACACACCCGCTACTGTGTATTTCCAAGTCTAATTCTGGCACTAAACCCATACCTGTCACCCAGCGCCTAAATACTAGGCCTCAAATTTATATCCCGCTAAATCTGTCCCTAGTGCTGTAGCTGGGCGAGTTATTTAGTGTCCGTTCAAGCACATTTCTTGTTCTGGGTTGAAATACAATTCCCAATTTAGCAATTTCATAATTGAGTGGTTTCTGCTATATCAGAGCTATTTGAAATCTATCCCTAAAAGGGTATATAATATTCAAGGTGCACATTGGGTCATTCAGAATAACTTCACACACACCCGCTACTGTGTATTTCCAAGTCTAATTCTGGCACTAAACCCATACCTGTCACCCAGCGCCTAAATACTAGGCCTCAAATTTATATCCCGCTAAATCTGTCCCTAGTGCTGTAGCTGGGCGAGTTATTTAGTGTCCGTTCAAGCACATTTCTTGTTCTGGGTTGAAATACAATTCCCAATTTAGCAATTTCATAATTTAGTGGTTTCTGCTATATCAGAGCTATTTGAAATCTATCCCTAAAAGGGTATATAATATTCAAGGTGCACATTGGGTCATTCAGAATAACTTCACACACACCCGCTACTGTGTATTTCCAAGTCTAATTCTGGCACTAAACCCATACCTGTCACCCAGCGCCTAAATACTAGGCCTCAAATTTATATCCCGCTAAATCTGTCCCTAGTGCTGTAGCTGGGCGAGTTATTTAGTGTCCGTTCAAGCACATTTCTTGTTCTGGGTTGAAATACAATTCCCAATTTAGCAATTTCATAATTTAGTGGTTTCTGCTATATCAGAGCTATTTGAAATCTATCCCTAAAAGGGTATATAATATTCAAGGTGCACATTGGGTCATTCAGAATAACTTCACACACACCCGCTACTGTGTATTTCCAAGTCTAATTCTGGCACTAAACCCATACCTGTCACCCAGCGCCTAAATACTAGGCCTCAAATTTATATCCCGCTAAATCTGTCCCTAGTGCTGTAGCTGGGCGAGTTATTTAGTGTCCGTTCAAGCACATTTCTTGTTCTGGGTTGAAATACAATTCCCAATTTAGCAATTTCATAATTTAGTGGTTTCTGCTATATCAGAGCTATTTGAAATCTATCCCTAAAAGGGTATATAATATTTAAGGTGCACATTGGGTCATTCAGAATAACTTCACACACACCCGCTACTGTGTATTTCCAAGTCTAATTCTGGCACTAAACCCATACCTGTCACCCAGCGCCTAAATACTAGGCCTCAAATTTATATCCCGCTAAATCTGTCCCTAGTGCTGTAGCTGGGCGAGTTATTTAGTGTCCGTTCAAGCACATTTCTTGTTCTGGGTTGAAATACAATTCCCAATTTAGCAATTTCATAATTTAGTGGTTTCTGCTATATCAGAGCTATTTGAAATCTATCCCTAAAAGGGTATATAATATTCAAGGTGCACATTGGGTCATTCAGAATAACTTCACACACACCCGCTACTGTGTATTTCCAAGTCTAATTCTGGCACTAAACCCATACCTGTCACCCAGCGCCTAAATACTAGGCCTCAAATTTATATCCCGCTAAATCTGTCCTTAGTGCTGTAGCTGGGCGAGTTATTTAGTGTCCGTTCAAGCACATTTCTTGTTCTGGGTTGAAATACAATTCCCAATTTAGCAATTTCATAATTTAGTGGTTTCTGCTATATCAGAGCTATTTGAAATCTATCCCTAAAAGGGTATATAATATTCAAGGTGCACATTGGGTCATTCAGAATAACTTCACACACACCCGCTACTGTGTATTTCCAAGTCTAATTCTGGCACTAAACCCATACCTGTCACCCAGCGCCTAAATACTAGGCCTCAAATTTATATCCTGCTAAATCTCTCGTTACCGCTGTCCTGTTGTGGCTGGGAAAGTTATTTAGTGTCCGTCAAAGCACATTTTTTGTTCTGGGTTGAAATACAATTCCCAATTTAGCAATTTCATAATTTAGTGGTTTCTGCTATATCAGAGCTATTTGAAATCTATCCCTAAAAGGGTATATAATATTCAAGGTGCACATTGGGTCATTCAGAATAACTTCACACACACACGCTTCTGTGCATTTCCAAGTCTAATTCTGTCACTAAATCCATACCGGTCACCCAGCGCCTAAATACTAGGCCTCAAATTTATATCCCGCTGAATTTGAATACAATACATTGGGCCAAATAATATATTTGTTGTTGTGGTGAACCATAACAATGAGAAAAACATCTAGTAAGGGACGCGGACGTGGACATGGTCGTGGACATGGTCGGACATGGTGGGTGACGTGAAGCCTCATTCTCTGCTATGACATGCAGACTGATTCTCTGCTGTCATGAAGCCAGATTGTCTGTTACGGGACCTCTCTGCTCTGCCTGTGTGCTAGGCCTAAATATATGCCAATGGACTGTTGCAGTGGTGGCTGACGTGAAGCCTCATTCTCTGCTATGACATGCAGACTAATTCTCTGCTGACATGAAGACAGATTCTCTGTTACGGGACCTCCCTCCTCTGCCTGGGTGCTGGGCCTAAATATATGCCAATGGACTGTTGCAGTGGTGGCTGACGTGAAGCCTCATTCTCTGCTATGACATGCAGACTGATTCTCTGCTGACATGAAGCCAGATCGTCTGTTACGGGACCTCTCTGCTCTGCCTGTGTGCTAGGCCTAAATATATGCCAATGGACTGTTGCAGTGGTGGGTGACGTGAAGCCTCATTCTCTGCTATGACATGCAGACTGATTCTCTGCTGTCATGAAGCCAGATTGTCTGTTACGGGACCTCTCTGCTCTGCCTGTGTGCTAGGCCTAAATATATGCCAATGGACTGTTGCAGTGGTGGGTGACGTGAAGCCTCATTCTCTGCTATGACATGCAGACTGATTCTCTGCTGACATGAAGCCAGATTGTCTGTTACGGGACCTCTCTCCTCTGCCTGTGTGCTAGGCCTAAATATATGCCAATGGACTGTTGCAGTGGTGGCTGACGTGAAGCCTCATTCTCTGCTATGACATGCAGACTAATTCTCTGCTGACATGAAGACAGATTCTCTGTTACGGGACCTCCCTCCTCTGCCTGGGTGCTGGGCCTAAATATATGCCAATGGACTGTTGCAGTGGTGGCTGACGTGAAGCCTCATTCTCTGCTATGACATGCAGACTGATTCTCTGCTGACATGAAGCCAGATCGTCTGTTACGGGACCTCTCTGCTCTGCCTGTGTGCTAGGCCTAAATATATGCCAATGGACTGTTGCAGTGGTGGGTGACGTGAAGCCTCATTCTCTGCTATGACATGCAGACTGATTCTCTGCTGACATGAAGCCAGATTGTCTGTTACGGGACCTCTCTCCTCTGCCTGTGTGCTAGGCCTAAATATATGCCAATGGACTGTTGCAGTGGTGGCTGACGTGAAGCCTCATTCTCTGCTATGACATGCAGACTAATTCTCTGCTGACATGAAGACAGATTCTCTGTTACGGGACCTCCCTCCTCTGCCTGGGTGCTGGGCCTAAATATATGCCAATGGACTGTTGCAGTGGTGGCTGACGTGAAGCCTCATTCTCTGCTATGACATGCAGACTGATTCTCTGCTGTCATGAAGCCAGATTGTCTGTTACGGGACCTCTCTGCTCTGCCTGTGTGCTAGGCCTAAATATATGCCAATGGACTGTTGCAGTGGTGGGTGACGTGAAGCCTCATTCTCTGCTATGACATGCAGACTGATTCTCTGCTGACATGAAGCCAGATTGTCTGTTACGGGACCTCTCTCCTCTGCCTGTGTGCTAGGCCTAAATATATGCCAATGGACTGTTGCAGTGGTGGCTGACGTGAAGCCTCATTCTCTGCTATGACATGCAGACTAATTCTCTGCTGACATGAAGCCAGATTGTCTGTTACGGGACCTCTCTCCTCTGCCTGGGTGCTGGGCCTAAATTTATGACAATGGACTGTTGCAGTGGTGGCTGACGTGAAGCCTGATTCTCTGCTATGACATGCAGACTGATTCTCTGCTGACATGAAGCCAGATCCTCTGTTACGGGACCTCTCTCCTCTGCCTGTGTGTGTGCTGGGCCTAAATATATGCCAATGGACTGTTGCAGTGGTGGCTGACGTGAAGCCTCATTCTCTGCTATGACATGCAGACTGATTCTCTGCTGACATGAAGCCAGATTCTCTGTTACGGGACCTCTCTCCTCTGCCTGTGTGTGTGCTGGGCCTAAATATATGCCAATGGACTGTTGCAGTGGTGGCTGACGTGAAGCCTCATTCTCTGCTATGACATGCAGACTAATTCTCTGCTGACATGAAGACAGATTCTCTGTTACGGGACCTCCCTCCTCTGCCTGGGTGCTGGGCCTAAATATATGCCAATGGACTGTTGCAGTGGTGGCTGACGTGAAGCCTGATTCTCTGCTATGACATGAAGACTGATTCTCTGCTGACATGAAGCCAGATTGTCTGTTACAGGACCTCTCTCCTCTGCCTGGGTGCCGGGGCCTAAATATCTGAGAATGGACTGTTCCAGTGGTGGGTGACGGGAAGCCAGATTCTCTGCTATGGAACCTCTCTCCAATTGATTTTGGTTAATTTTTATTTATTTAATTTTTATTTTAATTCATTTCCCTATCCACATTTGTTTGCAGGGGATTTACCTACATGTTGCTGCCTTTTGCAGCCCTCTAGCTCTTTCCTGGGCTGTTTTACAGCCTTTTTAGTGCCGAAAAGTTCGGGTCCCCATTGACTTCAATGGGGTTCGGGTTCGGGACGAAGTTCGGATCGGGTTCGGATCCCGAACCCGAACATTTCCGGGATGTTCGGCCGAACTTCTCGAACCCGAACATCCAGGTGTTCGCTCAACTCTACCTGTCACCCAGCGCCTAAATACTAGGCCTCAAATTTATATCCCGCTAAATCTGTCGTTACTGCTGTACTGTTCTGGCTGGGCAAGTTATTTAGTGTCCGTCAAAGCACATCTTTTGTTCTGGGTTGAAATACAATTCCCAATTTAGCAATTTCCTAATTTATTGGTTTCTGCTGTATCAGAGCTATTTTAAATCTATCCCTAAAAGGGTATATAATATTCAAGGTGCACATAGGGTCATTCAGAATAACTTCACACACACGCTACTGTGCATTTCCAAGTCTAATTCCGTCAGTAAATCTATACCTGTCACCCAGCGCCTAAATACTAGGCCTCAAATTTATATCCCGCTAAATCTGTCGTTACTGCTGTACTGTTCTGGCTGGGCAAGTTATTTAGTGTCCGTCAAAGCACATTTTTTGTTCTGGGTTGAAATACAATTCCCAATTTAGCAATTTCCTAATTTAGTGGTTACTGCTGTATCAGAGCTATTTGAAATCTATCCCTAAAAGGGTATATAATATTCAAGGTGCACATAGGGTCATTCAGAATAACTTCACACACACCCGCTACTGTGCATTTCCAAGTCTAATTCCGTCAGTAAATCTATACCTGTCACCCAGCGCCTAAATACTAGGCCACAAATTTATATCCCGCTAAATCTGTCGTTACTGCTGTACTGTTCTGGCTGGGCAAGTTATTTAGTGTCCGTCAAAGCACATTTTTTGTTCTGGGTTGAATTACAATTCCCAATTTAGCAATTTCCTAATTTAGTGGTTTCTGCTGTATCAGAGCTATTTGAAATCTATCCCTGAAAGGGTATATAATATTCAAGGTGCACATAGGGTCATTCAGAATAACTTCACACACACGCTACTGTGCATTTCCAAGTCTAATTCCGTCAGTAAATCTATACCTGTCACCCAGCGCCTAAATACTAGGCCTCAAATTTATATCCCGCTAAATCTGTCGTTACTGCTGTACTGTTCTGGCTGGGCAAGTTATTTAGTGTCCGTCAAAGCACATTTTTTGTTCTGGGTTGAAATACAATTCCCAATTTAGCAATTTCCTAATTTAGTGGTTACTGCTGTATCAGAGCTATTTGAAATCTATCCCTAAAAGGGTATATAATATTCAAGGTGCACATAGGGTCATTCAGAATAACTTCACACACACGCTACTGTGCATTTCCAAGTCTAATTCCGTCAGTAAATCTATACCTGTCACCCAGCGCCTAAATACTAGGCCTCAAATTTATATCCCGCTAAATCTGTCGTTACTGCTGTACTGTTCTGGCTGGGCAAGTTATTTAGTGTCCGTCAAAGCACATTTTTTGTTCTGGGTTGAATTAAAATTCCCAATTTAGCAATTTCCTAATTTAGTGGTTTCTGCTGTATCAGAGCTATTTGAAATCTATCCCTAAAAGGGTATAAAATATTCAAGGTGCACATAGGGTCATTCAGAATAACTTCACACACACGCTACTGTGCATTTCCAAGTCTAATTCCGTCAGTAAATCTATACCTGTCGCCCAGCGCCTAAATACTAGGCCTCAAATTTATATTCAGCTGAATTTGAATACAATACATTGGGCCAAATAATATTTTTGTTGTTGTGGTGAACGATAACAATGAGGAAAACATCTAGTAAGGGACGCGGACGTGGACATGGTTGTGGTGGTGTTAGTGGACCCTCTGGTGCTGGGAGAGGACGTGGCCGTTCTGCCACATCCACACGTCCTAGTGTACCAACTACCTCAGGTCCCAGTAGCCGCCAGAATTTACAGCGATATATGGTGGGGCCCAATGCCGTTCTAAGGATGGTAAGGCCTGAGCAGGTACAGGCATTATTCAATTGGGTGGCCGACAGTGGATCCAGCACGTTCACATTATCTCCCACCCAGTCTTCTGCAGAAAGCGCACAGATGGCGCCTGAAAACCAACCCCATCAGTCTGTCACATCACCCCCATGCATATCAGGGAAACTGTCTGAGCCTCAAGTTATGAAGCAGTCTCTTATGGTGTTTGAAGACTCTGCTGGCAGGGTTTCCCAAGGGCATCCACCTAGCCCTTCCCCAGCGGTGGAAGACATAGACTGCACTGACGCACAACCACTTATGTTTCCTGATGATGAGGACATGGGAATACCACCTCAGCATGTCTCTGATGATGACAAAACACAGGTGCCAACTGCTGCGTCTTTCTGCAGTGTGCAGACTGAACAGGAGGTCAGGGATCAAGACTGGGTGGAAGACGATGCAGGGGACGATGAGGTCCTAGACCCCACATGGAATGAAGGTCGTGCCACTGACTTTCACAGTTCGGAGGAAGAGGCAGTGGTGAGACCGAGCCAACAGCGTAGCAAAAGAGGGAGCAGTGGGCAAAAGCAGAACACCCGCCGCCAAGAGACTCCGCCTGCTACTGACCGCCGCCATCTGGGACCGAGCACCCCAAAGGCAGCTTCAAGGAGTTCCCTGGCATGGCACTTCTTCAAACAATGTGCTGACGACAAGACCCGAGTGGTTTGCACGCTGTGCCATCAGAGCCTGAAGCGAGGCATTAACGTTCTGAACCTTAGCACAACCTGCATGACCAGGCACTTGCATGCAAAGCATGAACTGCAGTGGAGTAAACACCTTAAAAACAAGGAAGTCGCTCAGGCTCCCCCTGCTGCCTCTTCTGCTGCTTCCGCCTCGGCCTATTCTGCTGCTGCCGCCTCGGCCTCTTCCTCAGCCTCTGGAGGAACGTTGGCACCTGCCGCCCAGCAAACAGGGGATGTACCACCAACACCACCACCACCTCCGTCACCAAGCGTCTCAACCATGTCACACGGCAGCGTTCAGCTCTCCATCTCACAAACATTTGAGAAACTACTGGCCTATGAAATGCTGTCATTTAGGCTGGTGGACACAGACAGCTTCAAACAGCTCATGTCGCTTGCTGTCCCACAGTATGTTGTTCCCAGCCGGCACTACTTCTCCAAGAGAGCCGTGCCTTCCCTGCACAACCAAGTATCCGATAAAATCAAGTGTGCACTGCGCAACGCCATCTGTAGCAAGGTCCACCTAACCACAGATACGCGGACCAGTAAGCACGGCCAGGGACGCTATATCTCCCTAACTGCACACTGGGTAAATGTAGTGGCAGCTGGGCCCCAGGCGGAGAGCTGTTTGGCGCACGTCCTTCCACCGCCAAGGATCGCAGGGCAACATTCTTTGCCTCCTGTTGCCACCTCCTCCTTCTCGGCTTCCTCCTCCTCTTCTTCCACCTGCTCATCCAGTCAGCCACACACCTTCACCACCAACTTCAGCACAGCCCGGGGTAAACGTCAGCAGGCCATTCTGAAACTCATATGTTTGGGGGACAGGCCCCACACCGCACAGGAGTTGTGGCGGGGTATAGAACAACAGACCGACGAGTGGTTGCTGCCGGTGAGCCTCAAGCCCGGCCTGGTGGTGTGCGATAATGGGCGAAATCTCGTTGCAGCTCTGGGACTAGCCGGTTTGACGCACATCCCTTGCCTGGCGCATGTGCTGAATTTGGTGGTGCAGAAGTTCATTCACAACTACCCCGACATGTCAGAGCTGCTGCATAAAGTGCTGGCCGTCTGTTCGCGCTTCCGGCGTTCACATCCTGCCGCTGCTCGCCTGTCTGCGCTATAGCGTAACTTCGGCCTTCCCGCTCACCGCCTCATATGCGACGTGCCCACCAGGTGGAACTCCACCTTGCACATGCTGGACAGACTGTGCGAGCAGCAGCAGGCCATAGTGGAGTTTCAGCTGCAGCACGCACGGGTCAGTCGCACTACAGAACAGCACCACTTCACCACCAATGACTGGGCCTCCATGCGAGACCTGTGTGCCCTGTTGCGCTGTTTCGAGTACTCCACCAACATGGCCAGTGGCGATGACGCCGTTATCAGCGTTACAATACCACTTCTATGTCTCCTTGAGAAAACACTTAGGGCGATGATGGAAGAGGAGGTGGCCCAGGAGGAGGAGGAGGAGGAGGAGGAGGAGGAAGAGGGGTCATTTTTAGCACTTTCGGGCCAGTCTCTTCGAAGTGACTCAGAGGGAGGTTTTTTGCAACAGCAGAGGCCAGGTACAAATGTGGCCAGCCAGGGCCCACTACTGGGGGACGAGGAGGATGAGGATGAGGAGGAGGTGGAGGAGGATGAGGATGAAGCATGGTCACAGCGGGGTGGCACCCAACGCAGCTCGGGCCCATCACTGGTGCGTAGCTGGGGGGAAAGGCAGGACGATGACGATACGCCTCCCACAGAGGACAGCTTGTCCTTACCCCTGGGCAGCCTGGCACACATGAGCGACTACATGCTGCAGTGCCTGCGCAACGACAGCAGAGTTGCCCACATTTTAACGTGTGCGGACTACTGGGTTGCCACCCTGCTGGATCCACGCTACAAAGACAATGTGCCCACCTTACTTCCTGCACTGGAGCGTGATAGGAAGATGCGCGAGTACAAACGCACGTTGGTAGACGCGCTACTTAGAGCATTCCCAAATGTCACAGGGGAACAAGTGGAAGCCCAAGGCCAAGGCAGAGGAGGAGCAAGAGGTCACCAAGGCAGCTGTGTCACGGCCAGCTCCTCTAAAGGCAGGGTTAGCATGGCAGAGATGTGGAAAAGTTTTGTCAACACGCCACAGCTAACTGCACCACCACCTGATACGCAACGTGTTAGCAGGAGGCAACATTTCACTAGCATGGTGGAACAGTACGTGTGCACACATCTCCACGTACTGACTGATGGTTTGGCCCCATTCAACTTCTGGGTCTCTAAATTGTCCACGTGGCCAGAGCTAGCCTTTTATGCCTTGGAGGTGCTGGCCTGCCCGGCGGCCAGCGTTTTGTCTGAACGTGTATTCAGCACGGCAGGGGGCGTCATTACAGACAAAAGCAGCCGCCTGTCTACAGCCGATGTGGACAAGCTGATGTTCATAAAAATGAACCAGGCATGGATCCCACAGGACCTGTCCGTCCCTTGTCCAGATTAGACATTAACTACCTCCCCTTAACCATATATTATTGTACTCCAGGGCACTTCCTCATTCAATCCTATTTTTATTTTCATTTTACCATTATATTGCGAGGCTACCCAAAGTTGAATGAACCTCTCCTCTGTCTGGGTGCCGGGGCCTAAATATATGCCAATGGACTGTTCCAATGTTGGGTGACGTGAAGCCTGATTCTCTGCTATGACATGCAGACTAATTCTCTGCTGACATGAAGCCAGATCCTCTGTTACGAGACCTCTCTCCTCTGCCTGGGTGCTGGGCCTAAATATCCGACAATGGACTGTTGCAGTGGTGGCTGACGTGAAGCCTGATTTTCTGCTATGACATGCAGACTAATTCTCTGCTGACATGAAGCCAGATCCTCTGTTACGGGACCTCTCTCCTCTGCCTGGGTGCTGGGTCAAAATTTATGAAAATGGACTGTTGCAGTGGTGGGTGACGTGAAGCCTGATTCTCTGCTATGACATGAAGACTGATTCTCTGCTGACATGAAGCCAGATTGTCTGTTACGGGACCTCTCTCCTCTGCCTGGGTGCTGGGCCTAAATGTCTGACAATGGACTGTTGCATTGGTGGCTGACGTGAAGCCTGATTCTCTGCTATGATATGAAGACTGATTCTCTGCTGACATGAAGCCAGATTGTCTGTTACAGGACCTCTCTCCTCTGCCTGGGTGCTGGGCCTAAATTTATGAAAATGGACTGTTGCAGTGGTGGGTGACGTGAAGCCTGATTCTCTGCTATGACATGAAGACTGATTCTCTGCTGACATGAAGCCAGATTGTCTGTTACGGGACCTCTCTCCTCTGCCTGGGTGCTGGGCCTAAATTTATAAAAATGGACTGTTACAGTGGTGGGTGACGTGAAGCCTGATTCTCTGCTATGACATGAAGACTGATTCTCTGCTGACATGAAGCCAGATTGTCTGTTACGGGACCTCTCTCCTCTGCCTAGGTGCTGGGCCTAAATATCTGACAATGGACTGTTGCATTGGTGGCTGACGTGAAGCCTGATTCTCTGCTATGATATGAAGACTGATTCTCTGCTGACATGAAGCCAAATTGTCTGTTACGGGACCTCTCTCCTCTGCCTGGGTGCTGGGCCTAAATTTATGAAAATGGACTGTTGCAGTGGTGGGTGACGTGAAGCCTGATTCTCTGCTATGACATGAAGACTGATACTCTGCTGACATGAAGCCAGATTGTCTGTTACGGGACCTCTCTCCTCTGCCTGGGTGCTGGGCCTAAATATCTGACAATGGACTGTTGCATTGGTGGCTGACGTGAAGCCTGATTCTCTGCTATGACATGAAGACTGATTCTCTGCTGACATGAAGCCAGATTCTCTGTTATGGGACCTCTCTCCTCTGCCTGGGTGCCGGGGCCTAAATATCTGAGAATGGACTGTTCAAGTGGTGGGTGACGTGAAGCCAGATTCTCTGCTATGGGACCTCTCTCCAATTAATTTTGGTTAATTTTTATTTATTTAATTTTTATTTAAATTCATTTCCCTATCCATATTTGTTTGCAGGGGATTTACCTACATGTTGCTGCCTTTTGCAGCCCTCTAGCCCTTTCCTGGGCTGTTTTACAGCCTTTTTAGTGCCGAAAAGTTCGGGTCCCCATTGACTTCAATGGGGTTCGGGTCCGGGACGAAGTTCGGATCGGGTTCGGATCCCGAACCCGAACCTTTTCGGGAAGTACGGCCGAACTTCTCGAACCCAAACATCCAGGTGTCCGCTCAACTCTAAACAGGAGCCTTCCTCAAGGCTTGAGGAAGGCTCCTGTTTAGAGCCGAAACGTTGCATGCTCCACTGGGGTAAATAACTTTTTTTGCTATTTTTTTTTCTTGGAGAGCTGCCCATCTTTTTTCTATTTTGTATTTATTGGATTGGCTTTAATCCATTTTGGGCTAGCTGCACCCACCAGCTTACATCAGGGACGTTGTACGACGACAGCAGAGTTGCCCACATTTTAACGTGTGCGGACTACTGGGTTGCCACCCTGCTGGATCCACGCTACAAAGACAATGTGCCCACCTTACTTCCTGCACTGGAGCATGATAGGAAGATGCGCGAGTACAAGCGCACGTTGGTAGACGCGCTACTTAGAGCATTCCCAAATGTCACAGGGGAACAAGTGGAAGCCCAAGGCCACTTGCTGGGCCTAAATATCTGACAATGGACTGTTGCATTGGTGGCTGACGTGAAGCCTGATTCTCTGCTATGATATGAAGACTGATTCTCTGCTGATATGAAGACTGATTCTCTGCTGACATAAAGCCAGATTGTCTGTTACGGGACCTCTCTCCTCTGCCTGGGTGCTGGGTCTAAATTTATGAAAATGGACTGTTGCAGTGGTGGGTGACGTGAAGCCTGATTCTCTGCTATGACATGAAGACTGATTCTCTGCTGACATGAAGCCAGATTGTCTGTTACGGGACCTCTCTCCTCTGCCTGGGTGCTGGGCCTAAATATCTGACAATGGACTGTTGCATTGGTGGCTGACGTGAAGCCTGATTCTCTGCTATGATATGAAGACTGATTCTCTGCTGATATGAAGACTGATTCTCTGCTGACATAAAGCCAGATTGTCTGTTACGGGACCTCTCTCCTCTGCCTGGGTGCTGGGCCTAAATTTATGAAAATGGACTGTTACAGTGGTGGGTGACGTGAAGCCTGATTCTCTGCTATGACATGAAGACTGATTCTCTGCTGACATGAAGCCAGATTGTCTGTTACGGGACCTCTCTCCTCTGCCTGGGTGCTGGGCCTAAATATCTGACAATGGACTGTTGCATTGGTGGCTGACGTGAAGCCTGATTCTCTGCTATGATATGAAGACTGATTCTCTGCTGACATGAAGCCAGATTGTCTGTTACGGGACCTCTCTCCTCTGCCTGGGTGCTGGGCCTAAATTTATGAAAATGGACTGTTGCAGTGGTGGGTGACGTGAAGCCTGATTCTCTGCTATGACATGAAGACTGATTCTCTGCTGACATGAAGCCAGATTCTCTGTTACGGGACCTCTCTCCTCTGCCTGGGTGCTGGGCCTAAATATCTGACAATGGACTGTTGCATTGGTGGCTGACGTGAAGCCTGATTCTCTGCTATGACATGAAGACTGATTCTCTGCTGACATGAAGCCAGATTCTCTGTTATGGGACCTCTCTCCTCTGCCTGGGTGCCGGGGCCTAAATATCTGAGAATGGACTGTTTCAGTGGTGGGTGACGTGAAGCTAGATTCTCTGCTATGGGACCTCTCTCCACTTGATTTTGGTTAATTTTTATTCTCTCTCTCTCTCTCTCTCTCTCTCTCTCGATTATCGATGGCTATCTGCCAGATTTTGAGCGCCAGTGTGCCCTACACAGAGTGGCTGCTGACGAATGGGTCCCGATATTATCAGGAAAACTGTCGGGCAAAGCAGCTGATGCCTTCAGGGCTGTACCAGAGCAGGAGATCCACAGCTATGCACGAGTGAAGGAGGCGCTCCTAGCTCGGTACGCAGTAACACCAGAGGTGTACCGCTGAAAATTCAGAGACTCCAGCAAAGTGGACAGAGACTCCTATACAGAGTGGGCCTGTCGCTTGCAGCACTCCACTTCCAATTGCGTCATAAGCTGCCAGGCCACCACAGTGGATGATGTCCTGCAGCTCATTTTGCTGGAACAATTTTACGACCACGTCCAGACTGACATCAGGGATTGGGTAAGGGACCGCAGACCCCTCTCCTTACCTGAAGCAGACAAACTCACGGACGAGTATGCCGATACCCGCAAGGTGGCATGTACAACACGTCGGATACAACCCCTTCGGACCAAGCCCCTCTTTTGTGGATTGAGTTTCCAGTACTCCATTGTCTCGCTGGCTCAGAGGAGGAGTTTGATGCTGTTTATATTGAATGCCCTTGTTCTCTAAACGCTTCTTGTTCCAGCATGAAGCTTTGGCTCCTGTGTGGATAATTATGCGACACCAGCAATATTTTACTTTGTGGATTCTTGGCGATATTATTTCATGGGAATAAGGGAATGACAGACGGTAACTCCTATTCAGACCATCACAGTCTCTGCCTCACATATAGAGCGCCGTTCACACACGGGATTGTATCCGACTTCCTCAGCCATATACGGTCCAGCAGCCTCCAGGCTGTGACCACTCCAGCACCCTTGGGGGAGATGGTCCAGAAGTCCTCCTGACTTTGACCGTGAGACCCTCTTTCTGTAGGCCTCACTGGTCCCCCAAACTTCTGGCTTTACAAAGCCTTGTGGCCCCTCAGCCCTCCTGGCTGAGACCACACAGAGCCTCTCAGGCTTCCCAAGCCTTTCTCTCTCTCTCATACACAGAGGGTTATTTTATCCCTCCTTGATTACAGCAGCAGGCCTCATCTGCGATCACCTCCGGCAAAAGACAATACATGTAGTGGAAGGGTGGGGACTGGCACTATCCCTCAGTCCACATTAAATCCATCCCAGAACAACATCTAGACAAAACTGTCTCAGCAAACTACACTTTGCTGAAACCACTGCGGCTTTCTGGATTTTAGTTATCTCACCCAGCTGAGGTATCTGGGTGGGATATACACCCCCTCCCAGCACTAATACTGTACACTTCACCACAATATATATTATATTATAGTATAGTATACATGGTCAGTTTTAGCCATATATAAGGGAGGCAGTGAGTGCAGCTGCAGTGAGCGAGGGGCATCTTCACTGTTCAGTGCTGCGCTCAACAGTGAAGATGAGTTTTCCATAGCAACTCACTGCAAAAAAAAACTTCAGATGCGGTTTTATAAAAAAAAAAAATTAAGGCTTCTTTTTGCCCAGCCAAATCCCTAATGTCAGGGAGCAGCCAGATCTCCGCTGATTCCCATTGTAGTCTGGCTATGTCAGATCTGGAGAACTCCGGAAGGCTGTTCCTCTGCCAGAATAGCCTGCCGGATTGTTCTGCTGTCAGTATGAAACTAGCCTAAAAATAAAAGGGGCACATTTATTAAGACTGGTGTTTTAGATGCTGGTCTTAATAAAGGCACATAGTTGGCGGTGGTTCCGCCAAAGTTATGAAGAGGCGCAGGCCTCTCCATAACTTTGGCAGATCCTCCGCCAGTTCTAAATGTAAGATAGCTTCCTTGTCCAATACACACAAAGCAATTAAACATTAATTGCAATAATTTTCTGGGAGAAATACTTCATTTTCTGGAAAAATTTCAGGGGTGCCAACACTTACAGCCATGACTGTAGGTCAGGAGACACAGATGCATGGCACCAAGGGGACAGGCAAAATCGTAGTCAGTGGAAAAGCCGAGGTTAATAGAGTTGAGCGAACACCTGGATGTTCGGGTTCGAGAAGTTCGGCCGAACTTCCCGAAAATGTTCGGGTTCGGGATCCGAACCCGATCCGAACTTCGTCTCTGCTGACATGAAGCCAGATTGTCTGTTACGGGACCTCTCTCCTCTGCCTGGGTGCTGGGCCTAAATATCTGACAATGGACTGTTGCATTGGTGGCTGACGTGAAGCCTGATTCTCTGCTATGATATGAAGACTGATTCTCTGCTGACATGAAGCCAGATTGTCTGTTACGGGACCTCTCTCCTCTGCCTGGGTGCTGGGCCTAAATTTATGAAAATGGACTGTTGCAGTGGTGGGTGACGTGAAGCCTGATTCTCTGCTATGACATGAAGACTGATTCTCTGCTGACATGAAGCCAGATTCTCTGTTACGGGACCTCTCTCCTCTGCCTGGGTGCTGGGCCTAAATATCTGACAATGGACTGTTGCATTGGTGGCTGACGTGAAGCCTGATTCTCTGCTATGACATGAAGACTGATTCTCTGCTGACATGAAGCCAGATTCTCTGTTATGGGACCTCTCTCCTCTGCCTGGGTGCCGGGGCCTAAATATCTGAGAATGGACTGTTCCAGTGGTGGGTGACGTGAAGCCAGATTCTCTGCTATGGGACCTCTCTCCAATTAATTTTGGTTAATTTTTATTTATTTAATTTTTATTTAAATTCATTTCCCTATCCACATTTGTTTGCAGGGGATTTACCTACATGTTGCTGACCTTTTGCAGCCCTCTAGCCCTTTCCTGGGCTGTTTTACAGCCTTTTTAGTGCCAAAAAGTTCGGGTCCCCATTGACTTCAATGGGGTTCGGGTCCGGGACGAAGTTCGGATCGGGTTCGGATCCCGAACCCGAACCTTTTCGGGAAGTACGGCCGAACTTCTCGAACCCAAACATCCAGGTGTCCGCTCAACTCTAAACAGGAGCCTTCCTCAAGGCTTGAGGAAGGCTCCTGTTTAGAGCCGAAACGTTGCATGCTCCACTGGGGTAAATAACTTTTTTTGCTATTTTTTTTTCTTGGAGAGCTGCCCATCTTTTTTCTATTTTGTATTTATTGGATTGGCTTTAATCCATTTTGGGCTAGCTGCACCCACCAGCTTACATCAGGGACGTTGTACGACGACAGCAGAGTTGCCCACATTTTAACGTGTGCGGACTACTGGGTTGCCACCCTGCTGGATCCACGCTACAAAGACAATGTGCCCACCTTACTTCCTGCACTGGAGCGTGATAGGAAGATGCGCGAGTACAAGCGCACGTTGGTAGACGCGCTACTTAGAGCATTCCCAAATGTCACAGGGGAACAAGTGGAAGCCCAAGGCCACTTGCTGGGCCTAAATATCTGACAATGGACTGTTGCATTGGTGGCTGACGTGAAGCCTGATTCTCTGCTATGATATGAAGACTGATTCTCTGCTGATATGAAGACTGATTCTCTGCTGACATAAAGCCAGATTGTCTGTTACGGGACCTCTCTCCTCTGCCTGGGTGCTGGGTCTAAATTTATGAAAATGGACTGTTGCAGTGGTGGGTGACGTGAAGCCTGATTCTCTGCTATGACATGAAGACTGATTCTCTGCTGACATGAAGCCAGATTGTCTGTTACGGGACCTCTCTCCTCTGCCTGGGTGCTGGGCCTAAATATCTGACAATGGACTGTTGCATTGGTGGCTGACGTGAAGCCTGATTCTCTGCTATGATATGAAGACTGATTCTCTGCTGATATGAAGACTGATTCTCTGCTGACATAAAGCCAGATTGTCTGTTACGGGACCTCTCTCCTCTGCCTGGGTGCTGGGTCTAAATTTATGAAAATGGACTGTTGCAGTGGTGGGTGACGTGAAGCCTGATTCTCTGCTATGACATGAAGACTGATTCTCTGCTGACATGAAGCCAGATTGTCTGTTACGGGACCTCTCTCCTCTGCCTGGGTGCTGGGCCTAAATATCTGACAATGGACTGTTGCATTGGTGGCTGACGTGAAGCCTGATTCTCTGCTATGATATGAAGACTGATTCTCTGCTGACATGAAGCCAGATTGTCTGTTACGGGACCTCTCTCCTCTGCCTGGGTGCTGGGCCTAAATTTATGAAAATGGACTGTTGCAGTGGTGGGTGACGTGAAGCCTGATTCTCTGCTATGACATGAAGACTGATTCTCTGCTGACATGAAGCCAGATTCTCTGTTACGGGACCTCTCTCCTCTGCCTGGGTGCTGGGCCTAAATATCTGACAATGGACTGTTGCATTGGTGGCTGACGTGAAGCCTGATTCTCTGCTATGACATGAAGACTGATTCTCTGCTGACATGAAGCCAGATTCTCTGTTATGGGACCTCTCTCCTCTGCCTGGGTGCCGGGGCCTAAATATCTGAGAATGGACTGTTCCAGTGGTGGGTGACGTGAAGCCAGATTCTCTGCTATGGGACCTCTCTCCAATTAATTTTGGTTAATTTTTATTTATTTAATTTTTATTTAAATTCATTTCCCTATCCACATTTGTTTGCAGGGGATTTACCTACATGTTGCTGACCTTTTGCAGCCCTCTAGCCCTTTCCTGGGCTGTTTTACAGCCTTTTTAGTGCCGAAAAGTTCGGGTCCCCATTGACTTCAATGGGGTTCGGGTCCGGGACGAAGTTCGGATCGGGTTCGGATCCCGAACCCGAACCTTTTCGGGAAGTACGGCCGAACTTCTCGAACCCAAACATCCAGGTGTCCGCTCAACTCTAAACAGGAGCCTTCCTCAAGGCTTGAGGAAGGCTCCTGTTTAGAGCTGAAACGTTGCATGCTCCACTGGGGTAAATAACTTTTTTTGCTATTTTTTTTTCTTGGAGAGCTGCCCATCTTTTTTCTATTTTGTATTTATTGGATTGGCTTTAATCCATTTTGGGCTAGCTGCACCCACCAGCTTACATCAGGGACGTTGTACGACGACAGCAGAGTTGCCCACATTTTAACGTGTGCGGACTACTGGGTTGCCACCCTGCTGGATCCACGCTACAAAGACAATGTGCCCACCTTACTTCCTGCACTGGAGCGTGATAGGAAGATGCGCGAGTACAAGCGCACGTTGGTAGACGCGCTACTTAGAGCATTCCCAAATGTCACAGGGGAACAAGTGGAAGCCCAAGGCCACTTGCTGGGCCTAAATATCTGACAATGGACTGTTGCATTGGTGGCTGACGTGAAGCCTGATTCTCTGCTATGATATGAAGACTGATTCTCTGCTGATATGAAGACTGATTCTCTGCTGACATAAAGCCAGATTGTCTGTTACGGGACCTCTCTCCTCTGCCTGGGTGCTGGGTCTAAATTTATGAAAATGGACTGTTGCAGTGGTGGGTGACGTGAAGCCTGATTCTCTGCTATGACATGAAGACTGATTCTCTGCTGACATGAAGCCAGATTGTCTGTTACGGGACCTCTCTCCTCTGCCTGGGTGCTGGGCCTAAATATCTGACAATGGACTGTTGCATTGGTGGCTGACGTGAAGCCTGATTCTCTGCTATGATATGAAGACTGATTCTCTGCTGACATGAAGCCAGATTCTCTGTTACGGGACCTCTCTCCTCTGCCTGGGTGCCGGGGCCTAAATATCTGAGAATGGACTGTTTCAGTGGTGGGTGACGTGAAGCCAGATTCTCTGCTATGGGACCTCTCTCCACTTGATTTTGGTTAATTTTTATTCTCTCTCTCTCTCTCTCTCTCTCGATTATCGATGGCTATCTGCCAGATTTTGAGCGCCAGTGTGCCCTACACAGAGTGGCTGCTGACGAATGGGTCCCGATATTATCAGGAAAACTGTCGGGCAAAGCAGCTGATGCCTTCAGGGCTGTACCAGAGCAGGAGATCCACAGCTATGCACGAGTGAAGGAGGCGCTCCTAGCTCGGTACGCAGTAACACCAGAGGTGTACCGCTGAAAATTCAGAGACTCCAGCAAAGTGGACAGAGACTCCTATACAGAGTGGGCCTGTCGCTTGCAGCACTCCACTTTCAATTGCGTCATAAGCTGCCAGGCCACCACAGTGGATGATGTCCTGCAGCTCATTTTGCTGGAACAATTTTACGACCACGTCCAGACTGACATCAGGGATTGGGTAAGGGACCGCAGACCCCTCTCCTTACCTGAAGCAGACAAACTCACGGACGAGTATGCCGATACCCGCAAGGCGGCATGTACAACACGTCGGATACAACCCCTTCGGACCAAGCCCCTGTTTTGTGGATTGAGTTTCCAGTACTCCATTGTCTCGCTGGCTCAGAGGAGGAGTTTGATGCTGTTTATATTGAATGCCCTTGTTCTCTAAACGCTTCTTGTTCCAGCATGAAGCTTTGGCTCCTGTGTGGATAATTATGCGACACCAGCAATATTTTACTTTGTGGATTCTTGGCGATATTATTTCATGGGAATAAGGGAATGACAGACGGTAACTCCTATTCAGACCGTCACAGTCTCTGCCTCACATATAGAGCGCCGTTCACACACGGGATTGGATCCGACTTCCTCAGCCATATACGGTCCAGCAGCCTCCAGGCTGTGACCACTCCAGCACCCTTGGGGGAGATGGTCCAGAAGTCCTCCTGACTTTGACCGTGAGACCCTCTTTCTGTAGGCCTCACTGGTCCCCCAAACTTCTGGCTTTACAAAGCCTTGTGGCCCCTCAGCCCTCCTGGCTGAGACCACACAGAGCCTCTCAGGCTTCCCAAGCCTTTCTCTCTCTCTCATACACAGAGGGTTATTTTATCCCTCCTTGATTACAGCAGCAGGCCTCATCTGCGATCACCTCCGGCAAAAGACAATACATGTAGTGGAAGGGTGGGGACTGGCACTATCCCTCAGTCCACATTAAATCCATCCCAGAACAACATCTAGACAAAACTGTCTCAGCAAACTACACTTTGCTGAAACCACTGCGGCTTTCTGGATTTTAGTTATCTCACCCAGCTGAGGTATCTGGGTGGGATATACACCCCCTCCCAGCACTAATACTGTACACTTCACCACAATATATACTATATTATAGTATAGTATACATGGTCAGTTTTAGCCATATATAAGGGAGGCAGTGAGTGCAGCTGCAGTGAGCGAGGGGCATCTACACTGTTCAGTGCTGCGCTCAACAGTGAAGATGAGTTTTCCATAGCAACTCACTGCAAAAAAAACTTCAGATGCGGTTTTATAAAAAAAAGAAATTAAGGCTTCTTTTTGCCCAGCCAAATCCCTAATGTCAGGGAGCAGCCAGATCTCCGCTTTGTAGTCTGGCTATGTCAGATCTGGAGAACTCCGGAAGGCTGTTCCTCTGCCAGAATAGCCTGCCGGATTGCTCTGCTGTCAGTATGAAACTAGCCTAAAAATAAAAGGGGCACATTTATTAAGACTGGTGTTTTAGATGCTGGTCTTAATAAAGGCACATAGTTGGCGGTGGTTCCGCCAAAGTTATGAAGAGGCGCAGGCCTCTCCATAACTTTGGCAGATCCTCCGCCAGTTCTAAATGTAAGATAGCTTCCTTGTCCAATACACACAAAGCAATTAAACATTAATTGCAATAATTTTCTGGGAGAAATACTTCATTTTCTGGAAAAATTTCAGGGGTGCCAACACTTACAGCCATGACTGTAGGTCAGGAGACACAGATGCATGGCACCAAGGGGACAGGCAAAATCGTAGTCAGTGGAAAAGCCGAGGTTAATAGAGTTGAGCGAACAAATGGATGTTCGGGTTCGAGAAGTTCGGCCGAAGTTCCCGAAAATGTTCGGGTTCGGGATCCGAACCCGATCCGAACTTCGTCCCGAACCCGATCCGAACTTCGTCCCGAACCCGAACCCCATTGAAGTCAATGGGGACCCAAACTTTTCGGCACTAAAAAGGCTGTAAAACAGCCCAGGAAAGGGCTAGAGGGCTGCAAAAGGCAGCAACATGTAGGTAAATCCCCTGCAAACAAATGTGGATAGGGAAATGAATAAAATAAAAATTAAATAAATAAAAATTAACCAAAATCAATTGGAGAGAGGTCCCATAGCAGAGAATCTGGCTTCCCGTCACCCACCACTGGAACAGTCCATTCTCAGATATTTAGGCCCCGGAACCCAGGCAGAGGAGAGAGGTCCCGTAACAGAGGATCTGGCTTCATGTCAGCAGAGAATTAGTCTGCATGTCATAGCAGAGAATGAGGCTTCACGTCAGCCACCACTGCAACAGTCCATTAGCATATATTTAGGCCCAGCACCCAGGCAGAGGAGAGAGGTCCCATAACAGACAATCTGGCTTCATGTCAGCAGAGAATCAGTCTTCATGTCATAGCAGAGAATCAGGCTTCACGTCACCCACCACTGTAAGAATCAATTTTCATAAATTTAGGCCCAGCACCCAGGCAGAGGAGAGAGGTCCCGTAACAGAGGATCTGGCTTCTTGTCAGCAGAGAATTAGTCTGCATGTCATAGCAGAGAATGAGGCTTCACGTCAGCCACCACTGCAACAGTCCATTAGCATATATTTAGGCCCAGCACCCAGGCAGAGGAGAGAGGTCCCGTAACAGAGAATCTGGCTTCATGTCAGCAGAGAATTAGTCTGCATGTCAAAGCAGAGAATGAGGCTTCACGTCAGCCACCACTGCAACAGTCCATTGGCATATATTTAGGCCCAGCACCCAGGCAGAGGAGAGAGGTCCCGTAACAGACAATCTGGCTTCATGTCAGCAGAGAATCAGTCTGCATGTCATAGCAGAGAATCAGGCTTCACGTCACCCACCACTGTAAGAGTCCATTTTCATAATTTAGGCCCAGCACCCAGGCAGAGGAGAGAGGTCCCGTAACAGAGGATCTGGCTTCATGTCAGCAGAGAATTAGTCTGCATGTCATAGCAGAGAATGAGGCTTCACGTCAGCCACCACTGCAACAGTCCATTGGCATATATTTAGGCCCAGCACACAGGCAGAGGAGAGAGGTCCCGTAACAGACAATCTGGCTTCATGTCAGCAGAGAATCAGTCTGCATGTCATAGCAGAGAATGAGGCTTCACGTCACCCACCACTGCAACAGTCCATTGGCATATATTTAGGCCCAGCACCCAGGCAGAGGAGAGAGGTCCCGTAACAGAGAATCTGGCTTCATGTCAGCAGAGAATCAGTCTGCATGTCATAGCAGAGAATGAGGCTTCACGTCAGCCACCACTGCAACAGTCCATTGGCATATATTTAGGCCCAGCACACAGGCAGAGGAGAGAGGTCCCGTAACAGACAATCTGGCTTCATGTCAGCAGAGAATTAGTCTGCATGTCATAGCAGAGAATGAGGCTTCACGTCAGCCACAACTGCAACAGTCCATTGGCATATATTTAGGCCCAGCACACAGGCAGAGGAGAGAGGTCCCGTAACAGACAATCTGGCTTCATGTCAGCAGAGAATCAGTCTGCATGTCATAGCAGAGAATCAGGCTTCACGTCACCCACCACTGCAACAGTCCATTTTCATAAGTTTAGGCCCAGCACCCAGGCAGAGGAGAGAGGTCCCGTAACAGACAATCTGGCTTCATGTCAGCAGAGAATTAGTCTGCATGTCATAGCAGAGAATGAGGCTTCACGTCACCCACCACTGCAACAGTCCATTGGCATATATTTAGGCCCAGCACCCAGGCAGAGGAGAGAGGTCCCGTAACAGACAATCTGGCTTCATGTCAGCAGAGAATCAGTCTGCATGTCATAGCAGAGAATGAGGCTTCACGTCACCCACCACTGCAACAGTCCATTGGCATATATTTAGGCCCAGCACACAGGCAGAGGAGAGAGGTCCCGTAACAGACAATCTGGCTTCATGTCAGCAGAGAATTAGTCTGCATGTCATAGCAGAGAATGAGGCTTCACGTCAGCCACCACTGCAACAGTCCATTGGCATATATTTAGGCCCAGCACCCAGGCAGAGGAGAGAGGTCCCGTAACAGACAATCTGGCTTCATGTCAGCTAGAGAATCAGTCTGCATGTCATAGCAGAGAATCAGGCTTCACGTCACCCACCACTGCAACAGTCCATTGTCATAATTTAGGCCCAGCACCCAGGCAGAGGAGAGAGGTCCCGTAACAGACAATCTGGCTTCATGTCAGCAGAGAATTAGTCTGCATGTCATAGCAGAGAATGAGGCTTCACGTCACCCACCACTGTAAGAGTCCATTTTCATAAGTTTAGGCCCAGCACCCAGGCAGAGGAGAGAGGTCCCGTAACAGAGGATCTGACTTCATGTCAGCAGAGAATTAGTCTGCATGTCATAGCAGAGAATGAGGCTTCACGTCAGCCACCACTGCAACAGTCCATTGGCATATATTTAGGCCCAGCACCCAGGCAGAGGAGAGAGGTCCCGTAACAGACAATCTGGCTTCATGTCAGCAGAGAATCAGTCTTCATATCATAGCAGAGAATCAGGCTTCACGTCACCCACCACTGTAAGAGTCCATTTTCATAAATTTAGGCCCAGCACCCAGGCAGAGGAGAGAGGTCCCGTAACAGAGGATCTGGCTTCATGTCAGCAGAGAATCATTCTGCATGTCATAGCAGAGAATCAGGCTTCACGTCACCCAACATTGGAACAGTCCATTGGCATATATTTAGGCCCCGGCACCCAGACAGAGGAGAGGTTCATTCAACTTTGGGTAGCCTCGCAATATAATGGTAAAATGAAAATAAAAATAGGATTGAATGAGGAAGTGCCCTGGAGTCCAATAATATATGGTTAAGGGGAGGTAGTTAATGTCTAATCTGGACAAGGGACGGACAGATCCTGTGGGATCCATGCCTGGTTCATTTTTATGAACGTCAGCTTGTCCACATTGGCTGTAGACAGGCGGCTGCGTTTGTCTGTAATGACGCCCCCTGCCGTGCTGAATACACGTTCAGACAAAACGCTGGCCGCCGGGCAGGCCAGCACCTCCAAGGCATAAAAGGCTAGCTCTGGCCACGTGGACAATTTAGAGACCCAGAAGTTGAATGGGGCCGAACCATCAGTCAGTACGTGGAGGGGTGTGCACATGTACTGTTCCACCATGTTAGTGAAATGTTGCCTCCTGCTAACACGTTGCGTATCAGGTGGTGGTGCAGTTAGCTGTGGCGTGTTGACAAAAGTTTTCCACATCTCTGCCATGCTAACCCTGCCCTCAAAGGAGCTGGCATTGACACAGCTGCCTTGGCGACCTCTTGCTCCTCCTCTGCCTTGGCCTTGGGCTTCCACTTGTTCCCCTGTGACATTTGGGAATGCTCTCAGTAGCGCGTCTACCAACGTGCGCTTGTACTCGCGCATCTTCCTATCACGCTCCAGTGCAGGAAGTAAGGTGGGCACATTGTCTTTGTAGCGTGGATCCAGCAGGGTGGCAACCCAGTAGTCCGCACAGGTTAAAATGTGGGCAACTCTGCTGTCGTTGCGCAGGCACTGCAGCATGTAGTCGCTCATGTGTGCCAGGCTGCCCAGGGGTAAGGACAAGCTGTCCTCTGTGGGAGGCGTATCGTCATCGTCCTGCCTTTCCCCCCAGCCACGCACCAGTGATGGACCCGAGCTGCGTTGGGTGCCACCCCGCTGTGACCATGCTTCATCCTCATCCTCCTCCACCTCCTCCTCATCCTCGTCCTCCTCGTCCTCCAGTAGTGGGCCCTGGCTGGCCACATTTGTACCTGGCCTCTGCTGTTGCCAAAAACCTCCCTCTGAGTCACTTCGAAGAGACTGGCCTGAAAGTGCTAAAAATGACCCCTCTTCCTCCTCCTCCTCCTCCTCCTGGGCCACCTCCTCTTCCATCATCGCCCTAAGTGTTTTCTCAAGGAGACATAGAAGTGGTATTGTAACGCTGATAACGGCGTCATCGCCACTGGCCATGTTGGTGGAGTACTCGAAACAGCGCAACAGGGCACACAGGTCTCGCATGGAGGCCCAGTCATTGGTGGTGAAGTGGTGCTGTTCTGTAGTGCGACTGACCCGTGCGTGCTGCAGCTGAAACTCCACTATGGCCTGCTGCTGCTCGCACAGTCTGTCCAGCATGTGCAAGGTGGAGTTCCACCTGGTGGGCACGTCGCATATGAGGCGGTGAGCGGGAAGGCCGAAGTTACGCTGTAGCGCAGACAGGCGAGCAGCAGCAGGATGTGAACGCCGGAAAGCGCGAACAGACGGCCCGCACTTTATGCAGCAGCTCTGACATGTCGGGGTAGTTGTGTATGAACTTCTGCACCACCAAATTCAGCACATGCGCCAAGCAAGGGATGTGCGTCAAATTGGCTAGTCCCAGAGCTGCAACGAGATTTCGCCCATTATCACACACCACCAGGCCGGGCTTGAGGCTCACCGGCAGCAACCACTCGTCGGTCTGTTGTTCTATACCCCGCCACAACTCCTGTGCGGTGTGGGGCCTGTCCCCCAAACATATGAGTTTCAGAATGGCCTGCTGACGTTTACCCCGGGCTGTGCTGAAGTTGGTGGTGAAGGTGTGTGGCTGACTGGATGAGCAGGTGGAAGAAGAGGAGGAGGAAGCCGAGAAGGAGGAGGTGGCAACAGGAGGCAAAGAATGTTGCCCTGCGATCCTTGGCGGCGGAAGGACGTGCGCCAAACAGCTCTCCGCCTGGGGCCCAGCTGCCACTACATTTACCCAGTGTGCAGTTAGGGAGATATAGCGTCCCTGGCCGTGCTTACTGGTCCACGTATCTGTGGTTAGGTGGACCTTGCTACAGATGGCGTTGCGCAGTGCACACTTGATTTTATCGGATACTTGGTTGTGCAGGGAAGGCACGGCTCTCTTGGAGAAGTAGTGGCGGCTGGGAACAACATACTGTGGGACAGCAAGCGACATGAGCTGTTTGAAGCTGTCTGTGTCCACCAGCCTAAATGACAGCATTTCATAGGCCAGTAGTTTAGAAATGCTGGCATTCAGGGCCAGGGATCGAGGGTGGCTAGGTGGGAATTTACGCTTTCTCTCAAATGTTTGTGAGATGGAGAGCTGAACGCTGCCGTGTGACATGGTTGAGACGCTTGGTGACGGAGGTGGTGGTGGTGGTGTTGGTGGTACATCCCCTGTTTGCTGGGCGGCAGGTGCCAACGTTCCTCCAGAGGCGGAGGAAGAGGCCGAGGCGGCAGCAGCAGAAGAGGCCGAGGCGGCAGCAGCAGAAGAGGTAGCAGGGGGAGCCTGAGTGACTTCCTTGGTTTTAAGGTGTTTACTCCACTGCAGTTCATGCTTTGCATGCAGGTGCCTGGTCATGCAGGTTGTGCTCAGGTTCAGAACGTTAATGCCTCGCTTCAGGCTCTGATGGCACAGCGTGCAAACCACTCGGGTCTTGTCGTCAGCACATTGTTTGAAGAAGTGCCATGCCAGGGAACTCCTTGAAGCTGCCTTTGGGGTGCTCGGTCCCAGATGGCGGCGGTCAGTAGCAGGCGGAGTCTCTTGGCGGCGGGTGTTCTGCTTTTGCCCACTGCTCCCTCTTTTGCTACGCTGTTGGCTCGGTCTCACCACTGCCTCTTCCTCCGAACTGTGAAAGTCAGTGGCACGACCTTCATTCCATGTGGGGTCTAGGACCTCATCGTCCCCTGCATCGTCTTCCACCCAGTCTTGATCCCTGACCTCCTGTTCAGTCTGCACACTGCAGAAAGACGCAGCAGTTGGCACCTGTGTTTCGTCATCATCAGAGACATGCTGAGGTGGTATTCCCATGTCCTCATCATCAGGAAACATAAGTGGTTGTGCGTCAGTGCATTCTATGTCTTTCACCGCTGGGGAAGGGCTAGGTGGATGCCCTTGGGAAACCCTGCCAGCGGAGTCTTCAAACAGCATAAGAGACTGCTGCATAACTTGAGGCTGAGACAGTTTCCCTGGTATGCATGGGGGTGATGTGACAGACTGATGGGGTTGGTTTTCAGGCACCATCTGTGCGCTTTCTGCAGAAGACTGGGTGGGAGATAATGTGAACGTGCTGGATCCACTGTCGGCCACCCAATTGACTAATGCCTGTACCTGCTCAGGCCTTACCATCCTTAGAACGGCATTGGGCCCCACCATATATCGCTGTAAATTCTGGCGGCTACTGGGACCTGAGGTAGTTGGTACACTAGGACGTGTGGATGTGGCAGAACGGCCACGTCCTCTCCCAGCACCAGAGGGTCCACTAACATCACCACGACCATGTCCATGTCCGCGTCCCTTACTAGATGCTTTCCTGATTGTTATGGTTCACCACAACAACAAAAATATTATTTGGCCCAATGTATTGTATTCAAATTCAGCGGGATATAAATTTGAGGCCTAGTATTTAGGCGCTGGGTGACCGGTATGGATTTACTAACTGAATTGGACTTGGAAATGCACAGTAGCGTGTGTGTGAAGTTATTCTGAATAACCCTATGTGCACCTTGAATATTATATACCCTTTTAGGGATAGATTTCAAATAGCTCTGATATAGCAGGAACCACTAAATTATGAAATTGCTAAATTGGGAATTGTATTTCAACCCAGAACAAAAAATGTGCTTTGACGGACACTAAATAACTTTCCCAGCCACAACAGGACAGCGGTAACGAGAGATTTAGCGGGATATAAATTTGAGGCCTAGTATTTAGGCGCTGGGTGACCGGTATGGATTTACTGACAGAATTGGACTTGGAAATGCACAGTAGCGTGTGTGTGAAGTTATTCTGAATGACCCTATGTGCACCTTGAATATTATATACCCTTTTAGGGATAGATTTCAAATAGCTCTGATATAGCAGAAACCACTAAATTATGAAATTGCTAAATTGGGAATTGTATTTCAACCCAGAACAAAAAATGTGCTTTGACGGACACTAAATAACTTTCCCAGCCACAACAGGACAGCGGTAACGAGAGATTTAGCGGGATATAAATTTGAGGCCTAGTATTTAGGCGCTGGGTGACCGGTATGGATTTACTAACAGAATTGGACTTGGAAACGCACAGTAGCGTGTGTGTGAAGTTATTCTGAATGACCCTATGTGCACCTTGAATATTATATACCCTTTTAGGGATAGATTTCAAATAGCTCTGATATAGCAGAAACCACTAAATTATGAAATTGCTAAATTGGGAATTGTATTTCAACCCAGAACAAAAAATGTGCTTTGACGGACACTAAATAACTTTCCCAGCCACAACAGGACAGCGATAATGAGAGATTTAGCGGGATATAAATTTGAGGCCTAGTATTTAGGCGCTGGGTGACCGGTATGGATTTACTAACAGAATTGGACTTGGAAATGCACAGTAGCGTGTGTGTGAAGTTATTCTGAATGACCCTATGTGCACCTTGAATATTATATACCCTTTTAGGGATAGATTTCAAATAGCTCTGATATAGCAGAAACCACTAAATTATGAAATTGCTAAATTGGGAATTGTATTTCAACCCAGAACAAAAAATGTGCTTTGACGGACACTAAATAACTTTCCCAGCCACAACAGGACAGCGGTAACGAGAGATTTAGCGGGATATAAATTTGAGGCCTAGTATTTAGGCACTGGGTGACCGGTATGGATTTAGTGGTTCAGAATTAGACTGGGATATGGCCAAAAAATAACCACACTATTGCTGGTTAAATGCACTTGGTGACGGGCGCAGCTTGCCCCTGATTTAGTATATGGCCAAAAAATGAACATACTATTGCTGGTTAAATGCACTTGGTGTGATAACTTGACCAACCACACTACTGAGGGTTAAATGCACTTGGTGACGGGCGCAGCTTGCCCCTGATGTAGTATATGGCCAAAAAATGAACAGACTATTGCTGGTTAAATGCACTTGGTGTCACAGCTTGACCAACCACACTACTGAGGGTTAAATGCACTTGGTGACGGGCGCAGCTTGCCCCTGATGTAGTATATGGCCAAAAAATGAACAGACTATTGCTGGTTAAATGCACTTGGTGACGGGCGCAGCTTGCCCCTGATTTAGTATATGGCCAAAAAATGAACAGACTATTGCTGGTTAAATGCACTTGGTGTGATAGCTTGACCAACCACACTACTGAGGGTTAAATGCACTTGGTGACGGGCGCAGCTTGCCCCTGATGTAGTATATGGCCAAAAAATAAACAGACTATTGCTGGTTAAATGCACTTGGTGTGACAGCTTCACCCTGATGTAGGCTTTAGCCAAAAAACAACCACACCATTGAGGGTTAAATGCACTTGGTGACAGGCGCAGCTTGCCCCTGATGTAGTATATGGCCAAAAAATAAACAGACTATTGCTGGTTAAATGCACTTGGTGTGACAGCTTCACCCTGATGTAGGCTTTAGCCAAAAAACAACCACACCATTGAGGATTAAATGCACTTGGTCGCAGCTTGTGCTGGCGCACCACAAGACACAAAATGGCCGCCGATAAATCCAGAAAAATGTGACTGACAAACGGTCTGGGCAGCCTAAAAACAGTGAGCAATTGAGTATCAGCAGCTCAATGATCCACAGCTGCAGATCGATCAATAATCAAGTACTTTGGAGGAGTTAATCTGCCTAATCTCGCCCTACTGTCGCAGCCGCAACCTCTCCCTGCGCTAATCAGAGCAGAGTGACGGGCGGCGCTATGTGACTCCAGCTTAAATAGAGGCTGGGTCACATGGTGCTCTGGCCAATCACAGCCATGCCAATAGTAGGCATGGCTGTGATGGCCTCTTGGGGCAAGTAGTATGACGCTTGTTGATTGGCTGCTTTGCAGCCTTTTAAAAAGCGCCAAGAAAGCGTCACAAAAGCGCCAAGAAAGCGACGAACACCGAACCTGAACCCGGACTTTTACGAAAATGTCCGGGTTCGGGTCCGTGTCACGGACACCCCAAAATTCGGTACGAACCCGAACTATACAGTTCGAGTTCGCTCATCCCTAGAGGTTAAAGCACACAAAGTTAGTTCAAAACAGAAAACAGGCCAAAGGTTCAGGCAGGCAGCACAGGATCAGCACAAGGTCAAGGCTAGACGGAACTTGTTCAAAGATGGTAAACGGGCAGAAGTTAGGCAAGGAATATCAGATTCGGTAAAACTTGTAATTTATTCATTTTAATTCCTGCTCATTCTGGGCTTTTAGATCAAGGATGCCATCCTATTAGTGACTGACAGACTTCCCTCTATGACTATGAATACAAAAATAGCTGTCAATAACTAATAGGCCTGCCTCCTTGATTTTAAAGCCCAGAAAGAGCTGGGATTTACATATATGAATGACAAGTTATACTGAAACTTTTACCATAAAAATAGAATGTTTTTCAGTAGGTTCAGTTCCTCCTGCTCTATAACACGCTGCCTGTAGCTTATATTTAAATACTCTAGCATAAGCAGCCAAACCCTGGGGACTAAGACAAAGTATTTATGTCCCTTTAAGAGAAAGATGGCACACGCTCTAAAGGCAAAGAGGAGACTATAGACAGCATAGAGAGCTGGCCTAATGTGGAGCAGTAAGATGCTGGCTAGTATGGACTGCTGATGCAGGCATACGACTGAGTGCTCTGGCAGCAGTACTTGCTGGGAGTGAGGAGATGCCAATGGGTACAGATTAATGCTTGCCGCTTGCAGACGCGGACCCATTCACTTGAATGGGGTCAAGAATTTGCATCTGACGGTCCACACAGCAAAAAAGTAATGCACAACAGAGGCACGGACAGAAAACCCATGGAAGTGCTCCGTAGTGCTTCTGATCAGTAAGCAAATGGACTGATCCCCTGTGTGGGACCAAAGGGAATAAAACTTAACATTTAATCATAGATACTTTAGAATAAGTGGCACAAAAAAGGACAATCACAAAACACATGGTCTTCCTGGGGCCGGCGCTCCACTGTCCTGATCGCATACATCATCAGTACATAGCACGCGCACAGTCAGTGCAGTGCAGGCCAGAGACTAAATATGATGTGGAGAGGAGCCGAGTCGCATGAGAGGTAAGAGGAGATTTTTATTTTAATATGTTTAGAGGCTTGATGGTTGGGGCTCATCTGAGATCTGATGGGGGGCTGATATAAAGGACTGATAAAAGGTCTAATGGGGGTCTGTCATTAAGAGCTGATATAAGGTCTGACGGCTGATCTGAGCTCCGATATGGGGGTCTGATGTGATGTATTGATATGGAGGTCTGATGTGACGTCCTAATATGGGGGTCTGATGTGACGTCCTGATATGGGGGTATGATCTCATATCCCGATATGTGGGTCTAAACGGATGTCCTGATATTTACTAGTGATGAGTGGCAGGGGCAATATTCGAATTCACGATATTTTGCAAATATTTTGGAGAATATTCATCATATATTCAGGAATTTTAGAATTCACGATTATATTCTTGATTGCTACTAGAAGTTTCCTGAGACTGGAGAAGACTGGAGAAAATGGCTGGCATGGCAGAACATTAAAAATGGCTTTATATGCAGATAGAGTGCTCCAATATATTCAGGATTGCGCTAAACGGCACTAATGATGTGACTATTTTGGCGCAATACGTGAAACTTCACATTTTAGCTGGTCTGACTACATATTACTGATTGGTGCACTAAGTATTATTGTGACATCACAGCACTATGTCTGTAGTATGTATGCATGGACAGCAGAACCTATCACACTACCTAACACACTGAGTTCCAGCTAAATCAAATCACATGGATATGTTAGGGTTAGAAGAATACATCTATGTTCCAGCAAAAAAAAAACTTAAAATCACAATTTTTTTGATGTACGTTAAAAAGATCCAGGACGGACCTCCAATAACAAAACAAAAAATTACAAACAAAGTGAGTTACTGATAGACTGCATCCAGATGATTGATAATACTACTGGGGAAAGGGGAATGGATTGTCCCTATATTTGCCCCTATCCTAAAACCTCAGCCCAGGGAGAACCTCTGATGGTGAAGACCCCCTGTCCACGTTCCTAGACTATTATCCACCCTGCGTTCTCCCTACGGGTTTGTATATCAATATAGTCTGGATATCCCTAGGTATGAGACAAGGATATTGAAGTACCAAAAGTACAGAAAATACTGGATGCTAAAGACAAAGTGCATATACATATAGTCAGGGTTGACCATATAGTCAACACCTAAAATAAACCTTGACGCGTTTCCCCCTAGTCAATGCTATGGGATCATCAGGAGGTAAAAGATATCAATGATAGCGGTCTATCTAGCACTGATGTAACACAATATACACTGGGTCAAAGCCAGGTTACATGACAAGATAATCGCTTTACATATAATTTGTATGGGGGGCGTTCTGAGACCAATCCACTTAAAGTGTAGCACCATTCAAAATCAGCCACAACCACAGATATCATATGTGGCTATAATGTCGGTGCTGCAGTCACAAATCCTGAAGGCCAGAAAAAGGTGTGTTCCACATCAGTTTGGAGGTATAATACACCCTAATCCAATCAGACAACGTTCCTGTCATCCCACTGTGGAAAGTCTTGATAAGACCCACAATATTACAGGCCTCCCTTCGATTAGCGCTCCCCCTGGTAAACCCTGACTATATGTATATGCACTTTGTCTTTAGCATCCAGTATTTTCTGTACTTTTGGTACTTCAATATCCTTGTCTCATACCTGGGGATAGCCAGACTATATTGATATACAAACCTGTAGGGAGAACGCAGGGTGGATAATAGTCTAGGAACGTGGACAGGGGGTCTCCACCATCAGGGGTCCTCCCTGGGCTGAGGTTTTAGGATAGGGGTAAATATAGGGACAATCCATTCCCCTTTCTCCAGTAGTATTATCAATCATCTGGATGCAGTCTATCAGTAACCCACTTTGTTTGTAATTTTTTGTTTTGATATTGGAGGTCCGTCCTGGATCTTTTTAACTTACATCAATAAAATTGTGATTTTAAGGGTTTTTTCTGCTGGAACATATACCTAACACACTGCACTGCAACAGCTACACTATATCAGGATATAACCCACACTGACTATCTCCCACTAACTATCTGTATTATATGTCTGTATTACTCTAAAAAAACCTGTAGAAAATAGCTATATAGTAAGTGGTAGGCAACTTTCCTATTGGTTGCTAGGGATGTTGCTAAGCTCATACAAAGACATTGCAGCCTTCTCATTGGCCCACAAGCAAGAAGCAGGGAGGGATCATGGGTTCAGATGAAAAAAAATCTAGAATATTCGAAAATACGAATATATATCACTATATTCTAAATATTCGCGAATTCTTTAAGTGCTGATTTTTGCGATTTTATATTCGTGATTTGAATATTCCCGCCCAACACTAATATTTATGTAGGTCTGATCTGAGGATCTGATATGAGGTCTAATGAAAAATATTTTTTTCTTATTTTTATCTTCATATGCGTCTTCTTTTGGGGAGATTGTTCAATTTAATTAAATCAGCATATATATGTGATTACAACAAGACACAGAGTAGGGTGGCAAACTACCTGTGAGTGATAACGAGAAATTGAGCGCCAGGCCTCAATCAGCTGTTTCCGTGAATTCCATTTCTACACAGTTGGAATTCAATTATTTGGGGGGATTGTTGAATTTAATTAAACCGGCATATATACTGTATGTGACACAGGGTAGGGCAGCAATCTACGTGTGGGTGTTAACATGAAATTGAGCGTCAAGCCTCCATTTACGTTTATAAATTTTCCACATAGTTGCAATTTATTTTTGGGGATTTGTTTAATTTAGATTAAGTCAGTATATAGGTGATCAGTTCTCCAGTACACAGGCTACGGTAACAATTTAACTGGGAGTGTTAATGCGATATTAAGGGTCACGCCTCCATCGTCCATTTCCGTATATTTGGTTTCCACACGTTTGGAATTATATATATATATATATATTTTTTTTTTATTAATTCAGCATATACACGTGATTACAGCAAAACACAAGGTGTAGTAGTAGGGATGAGCGAACTCGAACTGTATAGTTCGGGTTCGTACCGAATTTTGGGGTGTCCGTGACACGGACCCGAACCCGGACATTTTCGTAAAAGTCCGGGTTCGGGTTCGGTGTTCGTCGCTTTCTTCGCGCTTTTGTGACGCTTTCTTGGCGCTTTTTGAAAGGCTGCAAAGCAGCCAATCAACAAGCGTCATACTACTTGCCCCAAGAGGCCATCACAGCCATGCCTACTATTGGCATGGCTGTGATTGGCCAGAGCACCATGTGACCCAGCCTCTATTTAAGCTGGAGTCACATAGCGCCGCCCGTCACTCTGCTCTGATTAGCGTAGGGAGAGGTTGCGGCTGCGACAGTAGGGCGAGATTAGGCAGATTAACTCCTCCAAAGGACTTGATTAACTGATCGATCTGCAGCTGTGGATCATTGAGCTGCTGATCCTCAATTGCTCACTGTTTTTAGGCTGCCCAGACCGTTTGTCAGTCACATTTTTCTGGGGTGATCGGCGGCCATTTTGTGTCTTGTGGTGCGCCAGCACAAGCTGCGACCAAGTGCATTTAACCCTCAATGGTGTGGTTGTTTTTTGGCTAAAGCCTACATCAGGGTGAAGCTGTCACACCAAGTGCATTTAACCCTCAGTAGTGTGGTTGGTCAAGCTATCACACCAAGTGCATTTAACCAGCAATAGTCTGTTCATTTTTTGGCCATATACTAAATCAGGGGCAAGCTGCGCCCGTCACCAAGTGCATTTAACCCTCAGTAGTGTGGTTGGTCAAGCTGTGACACCAAGTGCATTTAACCAGCAATAGTCTGTTCATTTTTTGGCCATATACTACATCAGGGGCAAGCTGCGCCCATCACCAAGTGCATTTAACCAGCAATAGTGTGGTTATTTTTTGGCCATATCCCAGTCTAATTCTGTCACTAAATCCATACCGGTCACCCAGCGCCTAAATACTAGGCCTCAAATTTATATCCCGCTAAATCTCTCGTTACCGCTGTCCTGTTGTGGCTGGGAAAGTTATTTAGTGTCCGTCAAAGCACATTTTTTGTTCTGGGTTGAAATACAATTCCCAATTTAGCAATTTAAAAATTTAGTGGTTTCTGCTGTATCAGAGCTATTTGAAATCTATCCCTAAAAGGGTATATAATATTCAAGGTGCACATAGGGTCATTCAGAATAACTTCACACACCCGCTACTGTGCATTTCCAAGTCTAATTCTGTCACTAAACCCATACCTGTCACCCAGCGCCTAAATACTAGGCCTCAAATTTATATCCAGCTAAATCTGTCCTTAGTGCTGTAGCTGGGCGAGTTATTTAGTGTCCGTTCAAGCACATTTCTTGTTCTGGGTTGAAATACAATTCCCAATTTAGCAATTTCATAATTTAGTGGTTTCTGCTATATCAGAGCTATTTGAAATCTATCCCTAAAAGGGTATATAATATTCAAGGTGCACATTGGGTCATTCAGAATAACTTCACACACACCCGCTACTGTGTATTTCCAAGTCTAATTCTGTCACTAAACCCATACCTGTCACCCAGCGCCTAAATACTAGGCCTCAAATTTATATCCTGCTAAATCTCGTCTTAGTGCTGTAGCTGGGCGAGTTATTTAGTGTCCGTTCAAGCACATTTCTTGTTCTGGGTTGAAATACAATTCCCAATTTAGCAATTTCATAATTTAGTGGTTTCTGCTATATCAGAGCTATTTGAAATCTATCCCTAAAAGGGTATATAATATTCAAGGTGCACATTAGGGTCATTCAGAATAACTTCACACACACCCGCTACTGTGTATTTCCAAGTCTAATTCTGTCACTAAACCCATACCTGTCACCCAGCGCCTAAATACTAGGCCTCAAATTTATATCCAGCTAAATCTGTCCTTAGTGCTGTAGCTGGGCGAGTTATTTAGTGTCCGTTCAAGCACATTTCTTGTTCTGGGTTGAAATACAATTCCCAATTTAGCAATTTCATAATTTAGTGGTTTCTGCTATATCAGAGCTATTTGAAATCTATCCCTAAAAGGGTATATAATATTCAAGGTGCACATTGGGTCATTCAGAATAACTTCACACACACCCGCTACTGTGTATTTCCAAGTCTAATTCTGTCACTAAACCCATACCTGTCACCCAGCGCCTAAATACTAGGCCTCAAATTTATATCCAGCTAAATCTGTCCTTAGTGCTGTAGCTGGGCGAGTTATTTAGTGTCCGTTCAAGCACATTTCTTGTTCTGGGTTGAAATACAATTCCCAATTTAGCAATTTCATAATTTAGTGGTTTCTGCTATATCAGAGCTATTTGAAATCTATCCCTAAAAGGGTATATAATATTCAAGGTGCACATTGGGTCATTCAGAATAACTTCACACACACCCGCTACTGTGTATTTCCAAGTCTAATTCTGTCACTAAACCCATACCTGTCACCCAGCGCCTAAATACTAGGCCTCAAATTTATATCCTGCTAAATCTCTCGTTAGTGCTGTAGCTGGGCGAGTTATTTAGTGTCCGTTCAAGCACATTTCTTGTTCTGGGTTGAAATACAATTCCCAATTTAGCAATTTCATAATTTAGTGGTTTCTGCTATATCAGAGCTATTTGAAATCTATCCCTAAAAGGGTATATAATATTCAAGGTGCACATTGGGTCATTCAGAATAACTTCACACACACCCGCTACTGTGTATTTCCAAGTCTAATTCTGTCACTAAACCCATACCTGTCACCCAGCGCCTAAATACTAGGCCTCAAATTTATATCCTGCTAAATCTCTCGTTAGTGCTGTAGCTGGGCGAGTTATTTAGTGTCCGTTCAAGCACATTTCTTGTTCTGGGTTGAAATACAATTCCCAATTTAGCAATTTCATAATTTAGTGGTTTCTGCTATATCAGAGCTATTTGAAATCTATCCCTAAAAGGGTATATAATATTCAAGGTGCACATTGGGTCATTCAGAATAACTTCACACACACCCGCTACTGTGTATTTCCAAGTCTAATTCTGTCACTAAACCCATACCTGTCACCCAGCGCCTAAATACTAGGCCTCAAATTTATATCCAGCTAAATCTGTCCTTAGTGCTGTAGCTGGGCGAGTTATTTAGTGTCCGTTCAAGCACATTTCTTGTTCTGGGTTGAAATACAATTCCCAATTTAGCAATTTCATAATTTAGTGGTTTCTGCTATATCAGAGCTATTTGAAATCTATCCCTAAAAGGGTATATAATATTCAAGGTGCACATTGGGTCATTCAGAATAACTTCACACACACCCGCTACTGTGTATTTCCAAGTCTAATTCTGTCACTAAACCCATACCTGTCACCCAGCGCCTAAATACTAGGCCTCAAATTTATATCCTGCTAAATCTCTCGTTAGTGCTGTAGCTGGGCGAGTTATTTAGTGTCCGTTCAAGCACATTTCTTGTTCTGGGTTGAAATACAATTCCCAATTTAGCAATTTCATAATTTAGTGGTTTCTGCTATATCAGAGCTATTTGAAATCTATCCCTAAAAGGGTATATAATATTCAAGGTGCACATTGGGTCATTCAGAATAACTTCACACACACCCGCTACTGTGTATTTCCAAGTCTAATTCTGTCACTAAACCCATACCTGTCACCCAGCGCCTAAATACTAGGCCTCAAATTTATATCCTGCTAAATCTCTCGTTAGTGCTGTAGCTGGGCGAGTTATTTAGTGTCCGTTCAAGCACATTTCTTGTTCTGGGTTGAAATACAATTCCCAATTTAGCAATTTCATAATTTAGTGGTTTCTGCTATATCAGAGCTATTTGAAATCTATCCCTAAAAGGGTATATAATATTCAAGGTGCACATTGGGTCATTCAGAATAACTTCACACACACGCTTCTGTGCATTTCCAAGTCTAATTCTGTCACTAAATCCATACCGGTCACCCAGCGCCTAAATACTAGGCCTCAAATTTATATCCCGCTGAATTTGAATACAATACATTGGGCCAAATAATATATTTGTTGTTGTGGTGAACCATAACAATGAGAAAAACATCTAGTAAGGGACGCGGACGTGGACATGGTCGTGGTGGTGTTAGTGGACCCTCTGGTGCTGGGAGAGGACGTGGCCGTTCTGCCACATCCACACGTCCTAGTGTACCAACTACCTCAGGTCCCAGTAGCCGCCAGAATTTACAGCGATATATGGTGGGGCCCAATGCCGTTCTAAGGATGGTAAGGCCTGAGCAGGTACAGGCATTAGTCAATTGGGTGGCCGACAGTGGATCCAGCACGTTCACATTATCTCCCACCCAGTCTTCTGCAGAAAGCGCACAGATGGCGCCTGAAAACCAACCCCATCAGTCTGTCACATCACCCCCATGCATACCAGGGAAACTGTCTCAGCCTCAAGTTATGCAGCAGTCTCTTATGCTGTTTGAAGACTCCGCTGGCAGGGTTTCCCAAGGGCATCCACCTAGCCCTTCCCCAGCGGTGAAAGACATAGAATGCACTGACGCACAACCACTTATGTTTCCTGATGATGAGGACATGGGAATACCACCTCAGCATGTCTCTGATGATGACGAAACACAGGTGCCAACTGCTGCGTCTTTCTGCAGTGTGCAGACTGAACAGGAGGTCAGGGATCAAGACTGGGTGGAAGACGATGCAGGGGACGATGAGGTCCTAGACCCCACATGGAATGAAGGTCGTGCCACTGACTTTCACAGTTCGGAGGAAGAGGCAGTGGTGAGACCGAGCCAACAGCGTAGCAAAAGAGGGAGCAGTGGGCAAAAGCAGAACACCCGCCGCCAAGAGACTCCGCCTGCTACTGACCGCCGCCATCTGGGACCGAGCACCCCAAAGGCAGCTTCAAGGAGTTCCCTGGCATGGCACTTCTTCAAACAATGTGCTGACGACAAGACCCGAGTGGTTTGCACGCTGTGCCATCAGAGCCTGAAGCGAGGCATTAACGTTCTGAACCTGAGCACAACCTGCATGACCAGGCACCTGCATGCAAAGCATGAACTGCAGTGGAGTAAACACCTTAAAACCAAGGAAGTCACTCAGGCTCCCCCTGCTACCTCTTCTGCTGCTGCCGCCTCGGCCTATTCTGCTGCTGCCGCCTCGGCCTCTTCCTCCGCCTCTGGAGGAACGTTGGCACCTGCCGCCCAGCAAACAGGGGATGTACCACCAACACCACCACCACCACCTCCGTCACCAAGCGTCTCAACCATGTCACACGCCAGCGTTCAGCTCTCCATCTCACAAACATTTGATAGAAAGCGTAAATTCCCACCTAGCCACCCTCGATCCCTGGCCCTGAATGCCAGCATTTCTAAACTACTGGCCTATGAAATGCTGTCATTTAGGCTGGTGGACACAGACAGCTTCAAACAGCTCATGTCGCTTGCTGTCCCACAGTATGTTGTTCCCAGCCGGCACTACTTCTCCAAGAGAGCCGTGCCTTCCCTGCACAACCAAGTATCCGATAAAATCAAGTGTGCACTGCGCAACGCCATCTGTAGCAAGGTCCACCTAACCACAGATACGTGGACCAGTAAGCACGGCCAGGGACGCTATATCTCCCTAACTGCACACTGGGTAAATGTAGTGGCAGCTGGGCCCCAGGCGGAGAGCTGTTTGGCGCACGTCCTTCCGCCGCCAAGGATCGCAGGGCAACATTCTTTGCCTCCTGTTGCCACCTCCTCCTTCTCGGCTTCCTCCTCCTCTTCTTCCACCTGCTCATCCAGTCAGCCACACACCTTCACCACCAACTTCAGCACAGCCCGGGGTAAACGTCAGCAGGCCATTCTGAAACTCATATGTTTGGGGGACAGGCCCCACACCGCACAGGAGTTGTGGCGGGGTATTGAACAACAGACCGACGAGTGGTTGCTGCCGGTGAGCCTCAAGCCCGGCCTGGTGGTGTGTGATAATGGGCGAAATCTCGTTGCAGCTCTGGGACTAGCCAATTTGACGCACATCCCTTGCTTGGCGCATGTGCTGAATTTGGTGGTGCAGAAGTTCATTCACAACTACCCCGACATGTCAGAGCTGCTGCATAAAGTGCGGGCCGTCTGTTCGCGCTTCCGGCGTTCACATCCTGCTGCTGCTCGCCTGTCTGCGCTACAGCGTAACTTCGGCCTTCCCGCTCACCGCCTCATATGCGACGTGCCCACCAGGTGGAACTCCACCTTGCACATGCTGGACAGACTGTGCGAGCAGCAGCAGGCCATAGTGGAGTTTCAGCTGCAGCACGCACGGGTCAGTCGCACTACAGAACAGCACCACTTCACCACCAATGACTGGGCCTCCATGCGAGACCTGTGTGCCCTGTTGCGCTGTTTCGAGTACTCCACCAACATGGCCAGTGGCGATGACACCGTTATCAGCGTTACAATACCACTTCTATGTCTCCTTGAGAAAACACTTAGGGCGATGATGGAAGAGGAGGTGGCCCAGGAGGAGGAGGAGGAGGAGGAAGAGGGGTCATTTTTAGCACTTTCAGGCCAGTCTCTTCGAAGTGACTCAGAGGGAGGTTTTTGGCAACAGCAGAGGCCAGGTACAAATGTGGCCAGCCAGGGCCCACTACTGGAGGACGAGGAGGACGAGGATGAGGAGGAGGTGGAGGAGGATGAGGATGAAGCATGGTCACAGCGGGGTGGCACCCAACGCAGCTCGGGTCCATCACTGGTGCGTGGCTGGGGGGAAAGGCAGGACGATGACGATACGCCTCCCACAGAGGACAGCTTGTCCTTACCCCTGGGCAGCCTGGCACACATGAGCGACTACATGCTGCAGTGCCTGCGCAACGACAGCAGAGTTGCCCACATTTTAACCTGTGCGGACTACTGGGTTGCCACCCTGCTGGATCCACGCTACAAAGACAATGTGCCCACCTTACTTCCTGCACTGGAGCGTGATAGGAAGATGCGCGAGTACAAGCGCACGTTGGTAGACGCGCTACTGAGAGCATTCCCAAATGTCACAGGGGAACAAGTGGAAGCCCAAGGCCAAGGCAGAGGAGGAGCAAGAGGTCGCCAAGGCAGCTGTGTCACGGCCAGCTCCTCTGAGGGCAGGGTTAGCATGGCAGAGATGTGGAAAACTTTTGTCAACACGCCACAGCTAACTGCACCACCACCTGATACGCAACGTGTTAGCAGGAGGCAACATTTCACTAACATGGTGGAACAGTACGTGTGCACACCCCTCCACGTACTGACTGATGGTTCGGCCCCATTCAACTTCTGGGTCTCTAAATTGTCCACGTGGCCAGAGCTAGCCTTTTATGCCTTGGAGGTGCTGGCCTGCCCGGCAGCCAGCGTTTTGTCTGAACGTGTATTCAGCACGGCAGGGGGCGTCATTACAGACAAACGCAGCCGCCTGTCTACAGCCAATGTGGACAAGCTGACGTTCATAAAAATGAACCAGGCATGGATCCCACAGGACCTGTCCGTCCCTTGTCCAGATTAGACATTAACTACCTCCCCATAACCATATATTATTGGACTCCAGGGCACTTCCTCATTCAATCCTATTTTTATTTTCATTTTACCATTATATTGCGAGGCTACCCAAAGTTGAATGAACCTCTCCTCTGCCTGTGTGCTAGGCCTAAATATATGCCAATGGACTGTTGCAGTGGTGGCTGACATGAAGCCTGATTCTCTGCTATGACATGCAGACTAATTCTCTGCTGACATGAAGCCAGATTGTCTGTTACGGGACCTCTCTCCTCTGCCTGGGTGCTGGGCCTAAATATATGCCAATGGACTGTTGCAGTGGTGGGTGACGTGAAGCCTCATTCTCTGCTATGACATGCAGACTGATTCTCTGCTGACATGAAGCCAGATTGTCTGTTACGGGACCTCTCTGCTCTGCCTGTTTGCTAGGCCTAAATATATGCCAATGGACTGTTGCAGTGGTGGGTGACGTGAAGCCTCATTCTCTGCTATGACATGCAGACTGATTCTCTGCTGACATGAAGCCAGATTGTCTGTTACGGGACCTCTCTCCTCTGCCTGTGTGCTAGGCCTAAATATATGCCAATGGACTGTTGCAGTGGTGGCTGACGTGAAGCCTCATTCTCTGCTATGACATGCAGACTAATTCTCTGCTGACATGAAGACAGATTCTCTGTTACGGGACCTCCCTCCTCTGCCTGGGTGCTGGGCCTAAATATATGCCAATGGACTGTTGCAGTGGTGGCTGACGTGAAGCCTCATTCTCTGCTATGACATGCAGACTAATTCTCTGCTGACATGAAGACAGATTCTCTGTTACGGGACCTCCCTCCTCTGCCTGGGTGCTGGGCCTAAATATATGCCAATGGACTGTTGCAGTGGTGGCTGACGTGAAGCCTCATTCTCTGCTATGACATGCAGACTAATTCTCTGCTGACATGAAGCCAGATTGTCTGTTACGGGACCTCTCTCCTCTGCCTGTGTGCTAGGCCTAAATATATGCCAATGGACTGTTGCAGTGGTGGCTGACGTGAAGCCTCATTCTCTGCTATGACATGCAGACTAATTCTCTGCTGACATGAAGACAGATTCTCTGTTACGGGACCTCCTCCTCTGCCTGGGTGCTGGGCCTAAATATATGCCAATGGACTGTTGCAGTGGTGGGTGACGTGAAGCCTCATTCTCTGCTATGACATGCAGACTGATTCTCTGCTGACATGAAGCCAGATTGTCTGTTACGGGACCTCCCTCCTCTGCCTGGGTGCTGGGCCTAAATATATGCCAATGGACTGTTGCAGTGGTGGCTGACGTGAAGCCTCATTCTCTGCTATGACATGCAGACTAATTCTCTGCTGACATGAAGACAGATTCTCTGTTACGGGACCTCCCTCCTCTGCCTGGGTGCTGGGCCTAAATATATGCCAATGGACTGTTGCAGTGGTGGCTGACGTGAAGCCTCATTCTCTGCTATGACATGCAGACTAATTCTCTGCTGACATGAAGACAGATTCTCTGTTACGGGACCTCCCTCCTCTGCCTGGGTGCTGGGCCTAAATATATGCCAATGGACTGTTGCAGTGGTGGGTGACGTGAAGCCTCATTCTCTGCTATGACATGCAGACTGATTCTCTGCTGACATGAAGCCAGATTGTCTGTTACGGGACCTCTCTCCTCTGCCTGTGTGCTAGGCCTAAATATATGCCAATGGACTGTTGCAGTGGTGGGTGACGTGAAGCCTCATTCTCTGCTATGACATGCAGACTGATTCTCTGCTGACATGAAGCCAGATTGTCTGTTACGGGACCTCCCTCCTCTGCCTGGGTGCTGGGCCTAAATATATGCCAATGGACTGTTGCAGTGGTGGCTGACGTGAAGCCTCATTCTCTGCTATGACATGCAGACTAATTCTCTGCTGACATGAAGACAGATTCTCTGTTACGGGACCTCCCTCCTCTGCCTGGGTGCTGGGCCTAAATATATGCCAATGGACTGTTGCAGTGGTGGCTGACGTGAAGCCTCATTCTCTGCTATGACATGCAGACTAATTCTCTGCTGACATGAAGACAGATTCTCTGTTACGGGACCTCCCTCCTCTGCCTGGGTGCTGGGCCTAAATATATGCCAATGGACTGTTGCAGTGGTGGGTGACGTGAAGCCTCATTCTCTGCTATGACATGCAGACTGATTCTCTGCTGACATGAAGCCAGATTGTCTGTTACGGGACCTCTCTCCTCTGCCTGTGTGCTAGGCCTAAATATATGCCAATGGACTGTTGCAGTGGTGGCTGACGTGAAGCCTCATTCTCTGCTATGACATGCAGACTGATTCTCTGCTGACATGAAGCCAGATCGTCTGTTACGGGACCTCTCTGCTCTGCCTGTGTGCTAGGCCTAAATATATGCCAATGGACTGTTGCAGTGGTGGGTGACGTGAAGCCTCATTCTCTGCTATGACATGCAGACTGATTCTCTGCTGTCATGAAGCCAGATTGTCTGTTACGGGACCTCTCTGCTCTGCCTGTGTGCTAGGCCTAAATATATGCCAATGGACTGTTGCAGTGGTGGGTGACGTGAAGCCTCATTCTCTGCTATGACATGCAGACTGATTCTCTGCTGACATGAAGCCAGATTGTCTGTTACGGGACCTCTCTCCTCTGCCTGTGTGCTAGGCCTAAATATATGCCAATGGACTGTTGCAGTGGTGGCTGACGTGAAGCCTCATTCTCTGCTATGACATGCAGACTAATTCTCTGCTGACATGAAGCCAGATTGTCTGTTACGGGACCTCTCTCCTCTGCCTGGGTGCTGGGCCTAAATTTATGACAATGGACTGTTGCAGTGGTGGCTGACGTGAAGCCTGATTCTCTGCTATGACATGCAGACTGATTCTCTGCTGACATGAAGCCAGATCCTCTGTTACGGGACCTCTCTCCTCTGCCTGTGTGTGTGCTGGGCCTAAATATATGCCAATGGACTGTTGCAGTGGTGGGTGACGTGAAGCCTCATTCTCTGCTATGACATGCAGACTGATTCTCTGCTGACATGAAGCCAGATTCTCTGTTACGGGACCTCTCTCCTCTGCCTGTGTGTGTGCTGGGCCTAAATATATGCCAATGGACTGTTGCAGTGGTGGCTGACGTGAAGCCTCATTCTCTGCTATGACATGCAGACTAATTCTCTGCTGACATGAAGACAGATTCTCTGTTACGGGACCTCCCTCCTCTGCCTGGGTGCTGGGCCTAAATATATGCCAATGGACTGTTGCAGTGGTGGCTGACGTGAAGCCTCATTCTCTGCTATGACATGCAGACTAATTCTCTGCTGACATGAAGACAGATTCTCTGTTACGGGACCTCTCTCCTCTGCCTGGGTGCCGGGGCCTAAATATCTGAGAATGGACTGTTCCAGTGGTGGGTGACGGGAAGCCAGATTCTCTGCTATGGAACCTCTCTCCAATTGATTTTGGTTAATTTTTATTTATTTAATTTTTATTTTAATTCATTTCCCTATCCACATTTGTTTGCAGGGGATTTACCTACATGTTGCTGCCTTTTGCAGCCCTCTAGCTCTTTCCTGGGCTGTTTTACAGCCTTTTTAGTGCCGAAAAGTTCGGGTCCCCATTGACTTCAATGGGGTTCGGGTTCGGGACGAAGTTCGGATCGGGTTCGGATCCCGAACCCGAACATTTCCGGGATGTTCGGCCGAACTTCTCGAACCCGAACATCCAGGTGTTCGCTCAACTCTATGTAGTAGCAATCGACTTGTGAGTGTTAATCTGAAATTGAGTGTGAGGCCTGACACTGTGGGTGGATTAGGCACAAAACGTGCCAAAGCTAAGCAGAGCTCAGTTACCTCAAGATATGCTGCGCGAGTATCTCCCATCTGGCATTTTTTTTCCATGCAGGTGAAAGACAAAAGCATTGCTTTCTGCAAGCCGTGCAAGACCAAATTAAGATATGTTTAGGCTAACACAAACGTAGGCCCCTCAGCTCTACAGAACCATATGAAGCAGTATCACCCCATCCCATGGGCAAACAGAGGTGGCAGCTAGTCACTATAGCAGGAGTTCCCTCCTTCTCCTGGTCCCCCTTGCAACAGCCAGGCCGCACCTACAAGCAGTACGGTGTCTTTCACATTGTAATCATCTCATTCCGCTTCTCCTGCTGAGATACCTCCTCCTCTCCATCATCAGCCATTGATAACGGAATGGGTGGCCAGGAAACAACTCAACATGTCCAGCAATCCGATGGTGCATAAGTTTAACCCCTTAAGGACCCGCGCGTTCTCTGTGGTGCTTGTTGGCTTGCTGGGACTGTTGGTACACCACCACTGCGATTTGATTTTTCCTGCTGAAAGAAGAAAAAAGAAAAGAAGAAGTGGTTTTGGAATTGCAGCACAATTTTTTTTTTAATTTGCAGCTGTTCCAAATTCCTAAACCACCCTCCATCCCTGTCCCTGTCCCCTCGCCCCTCCGTCCTTTTTTTACGGACGCCATTTGGTCTGTGTGCGTTTTTTTTTTATTATTATTTTTTTACAATTTTCCAGCTCTGCACCACTCTGTGACCGCCAAGCGCTGATCAGTCCGTAATCCACTGTTCAGCAACTGGGCAATTTGTTTTTGGTGCGAAGTAATAGTATATATATATATATATATATATACACATACAGTCGGGTCCATAAATATTGGGACATCGACACAATTCTAACATTTTTGGCGCTATACACCACCACAATGGATTTGAAATGAAACGAACAAGATGTGCTTTAACTGCAGACTGTCAGCTTTAATTTGAGGGTATTTACATACAAATCAGGTGAACGGTGTAGGAATTGCAACAGTTTGCATATGTTTGCATATATATATAAATAATTCTCTCTCTCTCTCTATATATATGTATAGTATATGAAATCCGGCAGCACTAACTTTAGAGGTTATCAGGTGCAAGCGTCTCACCTTTGACCATAGGCTTGTATATTCAAGGAAAAATCAGCGCAGCACTCTTCTTGTAAAAAAACGCAGTGTCTTTATTCACACATGTGACACAAAAATAGGCAATGTTTCAATCCCCTTCCGGGATCCTTGCTTCTCAAGCACTTGGCTTGAGAAGGATCCCGGAAGGGGATTGAAACGTTGCCTATTTTTGTGTCACATGTGTGAATAAAGACACTGTGTTTTTTTACAAGAAGAGTGCTGCGCTGATTTTTCCTTGAATATATATATGTATATATATGTTGATTTTTAGATGGTGTTTTTTTTGTATCTGCAGTAAATTTTTATACTGCAGTGTCTGCACGGACGCACCAAAAGTCAGCTTGCGTGTGTTCTGCAGCCCAAAGCACCAATAAGTACCATTTATTCTACTAGTCGCTTTTGTGCTCAGTTTTCTTTTTTTCTTTTTGGTGTAAAAAATACATTTAGTGTTAAATCAAATTAATTTTAGGTAGTGTTAGTGTAGATTTTTGCACGCACATAATATCTGTGTGCATGCGTGCTTCCTGCACCTGCTGGGCGCTGATCAGAAACATACATTTTTCTGATCGGTCTGCTCAGTTTACTGTCCAAATTTTTTTTTCTCCTGTAGTTAGTTATATCTATATATAAATAAATCTCCATATACATATATGTAGAATTACATTTTAGTTAGGTAGTGTTAGGCTGGGTTCACACAGGCAATGCGGGTGCGTTGCGGTAACATGCAGAACTTTTCCCCGCGAGTGCAAAGCGTTGTAATGCGTTTTGCACGCGCGTGAGAAAAATCGGCATGTTTAGCACCCAGACCCGAACCCGGACTTCTTCACAGAAGTTCGAATTTGGGTTAGGTGTTCTGTAGATTTTCTTATTTTCCCTTATAACATGGTTATAAGGGAAAATAATAGCATTCTTAATACAGGATGCATAGTAAAATAGTGATGGAGGGGTTAAAAAAAATAAATAAATATGTAACTCACCTTAATCCACTTGTTCCCGCAGCCCGGCTTCTCTTCTTTCTTCTTCTTTAATGAAAAAGGACCTGTGGTGATGTCAGTGCGCTCATCACATGGTCCATCACATGAGCATGCTGCGATTTTAACGCAAATCACAAGTGATGCATGAAAATCACTGCTCATGTGCACAGCCCCAAATGAATGGGTCCGGATTACGTGCGGGTGCAATGTGTTCAGCTCACGCATTTCACCCGCGCGGAAATTTTGCCCGTGTGAAAGGGGCCTTAGTGTAGATTTTTGCATGCATGCAACATCTTTGTGCCTGCATCCTGCAATTTTTTCACTTTTTTTCTACTCCTTTTCTCTATTTTTCTAATTTATTACAAGCCCCTTCACGTGTGAAAACACAACATACACACACCTGACACTAAATAAAGGTTTACATATATCACACGTCACACCCCAATAAAATAAAAATGTCCCATCCGTCCCAACGAGTATACTCAGCTGAAGAGGCATACGCCATGCTTTCCTCTGATACGGAGTCTACCAGTGAGGGAGAAGAGGATGCCACTTTCCTCTACTCCTCTACCCCCTCATCATCATCATAATCCTCTGATGAGGGACCCTCTAGAAGGCGCCCCAGAGTTAGCACATATGGACCCCACCCCTTATCAGCCCCAAATTCCGGATTTTGAGGGCAGCTCTTCTCTGAAGATTTTGTAAATTTAATGGTGGCCCAAACCAATTTATACGCCCAACAATTCATTGATCAGAACCCTACACTAGACCCCTAGGTTGGAGCAGAGATGATGAAGTTTTGGCGACTCGTGCTGCGTATGGGCATTGTAAAGAAGCCAAATGTTAGACAATATTGGAGTTCGGACATTTTCTACCAGACTCCAATTTACAGTAAGCCCATGACCCGGAGGAGATTTGAGTCAATTCCGAAATTCCTACACTACAACAACAATGCACAATGCCTATCCCAAAACGAACCAACATTTCACCTGCTGTTCAAGGTTAGGCCTGTCATTGACCACTTTAACACCAAGTTTGCTGAGATGTACAACCCTGATAAAAAATATGAGTGTAGATAAGTCCCTATTACTTTTCAAAGGGAGGATTAGATTCCGCCAGTACCTGCCTAGCAAACGGGCAAGGTATGGCATAAAGATTTACAATCTTTGCGAGAGTAGCTCCGGGTACACCCACAAGTTCCGCATCTACGAAGAGAAAGATTCCCGGATAGAACCCCCAGAATGACCCCCCATCCTAGGAGTTAGTGGGAAGATTGTGTGGGACTTACTGCACCCACTGCTGGATAAGGGTTACTACCTCTATGTGGATAACTATTATACCAGCATACCCCTATTCATGTCCCTAACTGCCACAGGTACTGTGGCTTGCGGCACAGTGCACAAAAATCAGAGCGGCCTCCCTAGATCCCTGGTATGGCAACCACTGAGAATGGGTGAAAGTAGGGTTCTCCTCCATGAGAACATGCTGGTGGTTAAGTACAAGGACAAGAGGGATGTCCTTGTACTGACCACCATTTACACTAACATCAGCTCCCCTGCTCATGTATAAGGTACCACAACCACTACCCCCAAACCAGTTTGGATCCTGGACTACAACAGGCACATGGGAGGCGTGAATCTTTTAGATCAACTTCTAAAGCCCTACAGAGCCACATTAAAAACTAAAGTTTGCTACAAAAAGCTTGTACAGATGGCAATGTGCAATGCGTATGTGCTATTTCAATCTGCAGGCCACACAGAAACTTTCCTTCAGTTCCAAGAGGTGGTGATCAAGGCGCTAATTTTTCAAAGCCAGAGGGCCACAGTACTTCAGGAAGTCATGGTGCCCGTGTTTTACCAGGACAACATTTTTCAGGTCAAGTTCCCCCAGACAGCAAGGAAGGGAAGGTCCCAAAAAAGATGCAGGGTGTGTTCCAAAAGAAGGATAAGAAAGACACCATTTACAACTGCGAAACCTGCCCTGAAAAACCTGGCCTGTGCAAGCAGGAGTGTTTTAAAATCTACCACTCATCCATGGAGTATTAATTTAATTTCATCCATGATGTACCCTGTAGTTTTACCACCTTATATCTCAGATTTAGTCCGCATAGCTTACATATCCACTTTTCACCAACCACTACATATTCATTTCTGTGAAACACCTGTTGGTCAAAAGTGCCCTTTGCGCCCCTAAAATGTTTGTATGGGGGTGCACTTTCCAAAATGGGGTCACTTCTTTGGGTTTTTAATTTCTGGTGACCTCAGGAATTTTTTTAATGCAACATGGCACCTAAAATCAATTTCTGCCAATTTAGGTCAGCAAAATCCATATTTTGCTGTTTGACTCTAGAGCCCTGCTGTGCGCCCATACATCATTTTTTGAGCACCTATGAGGTGTTGCCGTATTCGGGGGGAAATGGGGAACAAAATGTGGGGTGCATTCTGTTACCCTTTGAGAAAGTGAAAGATGTGAGTGTAAATTTTCACTGTCAAGTGTTTCCTAATCCTAGGAAACACTAGGGCCACCTCAGGGTGTCTTCATATGCGACATAGCTTCCAATTACCATTCCAGCTAAATCCGCTCTCCATATGGTGCTCCTTTCACTCTGAAGCCTGCTGTGTGCCCATACATCAGTTTTTGAGCACATATGGGGTGTTTCTGTAAACTCCAGAATCAGGGTAATAGATTTTGAGTTTTGTTTCGCTGTTAGCCCTTGATGTGTAAATAGATTACAATTTAAAATCTGCATAAAAAAAGTAACATTTTGAAATTTCATTCTTATTTTCTTTTAATTCTTGTGGGACACCTAAAGGGTTAACAAAGTTTTGAATAGCTTGAGGGGTGTAGTTTCTAAAATGGAGTGATTTATGTAAACCCCACAAAGTGACTTTATAGCTGAACTGATCCTTAAAAAAATTGGGTTTTGGAAATTTTCTTAAATTTTAAGATTTGCTTCTAAACTTCTGAACCTTCTTACGTCCCAAAAAAATTAAATTTTATTTTCAAAATAATCCAAACATGAAGTAGACATATGGGGTATGTAACGTAATACCTATATCTTGTAAATTTGGTATTTTTTTATAGATAGAAAGTCTTGAAGTACAATATGTGACAAGAAAACAATCTCATAATGGCCTGGATAAGTAAAAGTGTTTTAAAGTTATCACCATATAAAGTGACACATGTCAGAGTTGCTAAAAATGGCCTGCTCCTTAAGGTGAAAAATGGCAGGGTCCTGAAGAGTAGCAACATCAGTGAGCAGTTGCTCAAGTACATCAAGCAGCAAACATCATGCTGGATGTCACCCTCCGACTCCAACTAGGCATCGTGGTCAGCAACAATGGGTGCAACCTAGGCAAAATAATACATATTTAGAAAGCACTGCACCACTAGGTTAATGTGTGCAATGCAGGAAGTAAGTACATGGGCTTGTGCAAGGTGCTGGAAAAGTCCAGGAGACTGCCCAAGCACTTCAGTTGCTCTTAAGTGGCAAGGTACGCTCTCCTGGACCTACAGCAACAGAACAGCCTGCCGCTACACTGCTTAATCCGCGATGTGCTAACTCACTGGAATTCGACATTGCACATGCTCGAGCATGTGTACGAGCAGAGGAACGCCATGAACAGCCCCATCTACAGGGAGCATGTGTTGCTTCAAGGTCAGGCAGTGACAGCTCATCCGGTACGCCTGTCGGGTGCTGAAGGCCTTCAAAGTTTGTCAGCAGGGACAATTGCGGCATGAATGAAGTCCTTCCTCTCATTTATCAGACGCTGACACTCATGCAACAAAGGACAACAGCGGAAGAAGTGCTGTCCAGTGCTAGGGGTGGGCGATATGGCCTAAAATCTATATTGTGATATAGTTTTAAGCATGGGCAATATGCGATATATATCGCAATATATTCTATATTTAGGGGGGTTAAACTTTTTTTTCTTCCTTTTTATTCAATTAACTTTTAGCCTCCTTAGGGGCTAGGACCCTTGTCCTATTCACCCTAATAGAGCTCTATTATGGTGAATAGGACTTCACACTTTCCCTTCTGCCCTGTGCATAGTACACACAGCAGCAGGGAGCCGACTATGGCAGCCAGTAGGCTTCCTGGCTGCCATGGTAACCGATCGGAGCCCCACGATTACACTGCTGGGGCTCCGATCAGAAGTGCCACCCTGGGGCCACTGCCACCAATGATTTAATCGTGTAGAGGGGGGGGGCCCGCAATTAATATAATACTTAGAAGAGGACCTGAGGGGTTAATTGCGGCGGATCACGGCGCGCAGTAATAGAGACCAGGTATGGGATATGGCCGGCACATGCAGGCTACGTTTGTATTCAGGCATATTAACTATATTCATTGGTGGCGCAGTGGCCACAGTCCCTCACCTCCTCCTCCTCTCTGTTCTCATTGGTGGCGCAGTGGCCACAGTTGCTCCTCCTCCTACTCTGTTCTCATTGGTGGAGTGGCCACAGTCCATCCCCTCCTCCTCCTACTCTGTTCTCATTGGTGGTCAGCGGCAGCCATACACAATGGGGAGGGAGGGACTCCCTCCTTCTCCACTGTGCCAGCTCAGGAGAACATGGTGCGTGTCAAGAGCGGCGCATGCCATGTTCTACCGCGATATGGCGATATAAACGAAATCTCTCTATCGCATATCGTCTATATCGCTCACCCCTACTATCCACCCTATAGCTGTTGGAGAAACACAAAGGGAATCTGCCATGGAGGAGGCGGATGATGATGAGGAGCTGCCCCTGCAAGAAGAGGTGGAAGAGCAAGAGGACGATGATGAGGATGGCACACGCCAACACACTCAATTGCCTCAGTGGGGGACGGAGCTGTAAAGAACTAGTTCCTCGAGCATGCTGGCCAGAATGGCAACCTGTATGCTCGCTTGCTTATGAAGTGACAGGCGTATCGTTGACATCAAGCAGTATGATGATTACTGTATAGCTATGCTTTTAGACCCTTGCTACTAGGGAAATGGAAATGTTTTCCTCTGGCAGAAAGGGAGGACTAATTTTGTTACTACCAGGAAACGCTGTGAATGTGGCTTGCTGCAGCTTACAGCGAGCAGATGCCCCTCTCCATCCCCTGCAGAATCACCCCCTTCCTGCCTCCATGAGCAGCAGAGGCCAAAGCAGCATAGTCGCAACAGCAGCCATTTCAGTTTCCTCAACATGATGGAGCAGTTTTTTCATGTGCCATGCCCGTCTGAGGCCTGTCAGCAAGCCGACAGCTCCCGCCTCAACGCCCAGGTTCAGGCCTACCTAAAGTCTAAACAGTCTACCAGTAACCATTGCTAGGTGGGGCTGTTTTCTACCCTCCTCATAGGAAGGATTGAGTGTGTCTAGATCAACAGTGAAGTGTGTGGAAGCATAAAATAGGTCTGAGAGATAACCAGCAGAGAGAAGCAAAGATGTATGTAAAGAGAAAACTTAAAAACCAGCTTTTAAGAGAGAAAAAGGGAAACATAGTAACATAGTAACAAATAGAAAAAGGCTTCAGGACCAGAAGGACGTGATGAAAAAATCCCGGTCTTTATTGATCACCATACATTAGGTACATCCAGCAACAGTGATACTGTGACCCACTTATCCCCACGATCTGGGGATAAGTGGGTCACAGTATCACTGTTGCTGGATGTACCTAATGTATGGTGATCAATAAAGACCGGGATTTTTTCATCACGTCCTTCTGGTGCTGGAGCCTTTTTCTATTTGTATCTTCATCCTGGACTGGCTTGAGTCCGCCCCGTGCACCGTCACACAGGATCGAAAGGTGAGCTGGCTACATACCTTTTTACTAACATAGTAACAGTTTATCAGCCTGAAAAAAAGACATCTGTCCATCCATTTCAGCCTGTTATCCTGCAAGATAATATTGTGGAGCATTTCACTGTTAAGAGGAGATGTGTGCAGAAGCTCTTTGGAGATAATCTGTTTATGGACTTCTGGACTCCACAGCTCACTTGTGCAGGGGATAAAAAGCTCTGGGAGTTTGAACATACTTTACAGGATGATTTTGGATCTGCTAAGGGACACATCCCACTGAGAATATTGTGGAACCATTTACTGTGAGTACAGCAACCTGGGAAAAATAACAGAAAATAGGTTGATTTAATAGTCAAAGTGAGGAGTGTTGCACCCCTATGTATGGATGCTTAAATGTGAGATATAAAAGTGCAGTGTAAAGAAAAACACTTCAAAGAAAGACCTGGGCCTGTAAACTCGCCTTGCAGCAGCAACAGCAAAAAGAACTGTAAGATCTGTGAAAGGCTGGGTTCACATGGGAAAGATTTCCACACATGTGCAATGCGGGAGGTGAACGCATTGCACCCGCACTGAATCCGAACCAATTTATTTCTATGGGGCTGTGCACATGAGCGGTGAATTTCACGCATCACTTGTGCGTTGCATGAAAATCGCAGCATGCTCTATATGGTGCGTTTTCACGCAACGCAGGCCCCATATAAGTGAATAGGGCTGTGTGAAAATCACAAGCATCCACAAGCAAGTGTGGATGCGGTGCAATTTTCACGCATGGTTGCTAAGATGAAAGTCTATTCACTGAATTATTTTCCATTATAACATGGTTATAAGGGAAAATAATAGCATTCTTTAATAGAGAATGCTTAGTAGAAGTTCAATTGAGGGTTAAAAAAAATAAAAATAGAAACTCACCTCCTCCTCTTGATCGCGTTGTTGCCAATCTCTTCCTACTTCTTTAATCATGAGCTGCTGGCTAAAGGACCTGTAGTGATGTCACATCACATGGTCCAATCACATGGCCCATCACCGTGGTGATGGACCATGTGATGAGCTCAGTGACATCACCACAGGTCCTTTGACAGGTCCTGAGGAAAGAACAGGAGATCGGCAGCTACATGATCAATTAGAGGAGGTGAGTTAAATTATTATTATTTTTTTAACCCTGAATTGAACTTCTACTAAGCATTCTGTATTAAAGAATGCTATTATTTTCCCTTTTAACCATGTTATAAGGGAAAATAATGAAATCTACACTACAACTAACCCAAACCCGAACTTCATTGAAGAAGTTCGGGTCTGGGTACCACATTCAGTTTTTTCTCACGTGCTTGCAAAACGCATTACACTCGCGCGGAAAAAACTGAACAACGGAACGCAATCGCATTCAAAACTGACTGAAATTGCATACCTACTCGCACGGGTTTGCCGCAAAACACCCGGGACGCATCCGAAGCCAAAACGTGACACCCGTGTGAGCCCAGCCTGAAACTGCTAAACTGCAAAGTCTGAACTGTGATTACTTGTGCTGAAACCTTATCTGTCAGTAAAGAACTGTTCTACTGTTAAATCTAATTCCTGCTTCAGGGGACTATGCCTTGCATCTCACAATTAATCCCCACCAAAGGCACAGAGCGACTTAATAAGTAGGAAAACGTTTTGGTTAAAGTGACTGTTTGCATCTTTAGCACATATCACTTGTAGTGCTGTACATTTGTCACAATCTGCTAGGGGTTAAGTATCAGTGGTACATAATCTTGGAAGAGTTCTCCCGTAAGCTTGCGCAATGAGGTATAATTTTAGGAGCCCGTGATTTGTGAGTAATTTGTGATGGAGAACTTTGTAAACCTTTCTCCTATTCTTTAATAAAAAAATTACACTAACAAAGCTAGAACCAGCCCGGTATCTCACATGGATCCAGAGATCTCCCCATTCATTTCTCCAGGTGCTCTGCTAGATTTATTTCAAGCTGGCAGCTAAGGCTACTTTCACACTAGCGTTCGTCGGTCCGCTCGTGAGCTCCGTTTGAAGGGGCTCACGAGCGGACCCGAACGCTTCCGTCCAGCCCTGATGCAGTCTGAATGGATGCGGATCCGCTCAGACTGCATCAGTCTGGCGGCGTTCAGCCTCCGCTCCGCTCGCCTCCGCACGGACAGGCGGACAGCTGAACGCTGCTTGCAGCGTTCGGGTGTCCGCCTGGCCGTGCGGAGGCGTGCGGATCCGTCCAGACTTACAATGTAAGTCAATGGGGACGGATCCGTTTGAAGATGCCACAATATGGCTCAATCTTCAAGCGGATCCGTCCCCCATTGACTTTACATTGAAAGTCTGGACGGATCCGTCCGAGGCTATTTTCACACTTAGCTTTTATATGCCAAAATAATGCAGACGGATCCGTTCTGAACGGAGCCTCCGTCTGCATTATTATGATCGGATCCGTTCAGAACGGATCCGATCGAACGCTAGTGTGAAAGTAGCCTAAGGGACATGTACTCTCTCACAAGGATGTTTCTCTTCTACGTATCTCCCTGTAACTATCAAAGCTTCTAACATAAGATAGGGCTGGTGGCAGTTGAAAGATATGTTAGCAAGGTGGACAGACAAATAAGGAAAAACACCAGGTGGTGCTTTACAGATTCATTTAATTAAATAACTCAGTGGCTATACTACATGCAGATACATAAGTGTTCAAATCCAGGTGCTGGTTTGAAATATGTAGAATATTCTTAGGTCAACCCCTTGAAGTTCCATTGGGTTTCTGTTACTTTTTCATAAAAAAAGAATAGTATAGTAGACAGCACCAGGAGCCTGGATATAGGGGTGCAGAGGTTGCCTGAAGGAGTACAAAGGCCCCTCTGCACAGAATTAGCAGTTTGGAGCCTTGGCAGAAATTTAGCATTGAGGTCCAGGGGCTTAAAGGCCTTTTCCACCTTTTATTAAGTAATGGACTATCACTAGCTGTTTGGCCGGGGTCTGACACACTGCATCATTCACACTTCTGGAATGCACAGCAATGATCAGGGTGCAATAATGATTACAGACACATAGACAAAGGGATAAGTGCGGCCCTAGTCTCACCCAGCCCCTTACCCTACCTACTTTCATGATCATCCTAATAGTGACCCACAACTGGATGACCTATATTGAATAAGTGCAAGGTAAACGAAAAACAAAGACAAACCACAAACACAAAACACAATAGTAGCAAAGTCAGACAAGCTGGGTCAAAACCAGGAGAAACAAAATAGAACCAATGAGCCAGATGCAGAACACAGTCAAAGGGATGCAAACAGTCAAAGCCAAAAAGTCACAAATGCAAAGAATAACTCGCACACTAACTGCAGTATATGCGAGCCAGGAAAAGAAAATTCACAGGCACCTGCGAACAACAGGAGCCTGGTTTAAATAGCCTGTAGGTGGTGATCGCCCGTTGGCCCCACTGCATGCAGAGCGCTCCAATATGACCAGCGTGATGATGTCCTGGAGCCTTGGCATGCAGAACTATTGGAGAAGGTCCCCTGCATCACTGCTGGCCTAAATGCAGGGTTTAATAAATGCAGGACGCTGGTGCTGATTAGAGGCAGCGGCAGCCGGGGAAATCATCCCAGCCGGCATGGTCTCCTCGGCAACTGGACACCGCTGTCGATTGGAGGCAGCGGCGGCCAGAGAGAGACATGCCAGCATGCTCATCAACTGTTCAGCACTGTCTACATTGTAGTGGACTGAGCTCGTCACTGCAGGGTGTCAGACCCCTGACGATCATCTAGTGATGACCTATTTTGAGCTGACGATAGATCATCTCCAAATAAAAAGTGGGCAACCACTTTAAGGTTACTCCTATGAGAAGATTATTCTTGCCATCTACTGTATATGGTCCTTGTCAGCACCAGGTACGATTGTGTCCTACAATAGCTTCTCAGTTCTTACAACTGAAATATTGTGAGGCAAACATGATTCTTGATGACACCTTGATACAGTAAGGTTAGTAGCTGCCTTCACACTTACTGTATTTGTGAAAATTCAATTTTCATCTTCACTTTTTTTTGCTGTAAACTAATTTTAACACATAAGGACAGCTGTAGACAGCTAATTACTCGACTACAGTTTCACTGTTTTCGTGAACCGCTCTGTGGGATGTCAGAATATTTAATTTCAGGATGTTAAAAAGATTCCAAAATGTCACAATAATTATATCACAGCAGGCAATTAAAACACTGGAAAATGCCAACTGACTAAGTGTGTTCCTTGTTATTTGAGGGGCTAATGAGTGACTGACACACAAAAAGGAATACAAGGCATGCATGGTGCGGACATAAAATTTGGTGGACACAAAGCACATGGCTTTGATATTTATTTATATAGAAATGGCTTACAAAAATGAAAGACGTTTTAGAATAACAAATTACAATCCATTTTCACATCATCCTATGTATCAGATTTCTCCTGCCAGAGTTTATATTGGAAGAGAGCTTCTCTACTATCAAAGCATTCTGTCCCATAGCACTTCATAAGGTACAGTTAGAAGCTGGAAAATCAAACGCTGATAGTAACAACACATGTAGATTTTATTAACTGATGGAAGCAAATATTTAACATGAATATCATTTTGTATGCAATAAAATAAGGTAAAATACTAGTAAAATAGTAATAATAGTCTAAGTATAATGACACAAAATTCACTAATAATCAAGCTTTGACATAATGCCATCCAACCCAAAATTTGTAAGCAAGCACCCAGGTCAGAAATACAGTACATATGTTTTATGGAAGTTTGCATATGTAGGGTTTACATCAGTGCACCCTACTTGTGTAGTGTTGTTTCCGAAAATTGAGTTTCACTAGAAAACATTCCCACTAGATATGAGCGAAGTTTTGGTAAATTCACTTTTGGAAAAAACCTCATCATGAAGCATTTTTTTTTGTAATTGGAGGGTGCAATGACAGGGAGCTGCGATAGTGCCGCCCCCCATCATTGTACCCCTCAGATGCCACGTTCATACATGATCGCGGCATCTGAGAGTAATAATATATTACCATTAAAAAAAAAATAATCATCCATACCGCGTCCATTTGCTGAAATTCTGATCGAATTCCACTTTGTTGGATTTGATTCGTTCATCTCTAATTCCCACCATGTAGAAAGAAACTCCACGGCACTTCCAAGGTGTAAAATAAAGACGATTTTTATTTACCAGACAGCAACGTTTCGATCCTCCTCTTTGGGATCTTTCTCAAGCATCCCAAAGAGGAGGATCGAAACGTTGCTGTCTGGTGAATAAAAATAGTCTTTATTTTACGCCTTGGAAGTGCCGTGGAGTTTCTTTCTACTGCATGCCTTGAAGGGGGACCGCCTTCACAGCCGCTGGCACTCCACTTGTACGCTTTTCGCAGTGCGGCTCCTATTGCATAATTCCCACCATGTACATACCTAGTATTCACTAACAATAAAAGATTAAAATTACTCTTCCCAGTAATAGAATTTTCCTTTAGCCTCCACCACGGCCCTACTTGGATGGTACCCACCTCTTCAGGGACAGCAAAACAACCGAGATCAGCGCATAAAAGCCCCCCCCCCCCTTTACCTTCACCAGTTAATAGCCTAGGACTTAAAAATAGATGCATCATTTAATAATGTTAATCAACATAACAATACAAATGAAAAGGGGTCAACTGTCGACCGAAAAAAAATCTAAGAAAACAATAATGGGTGGGAATTCCCTGTGCTGGTGTGGAGGCTAAAGGAAAATCCAATTACCGGTAAGAGTAATTTTCATCTTTTCCCCACACCTCCACAACGACACTACATGCAGACAAAACCCTTCTACCAAAAGATGTGTCCTTTTGTGACAATACATGAAGTTTATAGTGTCTATAAAAAGTAGAAGGGTTTGACCAAATAGCCGCTCTACAAATAAGTTTAAAAGAGGCAGAGGCCCCCTTTGCCCACAAGGCAGCCAAGGCTCGAGTAGAATGAGGCCTGAGTCCTGACGGGGGAGTCATCTCTTTTTCATTGTAACACACAGATATACAGGACTTAATCCAGCGTGTTATGGAAGCCTTGCTAGCCGTTCTACTCCGATTTACGCCCTGCTACTTAGCCAGCAACTCTTGTGTGTCTTCCTGAAGGCTTCCGTTACTTCTAGAACACATCTTCTGATGTGTTAGTTACTGAACCTCTTCTCTTTCTCTGAGACAGCCTGAGGACAGAATGATGGGAGAGAAATTTCTTGACTGCAATGAAATGTGGACACCACTTTAGGAAGAAACTCAGGAGACTGTTTTAAGATAATCCTATCTTCCGGCACTGTAAGGTATGGTGATTGAATTGAAAAAGCTTGAATCTCACTAACCCTTCTAGCTGTAATAGCTAGTAAAAAAAACTGTTTTAAATGTCAAAAGCCTGATATATAAACCCTGAATGGTTTCAAAGGGAGAATCTATGAGGACAGACAGGACTAAATTTAAATCCCAAGGAGGGATAGATGATCTGAAGTTTGGGTGTAATCTATTAGCACCCTTAAAAAAAATTCTAATCAGATCCACATCAGCCAGCTTTACCCTCATAAATGCCCCCTGTACCTTCAGAGTACTTACTCTAAGACCTTGGTCCAGTCCTGACTGGAGAAAATCTAGGACCATTCCCAGATCTGGAGGCCTGGATGGGTCCCAGGAGCTATTAGTAAAGGAAAGAAAAGCCTTCCAGGATCTTAGATATTTTTGGGAAGTCACTGGTTTTCTACTCTGGATTAATGTATTTATTACCTTGTCTGAGAGTCTCTTCCGTCTTAAGATGGCACGTTCAAATTCCAGGCTGTCAGATGAAGCTGAGGGATGCTGGGATGAGGGACTGGTAATTTTCTCCTGCCAGATTCTTGAGGATAGGAAACCATGCCCTTGGGCCAATAGGGGCGATTAGTATCACATGAGCCTTCTCTTCTATAGTCTTTGTTAGGACCTTGGGAATCAGGGAAAAGGGTGGGAAGGCGTACAGGAGACTCTTTGGCCAACTGTATGCCAACGCATCCACCTGCAGAGGACGGTTTCTGTAGGAGAGGGAAAAGAAATTGCTGACTTTTCCGTTTTTTCTTGAGACAAATACACTCACCTAAAGAATTGTTAGTAACACCTGTTCTATTTCTCATCAATGTGATTATCTAGTCAACCAATCACATGGCAGTTGCTTCAATGCATGTAGAGTTGTGGTCCTGGTCAAGATAAATCTCCTGAACTCCAAACTGAATGTCAGAATGGGAAAGAAAGGTGGGCTACAACAGCAGAAGACCCCACCGGGTACCACTTATCTCCGCTACAATTTGCACGAGCTCACCAAAATTGGACTGTTGAAGACTGGAAAAATGTTGCCTGGTCTGATGAGTCTCGATTTCTGTTGAGACATTCAAATGGTATAGTCCAGATTTGGCGTAAACAGAATGAGAACATGTATCCATCATGCCTTGTTACCACTGTGCAGGCTGGTGGTGGTGGTGTAATGGTGTGGGGGATGTTTTCTGGGCACACTTTAGGCCCCTTAGTGCCAATTGGCCATCGTTTAAATGCCACGGGCTACCTGAGCCGGATAATGCACCATGTCACAAAGCTCGAATCATTTCAAATTGGTTTCTTGAACATGACAATGAGTTCACTGTACTAAAATGGCCCCCACAGTCACCAGATCTCAACCCAATAGAGCATCTTTGGGATGTGGTGGAACGGGAGCTTCGTGCCCTGAATGTGCATCCCTCAAATCTCCATCAACTGCAAGATGCTATCCTATCAATATGGACCAAAATTTCTAAAGAATGCTATCAGCATCTTGTTGAATCAATGCCACGTAGAATTGAGGCAGTTCTGAAGGCAAAAGGGGTCCAACACCATATTAGTATGGTGTTCCTAATAATTCTTTAGGTGAGTGTAAGTCGATAAATGGAATCCCCCATTTTAAACAAATATGATCGAACACTCTCTGTTTCAAGCTCTATTCTCTCTGCTTCAGCTTTTCCCTACTCAGGAAATCCACCAGATGATTTTCTTTCCCTTTTATATGGACCGCTGTCAGATCTCAGGTTCTCCTCAGCCCAAATAAAAAAAAAATTCTGCTACTGCAGACAGTAGACGACTTCTTGTCCCCCCTGCATGATTATGTACGCCACTGTGGTCGAGTATTCTGTAAGTATTTTCACATGACTGGTTAGGGATCTTATGCCATGATCCCTGACAAAATTTGCCGTTTAGATAAGCTCCCCAACCCTGGCTGCTTGCATCTATAGTGTTGCCATTGCACACCTCTGGAAAGATTTTCCCTTCTGAGCCACCAGGACAGGGAGTGTTTTACCTGAGAGGGGATTTTCAACCTTTTGTTCAACGATGTCTGATTTCAGTCCCAGGAATGTAAAAGGAATAACTAAAGCGCTCTTGAGTGGGCCTAAGCCCATTTTACTGAAGATATTGTGGACGTCATGAGACCCAGAATTGTCATGATGTCTCTTACACAGGTGTTGTGCAAACATTGAAACTCAGATTTTGTGAATCAGGTCTTCCTGCTTTCTTTCCGGAAGGAAGACATTAGTTGGGAATCCAGAAGCACTCCCAAAAACACCTTCCGATGATCCGGAAACAGATTCGACTTCTGCATGTTGATGATTCAATCTAGGTCTGACAAGGTCTGGATTACTATCTGTATCTGCAACAAGAGAGATTCTGTCATTGGGGCTGCAATTAACAAGTTGTCTAGGTATGGAATCAAGAGAACATTTGACAGATGGAAATAGCCTGAAATCTCTGCCATCACCTTTGTAAATACTCTTATGGCAGAGTATAGGCCGAAAAGAAGGACCTGGAACTATAAATGTCTGATCCTCCCCTGAACCAAAACTGCTATCCTTAAATACTTTTGGTAATTTAGGTGGATCAGAACATGGCATCGGTAAGGTCTATTGTTGCCATAACCCAGTCTCTGGATAATAGATTTATTGTGGACATGACTGTCTCCATCTTGAATCTTCTGTATTTTATCAATTTGTTTAAATTCTTCAGATTTATGATTACTCGGATGATCTGTCCGGTTTCCTTATTAGAAAAAATTGAAGAATAGAAGCCCTTCTTCTCTTTTTCTGGAGGAACATGGAGTATTGCCTCTTTTTGAAGTAGATGTTGATCTGAGATTCTAATGCCTCTTGGTTTTTATCCCTTTAGTCTTAAATTTTACAGGTATCTGTCAGGGGGAGTATCTGATAGTTACAGCCTGTATCCTAATTTTATTATAGACAGCACCCAGGGAGAGACGTGAATTTGTTCCCAGGCCTGACAGAATTGTTTCAATCTTTCCCCGACCGGACTTCTGCCGTCATTCAGTAGTATTTGGACAGGTCGATTTTTCTGAAAAGAGAAAACCTTTACTTTTCCCTTTTTGACTACTGCCATGAAGTCCCCGAGTTCTTCCTTTTTTGATCAAATCCAGGACGTCTTTGGGAGTGAAAATTATGTCTCGGATTGAAAAAGGCTTTGACTCCATAGGAAAGACTTCTTTTCTATCGGAAGCTTTCTCCAGGATATCATCTAAGGCTTTCCCGAATAAACGATCGCCTTCACATGGAATGGCACAGAGCTTATTCTTTAATGCTGAATTTCCATTCCAAGACCTTACCCATACTTCTCTACAAGAGGCATTTGATAAGGCTGTTTATTTCACATCTGCCAAGGCATCTGCCAGGAAATTTGAAGCCTGCTTTAGGACCGGGATGGAGGCCAGAATATCTTCTCTGGGAGTGCCTGAATGAATATGTTCTTCTAGTTGAGTCAGCCATAAAGACAGGGTTCTTGCTGTATAAGTGGCTGAGATGCCGGGACACAACATAGTCATAGAAGACTCCCAGGATTTTTTAAACAGGGATTTGCATTTCTTATCCATAGTGTCTTTGAGGATCCCTAAGTCTTCAAACGGCAATGAAGATTTTTGGGAAATCCTAGCGACTGGTGCATGTACCCTTGGGGCCTTGTCCCAGGAGCTGGAATCATCCTCTGCAAAAGGATATTTCCTTTTAAACATCCTAGATGCCGCTTGCCTTTTCTCAGGATCTTTCCATTCATTCTGGATTACATTTTTTATGTTGGAGCGCGCTGGGAAGACCCATTTCTTTTTCTCCAACAGTCCTAAGAACATCTGATCCTGGACGGATAATGGCTCTTTAGTCTCTTCTAAATTTATTGTCGCCCTAATGGTTTTTAGTATGGACTCAGTTTCCTCTATGGAACACAAAGGGTAACCTGAGGAGACCTCAGAGATACTAGAATCCATATCAGAAGAGGCTTCTTCCTCATCCATATCAGAAAAAAACTGCATTTCTATGCAATCACTAGTACCTCCTAATAGACAATTACAATGTGAAGCTCCAGATGTTACTAGAGTTCCCCTTTAACTCTAATTAGCAAATGTTTATAAACCAAGGGCCCTGTAACCAGAATAATAAATAATACACAGCAATTGGTTGGGTCCTTTTACAGATTTTGTATTGGGACCCAAGAGCTTCAAGTTTCACCTTCTTGCTGTGTATAGTCAGCTTCACAGAACTGGTATACAACAATGTCATCCCTTAGATGAACCTTACAAACCACACAAAGTAAAAAAAAAAAAAACAACAACAACAAACATTTGCCATTTAAACATGTTAAATTATTATACAGGGTGGGCCATTTATATGGATACACCTTAATAAAATGGGAATGGTTGGTGATATTAACTTCCTGTTTGTGGCACATTAGTATATGTGAGGGGGGAAACTTTTCAAGATAAGTGGTGACCATGGCGGCCATTTTGAAGTCGGCCATTTTAAATCCAACTTTTGTTTTTTCAATAGGAAGAGAGTCATGTGACACATCAAACTTATTGGGAATTTCACAAGAAAAACAATGGTGTGCTTGGTTTTAACGTAACTTTATTCTTTCATGAGTTATTTACAAGTTTCTGACCACTTATATAATGTGTTCAATATGCTGCCCATTGTGTTGGATTGTCAATGAAACCCTCTTCTCCCACTCTTTACACACTGATAGCAACACCGCAGGATAAATGCTAGCACAGGCTTCCAGTATCCGTAGTTTCAGGTGTTGCACATCTCGTATCTTCACAGCAAATGGAGTTTAGCAGGGTACAAAAAAAAGAGTACTTAATACCTTTGCTCTGTAAACGTTTTTTAACAGCCCAAAAAGTATGTCTCTCATCTTGAGTATCCTTTGAAAAGTCCGGAAAAAAGGACAATTTAACGCCATTATATAGAATAGGGGGGGCACGCCCTGGCCCTCTTTAAAATCATGTCTTTGTCCTGGGAAACAAGGATCCTTTGCCAGGAGTTCCTGTGGCGGCCTTCCAGGAGTTGGTTTACCACCCGAAATCCTATGGGCCCAGTGGCATACATAAGATGCTATATATGTGTCATCCACAGATATCTCCATAACAGTGTCATCTACAGATCCCCCATAAGTGCCCTCCACAGATCCCCCATAAGGGGGAGGGCGGCAGCGGGTTGGGGGGATGGAAAGAGGGCCACATGGATCAGTTTTGTACCGGCGCCTCATAGATTGTGTGTACAACACTGTATGGGTCCTCTCCGCCAAAAATAAAAGAGAGAAATGTTCACTTCCAAAGTTCTCAAGAATTAAGGACTCTATCATACCAGCAGGATTTCTTTCCTCTGCACCCTCAGGTAACCCCAATATTCCTACATTGGATCATCTCAACCTATCCTCCAAGTCCACAAGTCTTTTATGTAGACTACTATAGTCCGCTTTCAGGGTGGCAGTTTCAGATTTTAGTACTTTTACTTCATACTCCAAGAAGCCCACAATCTTTTCTATAGCAATGACTCTATCACCGGTCTTATTAAAGATATGTCTGACTTAACTTCCCCCAGCTGCAATGCAATATCTTGCATCACCTTGCCGTTTTTGACCGTGGCTAAAATCCCTTCTAATGGAAAAGGCTACCCCATAGGAGCATCTGTTTCACCCGCTGTCTCCTCATCTTCGTCTTGAGAGAAGTCATCTAGTACCTCTTCCGATCTGGGTTCTGGAGTACTTTTTTTTCAGATTTTCCTTTTGCTTCCCTTTTTGTCCAGTTCTTATGTTTACAGTTGGCAATTTTAAGAATTGGTCAATTTTTGAGGGTTCTACAGATCTCTGTCCTATTTTGGACGAGAAAAAATCTGTCTATTTTGTTTAGGGGCCATATTCTTTTCTTTTTTTTTTCCTTAATTCTTTCTTCTCTCCTCCTTACCCCTTTTAAATCAGGCTCAGATAAAAAAAAAAGAAGGAAACACAGCAAAAAAAAAGAAAGAAAAAACGAATACCCAGTGTAGTTTGGTCTCACCACAGCTGTGGTCAGGAGGGCCAACTTCATCCAGGGCTGGGGTATCAGGGTAGGGAGACACATACAAAAAAAACAAGAGGGGTAGACGAAGCAAAACCAAAGCAGGGGGGCAGACACGGAGGGACCAGAACTTTACCGGAGTAGCAGCTGGAGTCAGCAAGAGGGAGAGCCAGGCATCCCCACAGGTCCACAGAGCTTCTATTAGCCACGATCAATGCGGGGCAGCTGCCCAGGGAGAAGCAGCAGAAGACAGTAGGCAATGTCCAGGACAAAGCAGGAGACATAAAACGACATAAAAAGCAGATACATTAGGGGAGAAAGCGAGGCACAGTGGCAAGGGAGGCAGGATAGAGGCGAAGAATACTGGCAGGAGTAAGTAGTGAGCGCTCTTCTTCTCACATCATCAGCCTGCCGACCAGGCGAATCTCAGCGTCCGGGCGGGTAGTATAGTGCGTGGTGCTCCTGTGTGCACGGGAGCCAGTTCACAGAGGCAGGTCAGGAGAAGGGGGAGGGCGCAACATCATGTCCTCACGTCATCGCATCCATTATATCCCGTCTACTCCTAATTAAGGATCTTAACCACCTCCCGTCCGACCTATAGGATATAAACGTCCGGGAGGGGGATCTCTATTTCTGAATGGACGTTTTAAAACGTCCGTTCAGAAACTGCAGCTGAACGCTAATCGTGCAGCTGCTGATCGGGCTGCCCGATGTCAGTGACAGCAGGGCAACCCTAAGAGAAGGCAGGGACAGTGCCCAGGTGTCCCTGCCTTCTAGATCGCCGCATACACAGCGCTCGCTGAGCGATGTGTATACAGAGCAGGAAGCGCTATGCGCTTCCTGTTCCGGCCCGGCGGTCATGTGACCGCCGGGACCGGAGAGTGCAGGAGCTGTGTGAGGTCTTTTTACAGACCTCGATCAGCCCTGCACTGAGGCTGTACAGCGCTGTATTGCGCTGTACAGCCTCTCTGGGGGGCGTATTTTTCCTGTAACTGGGGCTACTATGTCAGCCCCAGTTACAGGAGAAATCAACAGTGAAAAAAAAAAAGAAAAAGTGAAGTAAATGTCCCCCTATCACGATCGGCGTGACTATCACATATGTGACACAGAGGGAGGGAAAGAGAAAGGCCCTGCCCAAGTGAGAGGGAAAGTGGTGACCCCTGACTCACCTTGCGGCTGGCACCTGGCTGCCCTGACGTCCCTAGACGGGTTCCTTACCCGTACGCCGATCACGTGCCTAAAACCCTGGCTTTCCCTAAGATGAGCCCTAGATAGTGAACAGGGCGGTGGGAACACTAGACCCGACGAGAATCAACAATTCTGGATATTTGAAACTCCAGATTACCATCCACAATAACAGGAGGAGGTGGCAGCGGTGATGGTTCTAGAGGTGGAACATACTTCTTGAGTAACGACTTATGGAAGACGTTATGGATCTTAAAAGTCTGAGGTAGCTCCAGGCGAAAAGCCACAGGGTTAATGACGGCTACTATTTTATAAGGACCAATGAACCTAGGACCCAGTTTCCAAGAAGGAACCTTCAACTTAATATTCCTAGTAGACAACCACACATAGTCATTCACTCCTAGGTCCGGAACCTGGCGACCGTTTCTTATCGGCCATGCATTTATATTTACCACTCATATTTTTCAAGTTAGCTTGCACCTTCTGCCATACCGATGAAAGAGATGAAGAAAACCGTTCCTCTTCGGGAACCCCAGAAGACCCCCCCTCTTTGAAAGTACAAAATTGGGGATGAAAACCGTATGCACCAAGAAATGGTGACTTGCCAGTGGATTCCTGACAGCGATTATTTATGGCAAACTCGGCTAACGGTAAATATGATGACCACACCTCTTAGTTTTCAGACACAAAACACCTTAAATATGTTTCTAGGTTTTGGTTGGTACGCTCAGTCTGTCCATTCGACTGAGGATGGAAAGCTGAGGAAAAGGATAAGTGTACCCCCAAACGAGAACAAAAAGCTTTCCAAAACTTAGAAATAAACTGGGTTCCCCGATCCGAAACAACATCGGAAGGGACCCCGTGAAGCTTCACGATTTCACTGATAAACACCTGAGCAAGAGTCTTAGCATTAGGAAGTGCGGGTAGCGCAATAAAGTGTACCATTTTGCTAAACCTGTCTACTACTACCAAGATAACTGTTTTACCCGCAGACAAAGGTAAGTCAGTGATGAAATCCATTGATAGATGTGTCCATGGCCTATTGGGGATGAAAAGTGGCAATAAAGACCCTGCTGGACGTGTATGAGAGACTTTCGCGCGTGCACAAGTAGAACAAGTAGATACGAAATCCATTACATCCTGACGCAACCTTGGCCACCAAAAACGACGAGACAATAGCTCCAAGGTTGCTTTACTACCCGGGTGCCCAGCAAGTGCCGAATTATGATGTTCCTTTAATAATTCAAGACCCAGGTTTAACGGTGCAAACAATTTCTCTGAGGGGCAAGAGGCCGGGGCGTCCCCCTGGGCCTCTAACACCTTTCCCTCTAGAACAGAGTGTACAGCAGAGACAACCACTCCTCTTTGTAAAATAGGTACCGGATCACTAACATTACCCCCTCCAGGGAAACTACGAGATAACGCGTCTGCCTTGGTATTTTTTGCCCCCGGACGACAGGTGATTACAAAGTTAAATCTGGTAAACAATAGCGACCACCTAGCTTGTCTAGGGGTGAGACGCTTAGCCGATTCTAGGTACAGAAGGTTTTTGTGATCCGTAATCACCGTGACGGGGTGGATTGCTCCCTCTAAGAAGTGACGCCACTCTTCAAACGCCAGTTTAATCGCCAACAGTTCCCTATTTCCAATATCATAGTTCTTTTCTGCTGTAGATAACTTTTTGGAAAAGAAAGCGCAAGGACGCCATTTGCCAGGAGACGGACCCTGAGACAATACAGCCCCCACTCCCACCTCTGACGCATCTACTTCAACAATAAAAGGCTGGGAGACATCAGGTTGAATTAGAACAGGTGCCGAGGTAAATCTCTCTTTTAGAGAGGAAAATGCAATTTTAGCGGCGTCAGACCATTTAGAAAAATCAGTCCCCTTCCTAGTCATGTCAGTAAGGGGTTTAACGATCACTGAATAATTTTTAATGAACTTTCTATAGAAATTTGCGAAACCCAGAAACCGTTGTAGAGCTTTAAGGTTCTCAGGAAGATCCCAATCTAAAATTGCCTGGACCTTCCTAGGATCCATACGGAAACCTGAAGCAGATAATAGATATCCCAGGAACTGTATTTCCTGAACGGCGAAGACACATTTTTCAATTTTCGCATATAATTTATTCGTCCGTAGGACCTGCAGTACTTGCCTGACATGTACTTCATGTGTTTTCAGATCAGCCGAATAAATTAAGATATCATCTAGGTATATGACTACAAACCTGCCGATGAGATGACTAAAAATATCGTTAACGAAATGTTGGAAGACAGCAGGGGCATTGGTCAGACCGAAAGGCATGACTAAATTTTCATAATGCCCCTCAGGGGTGTTAAAAGCTGTCTTCCACTCATCCCCCTCCTTGATACGAATCAGATTGTAGGCCCCCCTAAGATCAAGTTTGGAGAACCACCTAGCACCCGCAATCTGATTAAAAAGGTCAGGAATGAGAGGAAGAGGGTATGGGTCTCGGACGGTTATCCGGTTTAGCTCACGGAAATCTAGGCAAGGACGCAGGCCCCCATCTTTCTTTTTAACAAAGAAAAACCCTGCAGCCACGGGTGAAGAAGAGGGTCTGATGTGTCCCTTAGCCAGACTCTCGGAGATATAATCTTTCATGGCTTGTCTCTCGGGACCCGAAAGATTATACAACCTGGACTTGGGTAATTTTGCACCGGGAATCAGGTTAACCAGGCAATCATAAGGACGATGAGGTGGTAGCTTCTGACAACCCTTTTCAGAAAAAACATCCTCAAAGTCCGAAATAAATGTAGGTAGGGAAGCTATGGAGGCGATTAAGCAATTGTTATTTAAGCAATTCTCTCTGCAATGCTCACTCCACTCCAATATCTCCCTGGCCTGCCAATCCACCACTGGATTGTGCGCTACCAACCAGGGAAGACCCAATACCACAGGAGAGGGAAGGCCCTCCAGAACGTAACATGAAAGACACTCATTATGGTGGTCCCCTACCCGAAGGTGTAAATTATGGACAATGTGAGTGAGGTTTCTCTGAGACAGAGTAGCAGAATCAATGGCGAATATGGGAATAGGTCTCTGCAGCGTACAGAGAGCCAAACCCATAGTGCGGGCAAAATGGGCATCTATCAAATTTACCCCTGCTCCACTGTCTAGAAAAAAAGAAATAGACTCCGTCTTAACACCAAAAACAATAACCGCTGGCAACACAAATTGAGATGTTTGTATGGAGGAAACGTATACCCCCCGGCTGACATCCTCCGCACAGCCTGGGGTTAGTAGTTTTCCGACGGTCTTTTGTTTTTGAGAAAGGAGGGACAGACATTAATGAAATGACCCCTCCCCCCACAGAAAAAACAAGCCCCCCACCTACGGCGAACCTCAGGAGGACGGACCTGACGAGAAGTTCCTCCTAGCTGCATAGGCTCATCTAAGTCAGTACAGACTAACTGCTGCTTGGGAGAGGTTACCAATTGCTCAGGAATTTTCGATCTCTCCCTAAGACGTCTATCTATTCTGATAGAGAGGGACATAACAGCATCAAGGGAAAGGGGGGTCTCATACAGCGCCAGCGCATCCTTAACCCTTTCAGATAACCCAGAGCAGAACTGACTCCTGAGAGCCGGGTCGTTCCACTGAGTATTCGTAGCCCACCTACGGAACTCTGAGCAATATTCCTCTGCTGGCCGATCTCCCTGTAGGAGTCTCCGTAACTTCGACTCGGCCAGGGCGACTCGGTCAGGGTCATCATATATGAGACCCAAAGCCCCAAAAAATCCCTCCACTGACCGGAGAGCCTGGGAACCAGGGGGTAATGAGAACGCCCAGGATTGCGGGTCCCCCTGAAGCAGGGAAATGACAATCCCCACCCGCTGTTCTTCATTACCTGAGGAGTAAGGGCGCAGCTTAAAATATAATTTGCAGGCCTCACGGAACGTCACAAATTTGTCCCTTCCCCCAGAAAATCTGTCAGGAAGGACAACCTTGGGTTCTGTAACAACCTGGTTACCCATAGCAACCGCTGGGCTTGCGGTCTGCTGCATTTGCTGCTGTTGTTGGAGGACAGACGCCTTCAATCCTGCCACCTCCAAAGACAGGCCTTGAAGCTGTTTTGCCAAAGCAGCAATAGGATCCATATTGGATTGTAAGTAGAGAGAGAAAAAAAAAAAAATATTTTTTTTTCTCCCAAAAAATAAGGGCCAGTTATAATATCACGATCGGCGTGACTATCACATACGTGACACAGAGGGAGGGAAAGAGGAAGGCCCTGCCCAAGTGAGAGGGAAGGTGGTGACCCCTGACTCACCTTGCGGCTGGCACCTGGCTGCCCTGACGTCCCTAGACGGGTTCCTCACCCGTACGCCGATCACGTGCCTAAAACCCTGGCTTTCCCTAAGATGAGCCCTAGATAGTGAACAGGGCGGTGGGAACACTAGTCCGCACCACTAGCTCTAAAGGAAAACACCAAGGGGAGGACAGACAATACAGACTAAACATATAATCCCAGGTGGGCGACAACAGGAGACAACAAAAAGCCCAACAGGGATCCGGAGGGTAGCACTCTGGAACAACAACCAGGATTCACAGCTCCAGTGGGTCAGTATAGATGTCCAGGCAGGAAGCTCTATAACTGGCAACTAGAGAAGTGTGAGAGGAGAATATAAGGAGGTTGGGAGTGGCAGACAAGAAACAGCTGAGGAGGAGAAGCTACGGATCCCTGAGTGAGACAAAAAGGATTGCAAGGCAAACACAGAAAACAATCACTAAGAAACAACGTGATCTTTAGACATAGAGCGCGCAGCCACCCGCTGCGACTTCCTGACCCCGGGTATAACGGAGTCAGACGTGGCTCTTGACACCCTCGTGACACCCCCAGAGGTCTTGTATGACCTTATGGGGGACGAAAAGTGTAAAATAAAAAATAAAGTGTTGAAAAAATAAAATCAAAAAAAGGTTTCACATGTAAAAAAATAAAATTCCCCAAGTAAGGAATAAAAAAAATGTTAAAAATAGAAAAAATAAAATAAAATAGACATATTTGGAGACACTAAAACATCATTTTTTGGGGTTTCAAAAATGCTATTATTGTGTTAAAGTGAAACAAATAAAAAAAAGTATACATATTAGGTATTGCCGTGTCCGTAAAAACCAGCTCTATAAAAATATCACATGACCTAACTCCTCGGGTGAACACCGTAAAAAAAAAACAAAAAAAAAAAAAACTGTGTCAAAACAAGCAATTTTTGTCACCTTACATCACAAAAACTGCAACACCAAGTGATCAAAAATGTGTAAATGGTACCAATAAAACCGTCACCTCATCCCGCAAAAAATGAGCCCCTACATAAGAAACTCTCAAAAAAATAAAAAAACTATAGCTCTCAGAACACGGACACATTAAAACATAATTTTTTGTTTCAAAAATGCTATTATTGTGTAAAACTTTAATAAATAAGAAAAAGTATATATATTAGGTATCGCCACGTCCGTAACAATCTGCTCTATAAAAATTTCACTTGACTGAACCCCTCAGGTGAATGCTGTAAAAATAAATAAATAGAAACTAAAACAACCCATTTTTTGGTTGCCCTATTAAGTGTTATAATGAATGATAAAAAAATCATATGTACCCAAAAATAGTAGCAATTAAACTGGCACCTTATCCCCTAGTTTCCAAAATGGGATCACTTCTTGGGAGTTTCTACTGTAAGGGTGCATCAGGGGGCTTCAAATGGGACATGGCATCTAAAAACCACGTGGAGTTCCTTTTCTTCTGCGCCCTGCCGTGTGCCCACACAGCAGTTTATGACCACATGTGGGGTGTTTCTGTAAACCACAGAATCTGGGTAATAAATATTGAGTTTTGTTTGGCTGTTAGCCATCGATGTGTTAAAGAAAAAATTGGATTAAAATGGAAAATCTGCCAAAAAAGTGAAATTAAAAAATTTGATCTCCATTTTCCTTTAATTTTTATGGAACACCTAAAGGGTTAACAAAGTTTGTAAAATCGGTTTTAAGTAACTTGAGGGGTGTAGTTTCTACAATGGGGTCATTTATGGGGGTATCCACTATGTAGGCCCCACAAAGTGACTTCAGACCTGAACTGGTCCTTAAAAAGTGGGTTTTGGCAATTTTCTTAAAAATTTTAAGAATTGCTTCTAAACTTCTAAGCCTTCTAACGTCCTAAAAAAATAAAATGACATTTCCAAAATGATGCCAACATAAAGTAGACATATGGGGAATGTTAAGTAATAAATATTTTATGAGGTATCACTTTCTGTTTTAAAAGCAGAGAAATAGAAATTTAGAAAATCGCGAATTTTTCAAGATTTTTGGTAAATTTGAGATTTTTTCATAAATAAAGGTGAAATATATTGACTTAAATTTATGACTATCATGAAGTACAATGTGTCAAGAGAAAACATTCTCTGAATGACTTGGATAAGTAAAGGCGTTCCAAAGTTATTACCACATAAAGTGAGATATGTCAGTTTTGCAAAATTAGGCCTGGTCAGGAAGGGGGCAAATGGCCCAGATGGCAAGTAGTTAAACTATCCACAATAGATGGGGATTCTTCCGAGACCACTCTATGCATTTTGGACAAAGATTTTTTGGTAGAAGTGGATAATGTCTTTTTGCACATCTGGCGTCTTCTTTTTTGTGACGGTTCTACAGATGATTTCAAGCTCTCCCTTCCTTAAAAATCAGGGGGGGGGGGTTAATATAGAATCTAAGGATATATATATATATATATATATATATATATAAATAAAAAAAAAAAAAAAAATATATATATATATATATATATCTTTAAGGAGAGTCGTGACCAAGAAGATGGGGAACATCCACACCCTGTGCCCAATAAATACAGTGAATCAGATATATATACATGTCCTCAGGGAGGAGGCTTACCAGGCTGGAGGGCCTGGAGGTGTCGGTGGCCTTTCTTCCAGGGTCCAGATCACCTGGGACAGACATGCTGGCGGTCCGGAGGAGGCAAGCTTTGCTATTACTCCTATGCTGACAAAGTCGCCAGGCAGAACGTGGTCCACCTCCTTTTTTAATGCTGCCGCCGGCCTGAGCACTACCGGGTAAGGCGTGATGACTTCACATGTTTGCGCTGCGTTCCTCAGCGTGCCGCACCCAGAAGTAGATATCAAAGTGTTCCCTGGCCCTGGGAACCCCCCCAAACCACCTCACCAACGATCCCAGCTAACGCAAGAAAAGCCCACGGAAGCCAGCACACGCCAGACTTACGCCAGAGGGGAAGGAGGAGCAGCCCAAAATCATTCCGGAGTCCTTCCCCCTGCAGGGGGAGACCGGGAGAACTTACCAAAGGCCCTGCGCACCCACGCTGATCCACATCCTGCCACTTGTGGGACAGTAAAACAACTGGTGAAGGTAAAGGGGAAGGGGCTTTTATGCATTGATCTTGGTTGTTTTCCTGTCCCTGAAGAGGCAGGTATCCTCCAGGTAGTGCCGTTGTGGAGGCGTGGGGAAAAAATCGCTATAAATAGCTACAGCTATACAAACTTACACATGGGAGGCTGTCAATCATTGATAAGACCACCCACTGGACTCCTAAGCTTAGAAAGAACAGAGATTTAAATGAATAAATTACAAGTGTCCCTAAATCATTCCCCACAAATTATATATCAAACTGCTTAGTTCCTCCTGCTCTCTAACATGCTGCCTGCAAATTGCACTGCATTTTCATGGTGACAGGTTTCCTTTAGGAAATCCCTCTGCATAATAATTTGTTTCTGTATTTAAAAACTGTTTCAACTTGGCTTGAAACCATGCAGTTGTTCCATTTTGTATTATCCTTTGTGTATGCCTCATGTCTGCTGACTAATATGCCAAGCAATAATGACCACAATGATGTTTTCCAGTTTATTATTATTTCTGCATAGTGAATGACAACATCTGCTCATTTGATAACTTAGACCTATCCACCTACTGTAATTTGGCAAGCCCTCTAATTTGGTCAATATTGTGCATTGGCCACAGCACAACAGTATTTGAGTGTTATTGTAGTACGCAACATAGAAAACATTTTTTATTGATGTCTTTTTAGTCATGTCATTGGTTTTCTCATTCTTGTCCTGTACTTTTTTCATCTTCTCATAAAGACAATCGCATCTATATTCCCTATCAAGGCATGTGGCCATCATAGATCCATGATCCAGAAACAGAAATCCCCTCTGTCTGAGCAGCTTCTGTTCTGGTTGACGTAAGCCATCCTTATATTGCAAGGACAGCCTTTAATATGAATGGCCTCCATGTAATGTTACATTTCAGCTGCAGGGGAAATGTTTTCCTGGTTGCAGTACTCCCTGTCAAAGGTATCTATTGGCCAGGGGTACCAAAAGAAGGGTCACTTTCTGAAAGGGGTTGTCTCTCAAGTGCAAGATTTAGCATGAAAACTGGCAAAAAATAAGACACTAAAACAAACTCTCCAGTGCATCTTGGAAGGCGGAGATGATCCAGCAATGGAGTGAATTAAAGATGATGCAGGTAGATAGTGGAAAAATGACAGTGAATAGAAATATTATCTAATATAGCAATACTGTCTTGTCCCTATCTTAATTCAAGTCATCAAATCATCAGGATACTAAATCAATACAGCAGCAAACAAACTCCCCCAAACCCAGCAGGGAAGGTTGTGGAATTACAGGTTCTACAATACAGAACAAAGTATAAACTTAACTGTATCTGTAAGGGAATCCACCTATACCCAACAACCATAATGGAGCAAGTCTTGAATATATAAAGGCTAGATAATCAGCAACTCCACACTAAAAAGCCAGGCAAATCAAGGCAATACCCAAGCATAGATTTAGATGAAATGCAGTAGCATAGCAACTGGCCAAACAAAATTAGCAACTAGGTGGAAATGAAGCAACAGGGAGCCAACTGTTGATCATAACAGACATATAGTAACCCATAATCTATGGGCTCAAACTGTACCTCCATATGGTTCTGATTTCAAACAGAGGCATAACAAGTTTATAATTATTTTTTACTTGGATTGATATGAAATGTGATATATAAAAAAAATATCCAGGTACCATATTATGAAGATGTTCTCCCTTACAGCTATTGCTAGAGAGCTGAGCTTGTAATTTGCCATCAATCATCATGAGATCATGAGTGTTTCATCATCTATGATTTTACATAGTACTTCAACCTACTTACAGCCCACAAACAATGCAGAACTAAACAGTTACATGCCACATTCAGTTTTGCTACATCTGAATGATTAGTTAATCACAATCTAACTGAAATAAAACTAAGCTTTTTGAAGGGCAAATTGAGTGTGAAAGAACAAAAGTGTCTGCATTATTGTACAGAAGACAGATTATGACTGTCCTATACAGCACATGTCTTCTCTTACAATGGCTATGAAACTTTTAAAAGCACAGCTGCCTCTCCCTGAAGTCTTTATCGACAAAAGAAATACGGCTAACAATCATATGCTAAAAAAGTTTTGAAATTTTATGATAATAAACTGAATTGCAGGTGGTAGCAGCTTTTTGATGTTCTTAAAGTCTTTTTCAGAACTGGCCACCAAGAGAAAGATATAAATATTACATAAAAGAGCTTACAAAATAACATACATATCATGCTAAATAGAAAATTTATAGAAATACAAATAAATCTAATCTACCATTTAAAGGTGTTTTCCGGTATTTTCATTTTACATAGTAACATAGTTTAAAGGTTGAAAATCGGCATCCGTCCATCCAGTTCAGCCTGCTATCTTGCAAAGTTGATCCAGAGGAAGGCAAAAAAAAAAAAAAAAAACATGAGATACAATACAATTTTCTTCATTTTAGGTGAAACATTATTTTTGTACTCCAATCAGGCAATCAGAATAACTCCCTGGATCAACAACCCTAGAATTCTAGTAACTATAACCTGTAATATTATTACCTCCCCAGAAATACATTCAGGCCCCTCTAGAACTCTTTTAGTGAGTTTGCCATCACAATCTCCTGTGGCAGAGAGTTCCATAGTCTCACTGCTCTTACCGTAAAGAATCCGCTTTTATGTTGATGTATAAGAATGAGTGAACCAGTTCAGACCAAACCGAGTTTGTACTGAACTTTGCTATTTTTCAGTTCACGCGAGAAAACAATCTCAGAATGGTTTGGATAAGTAAAAGCATTCTGAAATCATCACCACATAAAGTGACACATGTCAAATTTCCAAAAAACGGCCTGGTTCTAACGGTGAAAAATGGCCCTTAAGGTGTTAAGCAAAAAAAAATTAAATAAATTTTATATATAGATATATATATATATATATATATATATATATTTTTTTTTATATATATTGTAAGGGGTTACACTCTCAGGTAGGGCGACGATGACAGATTCTCTTGCAGACCAAAGGGTTAAAGTCCAAATATTGCTTTATTTATCACACTCCAGCAAAACAGGCAACCCCCAGTTATAATTCACTGGGTAAGGCTACTTTCACACTTGCGTTCGGAGCGGATCCGTCTGGTATTTGTACAGACGGATCTGCTCCTATAATGCAAACAATGGTATCCGTTCAGACGGAACCGTCTGCATTATATTTTACTAAAAAAGTCTAAATACAATTTGTATTCAGACGGATCCGTCCAGACTTTACATTAAAAGTTAATGGGGGGCGGATCCGTTAGAAAAATGCACCATATTGTGTCACCTTCGAACGGATCCGCCCCCATTGACTTCCATTGTAACTCTGGACGGATCCGTTTGCCTCCGCACGGCCAGGCGGACACCCGAACGCTGCAAGCAGCGTTCAGGTGTCCGCCTGCTGAGCGGAGCGGAGGACAGACGGTGCCAGACTGATGCATTCTGAGCGGATCCGCATCCACTCAGAATGCATTAGGGCTGAACGGATCCGTTCGGGGACGCTTGTGAGAGCCTTCAAACGGAACTGACAAGCGGAGCCCCTAACGCTAGTGTGAAAGTAGCCTAAGCTGAAGGTCCAGCACCAAAAAACATAAACAAAAAAAAAACTCCTGCCCATCTGGGCTCTGGCTAATACAGTGAAGTTCCTAACTCACCTATTGAGCACAGTTCACACAGAGAACTCAGCTTCTCTAGCCCGCAGGGCAGCCAGCTTCCCAGACTTTCTCCAGGCCTCACTCTCCTAGACTGACAGCCTGGACTGTGCTTTATTTCCCCTTGATGATCCCAGCTGGCTTCAGCTGGGATCCCTCAGGCAGTGGCGTACCGCCCATAGAGGCAGACCACGCCACTGCTATGGGGCCCGCGGCACTGGGGGGCCCGTAGCGCAGATAAGGCCCCGCCCACTCATGACCTGCAGCCGGCTATGCGGCTGCTTTTCTCCCCAGGGCCCCCCCCCATGTTTAGCTGAATCGCCTCCCAGAGGCGCGGCTAAGGCCCTAGACACCCGCCCCCCTCCTCAGCGCCGCGCTCTGCAAACACCCGATCTCCCTCTCGTCGGCGTCCCAAATCCCGCGCAGGCGCAGTGCCGGCGATTGCCTGCGCCTGCCCTCTGATAATACGGCTGAGGGCAACAGCTTCAACATCGTCACTGGGCATGCGCCGAGCCCAGTGACGATGTTGAAGCTGTTGCCCTCAGCCGTATTATCAGAGCGCAGGCGCAGGCAATCGCCGGCACTGCGCCTGCGCGGGATTTGGGACGCCGACGAGAGGAGGATCGGGTGTTTGCAGAGCGCAGCGCTGAGGAGGGGGGCGGGTGTTGAGGACTTAGCCGCGCCTCTGGGAGGCGATTCAGCTAAACATGGAGGTGTTAGAGTTTTCATATTTAGGCGGGCACGGCACTTCAGAGGGGCACCGTTCCTGGGCACCGTGGAGAAAGAAAAACGCCCCTCTGGGCTCCAGTCCTTACAGCGTCATTTGCATGTCCTAAGAATCGATTTTTAGAAGAAAGGACAAGACTGACATGGAAAAGAAGAACACAGATGGAAAAAAGGTACTTTATTAAACATGGATCCATGAGTACCTTTTTTCCATCTGTCTTGTTCTTTTGATTGTGAGTCTTGTCATTTCTTCAAAAAATCGATTCTTATGATATGTAAATGAAGCTGTAAGGAGCCCAGAGGGGCGTTATTCTTTCTCCACGGTGCCCAGGAACGCCCCTCTGAAGTGCCGTGCCCGGCTAAATTTGAAAACTAATAACGCCTCCAAGTTCATCTAAATCGCCTCCCAAATCCGATCCTCCTCTCGCTGGCATCCCAAATCTCGCGCAGGCGCAGTGCCGGCGATTGCCTGCGCTATGATAAGATGACTGACGGCACTGCGCCTGCGCGGGATTTGGGATGCCGGCGAGAGGAGGATCGGGGTGTTTGCCACAGAGCGCGGCACTGAGGAGGGGGGGTGTTGAGCACTTAGCCGTGCCTCTGGGAGGCGATTTAGATGAACTTGGAGGCGTTATTAGTTTTCAAATTTAGCCGGGCACGGCACTTCAGAGGGGCGTTCCTGGGCACAGTGGAGAAAGAATAACGCCCCTCTGGGCTCCTTACAGCTTCATTTACATATCATAAGAATCGATTTTTTGAAGAAATGACAAGACTCACAATCAAAAGAACAAGACAGATGGAAAACAGGTACTCTGTTAAACATGGATTCATGAAAAAAAAATTGGGGGTAAATTGCTAGTGACAGATTCCCTTTAAGGCTACTTTCACACTTGCGTTCAGAGCGGATCCGTCTGGTGTCTGCACAGACGGATCCGCACCTATAATGCAAACACTTAGATCCGTTCAGAACGGATCCGTTTGCATTAACATGAACAAAAAAAAAAAACTTTTTTTTTTTTGTTCATGATAGTGCAAACGGATCCGTTTTGACTTTACATTGAAAGTCAATGGGGGACGGATCCGTTTGAAAATTGAGCCATACTGTGTCAACTTCAAACGGATCCGTCCCCATTGACTTACATTGTAAGTCTGGACGGATCCGTTTGCCTCCGCGCGGCCAGGCGGACACCCGAACGCTGCAAGCAGCGTTCAAGTGTCCGCCTGCTGAGCGGAGGACAGACGGAGCCATACTGATGCATTCTGAGCGGATCCGCATCCACTCAGAATGCATTAGGGCTGGACGGATCCATTCGGTGCCGCTTGTGAGAGCCTTCAAACGGAACTCACAAGCGGAGACCCGAACGCAAGTGTGAAAGTAGCCTAACATGGCACCCCAAATAAGGAGACCTGCAGGCTGCAGCAGATATCCCATGTGACAGGTCACCCCCAGGAAACCCCTAACAGTTTCTGTAGGTCATGTATAAATTTATTTAATGAGGGTGTGGCATGGGAGGAGCAAAGTCAGGAAGTGGGAGTGGCCATGGTGGGTAGTGGGCGGGGTTAAGGGGCCCAATTCAGATTTTTGCTATGGGGCCCAGTGATTCCTATGTACGCCTCTGCCCTCAGGCTAGGGGAAAACCTGTCCCGGAATGGGGTGGACTGGGGAGGTCCCTCTACCAATCGTACCTTCTCCCAGTCCAATAAAATCCAGTCCATAAACTTAACAAAACTGTCTCAGCAACCTACACATTGCTGAGACCATTTTAACCTTCTGGATTTTATTTACCTCACACAGTTGAGGAAGCTGGGTGGGATATACACCCCTTCCAGGACTCTATCATACACTTTTCTGTTCACCTTACCACAATATATATAGTGAAGGACGAACATCGGCCGGGATGTTTTGCGAACGCTTGTTCGCGCTCAAATGTTCACGAACCGCACGTTTGCGAGGGGTCCAATTCAATTTAATGACAGGCGAACCTGAAAAACCTTCAGGTCATATTTGCAGCCACCAAATACTTACTAGAAGTGCACAAATAGTCCCACAACATGGACAGTGACATACCAGAGGGGGATCAATGGCAAAAATTCCCACAAAAAATATGTATTTTAGTCAGGAGCCATTTTTATGCGTCTTAACTTCTTAAGGACACAGCCATATTTCACCTTAAGGACCAGGCCATTCTTTGCAAATCTAACCAGTGTCACTTTAAGTAGTGATAACTTTGAAACGCTTTGACTTATCTAGGCCAAGACAAAAGGGTGGTCCCTAGAGGGAGATAGTGTTAAAGCACTCTCCCAAGGTGTACTGCTCTGTAACAGGGAATGTATAGAACGAGTGAGGGGCAGTAACGTTTTAAAACGTAAAGTTTAATTAGGACTGTTTTAAGAAAAAGCCCCTACCAGACAAACAAGACAAACGACAATTAACAGTATGGGACCCACATTAATGAGTCACCATTGTACGAATCCGCAGATAATATTACAAAACTGCGGAGCCGAACAAAAAAGCAGCACCATATGCAGTCTTTTGGTGGGGTGCCGCAGACTAATAGAGATGCCAGAGGCAAATAAAAGGGTAGATCTTACCGGTGGTGCCAGTTGGAACTTTGTAGTCCAAAACCCTGGAGGATGAGGGGCTTCTCGGATCCGAAAAACGCGTCCTCTTTACGATTTCACCTGGTGCCAGGGGCTGCAGGGAGAAACTATCCCTGTTTTTGCCCTACTTGGCCTGTAAATCCCTAGGTGCCTCCTAACACGGGGTCCTTGCCCCGCAAGGGGTGGCCTCGTCCGGAACCTAACCCTAATAAGTGAACCCTAATTGACCCTATAGGGACAGCATGGATTGGCCCCAAGGGTGATGATAGCTAGTAGGGTGAAAAATGATCTAAGTTCAGATGGATTTATTCTGCCTCCCTACGCGTTTCATCTAATGGAGAATAAATCAAAACTACAAAAAGTACCTCCACTTCATAAAGATAGAATGAAGACCCCCCGACTCATCAGGGGACAGGGGTCATAGGTGGAGGATTAGGTCTATACCCTTATCCTATTGTGATGGATAATGGGAAAGGGTAAGCCAAAAAGGATTGCGCAGACCTGACTAGACCAGTGTGGTCCTGAATCAGTCCGGATACCTGTGGTGTAATAACAAAACAAAACCCATTCAGATATTGCACCCACCAGGAGCTGATATACTTGTGGCATAAAGATAAGGAGGTGTACTTACTGTTGAGGTCATGGGAGCCGCGTGGCTGGTGCCATGAGAAGCGGGAGTGTGGTTTAACTCCCGCATGTGATATCGGCGTCTGTCTGCGCTAATAAATGCGCAAGTAAGTTTAAATGGAAGGGGGGTATGTGGTGCGCCTGCGCGAGGAGTGCGGCCGCCGTCATGTGACTAAGGCATATGTCAGCTGACGTCGCGATCCGCCTCCTAACAAGCGCATGCGCACATGCGCAATCGCGCATATGCGCATATGCGCACACGCGCATATGTGACATGCAGCTCAGAGGCCGCAGCTGCTGTGACGTCATGGTAGGCGTCACCGTGAGGGAGGTCCTACCAGCCCGGGCACGGCGTCGGCTGCATGATGAAAAGAGGTGGGAGGAGTGACCATATAATGCGAGCGACTCCTGCTACTACACCTACAAATATTGATGGTGATAAAGGAAATCACTTTCAACATGGGACCTAAGGAAGGGGAAACATTAAGTGACAGGCGGACCCACTAGGGCCCAGACAGGGTAAAGACAGTCTAAAGACAGTTGGGACAAAATGACCAGCACCTTGGAAAGATGTCGGCATCAAAAAGATATAATCAACCAAGATGTAATGATCATGTTTAGAACGAATGAGCGTACACACGCTCTAGATAACGTGAATGATTAGGAGACATAATGATATTAGTGGCACTATTGAGTGCTTGATGCGTGGTCAGTGCACTCGAGGGACCGTCAGACATATGTTATCCTGATGATGCAGTGAGGGAAACCCTTGCTAACAGACAATAGCGTACGCATACATATATATATATATATATATATATATATATATATATGTGTGGGAGACTGGGGATGGTCACAAGAAGCACCCAAATTGTAGCTGGTCATTCAATCCATTGGGGTTGGTGGTATTCAACTTGAATATCCACCAACACTCCCTTTGGAGAATCTTCTTGTCCCAGTCTCCTCCACGTGGTGGCTTTCTAATTGCTTCCAACCCTACAAACGTGACACCTGACGACCTGCCATCGTGCACAGATTGGATGTGTCTAGCTACTGGGGTATCCCTATTGTTGCGTATGTCACCCAGGTGCTCACCTATACGTACCTGTAGTTCTCTACGGGTTTTGCCGACATATCTAATGCCGCATTCACAGGTGAGTAAGTAAACAACTCCTGCGGTGCGGCAGTTGATAAAATCTCGTATATGGTGAGCGGGATCCGTAGGACCGACCGCAACCGTTTTTCCCGGGCTGGTAGGACCTCCCTCACGGTGACGCCTACCATGACGTCACAGCAGCTGCGGCCTCTGAGCTGCATGTCGCATATGCGCATGCGCGCATATGCGCGATTGCGCATATGCGCATGTGCGCATGCGCTTGTTAGGAGGCGGATCGCGACGTCAGCTGACATATGCCTTAGTCACATGACGGCGGCCGCACTCCTCGCGCAGGCGCACCACATACCTCCCTTCCATTTAAACTTACTTGCGCATTTATTAGCGCAGACAGACGCCGATATCACATGCGGGAGTTAAACCACACTCCCGCTTCTCATGGCACCAGCCACGCGGCTCCCATGACCTCAACAGTAAGTACACCTCCTTATCTTTATGCCACAAGTATATCAGCTCCTGGTGGGTGCAATATCTGAATGGGTTTTGTTTTGTTATTACACCACAGGTATCCGGACTGATTCAGGACCACACTGGTCTAGTCAGGTCTGCGCAATCCTTTTTGGCTTACCCTTTCCCATTATCCATCACAATAGGATACGGGTATAGACCTAATCCTCCACCTATGACCCCTGTCCCCTGATGAGTCGGGGGGTCTTCATTCTATCTTTATGAAGTGGAGGTACTTTTTGTAGTTTTGATTTATTCTCCATTAGATGAAACGCGTAGGGAGGCAGAATAAATCCATCTGAACTTAGATCATTTTTCACCCTACTAGCTATCATCACCCTTGGGGCCAATCCATGCTGTCCCTATAGGGTCAATTAGGGTTCACTTATTAGGGTTAGGTTCCGGACGAGGCCACCCCTTGCGGGGCAAGGACCCCGTGTTAGGAGGCACCTAGGGATTTACAGGCCAAGTAGGGCAAAAACAGGGATAGTTTCTCCCTGCAGCCCCTGGCACCAGGTGAAATCGTAAAGAGGACGCGTTTTTCGGATCCGAGAAGCCCCTCATCCTCCAGGGTTTTGGACTACAAAGTTCCAACTGGCACCACCGGTAAGATCTACCCTTTTATTTGCCTCTGGCATCTCTATTAGTCTGCGGCACCCCACCAAAAGACTGCATATGGTGCTGCTTTTTTGTTCGGCTCCGCAGTTTTGTAATATTATCTGCGGATTCGTACAATGGTGACTCATTAATGTGGGTCCCATACTGTTAATTGTCGTTTGTCTTGTTTGTCTGGTAGGGGCTTTTTCTTAAAACAGTCCTAATTAAACTTTAAGTTTTAAAACGTTACTGCCCCTCACTCGTTCTATACTTATCTAGGCCATTCTGAGATTGTTTTTTCATCACATATTGTACTTCATGACACTGGTAAAATGGAGTAAAAAAAATCTTTTTTATTTAAAAAAAAATACTAAATTTACCAAAAATTTTAAACAAGTTGAAAATTTCAAAGTTTACATTTATCTACTTCTATAATACATAGTAATACCTACAAAAATTGTTATTACTTTACATTCCCCATATGTCTACTTCATGTTTGGATCATTTTGGGAATGACATTTAATTTTTTTAGAAGATGAGGCAAATCTTGAAATTTTTTAGAAATTTTCAAAAACACACTTTTCAAGGACCAGTTCAGGTCTGAAGTCACTTTGTGAGGCTTACATAATAGAAACCACAAAAAAATTACCCCATTCTAGAAACTACAGCCCTCAAGGTATTCAAAACTGATTTTACAAACTTTGTTAACCCTTTAGGTGTTCCACAAGAATTAATGGAAAATAGAGATACAATTTCAAAATTTCACTTTTTGGGCAGATTTTCCATTTCAATTTTTTTTTTTCCAGTTACAAAGCAAGAGTTAACAGCCAAACAAAACTCAATATTTATGGCTCTGATTCTGTAGTTTACAGAAACACCCCATATGTGGTCGTAAACCGCTGTACGGGCACACGGCAGGGTGCAGAAGGAAAGGAATGCCATACGGTTTTTGGAAGGCAGATTTTGCTGGACTGTTTTTTTTGACACCATGTCCCATTTGAAGCCCCCCTGATGCACCCCTAGAGTAGAAACTCCCAAAAAGTGACCCCATTCTAGAAACTACGGGATAGGGTGGCACTTTTGTTGGTACTTTTTTAGGGTACATACGATTTTTGGTTGCTCTATATTACACTTTTTGTGAGGCAAGGTAACAAGAAATAGCTGTTTTGGCAACGTTTTTTTTTTTTTTGTTATTTACAACATTCATCTGACAGGTTAGATCATGTGGTATTTTATAGACCAGGTTGTCACGGACGCGGTGATACCTAATATGTATACTTTCTTTTTATTTATGTAAGTTTTACACAATGATTTCATTTTTGAAACAAAAAAAATCATGTTTTAGTGTTTCCATAGTCTCAGAGCCATAGTTTTTTTTCAGTTTTTGGGCAATGATCTTGGGTAGGGTATGATTTTTGCGGGATGAAATGATGGTTTGATTGGCACTATTATGGGGTGCCTGTGACTTTTTTGATCGATTGCTATTACACTCTTTGTGATGTAAGGTGATAAAAAATTGTTTATTTAGAACAGTTATTATTTTTTATTTTTTACAGTGTTTATCTGAGGGGTTAGTTCATGTGATATTTTTATAGAGCTGGTCGATATGGATGCACACATTCTGAATATGTATACTTTTTTTTTATCTATGTAAGTTTTACACAATAACAGCTTTTTTAAAACAAAAAAAGTGATGTTTTAGTGTCTCCATATTCTGAGCCATAGTTTTTTTATTTTTTGGGCGATTGTCTCAGGTAGGGGCTCATTTTTTGCGGGATAAGGCGACGGTTAGATTGGTACTATTTTGGTGGGCATACGCATTTTTGATCGCTTGCTGTTGTACTTTTTGTGATGTAAGGTGACCAAATTTTTTTTATTTAGCACCGTTTATTTTTATTTTTTACAGTGTTCATCTGAGGGGTTAGGTCATGTGATATCTTTATAGAGCCTGTCGATACGGACGCGGCGGTACCTAATATGTCTACTTTTTTTTAACCTATTTTTTTTTTTACTTTATTTGGGGAAAATGATGTTTTTGTTCATTTTTACTTGAAACTTTTAATTTTGGGGGGGGGAAACTTTATTTTTTCAACTTTTTGTTCACTTTATTATTTGTCCCACTTTGGGACTTCAACTTTTGGGGGTCTAATCCTTTACAATGGATTCCAATATTTCTGTATTGGAATGCTTTGGCTGTATGAGTAATACTGTGTGTATTACTGATACAGCTTCAGGCCTGTGAGATCCAGGGGGCTGGATCTCACAGGCTCGTCACCGGAAGGCAGCGCAATGCCTTCCTTAGGCATCGCGCTGCTTTCCATGCCATTGGGCCCCCCCTACGGCCCCACGGGAACCCGATGGCACCGCCGCCCCAACATAAAAAGCCGCAAACCGCAAGTCTGAATTGACCTGCAGTTTGCGGCCATCGCCAACACGGGGGGGGGGGGGGGTCACAGGACCCCCCTGGGCATTTACCCAAGGTGCCTGCTCAATGATTAGAGCAGGCACCTTGTTCCAATCACTGCCCGCCGGGCGGTGGTGATCGGAAATACACATGTGTCCTGTGTACCGTTACGTCATGTGTCCTTAAGTATCGGGACAACATGCCTTACCGGTACATCATGTGTCCTGAAGTGGTTAAAGGGAAACTCTCAAAAATGTGCCCTGCTGGAGCATAGAAAAATAGTATTTTAGGCCACGGGAGTATAGGCCCCAAAAATTAGGCATTCACCTGACAGAAAAGAACAAGTGATTATGTGGCTGGAAGTATATTAGACGGTCACTGGATAACAATTTTACTGTAGGCCAGTACAGGCCCCAAAAATTAGGCATTCACCTGACAGAAAAGAACTAGTGATTATGTGTCTGGAGGTACATTAGGCAGTCACTGGATAAAAATTTTACTGTAGGCTACTGGAGTAGAGGCCCTAAAAATTAGGCATTCACCTGACAGAAAAGGCCTTTTATGCTGCTGTATATACATAAGAAAAGGACTATTCATTGTTCTGGGTGGTGGCGGATGTGTGTGGGCTGGCATGAGGAAATTCAATTACATGTGGTCGTCACAGGTGTTGAATTCCTCCGAGATCCATGCCTCATTCATTTTTAGAAATGTGAGGTAGTCCACACTGTCGTGAGCTAGGCGAGTGCGCTTATCGGTCATGATCTCCCCTGCTGCGCAGAACGTCCTTTCGGACAGGACGCTCGACGAGTGGCAAACAGAAAGTTGCATAGCAAATTGTGCCAGCTCTGGCCACAGGTCAAGCCTGCACACCCAGTAGTCCAGGGGTTCCTTGCTTCTCATAGCGTCCACATCGGCCATTAACCCGATGTAGTCGGACACCTGTCGGTCTAGGCATTCCCTAAGGCTGTCATGGCGGGGAGTGAGGAAACCCCCCACCGTACAATATCAGATATGTACGGTAACAACAGCCTGGATGCTGGGATCAGGGATAAGGTCACCTCCTAAAGCATCCCTAAATCTGGACCTAATCTCCTATCTGTATGAGCCGACCCTGATGGTTGGAGGGCCCATACGCCAGAACCTCAGAACCCTGAAATACCTGAATAACCCTGAGATAAGGAGAAAGGGACAAGAGACCAATTGGTTCATCCACGAAACAGATTTTCGGATGGCATACTGTATATGTCACAGAAAACAACACACTATGGACACTAGATTAGGCCCAGATTATTTAAATTTACGCTAAAAAAACAGTTTTCAGATGGAGTACTGTATATGTCATGGATGTGTATTACACACACACTACAGAGACAGTAGATAAGGACTGGCCCCTGATTATTTAAATTTACGCTAAAGAAACAGTTTTCGGATGGAGTACTGTATATGTTTACGGATGTGTATTTAACGCAATAGACAATGAATGTGGCGCTGATTATTTGCATTTACGCAAAAAGACAGTCTGCGGATGATGTACAGTATATGTCACTAATAGGTATTAAAGAAAAATATATTGCTGCTGTCAAACATACACACAGTAGTCCTTGAAAGGACTTTGGGGTCTTTGAAAAGCTTTTGGTAGTGAAAACAGCAAATTTCTCTCCCTGCACTATCTGTCCTTTCCTCAGCATGGATGTCCCTGAAACTGATCAATTTTTTTTTCTGATCACTGCAAAAATACCGTAAAATCATTGCGGCGCTATAAAGATCACTTTTGAGAGGCATGGCGAGTTCATAGAAGATTTTTTTTTTGGCACAAGTTAGCGGACATTTTTATTTTTTTCTTACAAAGTCTCATATTCCACTAACTTGTGACAAAAAATAAAATCTCACATGAACTCACCATACCCCTCACGGAATCCAAATGCGTAAAATTTTTTAGACATTTATATTCCAGACTTCTTCTCACGCTTTAGGGCCCCTAAAATGCCAGAACAGTATAAATACCCCATAAGTGACCCCATTTTGGAAAGAAGACACCCCAAGGTGTTCCGTGAGGGGCATGGCGAGTAACTAGAATATTATTTTTTTGGCACAAGTTAGCAGAAAAAGTTTTTTTTTTTCTCTAACAAAATCATTTTCCGCTAACTTGTGCCACCCAAAAAATATTCTAGGATATAAATATTCTCGCCACGCCCCTCATGGAATACCTTGGGGTGTCTTCTTTCCAAAATGGGGTCACTTGAGGGGTATTTATACTGCCCTAGCATTTTAGGGGCCCTAAAGCGTGAGAAGAAGTCTGGAATCCAAATGCCTAAAAATGCCCTCCTAAAAGGTACTCATTAGAATTTGGGCCCCTTTGCGCATCTTGCCTGCAAAAATATGTCACACATGGTATTGCCATACTCAGAAGAAGTAGGGCAATGTGTTTTGGGGTGTCTTTTTACATATACCCATGCTGGGTGAGAGAAATATCTCTCTAAAAGACAACTTTTCCCATTTTTTTATACAAAGTTGTCATTTGACAGATATATTTCTCTCACCCAGCATGGGTATATGTAAAAATACACCCCAAAACAAATTTCCCTACTTCTCCTGAGTACGGCGATACCACATATGTGACATTTTTTTGAAGCCTAGGTGCGTAAAGGGGCCCAAAGTCCAACGAGTACCTTTAGGCTTTACAGGGTTGCTCACAATTTAGCCCCGCCCAAAATTCCAGAACAGTAAACACACCCCACAAATGACCCCATTTCGGAAAGTAGACACCCCAAGGTATTCACTGAGGGGCATATTGAGTCCATGAAAGATTGAACTTTTTGTCACAAGTTAGCGGAAAGGGAGACTTTGTGAGAAAAAGCAAAAAAAAATCAATTTCCGCTAACTTGTGCCAAAAAAAAAAACTTCGATGAACTCGCCATGCCCCTCACGGAATACCTTGGGGTGTCTTCTTTACAAAATGGGGTCACATGTGGTGTATTTATACTGCCCTGGCATTTTAGGGGCCCTAAAGCGTGAGAATCCAAATGACTAAAAATGCCCTCCTAAAAGATACTCATTGGAGTTTGGGCCCCTTTGCGCACCTAGGCTGCAAAAAAGTGTCACATAGGTGGTATTGCCGTACTCAGAAGAAGTAGGGCAATGTGTTTTGGGGTGTATTTTTACATATACCCATGCTAGGTGAGAGAAATATCTCTGTCAAATGACAACTTTGTATACGAAAAAATGGGAAAAGTTGTCTTTTAGAGAGATATTTATCTCACCCAGCATGGGTATATGTAAAAAGACACCCTAAAACACATTGCCGTACTTCTTTTGAGTACAGGGATACCACATGTGTGACACTTTTTTGCAGCCAAGATGCGCAAAGAGGCCCAAATTCCAATGAGTACTTTCAGGATTTCACAGGGCATTTTTACGCATTTGGATTCCAAACTACTTCTCACGCTTTAGGGCCCCTAAAATGCCCGGGCAGTATAAATATCCTACAAGTGACCCCATTTTGGAAAGAAGACACCCCAAGGTATGGTGATTTCATGTCAAATTTTATTTTTTTGTCACAAGTTAGGGGAATATGAGACTTTGTAAGAAGAAAAAAAAATTAAAAATCATTTTCCGCTAACTTGTGACAAAAATTAAAAACTTCCATGAACTCACTATGTCCATCAGCGAATACCTTACGGTGTCTACTTTCCGAAATGGGGTCGTTTTTGGGGTGTTTCTACTGTCTGGGCATTGTAGAACCTCAGAAAACATGACAGGTGCTCAGAAAGTCAAAGTGCGTAAATTCACATTTTTGCACCATAGTTTGTAAGCGCTATAACTTTTACCCAAACCAATAAATATACACTTATTGCATTTTTTTTTTTTATCAAAGACATGTAGAACAATAAATTTAGAGAAAAATTTATATAGAAATGTCGTTTTAATTGAAACATTTTACAACAGAAAGTGAAAAATGTCTTTTTTTTTCCAAAAATTTTGGTCAATTTCGATTAATATAAAAAAAAAGTAAAAATGTCAGCAGCAATGAAATACCACCAAATGAAAGCTCTATTAGTGAGAAGAAAAGGAGGTAAATTTAATTTGGGTGGTAAGTTGTATGACCGAGCAATAAACCATGAAAGTAGTGTAGTGCAGAATTGTAAAAAGTGGTCTGGTCATTAAGGGGGTTTAAGCTTGGGGGGCTGAAGTGGTTAAAGTGAACTTGACCAACATCACTATACTAGGATCTGCAGCGCGAAAAGTCCAGGCAACGTATCAGAGACCTTTTTTCTTCTGGCATTTGTGAACATACATTTTAAGTTACTATTTCATTTCCCACATTCAGTTCACAGAAAGTGATTACCATATCTGTGATTTTTTTGGTTACCTTGGTTTCTATTGTTAGCTTGTAAATGTTACCAGCAGCTTTGTTTTTCATGGGTGTACAGTCTTTCCCAGTCACCTCCCTACTTTCCTAACTAAATCCCCACTGTCCCCTCCTATAACCCACTCTCTATTTACCCCCTTATTAGTAAGACCCCCCTCCCTCCCCCCAGGTCCTAGTTTAAATGCTCCTTCAGCTGTCTAACCATTCTTCTCCAGCCGAGCTGCCCCCTCCCCATTAAGGTGCAGCCCATCCCTACTGTAGAACCTGTAGCCGACAAAGAAGGCAGTCCAGTTCTCCATGAACCCAAATTTCTTCCTTCCTGCACCTGCTTCTGAGCCACTTCTTTAACTCCCTAAGCTCACGCTTTCCCTTTGTTGATGCTTGTGGCACTGGTAGTATTTCTGAAAACACTACCTTGGAGGTCCTGGACTTGAGCTTCTCTCCTAGTTCCCTTAGATCATTTTTAAGGACCTTTCATCTCCCCCTGACTTTGTAATTGGTACCAATGTGTATCCTGACTGCTGTGTCTTCCCCACCCCAACAAGCAATGTGTCCATCCAATCTGCAATATACTGAACCCAAGCACCCGGAAGACAACACACTGTTCGCATATCTTTGCCACATCTACCTCTCGTAGTAGTATTGCAGAGCTACTGAATGCTTTTCAATTTGAATAAATGTTCATGAAGGGAAGTTGACTTAATAAGGAAGGAAATATCTTAGCGAGCCGGGTCACTAATTAGCCACACAATGAAAAGTGCTTCATATTAAACTTGCAATCAAATGAGAGCAGCAGGTTATTATACTGTCTTCTTAATTTTAATCGCTGCAGTGCAGTTCCATAATTAATGGCATTTTAACAGCATTTCAATGGCAATTGGAAATAGAACTGAGAAGTCACTGATGTGTACTATTGCCTGTATGTTTGGTGTCGTGGTTATTAATGGTGGGTATAGTGCGGCATAAGATATGTGCAGTGTTATATGCAATTAAACAGAATACATATTTGTGCACTTAAAATTATTCATTATAATTGTTTTAATACCCCACATCTGCATACTAGTAATGCATAGCATAATAGAACATGTTACTGATGGATGAGTTACAGTAGCACCACGGATTTATAAGGGCTCAATCAGATGAGCAATATTCATGTCTGCGTGATTTCCCAGTGTAGAATGGACAGTAAACAGACTGAACAATGACACATTATAGTCATTGGGCCAAATTACATGTCTGATTTTCTGCATGGACCATTAGCCCATGCGCAAAAAATAGTGGTGTGCATTAGTTTGGTCCAATTCTCATGCTAGAGTTGTCCATTTAAGGCAATGGGTCCAAAAATACCTGACAACGCATGGACAGTGTTCATATGTGGACCATTTTTAATGGATGGTTGCTAGTAGAGGCTGAAAAGAATTGAAAGAAGTAAAATAGATGACATACTGATGCCATAGGTATGGAAAAAATGGGTAGAAAGAATGCTATAGGCCAGTGATGGCTAACCTCTGGCACTCCAGCTGTCGTAAAATTACAACTCCCAAGATGCCCACTTGCTTGGCTGTTCTCAGAACTCCATAGAAATGAATAGAGCATGCTGGGAGTCGTAGTTTCACCACAACTGGAGTGCCAGAGGTTAGCCATCCATGCTGTAGGTGGTAAAACTGATTTAATATGGATGGAGAGGTAGATATATTACAAAAAACTGTCAAATGTAAGGGCCCTGATTTATCACCCCTTCACTCCAAAATTCTGACTTCAAAAAGTCTCAACAGGGGGCTTTTGCAACTTTTTGGGCTCATTTGCCAAACAATGTGTGACTTTTTACATGACTCATTTCCGTTTTGTAATGTGGTTAGAAAAGTGAGTGTGGATAATTATGTTAATGAGTTTCACTCCAGATTTATCACTGAAGGTTTAAAAAGTCTCAATCTCACTCCAGGAGGAGGAAGGAATAGGAAAACTGGAGTAGCTTTTCTAGACAAAAGTGTTAAAGGATGAGACAAATTCATGAAACAACATGCAACACTTGATAAATGTGGCCTAAATTACATCAATGCAAACTCAAGCAAAACTGACTTCAAATATTCCCCTCATGATAACCCCCCCCCCCCACCCGAGTAATCTTGTGGTCAGAAGTGCCCTATCATCACAATGAGCATAACAAGTAACCATAGCAAAGCTTGGTATGGTCACCTACTTTATTATGGCCACTTCCATCAGCAACTTTGGAAAAGCTTAGAAAGCACAGGAACAATGCACGCAGTGATGATGCACACAGAGATGTCACAGTACAGGGATAATATACAACTCGATCCGAATCTCAGGGGAAATTCATGAAGTTGAATTTCCTTGTGCTTCATGGTAACAAATCGATTTTCCCTGAAATGGTGTAAAAAAACCAAAAAAAAAATCATACTTACGTCATCCATTTGCTCATGACAGGCTGGCAGCCGCCTTCTTGATTGAAGATTTCGCATGAAATCCCATGCGCGGTAACATATGACATCACCATGCTGGACGACGTGATGACGTCATCATGGGCCTGCGTGAGATTTTGCGCCAGATCTTCAATCAAGATGGCAGCAGCCAGTTCTTGGCATGCAAATAGTTAAGGTAAGTATAATGTAATTTTTTATTTTATTTTTATTTTACACTGTGTTATTGCTATCAGATATCGCGATCAGATATGAACGTGGCATCTGAGGGGTACAATGACAGGGAGCGGCGTAATTGCACCCACTACTGACAAAGAAGTGTGCTTCATGACAAAGTAATTCATCACAAAGCTAATTTTTTTGTAAAATTCGGCGAAGCAGCCAAATAGAATTTTTTAATACTTCGCTCATCTCTAGGAATAATGCTCACAGTGATGTAATAATGACTTTGTAATGTGCACAGTGATGTTACAGTACAGGGATAGTGCACACAATGATTTCAACTAGTATTGACAAGATGCAGACTGCAATGTCACAATACAGAGATCTTCCCAGTGGTGATACAGCACAGAAATGATACAAAAAGTGATCCTTGGGAGTAGCACAAAAAATATCAGCATGGACAAAGTAAAAGATGTATAATGATGTCATCCATACATGATGCACAATACAGGAATACAATAGTGATGTGATGTCACAACACAGGAACAATACAAAATGATAATGTAGTGAACAGATAATACGTACAGCAGGGGTAACCATTGGCCTAAAACTTAGAATGATGCCTCCGTTAGTTTTTCATGCCACCTCACATATACTTCATTACTAACTACCCCATATGTTTGAGTGACTATGGGTCCCCTTAGTTTTTGGGCCCTGTAGCATCTTCTGTGCCTGTAAATCTGGTAGTTACACCCATGAAATTCATCATCGGAGCATAACAAATTCCTATGTAATAGTAAGAATTTCAAAACCTGTAGCCACATCTTATCATTAGACACTGTCCACACACCCAACACACAATGGGTCTGCAGAATCCCCGAGACTCTCATATTTTTCCTCCAATGTGGTATCCGTGATACAGTGCACAAGATGCCCCACTGAGGGGGTCTGCAGTATCTTGGGGAAACTATTCAGAATTTATGATCCAGGATGAATTTGCATAGACACGGAATAATGGCAAAGCTGGCAAACACTGCTCTGGATCTGACCGGTGACCGCAGTATGATGGACTTCTATTTCTTGATACTGAAAGATACACTTAAGAAGAGCAGGGAGAGAAAAACTTGAAATTTAAACTGATCACATTTCAACCATATACACAAGAACTTAAAGGGGTTGTTCTGGGTTTTTTAACTAGATGATCAGCGGGAGTCTGGCACTCCACACCCCTATGGATCAGCTGGTCTGTGTAGCTCAATTGATGGAAGTCAGAACCGGAGTTACTCAGCGTTGTTGCGGTGGGGACTCGCTACTACAGAGCTGCTCCCATTGACTTCCATGAGCTCCCACCGTCACAATGTTGCTGGTGCTGTGTAGCTCCAGTGCTGATTTCTGTCAAAGGGGCTAAACAGACCAGCTGACCGGGAGGAGCGCTGTGTCCCAGACCCCCACCACATCAGCTAATGATTGATTATCCTGAGGCTAGGCCATTCCTTAAAAAACATTGGACAACCCTTTAATTTAACACCTGGATTTATGACCCACTACACATTGTCCCCCCCCATTCCTTATTAGACGGACTCCAGATGAACTGTCCATTAGTAAAAGCCAGCCAATGTACAAGTGTGTGAAACATCTTCAAATGTTGTGGCTTTCTTTCAGTCATTCATTTGTAAGGGCTGTATTACATTGACGCTGTGTTCACACCTGAGTGTACAGGATGGAGTGCTCTGTATGCGCGATTGTATGCGCGTTTACAATCACGGCTCCGGAACAAGCGAACGCACATTGTCGCGCATACGGGAACGCGCGACAAGACTTCCCAAAGAAGCTCCTGTACTTCTTGGGGCGTCGGGCGTTTTACAGCGCGATCGTACGCGCTGTAAAATGCTCAGGTGAGAACCATTACCATAGGGAAGCATTGGTTCTTGCCTGTTGAGCGTTTTACAGCTCATAGGAACGCGCTGTAAAACGTTCAGGTCTGAACCCAGCCTAAAGGCTCAGGCAGACGATTGTTAGGACCGAGTGGACCGAGCTGTGTAGTTCTGGCACCAACTTCCACACCTTGGCGGGGGTGCAGGGTGTCTGACACCTGCTAATTTGATATTGATGGCCTCTATAATACACCATTAATAGGAGTATAGAAAAGAGCTGGCCATTAATATCAAGATCCTGGGATACCCCTTTTAGGCACCTACTCTCCTTTAGCATTTAGTATTACCACTTAAGGTGCTCATACCTGTAAGATGTAATGTAGCCATTTTGGTGTGACAGGCCTCCCAATTCTCCCCTGACAACAGAGGGAGCGGACGTAAGCGATATTCATGTACAGTGTTTTATAATAACTCACCATTGCAGGTAAGTATTGGAATCTAGGTGCACATATATACAATGCATCTAATGGATTAATTCTAAAGACATAAAAGTCTAGCAAAATCATTTCATATACTGGCTCACCTCTTGGTGGATGTAATGAGGGCAAGGAAAGTGAATGATCAGGTTGCCATAGGAATGTCAAACAAGTGGTGCCCTTTTCCTTGGAAACAGTAAAAAAACAGCATTGTGCAAGACAGAGCATGAAAAGTCAGTGGGGGAGGTAACAGGCATAGAGCGCTAGGAATAGAGAGCATGACTTCACAGCAGATAAAAACTGGAACAATTGCACAGAAAATTAAAAACAAATCAGATTAGAAAAGATGTTCTGGCAATATGTGTCACTGCTTTTATCTCTGGAAGTAATAGTCAAGGCTAAATTCCACATCATTGAAAGCCTCAAAAGGGGCCTGTAAAATTTTCGAGTAACTGCTGTGTATGGTAAGTGTATGCAGACATATTTCTCAAAGGAGCACTACTTCTTATTACAGCCCAGCTTTATAATCTTTTTCACACATAAGTACTGGTGCACTGGTCTCTAACCTCCCCACCCTCGTAACGCCCAATTTTTACGCCACTTCTGAAAAGTGGAATGAGGCCAAAAAGTTTCAAAAAAACCTGTGAATCGACCATTCTGATTTCTTTCCATTATGCTGTTAACCGCAGGGGATAAATTCTTTTATATTTTAATAAAATGTGGATTTTCACATTCTGCAATACCATTGATTATAATTTTTTTTAAAGTTTTTTTTCATTTGCAAAATGGGGAAAGGGGTGATTCCAATTTTTTTCTTTTAGATTTTTTAATGTTTAAAAACACTTTTGTTTTTAATTTATTTTACTTTTTTTTTTAGTCCCTCTAGGGGAATTTAACATGTGATTGTACAGTACCATAGACCAGGGATGTAGCTAAAGACTCATGGGCCCTGGTGAAAGAGTTCAGCTTGGGCCCTCCTTCCCTCAGTGCTTGTGGCTGGGGGCTGGGAAGCACCTAGCCTTCGTGCTGCCTGTGGCAAAAATTGAAATGCCAACCCCCTAATGCTAAATTCTTGACTTAACCTCTTCCCTCCAGCCAGAGGTGTAACTTGACCAGCATTTGCTTTCCATAATATCGGTGTCTTCTTATGCAGCACAATGGCTTTTGGGCTCCAAGGCTCCTGGGCCCTGTAGCGACTGCAACCTCTGCACCCCTATAGCTACGTCCATGCCATAGACTGCAATGATTTACCACTGAAGGCTATGGGAGAATGGCGATGTGCCATTAACATCCCAGAAGGGCCCATCCCTCTTGAAGTTAAAGTTAGTGAGCACTGTATATACAGCGATCTAGAAGGCAGGGACACCTGGGCACTGTCCTTGCCTTCTCTAAGGGTTGCCCTGCTGTCACTGACAGCGGGCAACCCGATCTTCAGCTGCACGATTAGCGTGCAGTTGCAGTTTCTGAATGGACGTTCAGGAACGTCCATTCCGAAATATAGAACCACCTCCCAGACGTTTTTAGTCTATGGGCGGACGGGAAGTGGTTAAAGCACTGCAATGATGTGTAGTGCCAAACTAACAGTGGGAGGAAGGTAAATGCAACTGGTAAGTGGAGCTTGGTAGACTTTGGGAGAGTCTAAGGTCGTGGTTGATATTCCATATTTTACAGTTATCTTTTACCTTAATAGCCACACTGTATTTAAAAAAAAAAAAATAAAACTCTCAGACAGTGCCATTAATAAGTTATGCCTTTAAGGAGTTGTCCGGGTTCAGAGTTGAACCCGGACATATCCTTATTTTCACCCAGGCAGCCCCCCTGAGGCTAGCATCGGAGCATCTCATGCTCCGATGCGCTCCCTTGCTCTGCGCTAAATTGCACTCTTTTGTTTTCAATAACACACTGCCGGGCGGAGACTTCCGCCTGGCAGTGTGTTTAATGACGTCACCGGCTCTGATGGGCGGGCTTTAGCGCTAGCCATTTTACTGGCTATGTGAATATATCTGTAAAACACTGTTCTTTCTTTAGTTTATGATATAACATACTCAACCTACACTAGTTTTGACCTTGATGCGCCTCATCTCCCATCACTTTAAAAGCAAAACATCAATAAAATTTAATGAACTTTCTATTACTGGTGATACTTGCACACATCATTGTAGGCTGCAACAATAGTGAAGGACAAATTCCATGGAAAAGTTTGCAAAACAAAGTTGACTGTACAAAGAAAGGAAGAAATCTGTACCTTTTCTAGACCTTTTATATTCATCTAAACAACATTTTCTTTTCCTGTTCTTCATTGTTTTTTAATAATTGATAGAAAAAAATGGAAACAAATAAGACTTTCACACATCAAGAAGGTCGGTATATCTGGATGTGTATCATCTGTATTCCATGTGCACTGCTAGTCTGAAAATGAATTTCCAGAGCATCTCCTAGAAACGATCCATGGAAACCATGTATCTGTGGTTTTCGTGGACCCATAGACTATAATATGTATGATGGTTTTGTAATCATGGACCAAAATAGTGCATGCTTTCATGGTGATTAGTGTTGATTGCGAATATTCTAATTGCTAATTTTTGTTGCGGATATTGGCACTTCGAGAATTCGTGAATATCTAGAATATAGTGCTATATCTTCGTAATCACGAATATTCGAGATTTTTTTTCATCAGTACCCATGATCCCTTACTGCTTCTTGCTTGTGGGTCAATGAGAAGGCTGAATATCATTGACTTTAGGAGTAGTGTTGATTGCAAATTTTTAACTCAAATTTTCCAATTGCTGATATTCGTAATCAAGAAAATAATGACTGGAGATCACAAATTTATGAATATATGAGGAATATTCGCCCAAATATTTGCAAAATATCACAAATTCGAATATTGCCCCTGCTGCTCATCACTGATGGTGACACCACGGACCCATAGGCAGTGGAAAACCCCTGATGTGTGAATGCAATCGATACGTGAGCAGGCCATGGAGACCACGGACAGCAAACATCCACGATTCACTGAACTATGAAAGAAGCCTAACATACTACTTTTACATTTTGACAATTCTTAAAGAATAAATAGCGATAAAGCTATAGGTAGAAGCACAGTAGTTTTAGGTAAAGTGAAACTCTGTGGGAGTCTCCAGCTATCTCTCTTGATGGTCAGCTCTTTGGACTAAGCTTCATTTTACCTTGGCCTCGTGATCTCCTCGTCATGTTGTTCCATCAGAGATAAGAGATGTATAACCATAAGCCTCCTGTGTTGCAGAGGTCCAACTTATTCAAAATTGATCCGATGATACAACTGAAGCAGTATGATCCATTTTAACAGAAGAAACTATACTTACCCCTAGATTGGCTGCAGCAGTGACCTGTAGTGATGAGTGGCAGGGGTCATATTCGAATCTGCGATATTTCGCGAATATTTTGTAGTATATTCGTTGAATATTCAAGAATTTGAATATTCGTTAGTAGTGTTGATTGCGAATTTTCGTAATGCGAATTTTCGTAATGCAAATTTTTGTAATGCAAATTTTTGTAATGAGAATCAATGAGATCGTGAAAACTCAGATCCAATGGTATATTCTAACCCCCAGGCGTTCCCATGGTGACGGGGAAGCTTGTTGGGGAGGAGTATGCCAAAGTGGAACAACTGTACAGATTTTAAAAAAAAAGACGAATATTCTAAAAAACAAATATATTCGTTTTTTAGAATATTTGTAATAATCTAAAACAAGAATATATAGCAATATAGCAAATATTTGAAAAAACTACAAATGTAGAACAATTTAGCTAATATAGTGCTATAATCTTTTTTTTATAGTTTATTTTTTTCCAATCTGAACATCAGATGAGAAAAAAATGACAACTATTAGACAAAGAAAGATAACTGGGCACTCTCAGGATATCTGGACCATTTGAATTTTATTAACATATAACAGCATGAATAACTGTACGGGCTGACAGTAATAATATTATAATATACAAAACCATAAAACACAACATGCAGTAATACAATATGACAAATGGAAAATGGCATACTAAAAATATAAATACTAAAATTCGAGGAATAAAATGGAATATTTGATAATATCTCGTATGAATATTCGACAAATATTCGAATGGGAAAGTCTCGTACTAAATGGTTGCAATAAACCAATGTCCTTTAACACCGTCCCTTTCGATATGTATCAGGGATACCTGAAAATAAGCAAAGTCCCAATGCGCAATCAAATGAACAAACTCAAGCGGCGTCCCGCTAATAGCATCCACCAGCGGCGTCCCACTGGAATATTAGTGCAGTTTTTAAATAGCTGGATAATAATCGCTGGATAAAATCGAATGGTCTTACCGTCTCCCTTGATAACTTGACAAAGATGAAGTTATGGTCCTCTGGGTTTGCAGACCAATATTTCTTAATAAACTCGCACACCGGCAATTGTTTGGCACATGTAGTCAGGCCTTCACCTTGGAATCAGGCCTTGCATGTTCTTTTCCAAATATGCCCTTCGTGTGACAGATGATTCTTTCTTTGCGATTCTCCAGTCAAAGCTCCAGCTTCCCAAGTGGTCCAAGATTTGGGGTCCTGTCTAGGCTAGACGCGTTTCGGGGTTTAACATCACCCCTTCCACAGTAGCTATCAGTCCCCCAAACAATTCCTTTCTTATATAGTGGAAAAGCTATTCCAAAAACCTGGATAAGATGTTCCAAAAACCTGGAGTGGATCGATTTTTGGTCCACTCTATTTCATTGAGATTATACCCATTAAAATCCTCGCAATACCATATACAATCGTATTACCCAAATAACTTTTAATATATATAAAAAGACACATATGCTAAAATGGTCTCAAAAACTTTCGTGATATAAAAATCACGTTCTCAATGTATAAAAACAAAATTATGCTCTAGATTATCTTTGCAGCTGGGTATGTGAAAACCCCTTCATCCATATGTAGATATGAACCAGGTGATTCTGACACCATGCGGTTTCCATCTGACACCATGCGGTTTCCATACGATTTTGATGCGTTTTTGCTGCAATCATCTTGGACACCTCTGTGTGATATTTCTACATTCACCAAAGGGTCCAAGATCATAATTTAAGGACAGTCCTTTCTAAAAATGCATATAGTGACCACCTGAGTCACTTATTGGTGAATACTACATATTCCAATAGACTATTTTCAGGGAGAAAGTTGTCTTGCATGAAAATCTATAATCCACAGTGACATTCAAACTATTCAGGATGATGTAGTGTAGGGTGGAAGCCCACTGCCAAGGGCAAACCCCCTATTATCAAATACTAGGTGGGTTTAAACCATCAGCAGGGTGGATGTTTAGAGTGGACTGGGTGAGTCCACTCGACTGAGTGCACCTCTTGGGTCAATAGCCAGTCCAGTGCGTCACCATTTACTCCTTTTTCTATTAGACAAAGAAGATTATAGCACTATATTAGCTAAATGGCTTTATATTCATTTTTTTTTCCGAATATTCGCTATATTGCTATATATTTGTTTTTTAGACTATTCGTAATATTCTAAAACAAGAATATATAGCGATATAGCGAATTATTTTATTACGAAACTTTGCATTACGAAAATTCTCATTTCAAAAATTCGCAATCAACACTACTCCCAAAGTTAAAGATATTGCAGCCTTCTCATTGGCCCACAAGCTAGAAGCAGGGAGGGATCATTTGTACTGATTAAAAAAATCTTGAATATTCGCTATATTGCTATATATTCTTGTTTTAGAATATTACGAATATTCTAAAAAACCTATTTATAGCAATATAGCCAATATTCGAAAAAAACGAAAATAGAGCAATTTAGCTAATATAGTGCTATAATCTTCTTTGTCTAATAGTTGTAATTTTTTTCTCATCTGAAGTTCAGATTGAAAAAAAATTACTACTATTAAAAAAAAGATTATAGCACCATATTAGCTAAATTGTTCTTCATTCATTTTTTTTATATTCGCTATATTGCTACATATTCTTGTTTTAGAATATTACAAATATTCTAAAAAACTAATATATTTGTTTTTTAGAATGTTCGTTTTTTTTTTTTATCTGTACCGTTGTTCCACTTTGGCATACTCCTCCCCGACATGATGGAAAAGTAGTAAACTAAGATTTTTTGTTGTTGTCAAACTGCAGAGATGGAAAATGGTGACAAAATAGTGGTCTGGTCTGAAAGGGGAAGACGAGGACAGAGAACATCTACATCAAAGGAGACGTCAGTGGATGAAGAGGTATGGGGCGCTGTATTTCTGTAGTGATGCGGGGGACGTTAAAGTCAGCAAGTGCCGTGTTGGGGGGTAGCAGGGGCCCTTATTTTTTTTTCGCCCCAGGGCCCCATTTCACCTACAACCGGCCCTGCCCTACAATTCAATGCACTAGCCTACTGTCATAGAGAATTTCCATAGAGATTAACTAGTGCTGATGCAAAAGAACGAGGGTGATGGTCCCCGGGGTTGCTCATTCCTATCATCTCCTAGCCACCATGCATAAAAATCGCAACGCATCCGCACTTGCTTGCGGATGCTTGCGATTTTCACGCAGCCCCATTCATTTCTTTGGGGCCTACGTTGCGTGAAAAACGCAGAATATAGAACATGCTGCGATTTTCACGCAACGCACAAGTGATGCATGAAAATCACCGCTCATCTGCACAGCCCCATTGAAGTGAATGGGTCCGGATTCAGTGCGGGTGCAATGCGTTCACCTCACGCATTGCACCCACGCGGAAAACTCGCCCGTGGGAAAGGGGCCTTACACTTTGTGTCCCCCATAAGGTCATACAAGACCTCTGGGGGACATTTAACTTCACTTTTTTTTTTTCCACTAGTGATTTTTCCTGTAACTGGGGCTGGCATAGTAGCCCCAGTTACTGGGGAAATACACCCCTAGAGAGGCTGTACAGCAGAATACAAGCTGTACAGCCTCAGTGCAGGGCTGATCGAGGTCTATAGAAGACCCGACAGCTCCTGCACTCTCCCAGCCCTGGCGGTTACATGACCACCGGGCCGGGACAGGAAGCTCATAGCCCTTCCTGATCTGTATACACAGCACTCGCTGAGCCAGTGGCGTACCTCCAATAGAGGCAGACCACGCAGCTGCTATGGGGCCCCTGGGGGAAGGGGGCCCGCAGTGGAGGATAGGCCCCGCCCACTAATTACACTTGTATGCCTACCTGAGAAAGTAAGAGGTGGAGAAGGACCTTTGGTGATGTAATCAACCATGTGACCAGTGCAGGAAGCCAATGAATAGCAGAGCAGCAGAAATCTAAAGGACCTATGGTGATGTCATCATCATGTGACCAGTGCAGAGGACTGGTGAAAGACCTGTGGCATATCACTGTGAAGGGGCGGAGCTTCTGTGTGGTGCCTGGAGGAGAGGTTAGTGGTGTTCTGGGATAACCCATAACATCCTAGAAAAGCTGGGAGTTGTAGTTTTGTCGTATTATATGTTTCTCAATGTAATTTAAACGTATGCCCTAGTACAGGCTGGTAATGCTGGGAGTTGTAGTTCTCTCCTCCTATACCCCCTCTTTTAAATGTATACTGATGCCCCATAATAAGTCTGGCCATACTGGGGGTTATAGTTATTTCTTTTTAAAGCTCTTAACCTGGTACAGCTAGATGATGTCCTATAATCTGGACATGCTGAGAGTTGTAGTTCTCTTTTCTTAGGCTGGATTATCATCACAGTTTAGTTTTCCGTTTTGCATGCAGGACTTTTTTCTGTCTAAAATAACGGATCTCCGACAGATATGGCATAAACGGATGCCAAATGTGCAGAACTGATGCTTGAAATACAGGATCATCTTTTTTCTTTATTTTTCTGTTCATCTGACGGATCAGAAGAACTGAAAACTAAATGGTGATATGAACCCGGCCTTATACTCTGTGTAATATCTACTTGTATCTGATCATAACAGCCTGGACATGCTGGAAATTGTAGTTCTCTCCACTTTCACCTCTCCCTGTGTTGCTCCCTAATTTCCAATAATAATCTGGTGATGATGAGACTTGTAGTTCCCTTGTCACTATTATAATGTTCTGCAGCAGCTGAGGTGAGTATTAGGCTTCGTTCACATCTGTGCTGGTGACGGTCGCTGTTCTGCTGTCATAGGAGCAAATCAACGAAAATCACTGCAGTTCCGGATCTGGCGCTTCATGGACGACAACACCCGACGGATCCCACTGACTATGATGAGATCTGTCAGGTTTCCATCTTCCAGGCTATAAAATTGTGTCTAGCATTTATGACTTGATCCACGAATGAGGCCCCAACACAGATGTGAACGAAGCTTTCTATGTTCTGCAGCAGCTGAGGTATGCATTAGGAGGTTCTGACAGTTCATAAGGTAAGGGGGGCTATGGTGGCACTGGTATACTATTATGCCAGCACCACCATAGCCCCCCCCCCCCCATGAGCTGTGCTTGTGTGCTGCTTATAGTGGAAAGTGCCCTAAGACAATGAATGGGGACAATCAAAAGCAGTTTTTTTCCCTGTATTGAGACCCTATGACGGATCTCAATACCGGAAAATAGAAACGCAAGTGTGAAAGTAGCTCCTAATGTCTACACGGCTGCAACTGCTGGGGGTATGGCAGGGGAGAAGCCAGGGCAGGTGGTGGGATGGGCCAGTGGACGGAGTTAGTGGGGCCCCATTAAGATTCTTACTATGGGGCCCAATGATTTCTATGTACGCCCCTGCGCTGAGCACTGTGTATACAGCGATCTAGAAGGCAGGGACACCTGGGAACTGTCCCTGCCTTCTCCCTGGGGTGCCCTACTTTCACTGACAGCGTGCAGCTGCCATCTCTGAATGGACGTTCCAGAATGTCCATTCAGAGATAAACATCCACCCATGGGATGTTTTTATCTTATGGGCGGATGTGATGTGGTTAAAAACATATTATAATATACACCTCAGCTGCTTCAGAACCACTTTCAGTCTTCTAGCTTAGCACCTAATTGTCTGGACCATAACTCTTCTGTAAATGATCTCTACTCAAAGTCTGAAATCAATCAACATAACAATAAAAAATATTTTAAGAGATTTTATTAATGGTGGCATTATTTCCTGTTGATGATATAGCGGCAATATATTTTGCAGCACTATGGACATGACCACTATTCATATTAGGGACAATTTAGAAGGAAGTCAATTAACCTATCAGTATATTTTTGGAGTGTGGGAGGAAACCGGAGTACCCGGAAGAAACCCACGTGAACACGGGGAGAACATAAAAACTCCATGCAGATGTTGGTACTAGTGAGATTTGCATCCTCAACCCCACTGCTGCATGGCAACAGTGCTAATCACCGAGCCACCGTGTTGCCCAAGAGATTATTCGAAGACCATATTTTGTTGGAAAATGGAGTTTTGACTTTCCACAGGTCTTTTGGATGACTTAATATATGTGCTGCCATCTTGGCTGGGCTGATGTTCTGCCTGATGATGGGACATGATGGTCACTAATGTTTTTTTCAGTTGTACTCTACAAGAACCATCTTGTTGTAACTAGGGCTGCAGTAAACAAATATTTTTGTAATCGAGTATTCTATCGATTATATTTCTCGATTCATCGAGTAATCTAATAAGAAAAAGCTACTTAAAATAACGTACGTAATTAGGTATGTATAAAGTTATTGGTTTGAAGGGGTTAATAACTTTATACATGCCTAATGCCAAGGTGCTTCCATTAACCTCTCCAAACCAATAACTTTATACATGCCCATTGGGTTTGGAGGTGTCAATGGAAGCACCTTGGCATTAGGCATGTATAAAGTTATTGGTTTGAAGAGGTTAATGAAAGCACCTTGGAGGTGCCTTCATTAACCCCTCTCTAAATCAATAACTTTATACATGCCAAGGTGGTGCTTGCAGCCTCCATTGACCACTCTCTCTCCATCTGCCTCCCCCCAGCCTCTGATCTGCCTCCCCCCAGCCTCTGATCTGCCTCCCCCCAGCCTCTGATCTGCCTCCCCCCCCAGCCTCTGATCTGCCTCCCCCCCAGCCTCTGATCTGCCTCCCCCCCAGCCTCTGATCTGCCTCTCCCCCCAGCCTCTGATCTGCCTCTCCCCCCAGCCTCTGATCTGCCTCTCCCCCCAGCCTCTGATCTGCCTCCCCCCCAGCCTCTGATCTGCCCCCCCCAGCCTCTGATCTGCCCCCCCCCAGCCTCTGATCTGCCCCCCCCCCCCAGCCTCTGATCTGCCTCCCCCCCAGCCTCTGATCTGCCTCCCCCCCAGCCTCTGATCTGCCTCCCCCCAGCCTCTGATCTGCACCCCCCCAGCCTCTGATCTGCCTGCCCCCAGCCTCTGATCTGCCTCTCCCCAGCCTCTGATCTGCCCCCCCCTCCCCCCAGCCTCTGATCTGCCTGCCCCTCTGGTAACGCAAACCCCCCCTCCCTCCCCAGTATTAATCATTGGTGGCAGTGGCCACAGGGTCCCCCTCCTCCCCCCCATCATTGGTGGCAGTGTCAGTTCCGATCGGAGCCCCAGCAGTGTAATGCTGGGGCTCCGATCGGTTACCATGGCAGCCAGGAGTCACGCTACTGAAGTCCTGGCTGCCATGGTATGTTAGTGAGCAGAGAGCAGCGCATTATACTCACGTGCGCTGTGGCCGGCGGTCGCTCCTTCTCATAGGTCTGTGCGGCGCATTGCTAATGCTGTAAGCATTAGCAATCCGTCGCACAGACAAAAGAAGGAGCGACCGGCGGCCACAGTGCACGTGAGTATAATGCGCTGCTCTCTGCTCACTAACATACCATGGCAGCCAGGACTTCAGTAGCGTCCTGGCTGCCATGGTAACCGATCAGAGCCCCAGCATTACACTGCTGGGGCTCCGATCGGAACTGACACTGCCACCAATGATGGGGGGGAGGAGGGGGACCCTGTGGGATATGGCCGGCACATTCATTGGTGGCACAGTGGCCACAGTCCCTCCCCTCCTCCTCCTACTCTGTCCTCATTGGTCTTCAGCGGCAGCCACGCACAGTGGGGAGGGAGAGACTCCCTCCTCCCTCCTCCTCCCTCCGCTGTGCCGGCCGGCTCAGTCCTGCCTCTCTGGCCTCCGGAGGACACGGAAGCGGTGAGTGAGACGCTTAATTTCACTCCCGCTCCGTGATCACGTGATGTAAACGATTCCTCGATGCAGGGAAACTGCATCGATGAATTTTTTGACTCTATTTACTCGAGTTATTCGAATAATCGTTTCAGCCCTAGTTGTAACATGTGCCACACACAAACTTCTCAGCAGGGCCGCCATCAGGGGGGTACAGCCGATACCCCAGTAAGGGGCCCTGACCCTTGGGGGGGGCCCAGCCAGTTCCAATAAAAATAAAAAATAAAAAAACTTTATAGCATCGCTAGAGGGGGGCAATTAATTATTCCTTGCTAGTGATGTCTGGTTCATGAACGAATCGTTCATTTGAATTGATTCAGTTCACTGAACTCGGAGGAGTCGATTCCTATGAATGAGCTGATCCGTGTGAAACAGCTCAGTCTGACCTAGCACACAATACCAGAGACGCTGGCAGCAGGGAGGGGAGGGGCTCGGGAGGAGTGTAATCTGATCCTAGAGTGGAAGCTGCTTCTGCCAGCCCCTCCCCTCCCCGCCCACCAACCAATCAGAGCTGAGGCAAGGCAAGTACTAGCAGCTCTGCGTCTGAGTCACACACTGTACAGGAAGGAGTGCAATCTGATCCTAGAGTGGAAGCTTCTTCTGCCAGCCCCTCCCCTCCCCGCCCACTAACCAATCAGAGCTGAGGCAAGACAAGCACTAGCAGCTCTGAGTCACTGACACAAGTGAAGGGAGTCTAAGAAAGAATGGAATGAGTCACAGGTTAAAATAATCTAAAGATCCGACTTAGTTTGAGACTCATTCGATTCTTTGAGTTAAAAGAGCCACGAGTCAGAGTGTAGAACAGTTTACACTGAGGCTGATTCTTTTGTTGCAGCAGTGATGAGGTTAAGGGACAGGAGCAGAGAGATAAGAGAAGTGACAGATGACTGTGAAGACCACGCGATCTGTTGCTCAGAAGCCATGAGATTGTAAGGCTACTTTCACACTAGCGGCAGGACGGATCCGACAGGCTGTTCACCCTGTCGGATCCGTCCTGCTGTTATTTCGCCGGACCGCCGCTCCGTTCCCATTGACTATAATGGGGACAGGGGTGGAGCTCCGGTGCAGCACGGCAGTGCATGGCGAAAGGTCCAACAGTGTGTCCAACTTTTTAGCCCGGTGGCCTCTCACCGCGAACTGCCGTGCTGCGTTGTGTTACTGTTATCACCTTAGCACATACAGTTTTCCCTGTGCATTCACTTGGTTGTCCTGCTGTCAGACTGCTGTCACTGTGGGTAACAATGCATTGCATGCACAACAGACAACAATGCCCACCACACAGCTCCTGAGTGACTGAGTCCTCCTGTCGCTTCCCTTCATTCCTGACTCACTTAGTCAGAGAGCTCAGACAATGCACCAAGAGCCGACTCAGCGACTCAGCAAGTGAATCGAAGCATCCGCGCATGCGCACCACCTAAGCTCTTCAGTCAGTGGACTCAGCAAGTGAACCGAAGATCCGATTCATGAATCGGTTCATTTGAATGAGCTGATTCAAATGAACCGATTCATCTGAAAGATCCGAACTTCCTATCTCTATTCCTTGCCCGACCCCCCCCCCCCCCCCCCCCGCGCGCTCCGCTGAGTCCCGTATTATACCTGGTATACCGGCTCCGGCTGCATTCCCCTTTAAAAGGCTCTGAGCCGCTGGGCAGAGGAATGTTTCTACGCAGCGGCAGGTGGCATCAGACGCTGTCTGCTGCCTGCTGCCGCCTCATGCCGTGACGCCGCCTTCAGATTAGCGCGCCGCAGCCTGCCTGCCACTGCCAGACACAGTCAATTCTGGTTTGCAGGCTTGCAGCCAGGCGCGGCGGTGGGAACTTCTGTTCTGGCCTCTGGGAGTGGGATTGGAATCAAATCTGGAAAGAATTGTAGTGGAAGCCTGCCCAGCTGCCCAGCTGCCCTAGTGCCCTCGCCCCACTTAGCCAGCCCAGGAAGGAGTCAGTGCCGGCTCCATGCTCCATCACATGTTGGATCGGACGGACTCCAACGATTCATTAAGGTCCATTAGGTTACTTGTTCCCATAAATAATGTTATCATTTTACTGTTAATGGTGGCATACAGTATTTTTTCAAAGCAGAACACACAGCTAAATAGCCGGGCTATTTCAAAGGCTCCAAATTATTTCTTTTCATATTGATCCTTATGTTGTCTACTTGGCTCGGCAGCTCTATGTTGTGTGGTCTTTGCTCGGGGGTAAAATGCAAAGCTGCTTTCTGGATTATCCCACAGGGCCAGGATCCTCCATCACTTATTGTTATAAACCCCTCCTTTGCCAGCCCACCCAGCCCTATTTAGCTTTGTGTTCAGCTTTGAAAAAAATGTTTAGGCCATGATGGGGTTAATTAAGTGTTGGAGGGGGCGGGGCTGTTATTGTGCATATTGTGTTTGGGATCCATTTAACAAGTTTGACCAGTTGGGTTTGAGAGTGGTTGAGTGTCATCCACAGATCCCCCATAAAAGTGTCATCCACAGATCCCCCATAACAGTGTGTCACCCACAGATTCCCCCATAACAGTGTGTCACCCACAGATTCCCCCATAACAGTGTGTCACCCACAGATTCCCCCATAACAGTGTGTCACCCACAGATTCCCCCATAACAGTGTGTCACCCACAGATTCCCCCATAACAGTGTGTCATCCACAGATTCCCCATAACAGTGCGTCATCCACAGATTCCCCCTATAACAGTAAGTCATCCACAGACCCCCCATAAAAGTGTGTCATCCACAGATCCCCTACATAACATTGTATCATCCAAAGATCCCCCATAACAGTGTGTCATCCACAGATCCCCCATAACAGTGTGTCATCCACAGATCCCCCATAACAGTGTGTCATCCACAGATCCCCCATAACAGTGTGTCATCCACAGATTCCCCATAACAGTGTGTCATCCACAGATTCCCCATAACAGTGTGTCATCCACAGATCCCCCATAAAAGTGTGTCATCCACAGATCCCCCATAACAGTGTGTCATCCACAGATCCCCCATAACAGTGTGTCATCCACAGATCCCCCATAACAGTGTGTCATCCACAGATCCCCCATAACAGTGTGTCATCCACAGATCCCCCATAACAGTGTGTCATCCACAGATCCCCCATAACAGTGTGTCATCCACAGATCCCCCATAACAGTGTGTCATCCACAGATCCCCCATAACAGTGTGTCATCCACAGATCCCCCATAACAGTGTGTCATCCACAGATCCCCCATAACAGTGTGTCATCCACAGATCCCCCATAACAGTGTGTCATCCACAGATCCCCCATAACAGTGTGTCATCCACAGATCCCCCATAACAGTGTGTCATCCACAGATCCCCCATAACAGTGTGTCATCCACAGATCCCCCATAACAGTGTGTCATCCACAGATCCCCCATAACAGTGTGTCATCCACAGATCCCCCATAACAGTGTGTCATCCACAGATCCCCCATAACAGTGTGTCATCCACAGATCCCCCATAACAGTGTGCCATCCACAGATCCCCCATAACAGTGTGTCATCCACATATTCCCCCCATAACAGTAAGTCCTCCACAGATTCCCCCCATAACAGTAAGTCCTCCGCAGATTCCCCCCCATAACAGTGTGTCATCCACAGATCCCCCTCCATAACACTGTAACAGTAAACCTTGTGCTTTTAAGGTGTTTTTTTTTTAATTAAATGTGCCAGGGGAAGATTGCTAGGGCAGATTAGAACAGGTAGTGCAGTTAGTGTTAGTGGAGGGTCCTGCTTAAAAGAGTCTACCTTGTCGTGGTAGCAGGCTTCATATTATTTAGTCAAAAATTAATTCCTTACTGAAATCGCTGATTATCACTTTTTACTGTCTTTGTAGTTGTAAAAAAATAATGAAATTGGGGGTAGGTCCTTGGGGGTGGAGGGGAGGTGGAGTCAGGACGGATTCTAAAGGGGCGGGGTAAGAGGGGGGGCCCAGGCCTTGAGCTGTGTAAGGGGCCCCAAAATTTCTGATGGCAGCCCTGCTTCTCAGTGTCGAGAGAGGCCGTCCAACGTCCAACTCTAGAGTGGGAAACAAAACCTATATTAAAGACAAATACTAAATGCACAAACATAGCCAAAATCAGTTACAGAATTCTCTTCATTCCGAAACTAGAAAAGCAATCAGTGGTGGTAACTAGAATATCCAACATACTATAATATTAACGCAAGAGGCCAGAAGTACAAGTACACAATCTCCCTGCCAGCATCAGGCTCTAGTCTGTTCATGTACTAAGCACTATGACCTATCACGAAGTTGTTGTACCTGAACTCGCAGCCTGAGCATTGGTAGATCACCGGGTAGTGGATTTCAAAGCTGTGTAATACAGTGATCGGTGGGAGCTCAGGGAGAATGTGCATGGCCTTCTCACAATAGGACACCCATAGTGGGCTGTGGCCAAAGTCTCCATCTCCATCAATGAGCCAGCAGGCAGCATGACACATCTCATGAATCAATGTGTCTCTAAGTCGATCTAAAGAAAGAAGAGGATACACATACAAGCAGTAGGAAGACATATGTAACAATTATCTGAAGCAAACATATAAATCGTACATGATGTGAAACCTACCTGCAGAATCGCAGATTTTATCAGAAAGGTTGGGCATCGGTGCACTCAATCTCTTCCACTTCTGGGGCAGGGCTAGGTGGATGGCCCTGGGAAACCGTGCTAGCAGAGTCATCCAAAAGCAGAAGAGACTGCTGCATGACTTGGGGCTCAGACTGCTTGGCTGATTTGCAAGGGGGTGAGGTGAAAGACTGATGGACATCGGCTGCAGGTGCCAACTCTGATGTTTCAGCAGGAGACTGGGTGGGAGACAATGTAAAGGAACTGGAGGCACTGTCAGCAACCCAATCTACTATCGCCTGCACTTGTTCTGGCCTCACCATTCGTAGAGCCGCATTAGGCCGACCAAATACCGCTGAAGGTTCTGTTGCCTACTCGCACCTGAGGAAGATGTTTCACTTGTGCGTGTAGCTGGCACAGATCGACCATGTCCTCTCCCTGCAACAGGAGCTCCACCAGCAGCACCACGACCGGGGCCACGTCCCTTATTTGACACTCTCCTCATGTTTCTTAAATTTAGGATCTTGCCCAAAATGGGTGTTTTTTTAATAACAGAATATGACAGCAGTATAAAATGCTTGAATTTCACACTTACAGATGTAGACAAGTCCGCAAATTAAGTATTTTGCCCAAAATGGGTGTTTTTTTTTTTAAATAATAGAATAGCACAGCAGTATCTAAAGCGTGTATCTCACAACGACAGATGCTGCAAGGGCTGTAAAATCTATTATTTTGCCCAAAAAGGGTGTTTTTTTTAATAACAGAATATGACAGCAGTATATAACGCTTGAATTTCACACTGACAGATGCAGACAAGGACGCAAATTAAGTATTTTGCCCAAAACTGGTGTTTTTTATAACAGAATAGCACAGCAGTATCCAAAGCGTGTATCTCACAATGACAGATGGTGCAAGGGCTGTAAAATGTATTATTTTGCCCAAAAAGGGTGTTTTTTAATAACAGAATATTTCAGCAGTATCTCCTACTGTATGTGCACTGAACACATAACCATTGCTGCCAGGAAAGCAAACAGCAACGGACCAGAGAGCATTACAATAAGTATTGGGGAGAAAAGATGTAAGTATAGTTTCTTCTGTTTTTTTTAGCATGTGTCCAGAGGCTGCCTGAGTTTTAATTTAACTCGGACACCCCCTTTAAAGGGGTTATTTTGTACTCAAATATTGATGACTTATACTCAGGATAGCTGTAGCTGATCAACATCAGACCAGTAACAGTCCAACACAAGGCACCCCAACCAATCATTTGTTGGAAGGAGCAGCGGTGAGGATACGCCATCAATATTTGAGTCCTGGACAACCCCTAAAATTTGTCATCTATTACAAAAACATATATGAAAGGCTCCATCTTTATAATAAAAGATAAAGGCAGGGGATGGAATGGTGCATGTGGGGGGACACCAATATATAACTATTTGATTAGTAGGAAGCAAGTTGTGGAGCAGCACAGTCGATTCAACAAAGTTGGGTGCAAATCTGTTTGACCAAAACCTTCTCAAATGTTAACTAAAAAATAGAAAAAAAACAGCACTCCAAAGTATATTCACACAAAATCCAATGTACAGCAACGTTTCAGTCCCTCTTAGGGCTCATGCTCTCGACCGTTGTTGTTTTTCACGGATCCATTGTACCTTTTATTGTTTTTGCAGACCCATTGAAGTGAACGGTTCCACAAGTGGTCTGCAAAAATACGGAACGGAAGTAGAAAGAAAATACGTTCTTGTGCACAAGCCCTTAAGCTTAGTTCCATTACTCACACATTGGGTGAATAAATCATTAAAGTTTTGTGAATATACTTTGGAGTGTTACATCTCTATTTTTGGATAACTATTTCCATATGTCTCCTGCCTTAAGACTCGTTCACACAAACTTATTTTGCATCCTGTATATGGGCAGTTTTCTGCGTTCAGCATACGGTCCATATACGGAACCATTCACTTTAATGGATCCGCAAAATATGCGGACAGCACTCTGTGTGCTATCTGCACCTATTACTCCGTTCCGTGGCCCCGCAAAAATTCGGAGTCCTGTCCTATTCTTGTCCGTTTTGCAGACAAGAATATGCATTTCTATAATGGGTCTCCTGTTCCATTCTGCAAAGGCGACATCCGTTGTAATGGACAGTTTCAGCAGACAAGGGGTTAAAATCCGTTTAGGCGATATGCCCCTTTCTGAGAGACAGGCACAGCTACTGCAGAACACCAAACTCCCGAACTGGATACAAAATAGCACTCCAAACTGGAACCTCGCGAATAGCTGCTAGCAGACGAACAGGAAAAGCATACAATCAGCTTACACTCCTGGCAATCAGTCTCTAACACCATACAGGGAATCCCCCCAATAACGAGACAAGGCTCCGTGTTGAGGGTCAAGCAGTGGTCTGACATGCTGGCACACCCAGCCTGGTTTTTATTAAAGTTGTTGCAAATACAGAACAGATACAACACATCCCCACAATGCATCATGGTTTCCTCCTCTCTGTCCCGGAGACAACTGAGGGCAATCCAATTATCTCTCAGGACAAAGGGAGATCGCCAATACACATGTGGAGACAATAGGACAGACATCACCATTTAAACACACAATAGGACAATGGCACAATGGGATAATAGAAACACACCCACACAAAATCCTCCCCTCTGCCGGTGATGATTATTGAACACAATGGCGAATATAATTATCAAAGGCAGAGAAATACAGTTTTATAAAACATATCACAGGAACCCCAAAACATGCAATAACCCCATAACCAATATATCCTCGGAACCGGGGGATCTGGGTGAACCACATATCCAAAATTCACCCACATCCGTTCAGTAGTTTGGAAGATACAGTTTTATGCCAGTTACACTGAAAATATACAAGTTATACAGAAAATAGTCACTAATAAATGTGTCCCCTGTTTGGTAGTTTCAAACTACTGAATGATGTCTCTGTGCACCAAATACAGGCAAGATAGCACCGTGTTGAAAAGTCAGAACAGTGTCTGTGAGTTAAAATGGCCGCTATCTATTGTTCTCACCATGTGCTTCATCCATTGTGCTCACCATGGGAATAGTAAAATCCAAGCAAGTAAGGCAAAGGATGCAATCCAGGGACAGAGGGCTCAGTCCCAAGTGCCTTAAGACCCAATGACTTAAGGGACCATAATCCCAGGGCAGGAGGCTGGCAAAAAGCCCCCTCCAAAACACTGTGGCGAGGTTGGTTTCACCACATCCGTTTTTTGCGTATCTGCAATTTGCAGACCGCAAAAACTGCACGGTCGTGTGAACGAGCCCTTACTCTAACTAGGATACAATCTCTCAAATGACTTGTGACAAAGGTTTAAGAAAAGCAAAAATTTGGCCTGCCCATTTTTTTGTGTAAAAATGTAGTAAATCATATTACTTAGGGCTCATGCACACGACCATTGTTGTATTGCGGTCCGTTTTTCACGTATCCGTTGTTCCATATCTGAGTTTCTTTTTCTCTGATTTACGTCCTCTTCCGTTCCGTTATTCCACACAACATATCCGTATGGTTTCTGTATACTATCCGTTTTTTGCGGAACGGAAACAGTAACTTATTAATCACCAAACACATGCGCAATATAGGCTGGGCATAGCATTTCTACAGTATAAATCCACAAAATACGGATGAAATATGGATGACATACGGATGTGTTCTATGTTTTGTATTTTTTGCAGACCCATTGACTTGAATGGGGCCTCGGACCGTGATTTGCGGACAATATTAGGACATGCACTACTTTTTTGCGGAACAGGAAATACAGAAATATGGAAACGGAATTCACACAGAGTTAATTCCGTTGTTTTTGCGGACCCATTGAAGTGAATGGTTCCGCATACAGTCTTAAAAAAAAATGGAACGGAAACGGAAAGAAAATACGTTTGTGTGCATGAGCCCTTACCTTGCACTGCAGGTCCTACAGATTTGGTCTGAGCCCTAAATACATTATCATTTCTGATCCTTGTTGTAGCTGTCTAGTGTTGATCAAGCTCGGGTGTTCGGGTGCTCAGGTCAAGCACCTTGGGATGCTCGGGTGCTCTACCGAGTACCCGAGCACAATGGAAGAACCCGAGCATTAAACCAGGCACTCCCTGCTCTGAAGAGGGGAGGGTGTCTGATTCATAAGAAATGGTCAGAAATTGGTTTAGGAACAGCATGGGGAGGATGTCTGAATGCATCTTGGACTCCCAGGTCGCTGCTGGGAACGATGTTGTCCGAGTAGTACGCCACTTTTACAGACTGACAATAATACGCACCAAACCGAAGATTATTTTTTTGGGGGGGAAACATTCTTTCCTGTATATTTACTTGTATATAAAGTGCAAGTGCTGCCAAAAATTACACAGAAGAGGCACTCCGATACAACCTGTATATCACATAATGGAGGGTCTCATTCACATTGTGGTACAATTGTTCAGGAACTGGCACTTCAATACACCCTTTATTACACATAAAGTAGGGCATCATACACCATTGAAAAATTATGATTGATGGCCTGCTAGTGACCCTCAAAAACATTAGGAGCTAGGGCCTGCTAGTGACCCTCTAAAACATTACGGGTGAGGGCCTGCTGCTGAGCTGACCATCTAAAACATTAGGGGTGAGGGTCTGCTGCAGAACTGACTCTCTAAAACATTATGGGCAAGTGTCTGCTGATGATCTGAGCATCGAAAAAAATTATGGGCGGGTGCCTACTGTTGAGCTGACCATTGGAAAAATTATTGGCGAGTACCTGCTGCTTAGCTAACCATTGAAAAAATTAAAAGATTGCAGGTGAGGGCCTGTAGGTGAGCTGGCCCTCTAAAAGATCAACTTCTGAAGCCCTACAGTGCCACACGAAAAACGAAAGTGTGGTACAAAAAGCTGGCCATACACATTGTACACAGGGCCGTCTTTAATATTGATTGGACCCTGGGCAAGAATTTACTTGGGCCCCCTGGATCCCGCCTTCCCACACCCTAGCATGCAATCACGGCCTCCATCACAACACACACACACAAAAAACAAACAATAATATATATAAAATATATATATAATATAGCTTACAGTGAATTACTGTAAATACTTACAATTCTGAAGACTCCAGCAGGCTCAGGATCAGTGCTCTGGGCAGCTGGGCTCATGGCTGGAAGTGGGCACCGCCCTGAAGTTCAGGAAGGGGACCGGGGCTCGGCTCACCCTAGCGTTGCAGTGCCCCTCAATGTTAATAAGTCCCTCAATCAGACCTAATATCAGCCCCCCAAAGCCATATATCAGCCCTCCAGAGCCATATATCAGCCCCACAGCCTCATATATCAGCCCCCCAATGCCATATATAAGCCCCCCAGCCTCATGTATCAGCTTCCCAGTCTCATGTATCAGCCCCCCAGCCTCATGTATCAGCCCCCCAGTCTCATGTATCAGCCTCCCAGCCTCATGTATCAGCCCCCCAGTTTCATTTATCAACACCCAAGCCTCAAATATCAGCCCTACAGCCTCATATATCAGCCCCCAGCCTCGTGTATCGTTCCCCCAGCATCATATATCATCCCCCCAGCCTCATGTATCATCCCCTCAGCCTCTTATATCATCCCCCAGCCTCATGTATCAGCCCCCAGACTCATATCAGCCCCCCCACCCTCATATATCAGCCCCCAGCCTCATGTATCAGCCCCCAGCCTCATGTATCAGCCCCCAGCCTCATGTATAAGCCCCCCAGCCTCATGTATCAGACCCCCAATCTCATGTATCAGCCCCCCAGCCTCATGTATCAGCCCCTAGCCTCATGTATCAGACCTCAGCCTCATGTATCAGCCCCCCAGCCTCATGTATCAGACCCCCAACCTCATGTATCAGCCCCCCAGCCTCATGTATCAACCCCCCAGCCTCATGTATCAGCCCCCAGCCATCAGCGTAAATAAAATAAATAAACAACTTACCTCTCCTGCTCCTCAACACCGCTGCTCCTCACCACCAGTGCTCTCTCCCTCTTCCTGGTCCTCGGCTGTTGGCTGTGAAGGCTGCGGACAGCGTGAGGTCACACTGTGTGCAGCCACTGCACAGCCGACAGCCAAGCACCAGGAAGCGGTGAGTACAGAGCTTTCACCGCCTACCGGTCCTCCGGTACTAATCAGCGCTTCCATAATGGAAGCGCTGATTAGTATTCACCCCATAAGAGACAGGGGAATTTCACCCTCACTTTTGGGTGAAAAAATGCGTTGTATGGGATGAAAAATAATTTTTGGGCAGTGGCCAGCGGGGCTCAAGAGGCAGCTGCCTTGGGCCCTCCAGGAGCAATTGATCCTGGGGCAGCTGCCCCTTTTGCCCCGCGTTAAAGAAGGCCCTGATTGTACAGATGGCAATTTGCAATGCGTACATGCTATTTCATTCTGCAGGCCAAGAGGTGGTTATCAAGGCCCTAATTTTTCCAACCCACGCCGGGGAGGGTCCTAGTACTTCTGAATGTCATGGTGCCCGTGTTGTACCAGGGCAACATTTTCCAGGTCAAGTCCCCCAGTCAGCAAGGAAGAGAAGGACCCAAAAAAGATGTAGGGTGTGTTCCAAAAGGGGATAAGGAAAGACACAATTACACAATTTACCTTATCTGGCCTGTGCATGCAGAAGTGTTTCAGAATAATACCTCACATCCATGGAGTATTAATTTAATTTCATCCTTTATGCTCCCTGTAATAGTTCCACTTTATATCTCTGATTTAGGGTACTTTCACACTTGCCGGAACTGCCTGCCGGATCCAGAAATCTGTATGCAAACGGATAGCATTTGTTTCCAGATCCGGATGTGGATACATCTGACAAATGCATTGAAATTCCGGATCCATCTCTTTGGTATTATCTGGAAAAACAGATCCTGTATTTATGTTTTTTGCATTTTTAAAGGTCTGCGCATGCGCAGACCGCGAAACCAGGTCCTTTTTTCTGGAACACTTGGTACTGAATTCGCCATTATTACATTTAAATGGAAATATATGCCGGATCCGGCATTCCGGCAAGTGTTCTGGAATTTTGGCCAGGGAAAATACAGCAGCATGCTGCGGTATTTTCTCCGGCCAAATACCGTAAGAGGGACTGAACTGAAGACATTCTGATGCATGCTGAACGGAATGCTTTCCATTCAGAATGCATTACGATAAAACGGAAGCGTTTTTTTCCGGTATTGAGTCCCTGTGACAGAACTCAATACCGGAAAACTTTAATGCTAATGTGAAAGTACCCTTAGTCCACCTTGCTTGCATATCCACTTTCCAACAACCACTACATATTTTTTTCTGTGAGACAATTGTTAGGTCAAAAGAGCCCTTTCCACCTCTTAAAATGTTCGTACAGGGTGTTCTTTCTGAAATGGGGTCACTTGTTGGGGTTTTTAATTTCTAGGGACCTCAGGAATTTATTTAATGCGACATGGCAGGTAAAATCTATGTTTGTTTATTCAGGCCTGCAAAAAACATATTTTGCACTTTGCCTCTAGAGCCCAGCTGTGCGCCCATTCAGCAGGCTACAAGCACATATGGGGTGTTTGCCAAAAGGGGAGAAAATGGGGAACATATACTGGGGTGCATTTTCTCCTTTAACCCCTTGTGAAAGTGAAAAATTGGGGTCTGCTAGTAATTTTTCATTTTTACAAATGTGTGCTTTGAAATACTTTCACAAGTGTTTCTGTCTTCTGTGAGACACCTGTTTGCTGAAAAGTACTCTTTCTACCACTTAAAATGTTCTTACGGGGGTGCTCTTTCCAAAATTGGGTCACTGGTTAGGGTTTTTCATTTCTGGGGACCTCAGGAATTAATTTATTTCGACATGGCACCTAAAATACATGTCTGCCAATTCAGGTCAGCAAAATCCATATTTAGCTGTTTGACTGTAAAGCTCTGCCATGTGCCCATACATCATTTTTTGAGCACATATGGGGTGTTGGCGTATTCGGGGAGAAATGGGGAACAAAATGTGGGGTGAATTTTGTCCTGTTACCCCTTGTGAAAGTGATAAATGTGGGTGTAAAGCAACTTTTTCTGTATAAAATTAGAATGGGGTCACTTTTGGGGGTTCCACTGTAGAGCCACCTCAGGGTGTCTTCACATGCGACATAGCTCCCAATTACCATTCCATCTAAAACCTCTCTCCTAACGCCATATGGTGCTTCTTCCACTCTGAAGCCTGCTGTGCGCTCATACATCATTTCTTGAGCACATATGGGATGTTGGCGTATTCAGGGAGAAATGGGGAACAAAATGTGGGGTGAATTTTGTCCTGTTACCCCTTGTGAAAGTGAAAAATGTGTATGTAAAGCAACTTTTTCTGTAAACAATTGTAATTTTTCTTATATATAACAAGAAGTGCTGAGGGCACCGTCTTCCCACCTGTATTAACAAGGAACCCAATCCTGGCCTCCTCCGACTATCCAGGACAGCGGGGTGCAGGGCTTAAACAGATTAGTGACGAGATGCAAGGTAAAAAGATCAGCCGCACTCACCATCTGTCTTCACATCTTTATTACAGAGTACATTCAGTGGACAGACTCACATGGAGGCACCGATATACAGCTGTAATAAAGATGTGAAGACGGACGGTGAGTGCGGCTGATCTTTTTACCTTGCTTCTCGACTGTAATTTTTAATTTTCACAGCCAAGCGTTTCCTAATTCCGTGAAACGCCTGTTTGGTCAAAGTGCTCACTACACACCTTTAAATATTCCTTAAGGTGTGTAGTTTCCGGAATGGGGTAACTTTTTGGGGTTTCCACTGCAGGGCCACCTCAGTCTTCACATGAGACATAGCTCCCAATTACCATTCGAGCTAAATCCTCTCTCCTAATGCCATATGGCGCTATTTCCCTTTTGAACTCTGCCATGCACCCATACATCATTTTTTGAGCACATATGGGGTGTTGGCGTATTCAGACGGAAATGGGGAACAAAATGTGTGGTGAATTTTGTCCTGTGACCCCTTGTGAAAGTGAAAAATGTGGGTGTTGGTGATTTGCCTTTCCCATAAGTAGCTGCTTCTTACTCTTGGAGGTGCGGTTTATAGATTTTCTTCCTGCCTTCTAAGCAGGGGAGGGCTGGCAGCCTTAGTCCTGGGGGGCAAATCCAGTCAAGTGGCCCATTTTAGCCCCGCCTATTATTGAAAGCCCCTCCTACATATAATAGGCCACTCCCAACAAACACTGTACAGCTGACATTCTATAGTTGAGGCCTGTCTCTACACATCATACGGAGAGGGGAGGCCTGTCCTGGCTGCACTGCCTGCTTCACATCATACAATAAACAGCAGGCTACAGCCAGGAAGCTCCTCCGCTCTCCTCCCTCCCCAGATCCTGCTCAAGGCCTGTGGTTCCCCCCCACCATCTGCCACCCGCCTGTGGCCTGCTGCCCCCCTTTCGCCGTCCTCACCCAGCTCTGAATCCTCCTTCTGCAAATGGCAGGGGGAGGAGCCGGAGCATCTCCTCTCCTACATAGCGCCTAGATACCTCTTACATCCAGTGATGTCACCTTTGTTGTAGACGTTCTCTTTCTTTATCTTCTCCATTCAGACCAGACCGCCATGATGATTTTTCTGCCATCTCCCGTCTCTGCAGAGATTGAGAAACAGACATTAGTTTCCCACATTTCCATCATCTTCACATCTTCTGAACACCCTTTCCTGCCACCCCCAATACTATACTGCAGAACAATTCCCCCTGGAAATACTACTACCACACAGATAGTGCCCCCAATACTGTGCCCACTGTGCCCCCAATACTATACTGCAGAAACAGTCCCCCTGGAAATACTACTACCACACAGATAGTGCCCCCTTAAACAATTATTGGCACACAGTGCTCTAAAAAATAACTGCGCCCAGACACTAATAGTATAAAGATAATTGTGCTAAGCTGATACTATGCCAGGGTGCCCCCAAAGTAACAGTGCTCCCCAAAATCCCACCAATAGAAATAATTCTCTGCCAGAGCACACTGAGTAGTAATAATGCCCCTATAGTGCCATAGTAATCATGTTCCTCATAGCCCTCCAGTAGTATTAAAGCTCCCCATAATACCCCCTAGTAGTACTAATTCTCCCTATAATATGACAGTACATGAAATACCCCCGCTTAGTGCCCACAGTTGAGCTAATGTCCTCATAATGTATGCCAGTATAAAATACCCCTATATAGTGCCCCTAGTAAATGCCCTCATAGTGCTCCTCTCCCCCTTCCCCATAGTGTCCCCCATAATATGCCAGTAAATTCCCCTTCTTAGTGCCCCCAGCAGATGCCCCTATAGTGCTCCTCTCCCCCACAATGTGCCAGTAAAAAATGCCCCTTCTTAGTGCCACCATATGCCCCAATAGTGCTCCACTCCCCCATAGTGCCCCCAAATAATGCCCCATAGTGCTGCTCTTCCCTATAGTGCATCCCATAATGTGCCAGTAAAAAATTCCCCCTTAGTGCCACCAAATGCCATAGTGCCCCCCATAATGTGCCAATACAAAAGGCCCCTTTAGAGCCCCCACTTCCCCATAGTGCCCCCAAATAATGCCCCTATAGTAACACCAGATGCCCCATAGTGCCACTGTCCCCTATAGTGCCCCCAATATTGTGCCAATAATTAAAAAAAGCCCCTTTAGAGACCCCAGATACCCCCATAGTGCTCCTCTCCCCCATCTTGCCCCCCCATAGTGCCAGCTCCTCCCATAGTGCCAGCTCCCCTCATAGTACAAGCTCCCCCCATAGTGCCAGCCCTCCATAGTGCCAGCTCCCCCATAGTGTCAGCTCCCCCATAGTGCCATCGCCCCCCATAGTGCCAGCGCCCCCCATAGTGCCAGCGCCCCCCATAGTGCCAGCTCCCCCATAGTGCCATCTCCCTCATAGTGCCAGCCCCCCATACTGCCAGCTCGCCCATAGTGCCAGCCCCCCATAGTGCCAGCTCCCCCATATTGCCAGCCCCCCCATAGTGCCAGCCCCCCATAGTGCCAGCCCCCCTATAATGCCAGCTCCCCCTATAGTGCAAGCCCCCCATAGTGCCAGCTCCCCCATAGCCATAGTGCCAGCTCCCTCATAGTCATAGTGCCAGCTCCCCCATAGTGCCATCTCCCCCCCATAGTGCCATCCCCCACATAGTGCCAGCTCCCCCATAGCCATAGTGACAGCTCCCCCCGCAAAGAAAAAAACCCAAAACACTAATACTTACCTCCATCAGCAGCGATGCAGGCCTCTTCCAGCCTGTGTCCCTGCTGTGTGCTGCCCGGCTCAGGCGGCGCGATGATAATGACGTCATCGCGCTGCCTGAGCCGGCCTCTGATAGGCTGCAGTCATTAGTGCCTGCGGCCTATCAGAAGAACATGGGAGGGACACGCCTCTCCCTCCCCTGCCCCACAGCACAGCCATCTGTATCGCTGTTCTGAGAACGGCGATACAGATGAATATGTATCTCCTACTGCCCGCCGCAATTACATCCAGGGCCGCGCCGCCTGTGGTGATCGGCGGTGCGGGCCTGAGGAATAAAAAAAATTATAATAATTTTTGTTAAAGACTCCCTCATAGTGCCAGCTCCCCCATATTGCCAGCCCCCATAATGCCAGCTCCCCCATAGTGCCAGCCCCCCTATAATGCCAGCTCCCCCTATAGTGCAAGCCCCCCATAGTGCCAGCGGAAGTTTTTTTAGGGCGGCCTGATGAGCAATTGCCTCCCTGCCCCCCGGCCCAGCCCGCCCCTGCTTCTAACTAGCTGGTCGGTTGTACTCTCTGTTGCTTCTGCAGTTGACTTTCAGATAAGTCTTGTCCTTTCTTATTGTTTTGTGTTTGTTATATTCCCTGTTGTTTGTATCTGGGCCTGAGACAAAGACTTCCATTCATCTATCTAGGGAGGAATCGGTTGTCTCTGGTCCTAACCTCATTCCAGGGCCTTATTGGGATATAAGGGCCTAGGTATACAGCATATGAATATTCCTACCAAGGTCTATTCATATTGATAGGTAGTTAGGGCCCAGATTAGGGTTGTTTAAGAGGTGACCTGTTCCTTCTCTAGTTTCCAGGGCCAGTTACTGTTTCCCTTCCCTCCTGTGTTTAGTGTGGAGTTTTCTCCCCACACTGATCGTGACAGTCACTGGGCCACTCCGTAGTCTCCTAATGCTGCTGCCAACTCAACACTGTCATTGGGCCACTCTGTGGACTTCTCATGCTGTTCTCACCCTCCCCACTTCATGACTGAGCCACTATTTTGCCTTTTTGGCCTGGTTGACATCATCACTTATTTTACCTTTCTTCTGATCTGTCAGAAGGAAAGAAAAATGAGACGCACAACGGATCCTGTCTGTGTAGCAGCTGTAAGGCCTGTATGACATGGTCCCTATTTTGCATCAGAATTGGCTTATGATTTGGTAGCCAAAAGCAGGAGTGGGTACAAAACACAGAAGACATGCAAATAGTCTATTCACGTGTCATCTCTGCTGTAGATCCACTCCTGTTCTTTTTGGCTTTAGCAATATTAATGGATTACTGACCAAATGCTGACCGAGTGAAGGCAGATGCTCAACAGACAGGATCCGTTTTTTTGGGGGTTATCGTTTGACGGATCAGAGGAAGGGCAAAATAATCAGTGAAGTCAACACAAACTTACTGCTGACACGCTCTCCATTCTGCCGGGGGGGCTCCACTTGTATAAGCGTTTAATAGAACAGGTTCTGTAGAAATCTATGTGGAATCAGCTGACGACGGTGTAAAAGGAGTGCGATATTTTACGCTATAGTAGGATCTTGGGCCTCTGCATGGTTCTATACCTGGCACTAACATTGACCTGTAAGGCTGAGTTCACACTTGAGTTATTTGGCCAGTTTGGCCCCATAACTGGCCAAATAAGTGAAGTGTGCACTGATTCTAAGAGCGACGCCAGTCATCTGTGTGCCATACTGACTCACAGTATTGTTTCACTGCCACAGCAGGCTCCCTATGCGTGTTTCTGCAAGGCACAGTGTTCTACACCACTGTAAAGGCTCTCAGCAGCCAGGAAATAGCTGTTTTTTAATGCTATACGACACAAATATATTCGGATCAAATCTTTTTGAAAAATTTGGCGAACCGACCAAATAAAATCTTTGAGAAATTCGCTCATCTCTATCCATTACCATTCCATAGTGTCAGCCTACATCAGAGCCAGAGGAAATCCCACCCAGTATTAATGTGACCCTGCCTATATACTATATACCCTACTGCAGAAGCCAAAATGTGTGATCGTTGACCAAGAACCCCTAGCAGTTTATATTTTGTAAATCTCGGCTCCATCACTTTACATTTTTTTTTTTTTTGCTACTTTGAGAAATATGGTGTTCAGAATGAGCACCATATTTATGAAGCATTTTTTCCACCATAGAAGTCACATAAAGAAGGTTAGGAGAAGGACAGCACTTTTATCACAATTTTTTTTTATAAGTTAAAATTTCCTCAGCAGGAGGAGATGAGAAGATTAATGTATACTTTTATGGGAAATTATTTAGTATAACTTGTAATTTACTAATTTAAATCTCTACTCATTCTGAGCTCAGTAGCCATGTGGGTGGTTTTATCAGTGATTAAGAGCCTTCAACCAGTAGTGTACCTCCAATGGAAGAAGATTGCTATGGGTTCTGTGGGGAAAGGGGCCCCAGCCAAAGGTGAAAGACCCTGTCTCCAAATTAAGTTTCATACAGGCTCCTGAGTCCGAACTGGGCCCGGGTCCCTGCCTGGGGCTTTGGCCCACCATCCATCACCCTGCTCTCCCTGTGCTGGTCAGGTCTGGATCCTCCCTCCCCTTACCCAGCAGCTACCCCTGCCGAGTTTTGACGAGTCTTCGCTTTGTGTTGTTTCTCTGATGGGTGCTGGGTTGGTACACTTTGTAATAATCAGGCAGCATCATCAAGCTGCACACTATATAAAATAAGCAGCAGGCACAGTTCTTGGGAAGGAGGAGTTATAGCATAGTATATAATACACAGCAGCAGGTACAGTTCATGGGGATGAGGGTTATGGCAAAATTATATAATATGCAGCAGCAGGCACAGTTAATGAGGAGTATGACACACAATATACTATGCAGCAGCAGGCAACATTCATAAGGGATATAGCACACTATGTAATATGCAATAGGCACAGTTCATGGGGGGAATGACGCAATATACCATATAATAAGCAGCAAGCACAATTCATGGGGGGTGGGTAAGGCAGACTATATAATATGCAACAGCATGCACAGTTCATGAAGGGAATGGCAAACTATATAATACACAGCAAGCATGGTTCATGAGGGGTATGGCACACTAGGTAATACATAGCAGCCACGTGTCAGGGGGATTATGACACAGTATATCATAAGAAGCAGCAGTAGGCACAGTTGATTGGGTTTATGGCACACTATATAATAGGCAGTGGCAGGCACAGTTCATGAGGGTATGGCACACTATATAATATGCAGCAGAAGGCACAGTTCATGGAACATACAGAGGAACGGGGGGCGGGAACCTTGGATGGCTACTGGGGGTTCTGGGGCCCAATCCAGATTCTTGCTATGAACCCTAAAGATTTCAATGTGTGCCCCTGATCGGGATCAACAGTCTATCTAAAAGTGTGGTGGGTGCCAGAAGCAATATACCCATTTCATAGCAGCAGTCTTTTTGCTAAAAATTTTAACTAATACCTTGCTGTCGTTATCTTGCATGACCTTTACGGTTGTGGAACTTATAAGATGGCTAGTCTCTTCAAGGGTACTTTGATGATAAAGTTGCTTTTTTAGCAGCTGTAGTCTCAGTGAGAAAGGTTCTCTGGACTTGGGCCTAGTCTACCACATGTAGCTCTGCTCAACTAAGACTAACTAACCAGGGAGGGAACCAAGTCTATCACCTTAGTAACCTAACCAGGTCTGCCAGTGTTAGTTAATTGCCCATACATTGCTATTGGGTATACACAATGCATATAGAAATAAGTGCTTTAACAGGACATTTAACTCGGCAACATTAAATTAACCGTTACAACAATAATTAACACTTTGCAGTAGTCTGCTGGGGCACTGTATTTTCATGGTTATAGGTTGAGCTTAAGCCATTTTATGTTTAATTCCTATATACAATAGTATAACTGTATAATCCCCCTCCCCAGATCAATAGAGTCAGAAACTTGAGATGGGCTGTTACATTATCATGTCTCACCAGATATTTCCACCCCTTACCCTTTCACTGTGTTCTGCTTGCACTTGTCAGTGTGAAGACTGGGTCAATCGGTGCAATAAACCACTAAACAAAAAAAGGCCACAGAGATAAACACCTTAAAAACTGGAGAGAAAAAAAAGGAAAAAATATGACACAATTCTGTATCACTTATTTTCATAGTTTTTTTTTTGTTATCATAGAAGAAAAGAGGCATAAACTTCAATTCCACCCAATAATGCTATACATATATTTTGGTTTTAGTTTGGAAGGTGGTAAACTCTAATAGGTAGGAAAAGCTAGTGATCAGAAGAGCTTGTCTGGGACTGGAAAAAACATCATTTTTTTCCCCCTCTGAAACGAGGCCACTCCATGGGCTCTGTCGTGTATAGCAGTTTGTGAGTAAGGCTGGACTTCAGTACCACAGTTGATAGACAAGTGACATTATTTCTACATCCTGCTACTGCCCAACCAAAGTGAATAGTCCATAGAGAGATGTTGTCGACACTACAGTAGAAGGAGCACTATTCAGTGTTTTAGTGACTGTGCGGGAACATACCTGCATATGAGTTTTCCAACATCAGAAAAAGGTTGTTTTTATTTCAATAAACAATATGGTGCAGAATAGATGTACACACGATTAGTTCCTCAGGGGCTTAATATTATCAAAGGTATGCTAAGTTTGCCTTAGTAAAATTAAAATGTAACTTTTATTAAAGCCATTTAAGATATAGGTTATATGAGATCAGGTAATCAATCAAAAAATATATAATGAGGGTCAACTTAGACTTGCTAGCCCCTTTTAGTAGGTTCAGATGCCTGGATGTGTTAGATAGGCAGGTCTCTCCTCACTCCCTGCAGCCTGAGTATGCTGTCCCTGATAGATACTAGTCTAGTAACTAGCATGGCTGTAGTTGGAGAAGAGCGACCCCCATCCGTCAGGAACCTCGGGCCTAGTCTATATGATCCCTCACAGTTGCTACCTATGTTGCACCGACACGTTTCGCCCTATGTGCATGGCTCTTCAGGGAGCGGCGTGTCTAATAGCAGCAGCAATGTTAGGCAGTGGCATTATCTTAGTGAAATTACCTTTCTTTTAAAGAACAAACGCCGCCCTTCCACAGCTGCGTTACCTTACCTTGGACAGTGGGGGAGGATAGGGGAAACAGAGTTCATCTCCAAATCTCGCGCCACGCTCAATTCATGTGTCGGATGTGACGTGGTGTGGGTTGGGCCGGTTGCCATGTAGACCTTCCAGCGCATCCCCGGCAAGTGATTCTACTGCTGAGGTCTGCTGTTGCGTATATAGTGTTATCGTGAGCTTCTCATGTCACCATCGGGCATCTCAGAGTATATTGCATTAACTTTTTCTGGCGCATTATTAAAAATCTTACAAAGGGATAATTTTTACAAATGGATCTGGCACATACAATTACCTCCTGAATTTACTTATATATGTTATCGAACAAGTGCCAGAAATTATAATATCCTCCATATTTGATTCAACTTTATTGTCATTACACATGTAAATACAGGGTAACAAAATACAGTTTGCATCTAATCAGAAGAGCAAAGGGAAGCAGTGCAATAAAACAAGTTATATACAGATAAGGATAGTGTAGAAAGGAGGAATAGTTATGTACAGATTATGTACAAATAAGTTAAGTATACAGGTGTTTATATTGCTATATAGAGAGCAAATATCCAGATGTACTGATGTATACATATATACAGATATATGGATAAACTTTTCTATTGCTATACAGACTGCGAATACACAGATGTACTATGAACAAGTTATACAGATGTGCTACGTATATACAAATTTACAGATGTATAGTAAACAGATCTGCAAAATGCTATAAATATAGCTCCAGAAATGGAAGAGTAGCGCTATGGACAGACTGTAATACAACAATGTAGTGTAAGTACGTACTATAGCAGAGACTAAGCTACTGTATGACAGTGTCCCAACTATAGCAGTAACCAATATGAAAATACTGTGAATGTTAAGAATTAATGACAGTCATGATCATGGTCATAGGAAGAGATGGAGGGAGGAGGAGTGTAGAGGGTTAAGTGAGTATGGATGAAAGGGTTCAGCGGGGGACTGAGTTCAGTAGGTTAACAGCTGTGGGGAAGAAACTGTTCCTAAACCTGCTGGTTTTAGTCTGAAGATTCCTGTAGCACCTTCTTGGAGGAAGTAAGTAGAAGAGTTTATTGGCAGGATGAGATGAGTCTCTAAGAATGATGTGTGCCTGATGTTGACATCTCTTCTTGTGAACATCCTCAATAGTAGGAAGTCCCTGTGATGCGTTGGGCGGTTTGTCACCACCAGCTACAGTGCCTTGCGGTGAGCAACAGAGCAATTCTCATACCAGAGTGTAACACAGTTGGTCAGGATGCACTCTATTGCACAGCTATAGAAGTTACCCAGTATGTCAGCAGACAGGTGTGTTTTTGTCCTAAAAAAAAAAAAGAGGTGCTGATGTGCCTTCTTGACCAGGCTAAAGATGTTGGTTGACCAGGACAGATTCTCAGAGATGTAGGTCCCCAGGAACTTAATGTTCGAGACCTGTTCAACAGTGTGAGGGTTAAGAATCCATGTTGTGTCCTCAGCCTCCATGTGTGTATTTCATACTGCCATTTTTTGTGTAATGAACTGTGAGCTTCTTGTGGAAAGATACTGTAACTTCAAGGTCACGCCTTGCCCCCACCAATGCTTGTTAGAAAGGAATCTTAACAAGCACTAGGAGTACTGGTATGTGGCTAGCACCTACAGTTAAGATTAAGGAGACGTTCTTCGCATATAGCCAAGAAGATTCTCATTTCAGATTGTGGTTTTAATGAGTTAATGATGTAAATGTTTAACTACGTCTTCAGTTGGAAATGATCCAGAAATTTGCTTTATAAGTCTGCTTTCTTTCAATAAAGTTTAGAAACACTTAATACACAGACCTATGACTGTGTTGGCTTTTCTCTATGTATATCCATAACTTTTAATTTGGAGTCCACCGCTCATCCGGCTTTGGGGTATTTGCCCTAATAGCAGCCATGCCATTTATGTGGATGGGGTCATAGGTGTCTCTCTTCTTCTTTCCTGATGTGCACAATGAGTTCTTTTGTTTTGCTGGTTTTCAGGAGCAGGTTATTGTCAGCGCACCACACAGCCAGGTGGTTTACCTCTTCCCTATAGTCAGACTCATCATTGTCACTGATGGGACCGATCACCGTGATGTCATCTGCAAACTTGATGATGAAATTTGATCCATACCTAGGGCTGCAGTTATAGGTGAAAAGGGAATAGAGGAATGGGCTCAGCACACAGTGTTGAGTCTGATGGTGGAGGAACTGTTATTTCCTGACCTGACATGCTGGGGTCTCTTGGTCCGAAACTCCATGATCTAGTTACAGATAGGATTGCTGATTCCAAGATCCGCAAGTTTAGTGATCAACTTGGAGGGAATGACTGTATTGAATGCTGAGCTGAAATCATCAAACAGCATTCTTGCATAAGTATTCTTGTTGTCCAGGTGTGAGAGTACACAGTGAAGCACTGTAGATACAGCATCCTCTGTACTCCTATTATAGATGTAGTAGAGTTAACACATATGCTTTGTGAGACGTGTTATTTAAACTAAATGCGTTAAGCAAACACCTTCAATTGCTTTTCAATGGCTTTTGTTTCAAGATAACACAATGAGTTAGGAAATTTGAGTTAAGAGTTTGTGTGTTAACCCTGCTACATCTGTACTTTTTGTGGAGGATCCAATGTGGGAGAAAAGCATAACTTTAGATGTGCCAGGACCAGTTGCTCAAAGCACTTCATCTATAGGTGTGAGTGCTACAGGGCGTAATTACATATGAAAATATGGTATGACACAATATTTATGTCAGACCTTCAGATATTCTTGATATTGGTGACCTGGACTTTAAAAACTTGAGGTCACCCAGAATGTAATTAAATGTAAACTGGAGGTTATATATTAGAAGAATAGTTGTATCAAAGGCCTAGAGGTAATGCTACCACAGACCAGTCATAATGATGTAAATCCCTCATGTGGACTTTTCAGCCCAAATATGTTGTACACATTCGGGGATCTGTACTTGACAGTACCTGAGGTATTAGTGGAATGGTTTATAGGACAATATTTCATTGAGTCTGTTGGGAGTGACAGATTTCATTTTAAAAATCCATCTTGCTTCAGCGTTAACGATTATATTGTCCCAGTCACCCTGTGGAATTTATTGGATCCCTGTAAACCTGATGCATTATGTGTCACCCCTATGCATCAGGTCCATTTGTCTTGCCACTGAGGTGTCCTTTTTGTTAGTGGTGTCATAATGGTGATCTCTAATTCGGCATCTAAATTCCCTCTTAGTTTTGCTGATATAGTCGAAGAGGCAGGCGCATTGGGCCAGGTATACTACTCTGACAGTTTATGAAATCATGAATGTCATACTGTGTGAGCTACTAAACTAAAAAGAGTTAATAGCCTTAGAGAACAGGCTTTGAAATTCAGGGAGAACAAACAATTTCAGAAAAAATTAAGAACAACCACAAAGTTCATTAGAATATTCCAATAAACAATTTGAGACCGAAAATACCAGCAATTTGTGGGGAACTCAACTGAATTTAGAGAAAATAGAGCTTACTCCTTCTTGAACAAAACGCAGCAGAAAGAGTCTTACACAGATATCTCCTCCTCTGAAGCAGAGGGTTTAGATAGTGACACTGAGAGAGGAAGGGGAAGGGGGATAACTGATAGGGAGAAAGGCAGGCTAAGCAGAGGTAATTACAATAATAATTGGAAAAATTACAGGGTACTCAATAGTGACCCAGGCCCATGCTTTCTTCTGGAATTAAAAACCATTTTGACAAGAGGTCTTAGACAAAAAATGATTGATCAACAAGAATTTGAATTTCTCTTACCCAAATGTCCAGTGGCGGCAACATTTTACTCCTTACCCAAGATTCATAAGGGGGGTAACAAAACTAAAAGGGTGCCCTATAGTGATGGGGTTGGGGAGTATTGGACAAAAATGTTGAACTCTACGTAGACAAAATAATCAGGCCGTTTGTGGAAACTTTCCCATCCTATATACGCAACACATCTGACTTACTTTTAAGGTTGGAAGGCGTATGTTCGGATGAGGAGACTATATTTGCCTCTATCGACGTAGAAGCACACTGCAGCTTAATCCATCACCATCTAGGACTTAGAGGTGCTGAGAGTTTGCTCTCTGAGAGATATGACATTATCGGTACATAACCAGTTTGTAATAGACCTCCTTGATGTCACATCAGATACATGGATTGAGCATGGCGTGAGATTCGTAGATGAAGGCTGTTTCCCCGATCCTCCACCACTCTGTTAGGTAAGGCAACGCAGCTGTGGAAGGGCAGAGTTTGTTCTTTAAAAGAAAGGTAATTTTACTAAGATAATGCCACTGCCTTAATATTGCTGCTGCTACTAGACATGCCGCTCCCTCAAGAGCCATGCACATAGAGCGAAACGCATTGGAGCAACATAGGTAGCAACTGTGAGGGATCATATAGACTAGGCCCGAGGTTCCCGACGGCTGGGGGTCGCTCTTCTCCAACTACAGCCATGCTAGTATTCCCAGTACTAGAATAGCATCTATCAGGCTGCAGACAGCATACTTAGGCTGCATAGGGAATGAGGAGCTACCCGCCTATGTAACAAATCCAGCAATCTGAACCTACTAAAAGGACCTAGCAAGACTAAGTTAACCCCCATTATGTATTTTTTATCGATTACCTGATCTTTAATAAAAGTTATGTTTTAATTTCACTAAGGTGAACTCAGCATACCTTTGATGATATTGTTTTTATTTCAGGAAACAGCGCCTCTCTATTCATGGCTTTTTGTGGTATTGTAGTCTATTGTCAATCAAGTGAATCAGTCTGATATGCAGCACTACACATATTGCAGGAATGGACTGGGAACACAACGTGGCCCTGGAAAAAAAAACTAAAAGTGGCCCCATGTTGTTGACAGGTCCAAAATACCACCCTAGCAAAACCAAATACCACAGTGCCACACAAAATGCTGCCTCAGCAGAACCAAATAACACAGTGCCACCAGTCAGGTGCATAAGTGTCTGATGTTCCTAAATTAATTAATGCTGACAGCATCAGATTGTTATGTACCTGACCGACAGACATGATGAGGGCTCGGGGGGGGGGGGGGGTCACCTGGGCATTGGCCTGGTATGGCTTTATGACTAGGCCACCCCTGACATGTTGTAACCTGTGGCGCTGTTTATGGGGGAAAAAAATATTTTTTTCTAATCTTGGACAAGCCTACAAAGCCATACTTCGTTATTGGATCTATGAGGTCTGCATACATATATTATATGTAGATTAAGTGGCAATGGCAACAAGCAAACACAAATAATTTTTATTTCTGGTAAATAGTAACATTTTATAGAAATTACAAGCATGAAATATAAGCCATTAGCCAAGACAGCGAAGCAAATGCATGCTGCTGTCCATTATATATACTGACTTATGTACTATAACAGCAGGATTCAGAAATTCTACAAAATATAATTTAAGGTCAAGTATGTAGTGACAAAACAACTGTCCAACAACCTACATGACATTTCATGATAGTGAGAAGCGTATATCATTTTATTTTCACCTCCTGGTAGTTTATATTTCCCATTTAGAAGCTATTATGTCAAGTATTTATGCTCAATCCCCATAATACAGTGGAGGCCAACAATGCTAACCTTGCATTGACATGCTCATACTTAGCCTGCTGAGAAAATATTATTCTCAAGCAATTTAATGTTGTCAGCTAAAATAAAGCTGATGGTCGGCATGGGTTTCGGAGCTCTTTTAGCGCTGTATGTTTTCTCACTCTTTGTTTCCCTTGACGGGAAATATGCAAAGTGCTGTAACTTTCTGCTTTCATATTGTGCAGAATTATGCGTGGTTTTGAAAGAAATATTAGGAGATGGATAGCTTTGCAAATTGTTATTTTTAAATATATCTATCATCTATTTATCTATCTATAGCCTGTAAAGTAAGCTAGTCAAAAGTTGACGTAAAGAGAAGAAAAGTGTCCGTCACTGTGATGAATTTGGCGTATCTTCTGCCCATGTCTTCTACATTGAGGATTTATTTATTCCGTCCCAATGTTGCTTTTAGTAAGTAAAGATCTTGCAGGATAATGAGCAGCCCTTTTGAATAAACAGCATCCATACTTTTACCTCTAAGCAATTCTGTAGATACTGTATGCTATTACATGCAGCGATCTCCTCCACAGTATGGGTAGGCGCGATTGCTAATGCCATCACTTGTCCCCATACAGAATCATTTTTTTTCCGTCAGCAGAGGCTGTTTATATGAAACGATCTGCTGTCAGCAAATGATTTAGGTGACCGCACAAACAATCATATTACCCGAGCGTTTCGCTCATTCATCGGGTAATCTGCAACCCATTACACCGGCAGATCGTCGCTAACGAGCGTTCCTATGATTATCTGGCCGATAGTTAGCCAGTGTAAAGGGGCCTTTACTGTAATAGGTTTCAGATTGTGGGTGTAGAAAATGTTTGTACCTTAGGCTTTCTCCTGGTCTCAGAAAACACTTTCAAGAGTTTAGTGTGAACACTTGAGTGTCACGAACCAACGGGTGTGAACCCACTGTGCCATGTGTTTTACCTCCTCTAAGGGCATTGATTAAGTTAACCCCTCATTCTTCACAGTACTCCTGATGGTGGCGATAGACTTTCCCAAGGGGAACACCAGGTCGCTACCTCTTGAGGAGGATTGGCACACAAGGCTGCTGGTTCAGACAGACCAGGAGGTACCTGAGCAAGGTACCAGAGGTACAGATGTAGTCAGCAGGCCAAGTAGTAACCAGGAGCAACAGTGCAGGACCAAAGAATAAGGCAGAGAAGCGAAGGCAAAGAAGCAATAGGTCAGGGAAGGTGGCACAGGTCCAGGTTAGGTAGTCCAGATCAGCAACAGGAGAATCAAGGCAAGCAGGCACGGTTTAAACAGGTAGCGGAGTCCAGAAACACAAGCAGGTCAGGTCAGGTAAACAGGAACATGAGCAGAGATATCAGCAAACTTTGAAGGACACAAGGATCTTGACGCTCAGGCACCTGGGAAGGGGGCTGGACCACTTATATATGTGCAGGAGGGCTAGGATTGGTCAGCAAGGTCACATGAGCTAACCCAGAAATCATAGACAGTGACACGCACCAGTCCTAAAGGAAGTGCTACAGGGAACAAGCTGAAAGCAAGCTGTGCTCAGGGTTGGAAGGAAACCATGGAGCAGATTCCAGGACAGAGAATGCCTGCAAGAACAGAGCCCAGGACTGCAGCGGTGAATGGGGAAACATCGGCAGCAGATCGCCGCTGAACACGGAGCCCGGAACGGCTGTGGTAAGCAGGGAAACATCGGCGGACAGCAAGCAGCTGTTACACTGAGATTTAATCGTCACTCCTATTAAGAAGACATGCATCTCAAAATATATTGGTGCACAAAATATATTAGGGCATATCTCATAACTGCAAAACAACATGTGCTCCTATATATCAACATGGCAAAAATATAAAAAACACAAGAAAAATCAAATCAATCCAACAATTTCTTCTTGCACCTTTATAAGACAGAACCAGTTTTAGAAACCTCTCTACCATTATGGGACTCCCTCCTTAGTGTATTAATTAGCACTCAAAAAATGCAACATGATACCCGGCAATTTGTTTTTACCCATCTGTAAGATTTGGGATGTTGCTATATTCCCTGTACCTTCAACATGCAATTAAAAGAATAATTGGCTTTGAAAGCTTATTTCTTGACAGCCATATGCAGTTCTTCCAGGTTACATGAAGTGTTGAGAACGCTCGCTCACCTAATTGCTTACGTGCATTCTTTGTTTGGAGGCTTTGTGCTACTTTCCGTCTGTTAAATATCTAACATACAAATTTCTTCTTTAACAAACAGATGGGAGGAATTTACCATGATATTTTTCCTGCAGAGTGACACAGTATTTCATTAGAGAAGTAGAAAATCAGACAGATGTGTCAAAACAATCCTTAAAGTGAAGCGTTATATAAGGTTATTTCTATTCTCACATTTAAATATCTTTTGTAAAGGATTACATTGTGGTAGATTCAATTCTTCTGTTTTATTCAAGGTAGATGTGCTTTCACAAAGTGTTCTTGACATTTGTGACTTTATTCACTTATCGTTTTTCTGTTATCACCTACCTTCACCATATGCAGCCTACTGTACTGTACACGCTGGGTTTACTAAACAGTATTTTTAGTTCAGTTACTTCTAGGTTGATAGTAACACATATGTATTATGAATATTAAATTGACATAAAATATACTGAGCAGTGAAGTTGATCATATTCTGAAATAAGTTTGTTTCAATTTTTTAGATTTTTTTAAATTTCATTTTTATCATTCAATAATGTAGTACAAGTGTAACAGCAGCTGCTGTACACCGCTGTCCCACCACTTATCGCTGTGGTCCCCGCGCTCAGCAGTGACGTGTGGTCGGTGCTTCCTATTTCACCGCCGTGGTCCTCGGCTCTGTGCCTGTAGGTGGTATTGCTTTTGATGATTCCGCTCCACAGCTTCCACTAAGCCCTGGACATGAGGTCGGCTGGTTTTTTATGTTACACTGCTCTAAAGGGGGAGCACATCACTTCCTGGGCTGTGTGGGTTGGATCAGGTGACCTCTCTGACCAACCCTGGCTCTCCTGCGGGTATTTAAGTGGCTCAGCCCTCTTCCCAGATGTCTCAGTGTCAAGGTCCTTGAGTTTGCTGGTTCCTGATACTTTTGTGTGCTCCTGATTAATACTTCGTTCCTGGACTCTGCTTATCTTCTAATGCCTGCCTGCTTGGCTTGTCCCTCCTGTTGCCGAGTTGCTGTTACATCAAAAGCAATACCACCTTCAGACACAGAGCCGAGGACCACTGTGGTGAAATGGGAAGCACCGACCACACGTCACTGCTGAGCGCGGGGACCACAGCGATAAGTGGTGGGACAGCGGTGTACAGCAGCTGCTGTTACACTTGTACTACATTATTGAATGATAAAAATGAAATCTAAAAAAAAATCAAAAAAATTGAAACAAACTTATTTCAGAATATGATCAACTTCACTGCTCAGTATATTTTATGTCAATTTAATATTCATAATACATATGTGTTACTATCAACCTAAAAGTAACTGAACTAAAAATACTGTTGTTTAGTAAACCCAGCGTGTACTGTACAGTAGGCTGCATATGGTGAAGGTAGGTGATAACAGAAAAATGGATTGTCTGACCTGTACCTGTGCCATCTGCCCTGACCTTTTGCCTGTCTGACTAAGGCTACTTTCACACTTGCATTCGGTGCGGATCCGTCTGTTATCTGAACAGACGGATCCGCACCTATAATGCAAACGCTTGCATCCGTTCAGAACGGATCAGTCTGCATAACAGCTTTTTCAGATCTGAGTTTTCACATTGTGAAAACTCAGATCCGACAGTATATTCTAACACAGAGGCGTTCCCATGGTGATGGGGATGCTTCAAGTTAGAATATACTAAGAACTGTGTACATGACTGCCCCCTGCTGCCTGACACCACCCGATCTCTTACAGAGGGCTGTGATCAGCACAAATAACCCCTCAGGTGCCGCACATGAGGGGTTAATTGTGCGTATCATAGCCCCCTGTAAGAGATCAGGTGCTGCCAGGCAGCAGGGGGCCAGACCCCCTCCCTCCCCAATTTTAAATTCATTGGTGGCCAGTGCAGCCCCCCCTCCCTCCTCTGTATTAAATTCATTGGTGGCCAGTGTGGCCCCCCTCCCTCCCCTGTATTAAATTCATTGGTGGCCAGTGCGGCCCCCCTCCCTCCCTCCCCAGTATTAAATTCATTGGTGGCCAGTGCGGCCCCCCCTTCCTCCCTCCCCAGTATTAAATTCATTGGTGGCCAGTGCGACCCCCCCCTCTCCCCCTCCTAATTTAAATCACCCCCCATCATTGGTGGCAGCGGAGAGTTCCGATCGGAGTCCCAGTTTAATCGCTGGGGCTCCGATCAGTAATCATGGCAGCCAGGATGCTACTGCAGTTCTGGCTGCCATGGTTACTTAGCAATTTTAGAAGCATGATACTTACCTGCCCTGTCTGTGACCGGCCGGGCGCTCATCCTACTGGTAAGTGAAAGGTCTGTGCGGCGCATTGCTTATAGCACAGACCTGTCACTTACCAGTAGGAGGAGCGACCGGCCGGCCACAGACAGCGCAGGTAAGTATCATGCTTCTAAAATTCGGAACTCTCCGCTGCCACCAATGATTGGGGGGGCCGCACTGGCCACCAATGAATTTAATACAGGGGAGGGAGGAAGGGGGGCTGCACTGGCCACCAATGAATTTAATACGGGGGAGGGAGGGGGGGCCGCACTGGCCACCAAAGAATTTAATACAGGGGAGGGAGGGAGGGGGGGCCGCACTGGCCACCAATGCATTTAATACAGGGGAGGGAGGGGGGGGGGGGTCTGTCCCCTGCTGCCTGGCAGCACCTGATCTCTTGCAGGGGGCTATGATGCACACAATTAACATCTCAGGTGTGGCACCTGAGGGGTTAATTGTGCTGATCACAGCCCCCTGTAAGAGATCGGGTGCTGCCAGGCAGCAGGGGGCAGTCATGTACACAGTTCTCAGTATATTCTAACTTGAAGCGTCCCCATCACTATGGGTGATGGGGATGCTTCAAGTAAAAATATATCATCGGATTGGAGAAAACTCTGATCAGATGGTATATTAATAGGGACTCCTGACTTTACATTGAAAGTCAATGGGGGACGGATCCATTTGCAATTGCACCATATTGTGTCAACGTCAAACGGATCTGTCCCCATTAACTTGCATTGTAAGTCTGGATGGATCCGTTTGGCTCCACACGGCCAGGCGGACACCAAAACGCTGTAAGCAGCGTTCGGGTGTCCGCCTGCTGAGCGGAACAGAGGCGAAACGGAGCCATACTGATGCATTCTGAGTGGATCCGCATCCACTCAGAATGCATTGGGGCTGTACGGATCCATTCGGGGCCGCTTGTGAGAGCCTTCAAACGGAACTCACAAGCGGAAGTGTGAAAGTAGCCTAAGCCTTTGCCTCATCCTTCGGTACTGCACTGTTGCTCCTGGTAACGACCCCGTCTGCCTGACTATGCGTGTCCTTCTGATAACTATCCAGGTATGTCCTGGTCTGCCTGGACCAGTTGCCACTGACTTGGAGATTGCTCTGGAGTAGCCCCTGGCAACTACCCTAACGGCTCAAGTCTATCCTCACCATCTGAGGCTCTAGTGAAAACCAGGTAGTTGCTTAGACACGCCACTCCAGAGTATAGCCAGTCAGTGGCACAGTGGGTTTACACCCGCTGATCCGTGACAGTACACTAAGGCCATGGACCCCGCTGGTCATTTCAAGCCTGTCATTCAGGAATTATTTAATGGAGTGAGGCGCTAGAGCGAACGTCAGGTTTTCATAATGCACTTCATGCAAAATGTTGCTGCTCGTCTGAATGCCATCTCTTCTCCAGCTACTGCAGGGTCGCCAGTCTCTGCTAACCCTGCAATTCCCACACCGTTGAATCCGGATTTGTGTGCGGCTGGTGTGCAACTCCCGCTGCCATCACGCTATGGTAAAGATCCAAAGACCTGTCGTGGATTCCTGAACCAGTGCCTGATCCACTTTGAGTTGCATAGGCAGAAGTTTCCTACTGAGCGGTACAAGGTTGCATTCATTGTGTCTCTGCTGACCGATGAGGCACTTGCGTGGGCAAATCCTATTTGGGAACATGGAGGTCCAGAGACCACTAATCTGCAGTCTTTCCTGGCAACCTTCTGGCTGGTCTTTGAGGAGCCCGGCCGCACGTCCTCCGCTGCATCAGCCCTGCTGCATCTACAACAAGGTTCCACGTCTGTGGGTCAGTATGCCATCCAGTTTCGTACCCTTGCTGCTGAACTTGCATGGAACAATGAGGCTCAACTGGCGGTGTTCTGGGAGGGTCTTTCTCACCAGATTAAGGATGAATTAGCTGGTTACGACCGTCAGTCTACTCTGAATGACCTGATCGCCTTGGCCACAAGATTAGATATGCGTTTCAGGGAAAGTTCTAAGGAGGTCGCATGCACCAGAAGGCCACCTCATTTGGCTCGATCCTTCCAAAGGCCGATCCTTCCTCTAGTGTCCACCCCACCTGAAGAGCCCATGCAAATAGAGCGCCTTCAATTGTCTGACCAGGAACGTTTATGCCGCAAAGCAGAGAACCTGTGTCTGTATTGTGGAGGCAAGGCCCCTTTTATGTGTAATTGTCCCCTGAAGCTGGAAAGACGCCAATGTCTAGCATCTGTTGGAGAGGTGGTCCTAGACAAAGAGAAGTCCTCTCCGAAACTTTCTGTTCTGGTGACTCGCACAAGGGAGTCACGCTGTCTGTGCTTGCATTCCTGGACTCGCACAAGGGGGTCACGCTGTCTGTGCTTGCTTTCCTGGACTCTGGGTCGGCCGGTAATTTCATTCAGAAAGCTCTGGTCAATCAGTTCCAGCATCCTACAACCCCTCACAAAAGGCCTCTGTCAGTGGCCTCTGTTAATGGACTTCCACTTTCTGAACCAGCGACCTCCATGACGATGACCCTCAAGCTGCAACTTGGGGTTCTGTATTCTGAGATGATTTCCTTTTACGTGCGTCCATTGATCCGGTTATCCTCGGTCTTCCCTGGCTGCGTTAGCACTCTCCAGTTCTGGACTGGAACTCCGGTCAGATTCTACGCTTGGCATCATCCTGTCATTCCACCTGTGTATCAGAGGTCCGACCTGCTTCCTCGACTACTGTACCAGTAGACCTGCATGGTCTCCCGCAACAGTATGCCAGTTTTGCAGTTGTTTTCAGTAAGAAAGAGGCGAAGACCCTGCCTCCTCATCATCCATATGATTGTCTGATTGACCTACTGCCTGATTCCACTCCTCCTCATGGTCGAGTCTACCCCCTCTCACTTCCCAAAACCCAATCGATGTTTGAGTACATCAAGGAAAATCTTGAGGGGGGTTTATCCAGAAATCTACTTCACTGGCAGGTGTCGGGATCTTCTTTGTGCCCAAAAAAAAAAATGGATCCTTACAGCCCTGTATTGACTATCATGGTCTGAATAAGGTTACAATGAAGAACCGATACTCTCTACCGCTAATCTCGGAACTCTTCGATAGGATCCGGGGTACTAAGGTCTTTACTAAATTCGACCTGCGCGGCACATATAATCTTATCCGCATTCAAAAGGGCGAGGAAAAGGGGGATTGCCAAGGACTGGACTCCAGAGGCAGAGGCTGCCTTTGTCCAATTAAAGAAGTCCTTTGCTTCCACTCCGGTTCTGCATCACCCCGATGTCTCAAGCAAATACTTTCTGGAAGTGGATGCCTCCTCCATAGGAGCTGGTGCTGTTCTTCTACAGAGAGGTTCCAAGGGCAAGATGTTTACCTGTGGGTTCTCCTCCAAACTCTTTTCACTGTCTGAGATGAATTACTGCATAGGAGACAGAACTTCTAGCCATAAAACTTGCCGTGGAGGAGTGGCGTTATCTGTTGGAGGGGGCCCAGCATCCGGTGAAAATATTCACGGATCGCAAGAACCTCACATATCTGCAGACAGCCCAGCGTCTGAACCCTCGCCAAGCCAGGTGGGCTCTCTTCTCTAGTTTTAATTTTGAGTTGCACTTTCGCCCGGCTGAGAAAAACCATTAAGGTGGATGATCTGTCTAGGTCATTTGATTTTTCAGACCAGCAGAAGGAGCCATAATTCATTGTAGATCCTGTTCGATTGATCACAGTGGCTCCTGTCCTGGTAAGAGACATTCCTGGTAAGAGAACATTCGTGCCATCTGCCAAAAGGAAACGTATCCTAACGTGGGGCCACAACTCCAAACTGGCCGGTCACCCAGGTATTCGCAAAACCACAGAATTGGTGTCTCGCCACTACTGGTGGCCCACATTCTCCAAGGATGTGCGTGATTATGTCTCTGCCTGCACTGTCTGTGCTCAGAATAAAATCTCCAAGAGCAAAACGCCTGGTCTGTTGTTACCGCTACCTGTTCCTTATGCTCCATGGCAACACATTGTCATGAACTTCATTACAGATCTGCCCTCTTCGACCAGATGTACTGTGATTTGGGTGGTCATGGACCGCTTCTCCAAGATGGCGCACTTCGTTCCTTTGACTGAATTGCCCTCGGCTGCGGAACTTGCTAAACTGTTTGCGAAACAAATATTCAGTCGGCATGGTTTACCGGGGCATATTGTTTCTGATCAGGGAGTCCAGTTTACCTCCAAGCTCTGGAGAGCTCTTTGCCAAAGTTTACCTGGACTTTTCCTCTGGTTATCACCCCCAAACCAATGGGCAAGTAGAAGGGTTCAATCAGATATTGGAGAATATTCATCGAATATTCGTGAATTCAAATATTCGTTATATTGTACTTTTTTTTTACTCAAATTGGCAAGGTAATGATCGTGTAATATGCGAATATTATGCGATCAATACCGGCGTGAGTCAAAAACTAATATATAGCACTATAAAATATAGTGCTTTATATTTGTTTTTAGAATATTGGTAATTTTTTTCCATCTGAACACATGATTGGCCCAAAAGCAATTTAAGCTGGGAGGAATCATGACTTCAGATGGAAAAAAATTACGAATATTCTAAAAAACAAATATATGGCACTATATTCAATATAGTGCTATATATTTGTTTTTTAGAATATTTGTATAATAACACAACCAAATTGCGCACTGGTCACTGCCTGATAAAAAAATCGGTATGGTGGTCCACAATTGTGTATGTGTATATATATTCTAAATTAGATACCATTAAAACGTTTTTTTTTGTTTGTTTTTATTGTAGTCAATTAAATCCCTAAATATGCATGGTATACACCAAAAACGCTGTGCAATTGGTGACCCGGAACTAGGGATAGGGGAGACTAGTACTGGGTCTCTGATGACTAATCTCACTCTACACTGGATGTACCTTGAGGTGGCAAAGTACTATCCACAAATCCCCAATTACCAGTGGACAACTATAAGACCCTCCCTGTCCCTGCACAGCAATGGAGACTGCCCAGCTTCGTCATGCTGTGGTGGAGGGCCCTGTCACCAGTGTATTGATATTGGTACAGTAGCACTCTTATAGTCCTGTTAAGCGTCCCAACGCTTTTCGTTGGACATAGGTCCAAGTCATTGGGGGACCTGTTGGTAAAGATCCCAGTTTCGGAGGTGGTGGTAAGTTTTGCTGGGATGTGTTTGTAACCCCAGACTCAAACCCACCTCTTCCCACCGGTTTACAGTGCAGTAGTCACATGCTATGGGTAAAATAAAGCCCCCCTTACAGTAGTGCATTAGTTAGCATATTACTTATCTTTGTCCACAAGGATGCGGCTGTATTGTGGCTTGTAGCAGCAACAGTGCCACATGAACAATGGCACATTTTTAACCTCTTCAGGACATAGGGCGTACAGGTGGTCGGCCCTTATGTCCTGGTACTTAAGGACACAGGGCGTACCTGTACGCCCTGTGTATTTCCGATCACCGCCGCAGGCACCTTGGCTAAATGCCTGGGGGGTCCCGTGACCCCCCCATGTCAGCGATCGCCGCAAACCGCAGGTCAATTCAGACCTGTGGTTTGCGGCTTTTACCTATTGCGGCGGCGGCGCCATCGGGTCCCCATGGGGCTGTGGGGGGGACCCGATAGCATGGAAGGCAGCGCAATGCCTTCCTGAGGCATCTGCGCTGCCTTCCGGTGAAGAGCCTGTGAGATCCAGCCCCCTGGATCTCACAGGCCCCGGAAGCTGTAGGAATAATACACAGTATTATTCATGCAGCCAATGCATTCCAATACAGAAGTATTGGAATGCATTGTAAAGGATTAGACCCCCAAAAGTTCAAGTCCCAAAGTGGGAAAAAAAATTACGTGAAAAAAAAAGTTGGAAAAAAAAGTTGGAAAAAAAAGTTTTCCCCAAAAAAGTTAAAAGTTTCAAGTAAAAATAAACAAAAATGTCATTTTCCCCAAATGAAGTTAAAAAAATAGGTAAAAAATAGAAAAAAAAAAAAAAGTATACATATTAGGTATCGCCGTGTTCATATCGACCGGCTGTATAAACATATCACATGACCTAACCCCTCAGATGAACACCGTAAAAAATAAAAAATTTAAACTGTGCTATATAAAAAAAAAATTGTCACCTTACATCACAAAAAGTACAACAGCAAGCGATCAAAAAGGCGTTTGCCCAGCAAAATAGTACCAATCTAACCGTCACCTCATCCCGCAAAAAATTAGTCCCTATCTGAGACAATCGGCAAAAAAAAAAAAAATATGGCTCAGAATATGAAGACACTAAAACATCATTTTTTTTGTTTTAAAAAAGCTGTTATTGTGTAAAACTTACATAAATAAAAAAAGTATACATATTAGGTATTGCCGCGTTCGTATCGACCGGCTCTATAAAAATATCAGATGAACACCGTAAAAAATAAAAACTGTGCTAAATAAACCATTTTTTGTCACCTTACATCACAAAAAGTGTAATAGCAAGCGATCAAAAAGTCACACGCACCCCAAAATAGTGCTAATAAAACCGTCATCTCATCCCGCAAAAATCATACCCTACCCAAGGTAATCGCCCAAAAACTGAAAAAATTATGGCTCTCAGACTATGGAAACACTAAAACATGATTTTTTTGTGTAAAACTTACATAGATAAATCAAAAGTATACATATTAGGTATCGTTGTGTCCGTGACAACCTGGTCTATAAAAACACCACATGATCTAACCTGTCAGACGAATGTTTTAAATAACAAAAAATAAAAACGGTGCCAAAACAGCTATTTCTTGTTATCTTGCCTCACAAAAAGTGTAATATAGAGCAACCAAAATCATATGTACCCTAAACTAGTACCAAAAAAACTTCCACCCTATCCCGTAGTTTCTAAAATGGGGTCATTTTTTGGGAGTTTCTACTCTAGGGGTGCATCAGGGGGGCTTCAAATGGGACATGGTGTCAAAAAAAAAACAGTCCAGCAAAATCTGCCTCCCAAAAACCATATGGCATTCCTTTCCTTCTGCGCCCTGCCGTGTGCCCGTACAGTAGTTTACGACCACATATGAGGTGTTTATGTAAACTACAGAATCAGGTCCATAAATATTGAGTTTGTTTGGCTGTTAACCCTTGCTTTGTAAAAGTACAAAAAATATTATAATTGAAAATCTGCCAAAAAAGTGAAATTTTGAAATTGTATCTCTATTTTCCATTAATTCTTGTGGAACACCTAAAGGGTTAACAAAGTTTGTAAAATTAGTTTTGAATACCTTGAGGGGTGTAGTTTCTAGAATGGGGTCTTTTTTGGGTGGTTTCTATTATATAAACCTCTCAAAGTGACTTCAGACCCGAACTGGTCACTAAAAATTGGGTTTGTGAAAATTTCAGTCAAATTTCAAGATTTGCTTCTAAACTTCTAAGCCTTGTAACATCCCCAAAAAATAAAATATCATTTCCAAAATGATCCAAACATGAAGTAGACATATGGGGAATGTAAAGTAATAACTATTTTTGGAGGTATTACTATGTATTATAGAAGTAGAGATATTGAAACTTGGAAATTTGCTAATTTTTGCTAAATTTGGTATTTATTTATAAATAAAATCATTTTTTACTTCATTTTACCAGTTTCATGAAGTACAATATGTGACGAAAAAAACTCAGAATGGCCTGAATAAGTCAAAGCATTTTAAAGTTATCACCTCTTAAAGTGACACTGGTCAGACTTGCAAAAAATGGCCTGGTCCTTAAGGTGAAATAAGGCTGTGTCCTTAAGGAGTTAAAGAACGCCGGGAATGCCGGCCCGCCTCCACAGCGGTCAGCTGACTGCCTCATGACCGGGTTATGTGACTAACCCAGCGATACGCAGCCACCACTGCCACCTCCCCCAAAGGAACACATGACCGCCGATGATGCGTGAGGCTCAATGATGCGCGCGCCATGTGATCCAGGGAGGTGATGTCAGGGAGGGAGTTTTCCACTCCTTTAGTGTTACGCCGAGGTAGGCGGATATTCAAACAAAGGGGAGAAGGGCATTACTGCGGGATACCAGCGCTTCTCCTTTCCACTCTTTTTAAGCAAGTTTTTCACAGATAGTAATTAAAAAGCTGCGCTTTCAGTGTCAATGCAAACAGCGCGCTTTAGAGCATTTTGAACAGCATATGAATAATCAGCAAACATCCTATATATATCCACAACCATAACTATTTGACAGAGGGGGTGAATAAATACTAGATCCCACTTTTGAGGGTTTATCTTATATGTTAATGTCTAGAGGCTGAACACTAAATAAAGGACAGACACAGATGCACAGAAGGAAGATTAGATATCAAATGTCAAGAAATCAAATATCCAAAATTCAGAAATCAGGTGCCAGGATAGCTAGAGTCCCTATCCCCGCTCTTTATTCCCCAAATATCATCCACCCACCAGGGTAGCACAAAGACTGTGGGGCGATCAATAGATCTCCAGTTGGGAGAAAGGAGTCAAGGAATAAGATAAGCTCAAGCTAAATGAAGCAGCCAAAGGATAGCTGCTCATTGAGCCTCCCTGGTTGTACAGTTCTCAATTCGAAGATCCACCACGCCTCACGCTGTAGGATCCTTCTATCACAGTCCCCCCTTCTTTTCGGGGATGGCACTGATTTAATGCCCATGAATTTAAAACCTGAAAAGATGCCCCCATGGTGGCTAGTGACATGTTTTGCCAAAGGAGTGTCCCTACAATGTCACATTTCTCCCACGTGTTCACCCACACGTCTTCTGAACTCTTACCCACGTACTCCAAACCGCATACAAGTAGCCTTGTAAATGACACCTCTTGTTCGACAGTTTATAAATTGTCTATTGGAGTAACGTTTCTGGGTAGCACCACTGGTGAACTCACGGCCTTGCGTGACATACTCGCATGCCACGCATCCACTGCATCGATGGCAGCCTCACACCGGTCTCAGCCAGCTCAGCCCTTTATTTCTGATTGAATCTAAGAAATGGCTGTGTAACAGCTGATCCCGCAAGCTATGTCCTCTACGATATGTAATCTGTGGCCTGCTTGTGATCACATTCCTTATATCGGGGTATAGTTGCAGTATCTCCCAGTATTTCGAGATCACCTTTTTTATCTCATTGGCTGCTCCGTCATATGTGCCAATGAGGCGTATTGGGTTGGTAATCACCTGTCAGGGCGGGGGATGTAAGAGCTCTGTTCTGTTACATTTCAGTGCCCTTTGAAAGGCCTTTCTCAGAGCTGCACTGGGATATCCTCTGTCTAGGAATCTTTGCTCCAAATCCCTTGCCTGTAGTTTAAAATCGGCAAGGGATGAGAAAGTCCTCCTTATCCTCAAATATTGACCCACTGGTATCCCCCTCTTCAATAGCTTGGGGTGGTGACTGTCCCACTTCAAGAGAGAATTTGTTGTTCACCTCCTGGGGTCTTTTTAATTTCAATGTCAAGGAAAGGTAGAGTGTTCTCACCTAATTCAAATGTAAACCATTTTGATTAATCACATGTTCAAACTTTTCAAAGCCACTCTTAGTCCCTCTCCAAATAACAAAGACGTCATCTATGTACCTTGCCCACATGATGACGTCCAATGTCTGGGGGATCGGTGGATCTCCAAATACACTATTTCTTTCCCACCAGCCCAAGAACAGGTTAGCATACGATGGGGCGCAAGGACTCTGTCAAACAAAGTAATTCCGGGTGAGCGTGAATTCCAACAGATCTAACACAAAACGGTTATGTGCCCTGAACTGACACCCCCTGGTGTTAAGAAAGTCCCCCACTGCCCTAATCCCCATATGGTGAGGGATGGAGGAGTAGAGGGCCTCCACAATCGATCCCAGAAGTGCCTCCTCTTTAAGAACTACCCCCTCCAGTCGGCCGAGCAGATCCCCAGTGTCTTTTAGTTAGGACGGCAAAGTCCTCACAAAGGGTGCCAGAATGGAATCAATGTACACTCCAGCATTCTTACTCAGACTGTTGATGCCTGATACAATGGGACGACCTTTCAAGGAGGACATTCCCTTGTGAACTTTCGGCAGACTATAAAAAGTTGCCACCGTAGGATGTCTACATTGTAAAAACTCAAACTCCTCAGCTGCGATGAGATCCTCAGTTTTGGGTTTCTGCACGATGACACTCAATCTTTTTTGATATGTAGAAGTGGGGTTTACCTGGAGCCTCTCATATGTGTCTTTATCTTGTAATAGGCCAAGACACATCTTTTTGTACTGGGCCACATCCAAGACAACCAGGTTCCCCCCTTTTTCTGAGGGTTTGATAACTAGGAGTAGATGCATAAAGCGGAGGGAGCTATTCATAGCTTCCTCCTCCCATTTACACATAAGGGTTGCAGTTCTGCATCTACTCGCCGGAGCTAATGTGATTCTCAACCCTCTCGGAACAATTTTATGTTTCAGGTAACTTTCAAGGGACTGCACTTCCCACCAGGAGGAAATTTGGTCATTGTAGATCTTTGTCACTTCCATAAAAATTACCTTAAAAGAGGGTTCATATTTAGTTGCGGTGGTGTTTTCTGAGAGAAAACCTCCTCTGCTTCTGATTATATGCCCTTAAGCATTTTAAGCTGGGAGGAATCATGTGTTCACTGTTCAGACTGAAAAGATGACGAATATTCTAAAAACTAATATATTCGCTATAGTGCTATATATTCCTTTTTTTGAATATTCGTGGATATTCCAATAAAAAGAATATTTGTGGTCGGATCGGCTATCAGAAAGGTGTACCCAACCTATCTAACCCTATCTTACAACAAGCAGTAGAATTGTGCCATAACTGCTGCGGTAGGGCAGCCTAAAGGGGGCCACCCTAATATGAAGTGACTGCAAGATGGCGTGGGTGGGTGGGTGAAATCAACTGAATAGTCGTCAGCCTAGGCCAGTGTTTCTCAAATAGTGGGGGGGTGCCAGGGGGGGCGCCAGGCTCCATAAAGGGGGGCGTGCAATGTAATATGCGGCAGGGAGATGAGCGCTTCCATTGTGGAAGCGCTCATCTCCCTTCCTCTGATCAGAGGCCGGCGCAGGCGCTGAGGGACTGGGAGGAGGAGCTGGGGGCCGGGAATAGCAGCGTAACTCCCTGGTGTCACGTGCCTGCGCCGCCTACTTTATGAATGAAGCAGGCGGCGCAGGCACGTGACGTCAGTGAGTGACGCGCCGGCCGCCCGCCTGGCCTGCTGCAATTGTACAGAACCTAGGAATAGGATGTAAGGTACTATTAGGAATTTAGGAGTGAGGGGGCATATCTAATACATTTTAATTGAATAAGACATTTTATATTTGAATACTGGGGGGGGTTTAGGCTGATCCATGGATGGCACAGTTAAGGGGGGGTAGGGGGGGCTGTGGATGCCACTGTTATGAGGTGGGGGCTCTGTGGATGGCACTGTTATGGGGTGGGGGGTCTGTGGATGGCACATATATAACAGTGCCAGACACAGATCCCCCCCGTAACAGTGTCCGTCATCCACAGATTCCCCCCCCCGTAACAGTGTCCGTCATCCACAGATCCCCCCCATAACAGTGTCCGTCATCCACAGATCCCCCCCATAACAGTGTCCGTCATCCACAGATTCCCCCCCCCGTAACAGTGTCTGTCATCCACAGATCCCCCCCATAACAGTGTCCGTCATCCACAGATCCCCCCCATAACAGTGTCCGTCATCCACAGATCCCCCCCATAACAGTGTCTGTCATCCACAGATTCCCCCCCATAACAGTGTCTGTCATCCACAGATCCCCCCCATAACAGTGTCTGTCATCCACAGATCCCCCCCCCATAACAGTGTCTGTCATCCACAGATCCCCCCCATAACAGTGTCTGTCATCCACAGATCCCCCCCATAACAGTGTCCGTCATCCACAGATCCCCCCCATAACAGTGTCCGTCATCCACAGATCCCCCCCATAACAGTGTCTGTCATCCACAGATCCCCCCCATAACAGTGTCTGTCATCCACAGATCCCCCCCCATAACAGTGTCTGTCATCCACAGATCCCCCCCATAACAGTGTCTGTCATCCACAGATCCCCCCCATAACAGTGTCTGTCATCCACAGATCCCCCCCATAACAGTGTCTGTCATCCACAGATCCCCCCCATAACAGTGTCTGTCATCCACAGATCCCCCCCATAACAGTGTCTGTCATCCACAGATCCCCCCCCATAACAGTGTCTGTCATCCACAGATCCCCCCCATAACAGTGTCCGTCATCCACAGATCCCCCCATAACAGTGTCCGTCATCCACAGATCCCCAGTAATAGTGCCACCCACAGACCACCATTAGTTCCAAACCCACCAAAAGCACACCTTTTGATTAAAAATATTTTTGTTGTAAATTGATCCACATTTCTTTCTTTATTCTCTTATACGTTAATAAGGATACAGTGTTATGCAGAGGTGTACTTATTAATTATAACAATTTTATAGACAAATGATACTATTTACAGTCGTGCGGGGGGCGCAAAATGTTTTCTTCTTCCTAGGGGGGGCATGACAGAAAATAATTGAGAAGCACTGGCCTAGGCCCACAGGAGCCTATAAATAGCCTAGTAACCATCCAGCCTGGGCTCACAGGTGCAAGTAAGTAGCCGTGTAATCAGCCTCCCCTCCCACAAATACAGCAAAGTTCTTTGCTTAATACAAAGCAATAATCAGTCGGGCTTAGATGATTACCTTGGTCAGGCAGGCCAAGCAGGAAGAAGCACCAGTACGGCAACGGCCGGATGCAATAATCAAAATCGTGATTTCAAAATATTTTTTCGGATAATATTCTATTTATTATATTCGCTATCGCTATCCCTATTTTAAATAAAGCGAGAAACGTAAACGTGTGTGAAAAAGCGTCTGACGTAATATACATTATTCAAACTGCCCAGTGACTGTGACCAGTGTGAACTCCCCCTCATCAATCATCAATTCATCACTAGTTGAACTTGACAAGTGAATGAATACAATGACTACTGGATGTACGTCAAAGTTCAGACACATATTTGAGAGAGATGAGGACAACATCATATTAACTGTAAGTAATATTCTATTAAAGCATATATGTTGTTTTTGTACATATTGCATGCAGCATAATGGTTGTTTGGTAGATCACGAATTCTGAAAAATTCGTAGATGCAATTATTATCTATATTGATACGATTTTTTTTTTTTTGTCTGAAATTGAATTCAACACATTTTAACTGGTTATAGCAGTGATAGCGAACCTTTTAGAGACTGAGTGCCCAAACCGCAACCCAAAACCCAAAGTGTCAACACTGAAATTTAACCCGAATACCAATATAGTATATCTTCCATGTACTTTATCATTTAGCTATAATAGCCTGCCTACATTTAATGCGATGCCTCTGTTGTTCATGGCATGCTCTGCGCTGATGAATGGCAGGAGAAGTTTAAGGCATATTTTTACACCATAGACTTTTTACGGGGTGCGGGTGCCCACATAGAGGGCTCTGAGTGCCGCCTCTGGCACCCGTGCCATAGGTTCGCCACCACTGGGTTAGAGTATACATTACGAATTGGTGAAATTAGCATTCTTGTTTCCTCGGCGCACGATGTTAGTAGCATGTATGTATGGTCCATGGTAAAACTCTATCACATGCACATAGCACATAAATTTTCCTGCCACTAAATATATACCACACACTATATAACACACATGCAAAATATATAGAGATTCTATTTTATGACCAAGAGCTTTCTTAGTCTGAATGTAAGGTTTTGCCGCTTCATTTTGCGTTACACAGGGTGCACCCCGGCGAGGCGAATCAGCTATACAACACATACGATACTGTGCCTTAACAAGACAGGTACATCTCAGCTTACTTGGGCAATATCTGATTTGTCAGAGCTGAACACATAGAATTACAATAGAATCAGGATTCTTAACAGTAACATGAAAATTTAAATTTGGCTTTCAATTATAATTTTTTGGGATATATGTTTAATATGTGGTATACTAAAATACCAATTGGAAATAGTACTGTCTCTTCAATCAGATTTATATGCAAAATATCGAGTGTGCCATGAAATACCAGCCATCCTCAAAAAATGGTGTGACCTCAAGCGCCAACACTATGATCGAGTAGTAGAGTATAGTTCAAGATTATGCCCAGGTACAATGCTTACATGAATTTGGTCCCTCTCTCTACAACACTCTGTAATGTATATATACAGTAATGCTGCTAATCCGTACAGATGTAGTAGGGTTAACATACTACCTCTTAAAGGGGTTGTCCAGGTTCAGAGCTGAACCTGGACATCCCTCCATTTTCACCCCGGCAGCCCCCCTAACATGAGCATCGGAGCAGTTCATGCTCCGATGCTCTCCTTTGCCCTGCGCTAATCGCGCAGGGCAAAGGCATTTTTCTGAGTTCCGGTGACGTACCGGGGCTCTCTATGGGGCTGACAGGAACCCCGGTGACGTCACCGGCACTGATGGGCGGGATTTGGCTCTGCCCTAGCCAGTAAAACGGCTAGGGCAGAGCTAAAGCCCGCCCCTCAGAGCCGGTGACGTCACCGAACACACTGCTGGGCGGAAGTTACCGCCCGGCAGTGTGTTATTGTAAACACAAGAGCCTGTGCCCTGTGCGATCTAGCGCAGGGCACGGGAGCGCATCGGAGCATGAGATGCTCCGATGCCAGGCTCAGGAGGGCTGCCGGGGTGAAAATAAGGGTATGTCCGGGTTCAGCTCTGAACCCGGACAACCCCTTTAACTCAAATTTATTAACTCATCACGTTTACTTGAAACAAAATCCATCAAAAAAAAAATAATCTTGACGCATAACATTTCATTTAGCATGTGTGTTAACTTTACCACATCCGTATTTTATCATTTTACAAATGATTATTTAATACCAGTTTTGACATGTACAAAATCATCCGGTTACGTCATACATCTCTCCCTCGCTGTGATTGTATACTGTAGGAAGGTGCAGGGGTCCGTCATTGATGGAAGGTACGTGTCACTGAGGTTTCTGGCTGACACAGTGTTTTTAATTAGTGTGGCTGTAAAGCCGATCCGGGAAGGTTCTTATTGGGAGCAGCCAAAGAGCAGGGTGGGTGGCTGTTCTCCACATTCCAGGCCAGGTTTTGGGCTGGGAATAAAAACCCAGCCAGCAGTCACAGCTGTGTGTGGCTTGCCCTGCATTTTCATAGTGGAGCTGTGAAGCACTGTGGTCATGGGTTCCAACCAGTTGGTAGCGTGCTGGAGAGCCGCACGCTGAAAATCAGGCGCCCTAAAGCCTGCTGTGGACGGCTGTGGATTGCCATGGACAAAACAGTCCGCCAGGTGACACGTTTGTGCTGTGGACTTTTAAGTGGTGTAAATTAACACCAGGACTCTGCACAGTGTTGTTTTTGCTTTATTGCTTTTTGTGTGAATAAACATTGAGCTTTTGCTTTATTACTGTGTTCTTGCCTCTGTACTGCGTCCGCTTACCCTGCCTACCAGAGCAAATCCCTACAATACATATATAGAGTTATACAAACAGTGCGGTACCAACGTAATTTGCATGGGATTACAGAGTATATATACAGTATATATACATACACACACACACACACACACCAGTAAATTCACCTCATAAACTAATAATTCAATGATATATGAGAGGTTAAGATTTTAATAGGGGGAAGGTATGGGAGATCAGACATTAGTGATGTAAACTGTTGATTTTACATGGAAGACTAACATTAACTGCTGAATAGACCTGCGATAAACTGTGGATAAATAGAATTTATCAATCAAGTCCGATCACCTATCGGCAAGCGAGTTTAACCCTCCTTCTAAGTGACTGTAACAACTAAGTCAACAGGGAGGGAGGGCGGGCAGGCTGCAGATCATGAATATTTGGATTGGCAGACAATATACTGCTGGCAGCCACCAAAAGTAACGTACCCAACATAACACCATCCAATAACCCCATATCTAATTGCAGAACTGCTGTTTAGTTCCCCTAACCGTCAATTACCTAGCCACAATACCCTATAGCACACTCTCCTAACAAATCCCCTGTTATCTCATCGTACCTTGTAACTTCGACTAGTTCTACCCATCTATAACACTTGTTTTGGCATATTATAAAACCACAATTGGAGGAAAATACACCATGTGGATAATCATAATCCCAAGCAGATCAATACATCTCAGAATTTCTTGATCTATTACTTTGTTATGAATTCAGAGTTTTTGGTCTAAATTCTTAACATTGTGTGATTATTTACAGGGCTTCCCGTTCCATCGACAAAACGCTGAACACCCAAAAGGCCTGTTCTGAACGTGGTGGAGGTGTCGATGGATGAAGAGTCGGAGGAGCAGTCGGAGGGAGAGCAGGCCGGACCCTCTGCAAATGTCTTGGCCACTTCCCCCCGATGTCTGCACTTCCCCCCCTGATGCATGCACAATGGTGGAAGTCGAGGCGGAGGAGGCCGGACCTTCTGATCCACCAAAATCTATCCACCCAGGTCAAGAAGAAGAGGAGGAGGGAGAGGTGGTCTACACTTCCAACCAGGAGGGTAAATATGTGCACACATCAAAATAATTCTGTATAAAAAAGGTGTTCACATGCATCACATGATGCCCCCACCCCCTTCAACTCTGGAGCTAAAATGCACATGTGTAAGAAATCTAAACTATAGCCGACCTTAATTAACATGGCTGCCTGTTTACCTGAGCAGCCTTTGCACCCCGGTTAGCAAGCGACAAGGCCTGGGGCCCGGGGGTTTATTGTTACATAATAGTACGTCCCTGTGCGTCCAGTCTCTTCCCGCTGCGGCTTACTAGTAAATTGGCTGGTTGCTAATTGTTTATAAGTTACTACAATGAGGGGGTCAACATAAACTACCTTACTATAAAGAATCAGAAATGCACCCTTCCATTAGGCGCACGACCGTTGTTTAGGTCCACATCCGAGACACAGTTTTTACAGCTTGGATATGAACCCATTCAATTCCATGGTGCAGAAAAAGATGCGGTCTGCAATCCGTGTGCTGTCCCAATCCATAGCTCCATTATGTGGTGCCTAGAAAAAATATTATCAGTCCTATTGTTGTCCGTTTTGCAGACAAGAATATGCAGTTATTGAAATGCCTGCCTGGGCAGTTACGCTAATTGCATAACGCACAGGGAAGCCTTACGAGTTTTTCAGATACACCATTTACGCGCCATGCAAATCACACAATGGTCTTGTGCATGTAGCCTAAGGCCCCTTGTACATGATTGTATGCCCTCCGAGACATACGGTCCATGAGCATGCCATATGTCCCTGAGCGGCATACATCGTGCGCACAGGAGCGCGCAGCATCATAGGTTACTATGCCAATAATATATATTAACCATGGGTTACTATTGATGCTGTGTGCATCGGCCACCCACGGGATAATTGTCCTGCACTCATATGAGCACAGGACTATAGTTCCACGGGTGGCCGATGCGGAGCGTATCATAGTAACCTCTGCTGCTGTGCGCTCCCATGTGCAGGATGTAGTATGCCGCTCCGGAACATATGGCATGCTCATGAACCGTATGTCTCAAAAGGCATACGGTTGTGTGCAAGTGGCGTAAATGTCTAAAGTAGCTAAAAAATATAAACTACCCCAAAAAATTACATTAAACTGTATCCGAACTATCGCTAATCCAAAAAACACTACAATAACGATAAACATGTGTAACTTCTGTATTTAGATGTAAATCTGAAGTGTTTATACACCTACTCCACACAATGCACTAAATGACTGCTAAACTAAATTGCATTAATATTTTCTTTTCTTTTAAACATGGAACGCGTCGTGTGTAGCTAATTTTGTACTTCTTTTTCTTGTTGTTTAAAAAAGGGTAAAAAAATGTCAAATAGTGTATTTTTTTCATGTTAGCCCATTCCTGCTGCACACTTACAACATGATGCTGTCAGAGGTGTCTTGGTATATTTTTGGTGTTGTCCTGGTCTGGTGGGGGTCCATTCCTGGGAACACATTCCTGCTGCACACTTCGAACCTGCTGCTGGCTGTCATGCTGAGTTAGGCCGAGCTATGTGGAGGCCTTATACTGGACCCTTAACATATACTTGCTGCTGATGCTGCAGTCTGTCCTGACCCTGATGACCTATGTGTGAGCCTTATACTCCACCATTACCAATACTTGCTGTTGTAGGTCCTGACACTGCTGAGTTATGTGTGTGCCTTATACTAGAGTGTTACCATTTGCCTACTTCTGTCTGTCCTGATCCAGATGAGTTTGACCCTGGACTAAAGTGGCCTTACATTTTCAAAAATAAAACAGGTATTTATTGCCTACAAAAACGTAAAAATGGCCTCTAAGGTAACTTTCTTGGCTGAGAAAATAGTTCTTCCATTTTTTTTATGCAGATAAGGTGTTTTTTGTCCATTTCACAGATATTTAAATTAACTTGATACTGCAGCTTTTTTAATTCAATCATATCAAGTCTGTGTTCGTCCTTCATTTCTTCAAAATGCTTCATGCACTTTTTTACTACTGAAATAGAAAAATAAAAAAGGCAGTTCAGGTTACTTTCAAGACAATTATCGCTTTGTGTGCAGTATGTGTTTAAATACTACAGATTTACATCTAAATTCAGTAAGTCTAGAGCTTTATGTTAATTATAAATTGGTTTGCTTAGTGATAGTTTGGATAGAGTATAATGTTATTTATTTGATTATGTAATAGTTTTTCACTATTTTGCAGACTAGGTTTTCCTTAGTTTTAATTTTTCTATTTCACTAGTTTTTGTTGTCCCTGCATTGTTGCCACTTTTAAGCATTTCACAGCTGGCCATTAAGAGTAGGCCTCAGCGGGTCGTGACTTCATGCAAAGGGACAGTGTATTACGGACCAACAGATACCCTGCCCCCAGGCATAAAATTTTGTGATCTGGGGTGCAAATGCTGCTCAGCTAAACAGGCAGCCATGTTAACTAAGGGCTGCTAATTTGTCGGTTTACGTACACATGTGCATTGCAGTGCCGGAGAAGCAGGGTGGTGGGGGCTTTGTGGGATGGTTGGAAATATGTTATGTATACCAAATTATAGGAATGTGTGCACATATTTACCCTCCTGGCGGAGGTGTAGGTCACCTGGTCCCCCTCCTCTTCTGCAGCTGGGGGGTCTGAATCCTGGGTTTGGGAGGGTCCGGCTTCCTCCGCCTCAACCGCCACTGTTCCAGCAACATCTTTTGATGGTCCAGGCCACTCTGGATCCGCCTGCTCCTCCACCACCTCCTCCTCTTCCTCCATGGAGTCCTATGGCTCCTCCACCACTTCCTCCTCTTCCTCCATGGAGTCATCTGGCTCCTCGACAACCCCGAGGTTTGCGAGTTGTTTTACTTTTGGAACGACTTGACCTGTAATTACACATTTTTAAGAATTAAGTTAAACTAATCAGAAATCATAACAAAGTTAAAGATACAGAAATTCCTATATGACGGGATCTGCATGGGATTATGAATATCCCAACGGTGCATTTGCCTCATTTTGGGTTGAAATAACATGCCAAAACCAGTGTTACAGATGTGTAAAGCATGACTACGTTACAAGGTAGGATGAGGTAGAGATGTATGATGTTACCATCCCCGGATCAATTTGTACATGTCACACCAGGTAATATGTAATCATTCTACTACATCACTAGGATGTAGTAGAGTTTACACACATGCTTTATAAATGTGTTATGTAAAATAAATGCAAAAAAATGCGTAAAGCTATTTCAAATTTGTTTTTGTTGCTAGATAGCGCAATGAGTTAAGACATTTCAGTTAAGAGGTTGTGTTAACTCTGCTACATCTGTACTGATTAGCTTAGCAGCAGAACTGAATATATACATTACAGAGTGTTATAGAGATCACATGGCATGTCATCCATGCGCATGGGGCGCTCTGACGTCATTCTGGAGCCGCACGGACTGTAAGTATACTGCTCCCCCGCTCCCCACTACTATTATGGCAACCAGGACTTTAATAGCGTCCTTGCTGCCATAGCAACACTGAACGCATTTTGAAGACGGATCCGTCTTCAAATGCTTTCAGTTCACTTGCGTTTTTCCGGATCCGGCGTGTAATTCCGGCAAGTGGAGTACACGCCGGATCCGGACAACGCAAGTGTGAAAGAGCCCTAAGCTGACTTCCCAAAAATTGGACATATATATATTTTGTGAGATGCTATATAGTGTGTGGTTTACAGTGTGTGCCATGTAAATTGATGTGCTATGTGCATGTGACAGATGTTTCTATGCTGTACGTACATACATGCTACAGACATAGTGCTGTCCGGACTGAAAATGCGGTCATGTGAATGGCCTAATTCACAAATCCTTGTTTTCACAGTGACCATCGGTCAGTGAAAAAACTTTGGATACATGCAGCACTTTAGTCTATGTTTTTGACCAAATACAACCATACAAGTCTATGGGTCCATGGAAACCACCGACAGATCACGGATGGCATTCCAGAAGTCCTCTTTTCAAAATAGCAGTGCACATGGCAAATCGATGCTAAAAAATACAATGAATGGGATAAAAATGTCCATCTTCATGGATTAAACTATTGCCATTTTTACATACACTACGTGCAGAATTATTAGGCAAATGAGTATTTTGACCACATCATCCTCTTTATGCTCTTACTCCAAGCTGTATAGGCTCGAAAGCCTACTACCAATTAAGCATATTAGGTGATGTGCATCTCTGTAATGAGAAGGGGTGTGGTCTAATGACATCAACACCCTATATCAGGTGTGCATAATTATTAGGCAACTTTCTTTCCTTTGGCAAAATGGGTCAAAAGAAGGACTTGACAGGCTCAGAAAAGTCAAAAATAGTGAGATATCTTGCAGAGGGATGCAGCACTCTTAAAATTGCAAAGCTTCTGAAGCGTGATCATCGAACAATCAAGCGTTTCATTCAAAATAGTCAACAGGGTCGCAAGAAGCGTGTGGAAAAACCAAGGCGCAAAATAACTGCCCATGAACTGAGAAAAGTCAAGCGTGCAGCTGCCAAGATGCCACTTGCCACCAGTTTGGCCATATTTCAGAGCTGCAACATCACTGGAGTGCCCAAAAGCACAAGGTGTGCAATACTCAGAGACATGGCCAAGGTAAGAAAGGCTGAAAGACGACCACCACTGAACAAGACACACAAGCTGAAACGTCAAGACTGGGCCAAGAAATATCTCAAGACTGATTTTTCTAAGGTTTTATGGACTGATGAAATGAGAGTGAGTCTTGATGGGCCAGATGGCTGGATTGGTAAAGGGCAGAGAGCTCCAGTCCGACTCAGACGCCAGCAAGGTGGAGGTGGAGTACTGGTTTGGGCTGGTATCATCAAAGATTAGCTTGTGGGGCCTTTTTGGGTTGAGGATGGAGTCAAGCTCAACTCCCAGTCCTACTGCCAGTTTCTGGAAGACACCTTATTCAAGCAGTGGTACAGGAAGAAGTCTGCAAGGTAAGAAAAACATGATTTTCATGCAGGACAATGCTCCATCACACGCGTCCAAGTACTCCACAGCGTGGCTGGCAAGAAAGGGTATAAAATAAGAAAATCTAATGACATGGCCTCCTTGTTCACCTGATCTGAACCCCATTGAGAACCTGTGGTCCATCATCAAATGTGAGATTTACAAGGAGGGAAAGCAGTACACCTCTCTGAACAGTGTCTGGGAGGCTGTGGTTGCTGCTGCACGCAATGTTGATGGTGAACAGATCAAAACACTGACAGAATCCATGGATGGCAGGCTTTTGAGTGTCCTTGCAAAGAAAGGTGGCTATATTGGTCACTGATTTGTTTTTGTTTTGTTTTTGAATGTCAGAAATGTATATTTGTGAATGTTGAGATGTTATATTGGTTTCACTGGTAAAAATAAATAATTGAAATGGGTATATATTTGTTTTTTGTTAAGTTGCCTAATAATTATGTACAGTAATAGTCACCTGCACACACAGATATCCCCCTAAAATAGCTAAAACTAAAAACAAACTAAAAACTACTTCCAAAAATATTCAGCTTTGATATTAATGAGTTTTTTGGGTTCATTGAGAACATGGTTGTTGTTCAATAATAAAATTAATCCTCAAAAATACAACTTGCCTAATAATTCTGCACTCCCTGTATATGACAAACAGACGTGTGACTAAGGCCTAACTCATGATGGAACTTATGCCAGCCGTCAGTCCTGCAATGTTTTTATTACAGTGGTGGTGTATACAGCAGACTGCATTTTATTACATAGTAAGAATAAAATAAAAAATAAACTTTTTCATTAATTTACACTCTGTGTGAATTCTGCCGAAGGGTACTTTTACACTTGTTGTTAACCCTGTCGGATCCGTCCTGCCGCTATGTCGCCGCGACGCCGGACTGCTACTCTGTCCCCATTGACTATAATGGGGGCAGAGCTACGGCGCAGCACGGCAGTGCACGGGGAGAAATCGCCGGACTAAAAAGTCAGACATGCAGTACTTTTAGGCCTATTGCACACAACCGTATGGCTTTTTCAGTGTTTTGGGGTCTGTTTTTCACGGATCCATTGTTCTGTTTTCTGTTTCCGTTGTGTTTCTGTTTCGTTTTTCCGTATGGCATATACAGTATACAGTAATTACATAGAAAAAAATTGGGCTGGGCATAACATTTTTAATAGATGGTTCCGCAAAAACGGAAAGGATACAGAAGATATACGGATGCATTTCTATCTTTCAACGGAACGGAAAAACGGAAACGGAATGCATACGTAATAAATTCCGTTTTCTTTTTGCAGACCCATTGAAATCGATGGTTTCATATACGGACCGCATACGGGACGCAAAAAACGGCCCGTATACGGGAACAAAGACGGTTGTGTGCATGAGGCCTTAGTCCGGTGTTCTCTCGCCGTGCACTGCCGTGCTGCACCGCAGCTCCGCCCCCCCGTCCCCATTATAGTCAATGGGGACGGAGCCGCAGTCCGGCAGCACAGTGACTAGCAGAAGAACGGATCCAACAGGGTGAACAGCCTATCAGATCCGTCCTGCCACAAGTGTAAAAGTAGAACACAACACAGGCAGCAGCTTTTATAGCGTTTTTTTGTAGTGTGACCTACGCAGGATCAGTACACCCTGAGCTGATATAAGGGATAATGTAATGTATTGTTGAGTGCAAATATTCAAATAGTATATCTATTTTTAACAGTCACACAAACAGTGCTGTTCATATTGGGAAAAATAAAAAAATCGGATAGCTATAGATAATAATCGCACACACGAACATTTTTAAAAACTACAAAAAAATACAAAATTGTTCTTTCAAGCATGCAATATTATTTTTAAAATAGGGCCTAAATGCAATGTTACTTACAGTTATCAGGATTTCTTCCTCTTCGGGTTTGAAGGAATTACGCACCATTTTTTCGCATCCCTGATGAGATTCTTCAATGGCCAACTTCAAACAACAACCCTTATACTCTCGCGTACTTACATACACAATCATGTGATCGGGTACTAAACGCGATCATTTGCCTCCCGATTTTCAAATGAAAATCGCGTTCACAAGAAAACGCAAATTCCATTTTAAAATTGGATTTGGGCTAAGAAAGACGATGATGAATATTCTAAAAAACGAATACATAGCACGATATCGAATATATTCGTATTTTAGAATATTCGTCTTAGTTATTCGACGTCGGCACACTACGCCCCAACAAGAGTCCCGGCCGTCACCATGGGAACGCCCGGTGGTTAGAATATACCATCGGATATGAGTTTTCAGTATTTGACTCAGATCTGGTACAAAAAAGACGAATATTCTACAATACGAATATATTTGATATATTGCTATATATATATATATATATATATTTTTTAGAATATTTGCCATTTTTAATCATCCATCACAGTCATGAATCTAACAATATACCATCGGATCTAAGTTTCCAGTATATCTGACTCAGATCCGATGTTATAAAAAAAATAAAAAATTCTGAAATATGAATACATTGCTTGCAATGCTTATGCTTATATATATTCGTTTATTAGAATATTCAGCATTTTTTCAAATCTAAAGTCATGATTCCTCCCTGCTTAAGTTGCTTGTGGGTCAAGACTTATTGACCCACAAGCAACTTAAGCAGGGAGGAATCATGACTTTAGATTTTCTTTTTATGATGAATATTTGATATAGCGAATATATAGCACTGTATTCGTTATATTCGCGAATTATCGAAGTTGCGATATTCGCCATTAATATTCACGCTCAACACTAGTAATTATGCTTGCCAGCAGCTTACCTACTTTTTCCCCTCCACAAAAGACTAGTGATGGGCATGCACCAAAGTATTCGAGTTCTCAGCCCGAACACATTGCTATATTTGTGTGCTCAGCTGAGCACCCGAGTATAATGGAAGTCACTGGGAGACAACCAGGCACCCCCTGCTCGGAAGAGAAGAGGGTGTCTGGTTCATAAAAAAAGGTTAGAAATTGATGGAAACCCCATCAAAAAGAATTGGCAACAGCATTAAGAGGATGGCTGGATGTGTCTTATTATGGATATGCACCTGTGATTTCTGAAGGTTCTAGTCTAAATTTTCTTGTAAGACAAATATTCTTGTCAGAAGACTATGAAACCAATAGAGGGCACTATCGAGTTATGAACAGCGCCCTCTATTGGTTTCACAGTCTTATGAAAAGACAAATATTCTTGTTATAGTCTGGTTTCATATTCATCTGACAAGAATATTAGACTGAGTCTTATGACAAGCTTATTAGTGTAGCCTTTTGCATGGAAAATTTGCGATTAGAATATTTGCGATCTACACTAACATGATATCTGACACTGGGAAAGCTAGCTAATAACTCAGTGATAAAATCTGACACTGGGAAAGCTGGGCAATAACTCACAATCTACACTGAGTTATTACCCAGCTTTTCTAGTGTCAGATATTATCACTGACTTACTACATAATTATTACATAATATTCGCTATATTGCTATATATTCGTTTTTTAGAATATTGGTAAAGGCAGATTCTGCTCATTTGCATGTCTTTTCCATATGCCCATGTTTATGCAAATTAGTTTTTACATAACTGTATAGAAAGGTTATTGAATATTATGTTAGGACAAACGGAAAACTTTTTGTCGCCCTAATGATATTGATCTAGGTGTGCAGATCCACCCATCCCATCCAACAGATGCAAAATAACTTTGAGGTTTACTGGTTCACAGATGAGGACTTGTTTGGAATATCTCATAGTGCACAAGGCTGCCATTGTAAGGTATGCTGGCTGTTATCTGTCTCATGGATAGATTGATTCCTTGCACATACCTGGCTTTTGGCATATAGCCTTTGTGTAGTTGTCTATTGTATGGCATACATAATAGGAGTCTAAGACACATCCAGCTATCCTCTTAATGCTGTTGTCAAGCCATTTTGATGGGGTTTACATCAATTTCTAACCATTTTTTATGAACCAGACACCCACTTCTCTTCCAAGCAGGGGGTGCCTGGGGTCCTCCCATTGACTTTAATTGTATTAAATTGTATTCGAGCACCCGAATTATTCGGCCGAGCACTCGGATCTGCCGAGCATAGCGATGATCGAGCCGAACGTCTGTTTGGCCGAGCATGCTCGCTTTTTTACCAATTTCTCATGTTTTCCAATGAGGGGTCTTCTGCACAGAGTTTTTGGGCATCCAATAATTTCTGTTCTAAACTCAGAGTTCTATCATTTACTATTTTTTTTCCAGTTAATTACTTTCTTATATAATATTACCCTCAGGAATGCCTTTGCAGCATCCCAAATCCATTGCTTATTAGCTGAATCTCTATTTATAGGGGGGAAAAACATCAATTCCTCCTTAATAAAGTTTTTATCCTTTAACAAATTAAACCAGTGAGAATTAAATGTAAAAACCCTTGAGATCAGTTTTTTCAAGGACCCAAGCTCCATTACAATTGCGCAATGATCTGACATAAACATAGGAACATACTTAACACTAATTTCATTCAATTCAAGCAATTTCCCGTTACTAAGGATCGCATCTATCCTAGACCAGGACTGGTGCGTCCTTGAGTAGCAGGAAAATGCCTTTTCTTCAGGGTTATGTAATCGCCATATATCTATCCAACCAAAATCTAGTAACAACCTGGCAAAGTTAGTATTGTAATGTAAGACTTTACCCTTAGTCTATCTACACTTGGGTCCATCACTGTATTATAGTCCCCCGCCTCCAATAATACACAATTATGTCTTTCATTTAAAAAAATCGTATAACATGTTAGGTTTATACGGAGGTGGTATATATACACTCACCTAAAGAATTATTAGGAACACCTGTTCTATTTCTCATTAATGCGATTATCTAGTCAACCAATCACATGGCAGTTGCTTCAATGCATGAAGGGTTGTGGTCCTGGTCAAGACAATCTCCTGAACTCCAAACTGAATGTCAGAATGGGAAAGAAAGGTGGGCTACAACAGCAGAAGACCCCACCGGGTACCACTCATCTCCACTACAAATAGTAAAAAGAGGCTACAATTTGTACGAGCTCACCAAAATTGGACTGTTGAAGACTGGAAAAATGTTGCCTGGTCTGATGAGTCTCAATTTCTGTTGAGACATTCAAATGGTAGAGTCCGAATTTGGCGTGAACAGAATGCGAACATGTATTCATCATGCCTTTTTACCACTGTGCAGGCTGGTGGTGATGGTGTAATGGTGTGGGGGATGGTGGGGCACACTTTAGGCCCCTTAGTGCCAATTGGCCATTGTTTAAATGCCACGGGCTACCTGAGCATTGTTTCTGACCATGTCCATCCCTTCATGACCACCATGTACCCATCCTCAGGATAATGCACCATGTCACAAGGCTCGAATCATTTCAAATTGGTTTCTTGAACACGACAATGAGTTTACTGTACTAAAATGGCCCTCATAGTCACCAGATCTCAACCCAATAGAGCATCTTTGGGATGTGGTGGAACGGGAGCTTCGTGCCCTGGATGTGCATCCCTCAAATCTCCATCAACTGCAAGATGCTATCCTATCAATATGGGCCAACATTTCTAAAGAATGCTATCAGCACTTTGTTGAATCAATGCCACGTAGAATTAAGGCAGTTCTGAAGGCAAAAGGGGGTCCAACACCATATTAGTATGGTGTTCCTAATAATTCTTTAGGTGAGTGTATATTTGCTATTACCATCAATAAATTATTAACTCTACAATGTGAGAAGAGATATCTGCCACCACCATCTGCCTTATATGAAATAAACTCAAAATTTACTTTATTGTGTACTAATATAGAAACTCCCCTTGAGTATGATGTATATACTGAATGATAACTTGGTCCGATCCATCTTTTATCTAAACAATTTACCAATTCTTTATCCATATGTGTTTTCTGAAGGCAGATGATGGCTGGCAAATACCTCCCCAACCAATCAAAAATAGCAAATCTTTGCAATATTTTTTTTTAACCCACGTACACTCACAGAAATGACTCTTATCATTAAAAGAAAAAAAACAAGAAAAAAAACGTCTCTTGGGAAAACCTCATCCCACCCGCCAACCAATGCCCCCATTTTGCTCCCTATTCTATACAAACAGAGAGCACTATTAACATGCATGGTAAACTCCATATACCCCCCCTCCCCACCTCAGAGTATAACATCAAATACTATTTTTCATGCAGGCCCTTTCAATCTGCCCATTCACATGGTTTTTCAGGGGACTGAAAAAATACGGTTTTGTCCTGGTACTACCCGAAGTTTAGCTGGAAAATCACAACTAAATTTTACCCCTGCCTGCCTCAATCTTTTTATTCCATTATATTTTTTCCTTTGAACACTGGTAGCCATTGAAAAATCCGGGTGCACACTTGTTTTTGTCCCATCTATTTGAAATTTCTCAGAGGCTCTTACAAACCAGGAAGAACAAGCCGTCGTCTCACACACGCGGTGTCTCTCTCCTGGCTCTCTCCTTCACATGCGGCTTGCACACTCAAATCCTGGAGGTGAGGGGGGTGGAGCTAGCGTCACACGTCAGACGCAGCCATGCGCACCCTGACAGTTGTTAGGGTCTAGGGATAAAAGTTTAAGGAGGCTTTAGAAAGTTAAAGCTGTCCAGGGACATATTTTCGCAGTTTCATTCATCTCTGTGGTCTGTCAGACTGTGCCTGAGGCTGTCATAAGAGAAAAAAGAAGATTCAATGGGATGCTCCATTATGATCATTTTCTTTTCCCCACAGATATGAAATGCCAGATGTGCCTGGTAGCCACTTATAATGGTGGCACGGCTGCTGCTCTCCAGCTGGTAGGCATAGCCGCTGCCTTGCTCACCCACTCCACAGCTTTAGGGCTCTGTCAGCCCTCTCCCTGCTCGGCAGTCCCAGCCGCCAGAGTAAAGATGTTCCTTCCTTGAAGACTAAGGCCTGCTTCCTGACAACAATGCCCTTCTGACCATAGGGTTGTAATGGCCGGGGATGCAAGTTGTTTTGATGGCACTGAGTAAATGGCAGATGGAGACAAGCAAATACTCTGCAGCAAAACAACACAAATTTATAGGTACATGCATATAATCACTCATCAGGAGGGCGCATCACTTTTAACGTTGCATCATAAAACATATTTATAGTATCTTCAAGGTACAGTACTCTACATGTCTCTGCAAGTCTCTTAAAAGGACTCATCAAGCATAGCGGTTCCCATGGAGAGGCATTATCTCTTTAAATATATAAAAATATTAAAAAATTGGCTGGGGAAGATTAGGGTGTACGCATTGGCCTTTAAGAGCCAGAGAGAGAGTGTGCATGCCCTGTAAGATGGTGGATAAGCACACCCACTTTGGAAGAGAACTCCCTTCTGAAGTCTGAGTGATATATCTTATTCAGTGTTGCACTGCTAGGAGTGGAAAGTGTCTGCCCTGCTCAATCTAATATTCATAGACCGTGGTGGTAATATCCAGAGACTAGATGGAGCTATTAGGCAACAAAAGCACTACTCTATGCAACGCGAGTACAGGACAATAAGCTCCTCACATTTGTTGGCAAGAGAAGAGGATTGACTATGATAAGAAGTACTGTAGGGAGCCATCTTGGAGAAGGGCGCATGCCCTAGTAAAGCTTCCACCCCCCTTCAAAGGATGCAGTTTTTTAGGCATACTGCAGTAGGAGACATGCTGAGGGTTCTCAAGTCCTAAGGGAGCAGAGACAGAGGACACTGTTCCCCATGGTGCAGTAGCACCGAATGATGTGCTCATTCCCCTGCTAAGTTTACACTGAACTAAGGCATAAGTTGCTAATATGATCATAGGCTCTTAATGAGGAGGCCTGAAATAGAGTTTCTGGCTAGAGATGAGTAGCAGTTCCAAATGAATAGTGCAATAATTGAGGAAGCTACTGATAAGCCGTGGGATCTCCAACATAACAAGGTGGTAGTGGCAGGTGCAATTCGGTACCACCAAAATGTGAGACAGGCAATGGCCTATGGTGCTAGGACCTGCAGCTTGAAGAGATCGAGCTGGAGCAGAGACAGCCTTAGATTCCAGGTATGTTGTAATGGCTGGATCCAATTGGACTTTTTGCTTTACATTCGGAGGATGTGAACACAGATGGGATCCGTGCAGAGCAGGTCAGCAGACCTAACCACCTGAGAGCCAGGACTTCGTTCTACTTTAATGTTGTAATGGTATCCATGAATTGTAGAAGTTGCTGCTGGTGTCTCTGCTGAGTATTAAGCTTCTTGAGTTAATCATATATCCCCAACTTGGAGTGCCAGCGGGGTTCATGGCCTCAGCAAACTGTACTCAGTAGGTGTGGATACACTGAATGGATTTGACTTAGGGCTGCTTCTAAGGGCATTTTCTAAGGGGCATCCCTTGTTTTTTACTACTTCACCCCTATGCAGAGATCTGGACTTTGCTGCAGGAAAATCACCAGGCCTCTAATTCTCTGACTCATGCTAGTTAAGAGGCAGTCCTGTTTGGCACCAGGAGATGTGGCCTAAGAATGTGGTCAGTGGCCAAGGCAAGGTCAAGAGAGACAGAGTTTGTTAAATCTGGTAAACAGGCAATTGGCCATGGCAGGCAAAATAAAGTTAATATGGAAGTCAGTCATGAGTCAGTAGTCAGGACAGACAATCCAGTAAACAGGCAGAGGTCATGCATGGGCAGTCAGAACATTACTATAGAGCGGATTCGCAGGACTAGACATGTGGCTCCTTAGACTCAACAGGATTCTGAGATGTACATCTGGTACAGGACATAATTATTAAAGTGTAATTCCCCTTTAAAATTGATAAGTAGTGTCATTAACACAATATAGAAAATTGTGTTCACTTCAAACATGTCTATATTTAACTTTTTACCTAGATGGTTAATTATTTATATTTTTCTAACTATGTTCTAATGCATTAATGTAAGTAAGAATCTTTTCTTGATCACCATGGCATGATTAGCATATTTAAATGCATCTTCCCACTATCATCCATTATCTTTAACATTTCAGAAAAGCTTTGAAAGACATAATAATATCAGCGGTGCTAAAAAAAAACATCTTTCTAAGTGCTGTGGGAATACTTCTTGGGGGGAAAAAATAACATGTATACAACAAAACATGGCTATTAGCCCCAAGGTCCCTCTGGACTCAAATAATTAACTATTACAAACACTGGTCTGATTAGATAGAACATTATATTACAATAAAAGCCAGGCTATTCATTGTAAAGAATTCGTTCCAAATTATTATTTTCCAGTAAAATATAAATGAATATTATGGACTAAGTCACCAAACCATGGAGTGTTATATAATGGTATAACATAATAATGCATTGGAATTCTTTAAATTGTTAGAATTCTATGTTACAAAAATAATATGTACTGAATATGTTGTAAGGGGTTACACTCTCAGGCTGGGGGGCGATGACAGATTCTCTTGCAGACCACAGGGTTAAAGTCCAAATGCTGCTTTATTTATCACACTCCGGCAATACAGGCAACCCCCAGTTATAATTCACTGGGTAAGGTGAAGGACCAGCACCACAAAACATAAACCAAACTAAAATAAACACCTGCCCGTCTGGGCCCTGGCTAATACAGTGAAGATCCTAGCTCACCTATTGAACACAGGTCACACAGAGCACTCGGCTTCTCTAGCCAGCAGGGCAGCCAGCTTCCAAGGCTTTCTCTAGGCATTCCTCTCCTCAGACTGACAGCATAGACTGTGCTTTATTTCCCCTTGATGATCCCAGCTGGCTTCAGCTGGGATCCCTCAGTCTAGGGGAAAACCTGTCCTGGATTTTATTTACCTCACCCAGTTGAGGAATCTGGGTGGGATATACACCCCTTCCAGGACTTTACCATACACTTTTCTGTTCACCTTACCACATATCCCCCCCCCTCTTCTCCAGACTGGAGACTTAGCCAACAAGCAGTGTATCCTGGACAAAGCCTCCGCTGTTCCCCTGTAATTTCCCTGGCCTATGTTCAACCTTGAAATTAACATTTTGCAGGGAGAGAAACCACCTGGTCACTTCAGCAGGGGTAGGAAATTCCACTCGTTCCACTATGGCATCATTTTTCTCTGCTGGGGTCAACTTCCTACTTAGGTACATCACTGGGTGCTCCTCCCCATTTATCACTTGTGACAGGACCGCTCCCAAGCCTGTCTCAGATGCATCAGTCTGGACCAGAAACTCTTTTCTGAAATCCGGGGAAATGAGCACCGGCTGTTGACAGAGAGCGGACTTTAGCCTTTGAAAGGCCTTTTCTGCCTCTGGGGTCCACTTCACCATTACTGACTTAGGGCCTTTCGTTAAGTCAGTCAATGGTGTTGCCATCGAGGCAAAATTCGGTACGAATCGGCGGTAGTACCCTGTCCATGCCAAGGAAGGCCCTGACTTGTTTCTTCGTTAAGGGCCTAGGCCAGTCTTGTATCGCCTCTACTTTATTGATCTGGGGTTTAACCAACCCTTTACCAATAATGTAGCCCAGATATTTTGCTTCCTCTAGACCCACTGCACACTTCTCAGGGTTTATGGTTAGGCCAGCATCACTAATGGAGTCTATAACGGCCGGTACCTTCCAGAGGTGACTTCTCCAATCAGACAAAAAAATGACCACATCATCAAGGTAAGCGGCAGCATAGTCACAATGTGGCTTTAAGATCAGGTCCATCAACCTCTGAAATGTAGCAGCGGCTCCATGTAACCCGAACGGCATCACTGTGTACTGGAACAGCCCCTCTGGAGTGGAGAATGCCGTCTTTTCTTTTGCATCATCTGATAATGGTATCTGCCAATACCCTTTTGTAAGGTCAAGGGTCGTGATGTACCTTGCTTTCCCAAGCCTCTCGATTAGTTCATCTACTCTGGGCACGGAGTACGCATCGAACTTTGATACCTCATTTTGCTTCCGGAAATCATTACAAAATCTCCAAGTCCCATTAGGCTTCGGGATTAAGACAATAGGGCTTGACCACTCACTGGTAGATTCCTCAATGACCCCTAACTCAAGCATGCGCCTGACCTCAGAGGATACCGTTTTTCTGCGTGCTTATGGTATCCTGTAGGGCTTTAGAGTCACCTTACTGTGGGGTTCAGTTCTCACAGAATGTTCTATCAGGTGGGTACAGCCTGGTAGGTCAGAAAACCTTCCTCTATTTTTCTGTAGAAACTCCTTTACTTCTTGTTTCTGGGGTACTGACAATGCCTCACTAACTTTTACCGGAGGACTTGGTGGTGACACCTCCTTACTCATGGTCTGTGCGGCCACCAATGACTCCCAATCTTTCCATGGCTTAATCAGATTTATGTGGTAAATCTGGTAGGGTTTTCTCCTTCCTGGTTGGTGCACCTTATAGTTCACCTCGCCCACTTTTTCCACAACCTCGTAGGGATCCTGCCACTTTGCCAGAAACTTACTTTCTACAGTGGGAACTAGAATCAGGACCCTGTCCCCGGGATTAAAGTCTCTTACCTTGGCAGACCTGTTATAAATTTTGCTTTGAGCCTCCTGGGCTCTTTGCAGATGTTCTTTAACAATGGGCATTACTGTCACTATCCTGTCTTGCATGTCAGCCACATGTTCAATGACGCTCTTATAGGGAGTAGCCTCAGCCTCCCAGGTTTCTTTAGCTACATCGAGTAAACCCCTCGGGTGACGGCCATATAGCAACTCAAATGGTGAGAACCCTGTAGAAGCCTGAGGCACCTCCCTAACAGAGAACATAAGGTATGGCAGGAGGCAGTCCCAGTCCCGACCATCCTTTTCTACTACTTTTTTTAACATCTGTTTCAGCGTCTTGTTAAACCTCTCGACCAACCCATCTGTCTGTGGGTGGCACACCGAGGTATGTATCTGGGTGATTTTGAATAACTTGCACAACTCTTTCATGACCTTCGACATAAAGGGGGTACCCTGGTCCGTGAGAATTTCTTTAGGGATCCCTGTGCGGGAGAACATGAAAAATAATTCCCGGGCAATATTTTTGGACGCCATGTTTAGCAAGGGTACCGCTTCTGGGTATCGTGTGGCATAGTCCAACACAACCGAGATATACTGGTGCCCCCTAGCTGACTTAACAATGGGACCCACCAAGTCCATGGCAATTCTTTCAAAAGGTACCTCAATGATGGGAAGAGGCACCAAGGGACTCCGGAAATGTGAGGTCGGGGCACTTATCTGGCAGGTGGGGCAGGACTCGCAGTATATTTCCACTTCCTTGTATACTCCAGGCCAGAAAAATCTTTGCAGTACCCTCTCCTGTGTTTTGCTAACACCCAAATGACCCCCAAGTACGTGGTTATGTGCAAGATCTAGTACCTATACGTCTATAGGGTTTTGGCACCAGAAGCTGCTCCACAATTTCATTGTTGCATTTATTAACTCGATGCAGCAGGTTTCCATTCATGGCAAAATGCGGAAATTTTGGTCAGCTTCTGGTACCTGTGGTACACCATCTATCACGGTAACATTTTTGTGAGCACTCATGAGTGGGGTCTCTCAATTGCTCTGTACCAAAGTTACCCCGAGACACCCCTAATTCTAACACATTTTACCCAGTTGGGGAAGCTTCATCTTCACCAGCTAACACCTGCAATGGAAAAGTGTCATTATCAGGTACGTCACATAAACCCGCATATTCATCAGACATTTCAGTTACCATGACATCTTCATTTTGCACCTTATCAGCACCATTGTTTTCAATGGTCTTTTCCTTTAAACCATTGGATTCAATGGACCCCTCATAGCAATGATTATTTAAAGGAGACGGCACAGATTCTGCAGGAATGTTTCTCTTCTCCCACAACTTCCAAAACAAGGGGAAGTCCCGGCCCAATATCATATCATGCATAAGTCTTTTTACGACCCCGACTTCATAGGATACAGTCCCAGCCGGAGTCTCCAGCTTAACGCAAGCCACCGGGTATGATTTTGCATCCACATGGATGCACAGCACATTTACTCCTTTGTCCGGCACATAATTACCAGCCACGAAGCTGGCATGCACTAAGGTGACCAGACTACCGGAGTCCAACAGAGCCCTGATGGAGCAGTCATTTATCACCAGGGTACACATCTGCGGCTCAGTCTCTAGTCCTGGGAAGGCCGCACACACTGGCACTGCATACAGCGACTGTCTCCGGCTCCCGGCACACTCCATGGACTCTGAGGTCAAGGGCAATAGGCAGCAATGTGTCCCCACTCACGGCACCTCCAGCACTGGGTCGCCCCAGGTCTTCTAGGTGAGAAAACCTCTCCGGGTCCGGACTGCCCGGGAGACTCAGTCTTATGCCCACGCCCAACCTCTAGAGCCTTATTCCCTCTTGCACCCTTCCACGCACCTCCAACAACCGGAACTTCTCTTACCCACAGATGACACAGGTCAGGCACTCCTGGGGAGGTGTTGGTGTGGTAGGGACATCACGGAGGTAGTCCTCAGTCGACAGGAACCTTTCCACCAGGTTTGCGAGCTGATCCGCAGTTTTGGGGTCTCCATGTCCGACCCACCATTGCAGATTCGCTGGGAGGGCTCTAAAGTAGTGATCCACCATTACTTTCTCCACAATCTGGTCTGGTGTAGAAGTCTCAGGTTCCAGCCACTTCCGTACAAGATGGAGGAGGTCAAACATCTGAGATCGGGCAGGCTTGTCCATGGTGTAGCTCCACGTATGAACCCTCCGGGCACGAACCGCTGGTGGAACGCCCAAACGAGCCAGGATCTCCATTTTTTTATTTGCCATAGTCCTGGACATCCTGCTCCCTGAGGTCATAGTAGGCCTTTTGTGGTGCGCCAGACAAAATCTCTGCCCACTCTGCTATTGGCAGCCTCTCTCTTTCCGCCACCCTCTCAAATACGGTCAGGTAGGCCTCGATATCATCATCAAGTGTCAATTTTTGCAAGGCCCGCTGCACAACCCTCCTCACATTCAAAGTCTCTGGAGGGCTTACCTCCACTTGTGGGGCTGGAGTTAAAGCAGTCTCTCTTATTGCAGCAATATGCTCCATCAACAAACAATTAGTTTCCTGCTGCTGGGCATTAGCCTGTTGTTGGACACGTAAGGCTCTGCTGTTCATGACTAAGGATCCGTACCTGTAGTGATCCGAAACCGGTCGATTTTCTGCATTGCTGTATGTTGGTTTTTACCTGCACGGGATTTAAATAAAGCCTCAAGTATCTTCAGTGAAGCTGGACCATTTTTCTTGTTATTTTGGAACAACTTCTGCTGTTGCTCCATGGCCTGTTGTTGCCTTAGGTTAGCCTGAACCAACTTTTTCATCATTTCCTCCATGGTATTGTGTGAAATTTGCAAAGCTGCAGCAGCTTTCACTCAGGACATTAAATCATTTACTGTCACGCCGTTGCGCTTAGCAACCGACTGTTGCCTTTTTCAGCAGGGACGCTTGCCCGCATTCGACACCAATTGTAAGGGGTTACACTCTCAGGCTGGGGGGCGATGACAGATTCACTTGCAGACCACAGGGTTAAAGTCCAAATGCTGCTTTATTTATCACACTCCGGCAATACAGGCAACCCCCAGTTATAATTCACTGGGTAAGGTGAAGGACCAGCACCACAAAACATAAACCAAACTAAAATAAACACCTGCCCGTCTGGGCCCTGGCTAATACAGTGAAGATCCTAGCTTACCTATTGAACACAGGTCACACAGAGAACTCGGCTTCTCTAGCCCGCAGGGCAGCCAGTTTCCCAGGCTTTCTCCAGGCATTCTTCTCCCCAGACTGACAGCATGGACTGTGCTTTATTTCCCCTTGATGATCCCAGCTGGCTTCAGCTGGGATCCCTCAGTCTAGGGGAAAACCTGTCCTGGATTTTATTTACCTCACCCAGTTGAGGAAGCTGGATGGGATATACGCCCCTTCCAGGACTTTACCATACACTTTTCTGTTCACCTTACCACAATGTATATTTTCTGTTATGATTTATGTATTATTGAGCAGATTCCTTGCAGAAGTGAATCATATACAAACCGGATTCCAAAAAAGTTGGGACACTATACAAATCGTGAATAAAAACTGAATGCAATGATGTGGAGGTGCCAACTTGTAATATTTTATTCAGAATAAAACATAAATCACGGAACAAAAGTTTAAACTGAGAAAATTTACCATTTTAAGGGAAAAATATGTTGAATCAGAATTTCATGGTGTCAACAAATCCCCAAAAAGTTGGGACAAGGCCATTTTCACCACTGTGTGGCATCTCTCCTTCTTCTTACAACACTCAACAGACGTCTGGGGACCGAGGAGACCAGTTTCTCAAGTTTAGAAATAGGAATGCTCTCCCATTCTTGTCTAATACAGGCCTCTAACTGTTCAATCGTCTTGGGCCTTCTTTGTTGCACCTTCCTCTTTATGATGCGCCAAATGTTCTCTATAGGTGAAAGATCTGGACTGCAGACTGGCCATTTCAGTACCCGGATCCTTCTCCTACGCAGCCATGATGTTGTGATTGATGCAGAATGTGGTCTGGCATTATCTTGTTGAAAAATGCAGGGTCTTCCCTGAAAGAGATGACGTCTGGATGGGAGCATATGTTGTTCTAGAACCTGAATATATTTTTCTGCATTGATGGTGCCTTTCTAGACATGCAAGCTGCCCATGTCACACGCACTCATGCAACCCCATACCATCAGAGATGCAGGCTTCTGAACTGAGCATTGATAACAACTTGGGTTGTCCTTGTCCTCTTTAGTCCGGATGACATGGCGTCCCAGATTTCCAAAAAGAACTTTGAATCGTGACTCGTCTGACCACAGAACAGTCTTCCATTTTGCAACACTCCATTTTAAATGATCCCTGGCCCAGTGAAAACACCTGAGCTTGTGGATCTTGCTTAGAAATGGCTTCTTCTTTGCACTGTAGAGTTTCAGCTGGCAACGGCGGATGGCACGGTGGTTTCTGGAAGTATTCCTGAGCCCATTCTGTGATTTCCTTTACAGTAGCATTCCTGTTTGTGGTTCAGTGTCGTTTAAGGGCCCGGAGATCACGGGCATCCAGTATGGTTTTACGGCCTTGACCCTTACGCACAGAGATTGTTCCAGATTCTCTGAATCTTCGGATGATGTTATGCACAGTTGATGATGATAGATGCAAAGTCTTTGCAATTTTTCGCTGGGTAACACCTTTCTGGTATTGCTCCACTATCTTTCTGCGCAACATTGTGGGAATTGGTGATCCTCTACCCATCTTGGCTTCTGAGAGACACTGCCACTCTGAGAAGCTATTTTTATACCCAATCATGTTGCCAATTGACCTAATTAGTGTTAATTGGTCTTCCAGCTCTTCGTTATGCTCAAGTTTACTTTTTCCAGCCTCTTATTGCTACTTGTCCCAACTTTTTTGGGATTTGTTGACACCGTGAAAATTTGAATCAACGTATTTTTCCTTTAAAATGATATATTTACTCGGATTAAACGTTTGATCTGTCATCTACGTTCTATTACAAATAAAATATTGACATTTGCCACCTCCACATCATTGCATTCAGTTTTTATTCACAATTTGTTTAGTGTCCCAACTTTTTTGGAATCCGGTTTGTAAAATACAGAGGAGTTTAAATATAAAATAAAAGTAAACAAAAAAACAAGCAAATACAATACACATGAGATGACTGACTAACAACTGGCACAGAAGGGGACAGGGCCCTACTCAAAAGGATTAACAATCTAGGAGGAAAACAGACCATTTGTTAGAAGCTGTGTGGATAGAAGCCGCTTACACGTTTGTTTACTGGACAAAGGGATATTGCAGGGTGTAAGATTCTATGAAGAGGTGACTTGTCAGATTGCTTTAGAATTTTTTTTATGGTGGTAGTAGTGCTTCCCATACGGTTATACAAGAGCTTTAGGGGGCATTTTATATAACTTTTTTTAATTGATGATTTCCGTTCAGATTACATACTAGTCTCAGTATTACAGGCACTTGAGAAAGACCCTATAAGGGTCAATATCTAGTGGTGTATGGTGTATTCACTCTTTTAAATGTTTGCATTTAAAGTTGCTGGCAAACATTTGCTTGATTTTAGATATTGTTTAGCCTGGCTGAGGGACCAGGTGTTTCATCTATGACAAGGAATATACATGTGTGATTGCTGTCCATGCTACTGACTGTAAATGATAATCCTACACTCACTACCAAAAACAGCTGTGTGATGGCTCTTTTCAGAACAATGGGTCTATTCACATGTTGTTTTTTTTTGTTTGTTTTTTATGGACCGTAAATATTGGCCATCAAAAAATAGGAGTCAGGACGTGTCCTACTTTGTTTTTTTGACAGCTCCCATGCAATCGAAGGGGACATTTTTCAATGACCATTTGGCCGTGAAAAACTGACAGGTAATCGAGTTATCAACTAAAAGCCATGTGTTCATTTCTCAATGTGAAACACTTTGATATAGTGCAGTGCACAATACAGTTCTGTTTATTGTGTGCTGAAATGCACATGTTCATGATGCCCCAGAATCAATTCCACTGGTGGGCCCTAGGCACTGGACCAGATAATATGTGTTTGGAGGTAATGTTTCTGGACTGTCTTGTATAACATTGTCAGTATTTTCAAATGACTTAGTTGGGAAATGTTTAGCAAATGAAGGAACTTACAGAGAGCAGTGGTTGTAGAGAGCAAGGAGATGAAATAACTAAGTTGTGAATGTATTGGAGGAGTATTGGACAATACTATATACAAACTTACAGTATCGCCAGTCTGGAAGGCCTAAATCAACAAGTCTCAGTTGGAATTTGCAGAATTTGCTTTATCAGTCTAGAGAGCTCATGTAAATAGATCTTAATGGGACATTGTGATAATTGATTGCTGCGTGGTTCATTATTTGTAGAGCTAATTGGCTGTTTTGTGGGGGTACAGCTTTAGGACCTTGTGTTGGCAATTTGGTAATCTACAGCTGTGGTCACTATTGCTATATGATTAAATAAGGTTCAGGAGTGGAAGTGCGTTTAATAAGAAAATGAATGCAACAAGAGGATAATACAATCTGAAATTAGGTGGGGAAGGGGGGTGACAGGAAATGTTAGGAACTATTGTTTTGCTGAAACAGTAATAGATACTTAGAATAGAAAACACTTCCAACAGATGTGGTTGTAAATTCAACAGTAAGTAAATTAAACCCCTTCCCTTAACGATGAAACATGGATATATCCGCCATGATCAAAGGCTCGTTTCCGCTGCTCAATGTCTCTATGGGATCACAGCAGGAGCTTAGTAGGAGGGCAAACTCTGATTATGGCAGTTTAACACTTTTGATGCTGTGGTGAATAACTCCTCAATTCTAGCCATCAGCACCTGGCTACTGGATCGCAGGGTGCTAATTAATTCCCATGGCAGCCAGGGGCCTAACCAAGACCCGCAGGCCTGTCAAGGGTATATCTGCCTATCAGGCCAGAGGCATGGCCTAATACAGTAGGATACCTGTCATTGTACTACTGTCAGGCTACAATGTTGTGGAATACTATGTATTCCGCAGCATTATATAAACAATCAGAGGATCACTGTCCTCTAGTGGGACAAAAAAGTAAAATAAACAAATGAACCCCTTTTTAAGTAATGAAAAAAAATATATATGTTTTTTTAGAAAACCATTACCCATAAAAATATCTGAATAAGGCCTCATGCACACAACAGTTTATTTTCACGGTCCGTAAAAACGGGGTCCGTAGGTCCGTGATCCGTGACCGTTTTTTCGTCCGTGGGTCTTCCTTGATTTTTGGAGGATCCACGGACATGAAAAAAAGTCGTTTTGGTGTCCGCCTGGCCGTGCGGAGCCAAACGGATCCGTCCTGAATTACAATGCAAGTCAATGGGGACGGATCCGTTTGACGTTGACACAATATGGTGCCATTTCAAACGGATCCGTCCCCATTGACTTTCAATGTAAAGTCTGGAGTTCTTTTATACCATTGGTGGCAGCGTAGTTCCGATCGGAGTCCCAGTTTAATCGCTGGGGCTCCAATCGGTAACCATGGCAACCAGGAAGCTACTGCAGCCCTGGTTGCCATGGTTACTTAGCAATAGTACAATAGTAGAAGATTCATACTTACCTGCTTGCTGCTGCGATGTCTGTGATCGGCCGGGAGCTCCTCCTACTGGTAAGTGACAGTTCATTTAGCAATGCGCCGCACAGACCTGTCACTTACCAGTAGGTGGAGCTCCCGGCCGGACACGAACATCGCAGCAGCAAGCAGGTAACTATGAATCTTCTACTATTGTACTATTGCTAAGTAACCATGGCAACCAGGACTGCAGTAGCGTCCTGGTTGCCATGGTTACCAATCGGAGCCCCAGCGATTAAACTGGGACTCCGATCGGAACTCCGCTGCCACCAATGATCGGGGGGGGGGGGGAGATGGGAGGCCGCACACTGGCCACCAATGTTGTTACAGCTATAGAGGGAGGGGGGGCCGATGGGCGCACACTGTGCCACCAACAATTTATTACAATAGAGGGAGGGAGGGGGGCCGCACTGGCCACCAATGATATTCAAACTGGGGAGGGGGGTGGGTCTGCCGCCTGCTGCCTGGCAGCCCTGATCTCTTACAGGGGGATATGATAGTACAATTAACCCCTTCAGGTGCCGCACCTGAAGGGGTTAATTGTGCTGATCACGGCCCCCTGTAAGAGATCAGGTGCTGCCAGGCAGCAGGGGGCAGTCTTGTACACAGTTTGTTGCGTATTCTAACTAGAAGCGTCCCCATCACCATGGGAACGCCTCTGTGTTAGAATATACTGTCGGATATGAGTTTTCACGAAGTGAAAACTTAGATCTGAAAAAGCTTTTATGCAGACGGATCTTCGGATCCGTATGTATGAAAGCAACCTACGGATCACGGACACGGATGCCAATCTTGTGTGCATCCGTGTTCTTTCACAGACCCATTGACTTGAATGGGTCCGTGAACTGTTGTCCGTCAAAAAAATAGGACAGGTCATATTTTTTTGACGGACAGGATACACGGATCACGGCCTCGGCTGCAAAACGGTGCATTTTCCGATTTTTCCACTGACCCATTGAAATTCAATGGGTCCGCGAAAAAAAAACTGAAAACGGCACAACGGCCACGGATGCACACAACGGTCGTGTGCATGAGGCCTTAATTGTAGAAATAATATATGAATTATTTCTATCACCTGGATGACGCATCCAAAGTCGATTAGCTCATCCCTAGTGGTGACCGCAAAATAAATTTTTTACCATTAAATCCTCCTTTTTTTATTATAATTTATGTATTTTAAATTTGGCAACTAAAAATGTAATTTGGCTCCTAAATTTTTCAGTTTAGGAGCCAATAGCTCCTGGGAATTTTTGCAGTCCTGTGTAACACTACAGATAACATAAGGTAAAAGGGTTCTCTGGGATTTATATATTGACGGCCTATCCTCAGGATAGTTCGTCAATAGTAATAAGCGGCAGGGGCTGTATTTGAATTTGCGATATTTCACAAATATTTAGTAGAATATTCGTCATATATTCGCAAATTTCGAGAATTCGAGGTTATTTTATTGAATGCGATAAATCGGTAATGTAAAAATCGCGTAATGCAAATTTGTAACGCAAAATACAGGCGTGGGTCTCTTTGGCTAAATTTTTCAATCTGGTATAAGTTTTCTGAGACTGGAGAAAATGGTTCGCACTGCAGAACATTAGAATAGCTTTATATGCAGAGTCAAGTGCTCCAATATATTCGCGATTGCGCTAATCGGCAGTGATTAGAATATTCGCATTTTAGTAGGTCTGACTACAGATTACTGATTGGTGTTGTGAACTTGACATTGCTTCCTTCTCATTGGCCCACAAGCAAGAAGCAGAGAGGAATCGTGTTCAGATGAATAAAATATAAAATATTCGATATAACGAATATATAGCACTATATTCTAAATATTTGCAAATTCTCGAAGTGGCGATATTAGTGATAAAAATTCGCTATTTGAATATTCGAACTCAACACTAGTCATCAATATGAGATTGGTGGGGGTCCAACTCCTGGCAGCCCCGCCAATCAGCTGTTTGAGGAGGCCGCGATGTACCAGTGAGCGCCGCAGCCTCTTTGCTCGTTACCAAGCACAGCTCTGTCCATTTGATAGCACTGTGCTTGGTATTGCAGCTCAGCCACAATCACTCAGAAGGGACTGAGCTGCTAGGAAGCATGTTATGTCATATGGCCTAGGAAGAGACTGTGTTGCTCACGAAGCACCACAGCCTCTTCATATAGAAAAAAAAAAACTAAAATTGAGGGAGGGGCCCGAGTTGGGTAGACAGCCCCAGGCCCATCATGCACTTACAGGTGAAACTCGAAAAATTAGAATATCGTGCAAAAGTCCATTTATTTCAGCAATGCAAATTAAAAGGAATTGCATTAATGCAGCTTAAAATTAGAATTTTGTGAAAAGGTTCAATATTCTAGGTTCAAAGTGTCACACTCTAGTCAGCTAATTAATCCATACCCCCTGAGCAAAGGGTACCTTAAAATTGAGACTTTGGGGTTTCATAAACTGTAAGCCATAATCATCCAAATTATACCAAATAAAGGCTTGAAATATCTCGCTTTGCATGTAATGAGTCTATCTTATAAATTAGTTTCACCTTTTAAGTTGCATTTCTGAAATAAATAAACTTTGCACGATATTAAAATTTTTCGAGTTTCACCTGTAATCCGCCCCTGGGTCCAGCGCATGCTGTAAAATTTATAATTCTTATGGCACCGCTTTAGCCAGCACCATGAAGTCTGCATCATGCTCCTGAACTCTTACAAGTGTAAGTTAGACAGGAAGCCAATGAGTAGCTTCTCCTCCTTAATCTTTAATCGTATCTGCATCATGAGGACATAAAAAGTTGTACCTCCAGTCTAGTCCCACTTCCTCCATCATGGAGTGTCAACCTCTATGAGCCAGTGGGGAAGACAGCTAGACAATAGTGACTTCCTCTTTGGTGACCACAGCTCGAGAGGAGCGAATTTTTCAAAGCTGGGGGGTCAAAACTGACCAAATAACTCAAGTATGAAGTCAGCCTTACAGGTCAATGTTAGCGCCAGGAAGAAGCACACTCTTTTTACAGAGCTGATTTCACATAGATGTCTACAGAACCTCTTCTATTAAACGCTTAAACAAGTAAAGCCCCCCTGGCAGAGTGGAGAGGGTGTCAGCAGTAAGTTTGTGTTGACGTCACAGATTATTTTGTCCTTTCTCTGATCAGTCAGAACAATAACCCACAAAAAAACTGATCCTGTCTGTTGAGCATCCACCTTTACTTGGTCAGCATTTGGTCAGTAATCCATTAGTATTGCTAATACCAAAAAAACAGGAGTGCATCCAAAACAGAGATGACATGTAAATGGAATATTTGCATGTCTTCTGTGTTTTGTACCCACTCCTGCTTTTGGTTACCAAATCACAAGCCAATTCTTATAGGACCATATAGGCCTTACAGCTGCTACACAGACAGGATCTGTTGTGAGTGTCATTTTTCCTTCCTTCTGACATATCAGAAGAAGGGGTAAATAAATGATGATGTCAGCCAGGCCGAAAGGCAAAATAGTGGTCCAGTCATGAAGTGGGGAGGGTGGGAACAGCATGAGAAGTCCACAGAGTGGCCCTATGACATAGTGGTGAGGTAGAAGCAGCATGAGGAGGCCACAGAGTGGCCAATAACAGAGTCTGGAGGTGGCGGCAGAATCAGGAGGAGGCCATAGAGTGGCACAATGACAGTGTGGAGGTGGCGGCAGCATCAGGAGGCCACAGAGTGACCCAGTGACATAGTGCGGAGGTGGAAGCAGCAATCGAAGACAACAGAGTGGCAAGGTGACATAGTGTGGTGGTGGAAGAAGAATGAGGAGACCACAGAATGGCAAGGTGACATAGTGTGGAGGTGGCAGCAGCATCAGAAGACCACAGAATATCAAGGTGACAAAGTGTGAAGGTGGCAGCAGAATGAGGAGACCAAAGAGTGGCAAGGTGACATAGTGTCGAGGTGGCAGCAGCATCAGGAGGCCATGGAGAGGCATAATGACAGTGTGTAGGTGGCAGCAGCATCAGCATCAGGAGGAGCCCACAGGGTGGAACAATGACAGTGTTGAGATGGCAGCAGCATTAAGAGGCCAGAGAGTGGCAAGGTGACATAGTGTGGAGGTGGCAGCAGCATGAGGAGACAACAGAGTGGCAAGGTGACATAGTGTCAAGGTGGCAGCAGCATCAGGAGGCCACAGAGTGACAAGGTGACAGCGTGGAGGTGCCAACAGCATCAGAAGACCACAGAGTGGCAAGGTGACATAGTGTGGAGGTGGCAGCAGCATGAGGAGACAACAGAGTGGCAAGGTGACATAGTGTCAAGGTGGCAGCAGCATCAGGAGGCCACAGAGTGACAAGGTGACAGCGTGGAGGTGCCAACAGCATCAGAAGACCACAGAGTGGCAAGGTGACATAGTGTGGAGGTGGCAGCAGCATGAGGAGACCACGGAGTGGCAAGGTGACATAGTGTGGAGGTGGCTGCAGCATCAGGAGGCGACAAAGTGGAAAGGTGACATAGTTTGGAGGTGGCAGCAGCATGAGGAGACCACAGAGTGGCAAGGTGACATAGTGTGGAGGTGTCATGGAACCATGAACCAGACGTACAACAAGAGATAAGTGGAAATAAGAAGGCTTTATTGAAAATCAAGCTGTAAGGCAAAAGTCCAAACGGATGGCTAAACCGAAGCAGGGTCTTGCGAAGCCAGAGGTCAGGAACCAGAAGGGTAGTCAGACGAAGCCTGGATCAGGAACCAGCAGGGTAGTCAGACGAAGCCTGGATCAGGAACCAGCAGGGTAGTCAGACGAAGCCAGGATCAGGAACCAGAAGCAGCAGCAGTCTTAGAAGCATGTGAACACAGGAGGACCAAGCAAGGAACTGAAGCCACAGACCTCCTATATATATGAGCTAGGCATCCAGCTCCTCCCAGTGGGAAGGAGAAGCCGCAGGGTGGGAGGCTACAAGAAACCCAGAAACCAAGATGGCCGCCAGCACATGTCAAACGAAGGAGAACAGCAAGAAGGTAAGACCATGACAGGAGGCGACAGCAGCATCAGGAGACCACAGAGTGACCTGGTAACAGAGTGGAGAGGTGGGTGGCAATACCAGTACCAGCTGAAGATGGTGGGTGAAAGAAGGAGCACTTGGCATCAGATGTGTTGCATCAGGCGGGTGGCAGCATCAGAAGAGTAGCTGAGGCAGGTAGCCAGAAGAAACTGGTCTCTTTTGTCAAAGTGTTGGTGTGGCACCATGGATAATCTATTTTGATGCATCAGGCATTGGTGGGTGGAAATCCTGGCTGATCCACGCCTGATTCATCTTGACAGTCTCTCCACATTTTGGGTGGACAGGCGAGTTGTTCTTGGGATAACTATGGCCCCCGCCGCACAAAACACCCGCTTTGATGCCACACTACTAGCTGGGCAAGACACCTTTTCCAGGGCAAACTTGACCAGTTGTGGCCACAAATCAAGTTTGGCTGTCCAGTAGTCCAGCGGATCTTCAATGACGGTGTAATGACCGGTTCACGCACAGGGAGGAAAACAGGGAAAACCCTGCCTAAGGGAGAGGGAAAGGTGGTGACCCCTAACTCACCTTGCGGCTGGCACCTGACTGCCCTGACGTCCCTAGACGGGTTCCTCACCCGTGCGGCGATCACGTGCCTAAACCCTGGCTTTCCCTGAAATGAGCCCTAGATAGTGAACGGGCCGGGAGGATCGCTAGTCCTCACCACTGCACTAAGAGGGAAACACCAGGGAGAGGACAGACAAACACAGACAAACACAAACACCCAGGTGGACGACAACAACTGTCCACAAAGGTCCAACAGGGATCCGGAGGGTAGCGTTCTGAATCAACAGTCAGAGAACGCAGCAACACAGCTCCAGTGGGTCAGGATAGATGTCCAGGCAGGAAGCTCTATCTCTGGCAACCAGAGAAGTGTGAGAGAGGAATATAAGGAGGTTTGGGAGTGCTGGACAAGGAACAGCTGAGGAGAAGGAGCTACGGATCCCTGAGTGAGCCAAAAGGGTTTGCAAAGCAAACCCAGAAAGCTACCATAAGGAAAACAGCCCTATCTTAAATAGAGCGTGCAGCCAACCGCTGCGACTTCCTGACCCAGGGTATAACGGAGTCAGGCGTGGTTCTCGATACCCTCGTGACAGTACCCCCCTCTCTACGAGGGGCCTCCGGACACTCAGGACCAGGTCTCTCAGGATGAGAGGCATGAAAAACCCGAACCAACCTGTCGGCGTTTACCTCAGACGCAGGAACCCACATTCTTTTCTCGGGACCGTAACCTCTCCAATGCACCAGATATTGAAGAGAGCGGCGGACCCGACGAGAATTAACAATTTTGGATATCTGAAATTCTAGACTACCATCCACGACAACAGGAGGGGGTGGCAGCGGTGATGGTTCTAGAGGTGGAACATATTTTTTGAGTAACGACTTATGAAAAACATTATGAATTTTAAAAGTCTGAGGTAACTCCAGGCGAAAAGCCACGGGGTTGATGATGGCTACAATTTTGTAAGGGCCAATAAACCTAGGACCCAGTTTCCAAGAGGGAACCTTCAATTTAATATTCCTAGTAGACAACCACACATAGTCATTCACTCCTAGGTCCGGACCTGGCGACCGTCTCTTATCAGCCATGCATTTGTATTTACCTCCCATATTTTTAAAGTTAGCTTGCACCTTCTGCCATACCGATGAAAGAGATGACGAAAAACATTCCTCTTCGGGATCCCCAGAAGACCCCCCCTCTTTGAAAGTACAGAATTGGGGATGAAAACCATATGCACCAAGAAATGGTGACTTGCCAGTGGATTCCTGACGACGATTATTTATGGCAAACTCAGCTAACGGTAAATATGATGACCACAACTCTTGGTTTTCAGACACAAAACATCTTAGATATGTCTCAAGGTTTTGGTTGGTTCGCTCAGTCTGTCCATTCGACTGAGGATGGAAAGCTGAGGAAAAGGACAAGTGTACCCCCAAACGGGAACAAAAAGCTTTCCAAAATTTAGAAATAAACTGGGTACCCCGATCCGAAACAACATCGGAGGGGACCCCGTGAAGGTTCACGATTTCACTGACGAACACCTGAGCAAGAGTCTTAGCATTAGGTAGTGCGGGTAACGCAATGAAGTGTACCATTTTGCTAAACCTGTCCACTACTACCAAAATCACTGTTTGACCCGCAGACAAAGGTAAGTCAGTGATAAAATCCATTGACAGATGTGTCCACGGTCTATTGGTAATGACGAGTGGTAATAGAGACCCTGCAGGACGTGTATGTGAAACTTTTGCGAGCGCACAGGTAGAACAAGAAGACACAAAATCCAATACATCCTGACGCAACCTTGGCCACCAAAAACGACGAGACAATAGCTCCAAGGTTGCTTTACTACCCGGGTGCCCAGCAAGTGCTGAATTATGATGTTCCTTTAATAATTTGAAACGTAGGTTCAACGGTACAAACAATTTCTCTGAGGGGCAAGAGACCGGGGCGTCCCCCTGGGCCTCTAACACCTTCCCCTCCAAAACAGAGTGTACCGCAGAGAGAACCACTCCTCTTTGTAGAATGGGCACCGGATCACTCACATTACCCCCTCCAGGGAAACAACGAGATAGTGCATCAGCCTTGGTGTTCTTTGCCCCAGGACGATAGGTAATCACAAAGTTAAACCTGGTAAAAAATAGCGACCACCTAGCCTGTCTAGGGTTGAGACGCTTAGCTGATTCGAGGTACAGGAGATTTTTGTGGTCCGTAATCACAGTGACGGGGTGGACTGCCCCCTCTAAGAAGTGGCGCCACTCCTCAAACGCAAGTTTAATAGCTAATAGTTCCCTATTGCCAATATCGTAGTTCTTTTCTGCTGCAGATAGTTTTTTCGAAAGAAAGCACAAGGACGCCATTTGCCAGGAGACGGACCCTGAGACAGCACCGCCCCGACTCCCACCTCTGACGCATCGACTTCAACAATAAAAGGCTGAGAGACATCAGGTTGGACTAGTACAGGTGCTGAGGTAAACCTCTCTTTTAGAGAGGAAAAAGCAACTTTAGCGGCGTCAGACCATTTAGAAAAATCAGTCCCCTTCCTAGTCATGTCAGTAAGCGGTTTTACAATAAGTGAATAATTTTTAATGAATTTCCTATAGAAATTCGCGAAGCCCAAGAACCGTTGTAGTGCTTTGAGGTTCTCAGGAAGATCCCAATCTAAAATTGCCTGGACCTTCGTAGGATCCATACGGAAACCTGAAGCAGATAAAAAATAACCCAGGAATTGTATTTCCTGAACGGCGAAGACACATTTTTCAATCTTAGCATATAATTCATTCGTCCGTAGGACCTGCAGTACTTGTCTGACATGCTCCTCATGTGTTCTCAGATCAGACGAATAAATTAAAATATCATCTAGGTATATTACCACAAACCTGCCGATTAGATGACTAAAAATGTCATTAACGAAATGTTGAAAGACGGCAGGAACATTGGTCAGACCGAAAGGCATAACTAGATTTTCATAATGCCCCTCAGGGGTGTTAAACGCTGTCTTCCACTCATCCCCCTCCTTAATACGAATCAGATTGTAGGCCCCCCTAAGATCAAGTTTGGAGAACCACCTAGCACCCGCAATCTGATTAAACAGGTCAGGAATGAGCGGAAGAGGGTATGGGTCTCGGATGGTTATCCGATTTAATTCGCGAAAATCTAAGCAAGGACGCAGGCCCCCATCTTTCTTTTTAACGAAGAAAAACCCTGCAGCCACGGGTGAAGAAGAGGGCCTGATGTGTCCCTTAGCCAAGCTCTCAGAGATATAATCTTTCATGGCTTGTCTCTCTGGACCCGAAAGATTATATAACCTGGTCTTGGGTAATTTTGCACCGGGAATAAGGTTAACCGGGCAATCATAAGGACGATGAGGTGGTAACTTCTGACAACCCTTTTCAGAAAAAACATCCTCAAAATCCGAAATAAATGTAGGTAGGGTAGTTAAGGAGGCGACTAAGCAATTGCTATTTAAGCAATTTTCTCTGCACTGCTCACTCCACTCCAATATCTCCCGGGCCTGCCAATCCACTACTGGATTGTGCGCTACCAACCAGGGAAGACCCAGCACCACCGGAGTGGGAAGCCCCTCCAGAACATAACCTGAAAGCATCTCGTTATGGTGGTCCCCTACCCGAAGGTGTATATTATGAACAATGTGGGTGAGGTTTCTCTGAGACAGGGGAGCTGAATCAATAGCGAATATGGGAATGGGTCTCTGTAACGTACAGAGAGACAAACCCAAAGTGCGGGCAAAATGGGCATCTATCAAATTTACCCCTGCTCCACTGTCTAAAAAGAAAGAAATAGTCTCCGTCTTATCACCAAAAACAATAACCGCTGGCAACACAAATTGCGATGTACGTATGGAGGAGACGTATACCCCCCGGCTGACATCCTCCACACAGCCTGGGGTTAGTAGTTTTTCCGACGGTCTTTTGTTTCTGAGGAAAGAAGGACAGACATTAATGAAATGCTCCCTCTCCCCACAAAAAAAACAAGCCCCACGCCTACGGCGAGCCTCAGGAGGACGGACCTGACGAGTAGTTCCTCCTAGCTGCATAGGCTCGTCTAAGTCCGTACAGACTAACTGCTGCTTGAGAGGAGTTACCAATTTCTCCGGTTCCTTCAACCTGTCCCTAAGGCGTCTCTCTATACGGATAGAAAGGGACATAACCGCATCAAGGGAAAAGGGGGTCTCATATAATGCAAGTGCATCCTTAACCCTTTCGGATAACCCAGAGCAGAACTGACTCCTGAGAGCCGGGTCGTTCCATTGGGTATCCGTAGCCCACCTACGGAATTCAGAGCAATACTCCTCTACCGGCCGTTCTCCTTGTAATAGTCTCCGTAATCTTGATTCAGCCAGTGCTACTCGGTCAGGGTCGTCATATATGAGACCCAAGGCCCCGAAAAACTCATCCACTGATCGAAGAGCCTGGGAATCAGTAGGTAAAGAGAATGCCCAGGACTGCGGGTCCCCCTGCAGCAGGGAAATAACAACCCCCACCCGCTGATCTTCATTACCAGAGGAGTGAGGGCGCAGTTTAAAATATAACTTACAGGCCTCACGGAATGCCAAAAACTTGTCCCTTCCCCCAAAAAATCTGTCAGGGAGAGGGACCTTGGGTTCCGCAACAACCTGGTTACCAGTAGCAACCGCTGGGCTTGCGGTCAGTTGTAATTGCTGCTGTTGCTGGAGGACCGACGCCTTCAATCCTACCACCTCCAAAGACAGGACATGAAATTGTTTGGACAGAGCAGCAATTTGATCCATACTGGATTCTAAGTAGGTAAGAAAAAAAAAAATATAAATATTTTTTTTTATTTTTATTTTTTATTTTTTTTACCTACACAAAATAAGGGCCAGAGATAATGTAATGACTGGTTCACGCACAGGGAGGAAAACAGGGAAAGCCCTGCCTAAGGGAGAGGGAAAGGTGGTGACCCCTAACTCACCTTGCGGCTGGCACCTGACTGCCCTGACGTCCCTAGACGGGTTCCTCACCCGTGCGGCGATCACGTGCCTAAACCCTGGCTTTCCCTGAAATGAGCCCTAGATAGTGAACGGGCCGGGAGGATCGCTAGTCCTCACCACTGCACTAAGAGGGAAACACCAGGGAGAGGACAGACAAACACAGACAAACACAAACACCCAGGTGGACGACAACAACTGTCCACAAAGGTCCAACAGGGATCCGGAGGGTAGCGTTCTGAATCAACAGTCAGAGAACGCAGCAACACAGCTCCAGTGGGTCAGGATAGATGTCCAGGCAGGAAGCTCTATCTCTGGCAACCAGAGAAGTGTGAGAGAGGAATATAAGGAGGTTTGGGAGTGCTGGACAAGGAACAGCTGAGGAGAAGGAGCTACGGGTCCCTGAGTGAGCCAAAAGGGTTTGCAAAGCAAACCCAGAAAGCTACTATAAGGAAAACAGCCCTATCATAAATAGAGCGTGCAGCCAACCCCTGCGACTTCCTGACCCCGGGTATAACGGAGTCAGGCGTGGTTCTCGATACCCTCGTGACAGACGGCTGGCAGGGTGCACTCCAAGTATGCCACCACTTGCTGGTTCCGGTTCTGCTCGATTTTCAGTTGTCGCAGAGAAAGGCAGGATTTGATTTTTTGCTGAAGGACACAGAGCAGTTCCTTCCCTGTGTGACTCCGTTTGCCCAGCTGCTTGATTTAATTGTGAATAGATGGTAAAGGCAAAGTCTGCTGGTGTGTTGTTATTAGCGCATTATGTTTACTGCAGGACCCACGACTACCTAATTTGGTCCATACAGCAAAAAGAAGGTCTTCAATCACCCATCAATTTTCCCAAAAAAAGCCTGTTTCACATAAAAAGAATTCAATTAGGCCCTAATTTTTTTTCCACTTTTCCACTACACAAAAGGCTTTTCAACATATAAGTGCAACGATGAACGGCGAATATATTTTTATTTCGCCACTAATACATGGCAAACGGGGCTTTAGAATATATTACTGCACCATCAAATGGCAATTAGGCCCTAATTTTCTTCCCACTTTTCCACTACGCAAAAGGCTTTTCAACATATATGTGCAACGATGACCGGCGAATATACTTTTATTTCGCCACTAATACACGGCAATACAGGGCTTTAGAGTATATTACTGCACCACTGATCGGCAATTAGGCCCTCATTTCTTTTTCCCTTTTACACTACACAAAAGGCTTTTCAACACATAAGTGCAACACTGAACGGCGAATATGTTTTTATTACTAATACATAGCAAACAGTGCTTTAGAATATATCACTGCACCGCACAAGGGAAAATATATTTTTCTTTTGCCACTAATACACGGCAAAAAAGGATTCACAACATATAACTGCACCGCACAAGGGCAAATAAGACTTACTCTAGAAATATTTCCATGTAATAAACCCTGTTAATGGCTGTATCACACAGCACCTGCACCCCAATAACAAGAACGGTTTGCTGGAATTGCAGAGCTGTATAATGGCAATTTGGATCCCCAGTCAGTGCACCAAGGTGTAATAGGATTGTTCCTATTACCCAGGCTGTAACCTCCCCTACTGAACCCTGTTCTACACAAATTCTGTGGAACGATTCCTCCCTATCCTTTCCCTGCACTTATAAATCATTTTTTCACCACAATCAAGTCTTTCCTATCACTGTCCCTAGTGCCTGCTGACGTCTCTCCCTGCACTAAGTACGCTGGTAAATGGCAGAATCTAAGATGGCTGCTGCTATTTATAGGGCTGTGACATCACAGGGATTGGCTGGCTGCTGATTGGCTGCATGCATGGCATTATGGGTGAACCAGCCTTTCCAGAGTTCCTTTCTCCATGTCCTCACACGTGCAGCAGCCATTTTAAGAAAAAATACCACGAATCGCAAGGAAATTCGGCTTCGGTGCAAATCAAATTTTTCCTGAAGTCAGATCGAATTCCACTTCGTCAGCTTCCATTTGCTCATCTCTAACCACAGCCTTTCCATCTTTAACATGGTGAGCTATTCTCTTAAATGTCTGTCATGTAATATTTTTCCTGCTATAGCCACCTGGCTATCAATCCTGGAGTTATAATTTTATTTATAATGAAGAACATAGTGATACATAAAAACTCTGGATATCTATTTATGAATTATGACTTTGAAAAGTTCCCCTGAAACATGTCAAGGTTGTAGTTCTGACTATTTTGGCATTTTTATGCATATTTGTGCAGAACAATGCATGGCTGGAGAAATACAGTATGTTAAAATCCTCCATTTAATTTGAAAAGAAAATCTGGCATAAAATAGACTTTTTCTTTTCACTACAAAAGTATAAATCTCTGCCTGACTATTGAACCTTTCTGCAATTATAGAACAGCTTCTTTTTGTACAAATCATTGAAATGTTTGCAGGAAAAGTGGCAGTGCTGCAGGTAGTTTGAGGTTCTTTTTGAGGTTGTTCCTTTTTCCCCCCTTGATTATGATTATGCAATCACTAGTTATTTTAGTACCTTATAACATTTGTTCTTTTGTCATATTTAACTTTTAATTGCTTCTTAAAAGAGCTAACAATAGTTTCCCTTAAAGCATTGTTCTAGAGATTCGAACTAAAACTTCTCAGGGTCTCTGTCTCACAGTGAACAATAGAAATGTGTTTGATATAAATCATGTGTTACCATTCTTTTCAGTTAACTCAGATATTAAGAAAATTATACTTGCTACATCCTTGCTTATTAATGCTACTCTGACCTTTCCCAGAACACTTTGGGGGTCATTTATTAATACCGGCATTTTAGACGCTGGTCTTAATTACACCTTGCGTTGGAGGTGGATCATCAAAGTAAGTTATGTAGAGGCGCTGGCCTGTTCTAAATGTAAGAGAGCTTCCTTACTGGGTTAAATTTAGACAATTTCTACACCTAAAACAGGTGCAGAAAATGATAAATGAGCAGACCTGGCTGCTCGTCCCCTTCCCCACCCTCGCCATGAACCCCTTTTTAGACTTGGTGTGAGCGGGGAAATATACTAATATATTGTTATCAAGGCATCTGCTAAATTTCCCTCCACTGTGTTTCGCCGGCCACTTATGTACTACAGTTGGCTCTGATTTAAGCATTGTGCCTCTGTCCAGACATGGCTGCTGATGCAGGATCATGTGATCTCACCCATGCATCAGCTCATGCACAGTTTTCTTCAAACTCCTTATTTCAACAAGAATGTTGAAGAATGTGCGCCACTCCTTGCACTTGCTGTGCGACAAGGAGCACACCACTGTGGACAGCTGGAGCAACTGTTAGTAATGAGCAAAGTTTTCAAAAATTATTTTCGTCTGCTTTGCCAAACTTCTCTAAGAAGTTTGACTAGAACTTCATGATGTATTGCATTCTATTGTATGGAGTGTGCGCAATGACAGGGAACGTCTATTGCTCTGCCCCCTTCATTGAACCCGTCAGATGCCGTGCCCAACACTGATCACGGCATCTGAGAGTCACATTCAGCCTATCAGGGGGTTAATCAGAGATTTTATCTCAAGACACGGAGGCTCCTATTACTTAAAACTTTCTTTACTGAACCACACAGCAGCAAAGAAAATACAATAACATAACCAACCAATGGGTGAATAGCCCCTCCTCCTAGCCACAGTATAAAGGGAACTCCTCTCAAGTGCTTCTTCCTCTTTCTTTGCTGCTGCTACTCAGTTAAGTATTTCACTCATCTGCCTGCAGGTGTTGGTGGCTTTATTTCAGGATTTTCAGTCTTCCTTTGTTTTATATATATATAATTTTCGTCCCTTACGCTGGGTTCACACCTGAGCATTCTGAAAGGACAGGCGTTTGCAATCGCGCATACAGAGACAAGCGAACGCCCATTGTCGCGCGTTCCCGAAAGTCTATGTACGGGAACACACGACAAGACACCCCAAAGAAGCTCATGTACTTCTTGGGCCGTCGGGCGTTTTACAGCGCGATCGTACGCGCTGTAAAATGCCCAGGTGAGAACCATTCCCATAGGGAAGCATTGGTTTCTCCTTGTTGAGTGTTTTACAGCGCGTAGGAACGCGCTGTAAAACGCTCAGGTTTGAACCCAGCCTTAACCTGGGTTCACACATGAACGTTTTACAGCGCGTTCAAATGTCAATTTCTGATGCCATTATATCAGCCATGGGTTCCATGTCCTCAGTGTTAACACACTCTATTTCCAAGGTTCTGATTGCCAACCCATCCTCTAGTCTGGCCTCTAACCCAACCCCTGTACCAGCCCCGACAGGCTCCAGAAGTGATAATAATGATGGCTTAGTTCCATCCCATGACAGCGTGCTGAGGTCGCGCAAATGAGCACGGCATTGGAAGTCGGCCCGGTCTCAACCCGAGTCCAATTCCAACTCTGTTAGAGAGTCTGAGGAGGAGGCTTTGATGGAATCTCCTCACGATTCAGAGGAATTGGACATAGATATGTCACCTACCCAGAGGGCATCAGTGTCTTTTACGCCTGAGTCACTACGGCCTTCTGCAGCCGAACCGCCAACGACTCACGGTCAAGCCGTTTCCCTTACGGACCCTTGTTTGATCCGGATTCCCTCCACCACCCTAGGTCCACAGAATGGCTCCCGGCCCCTCACGTGACCAGTTATTTAGAGTCCATGGTCCGTAAGCTCTGAATAAGCTCCGGGCCGAATGCCCGCGTCCGGCTGTACCTAATCAGGTGTGCGAAACGCCGGTTGTGGACCCAAAGATGGTTCAATTTTTGTCTAAATCAGGGTTTAGCCCCCGGAGAGGCCTAGACTCGGCTCTACGAGCTTGCCAGGACAAGCTGCTAGATATCATGGGGCCCCTAGCAAAGATTTTTGATATGGCAGAATCTGCCAAAGCGGAAGGTCAGCAGGTCGACCCGGAAGAACTCCGTGGTTGGGCCCAAAGAACCATTTGCATGGCAGGAAATGCAATGCAATTTTTTATGAAAATTGAGCCTAAGCTGACTAATATGGCTCTGACGGAGTCAGGGAAAGAGGCCCAAGGGTTTCTCTTTGGGGACCCGTTTATCAAAGAGCTTGGGAAGTTTGTAGGTACCTTTACCGCCCTGGATAAAGCGCAGTCTTCCATGCGCAGGGTTTTCAGCGGTAGGGTTTCTCCAGGGCCGGCAGTGCAAGGGGCCGTCTGTCCGGCCGCTCCTCCTTTCAGACCCGGGGCGCGGGTCGAGGCTCCTTCCCGTCTTACCGTTCACCAGCTCAGGACCAAAGACACCAACCGTCCTTTTTCCCCATCCCGTGGCGCTGCCGGACGAGGGAGACCATATAGAGGGAATCCGAACCTCAGGCGCCCTTTCGGTAAGTCTTCCACCTCATCTCCTTTTTTCAGACGATTATGTCGGGGGCAGACTCCAACATTTTACTCATGTTTGGGCGTCCATTACCAACGACCCCTGGGTGTTGTCCACGATTCAGGGTTTTCACATAGAGCTGGTGGGGCCTTCCGCTGGTCGCTTCTCCACTTCATCAGGTAATCAGGTCTCAGGAGTCACAGCGTCTCATAGACACAGAATTACAGGCCTTGTATCTCAAGGGAGCCGTAGAGCCGGCCCCTCACGATCACAACGGGGTGATCAGCAATATTTTCCTAGTCGAGAAGAAAGGAGGTCACCTCCGTCCCATCGTCAATCTCAAGGCTCTGAATGCCTTCGTCAGGTATCGACACTTCAAGATGGAGGGCATCCACTTGCTAAGGGACATGCTTCTTCTGGGTGACTGGATGGCGAAGTTGGACCTCAAGGATGCGTACTTGACGGTCCTGGTAACACCCTCCTCCAGGGACCTGCTCCAGTTTCGATGGCAAGGGGCCATTTGGTGCTTCACGTGCCTTCCTTTCGGGCTCTCATCCGCCCCCTGGTGTTTCACCAAACTTATGCGTCCAGTGGTTGCATGGCTCTGCTATCGGGGCGTGAGACTCATAATTTATCTGGACGACATTCTGATTATGGCCGAGGACAGTGCTTCCCTTCAGGCCCACCTACAGATGTCTATTCAACTCATCTCCGCCCTGGACTTCGTAGTCAACCGCGAGAAGTCTGGTCTTACTCCTTCCCAAACCATGGAGTTTCTCGGTTTCATGGTGGACTCTGCCTCTTTGATGCTCAGCCTCCCTCCAGCGAAAGTGCGGACGATCCACAAGGAGTTGTGACACACCCTGACTTTATCGCAGATTTCTCTCCGACATCTGGCCCGAGTGATAGGTTTTCTGTCGTCTTCCATTCAGGCTATATTCCCGGCACCTCTGCATTATCGAGCTCTTTTACGTCTCAAGATCGCCCACCTGCAAGTGGGTGCATCATATGCGGATCTGATCTCCTTGGGTTCGGAAACAAGGGACAAGCTGGAGTGGTGGATTGGCAACCTTTCCGCTTGGAACGGCAGAGCCCTGTTTGGTCCGCATCCGGATATTGTAGTGGAATTGGATGCCAGCCTTCACGGCTGGGGCACCCACTGCGAGGGTGTTTCCACGGGAGGCCCCTGGTCTGCAGTAGAGTCCCACTTACACATCAACGCTCTGGAGCTCCTGGCAGGTTCCTTTGCGATTCGTAGCTTCACCAGTGGGAGGGCCAGGGCATGTATTCGTCTTTGGATAGACAATGTCTCCGCTGTCCGTTACATCAACTCCATGGGAGGTACCCGCTCTGCTATGTTGACGCATTTGGCGAAGGACTTCTGGAACTATTGCCTGACCAACAACGTATCAGTTGTGGCAGAATATCTGCCTGGTCTACACAACACGTTGGCCGACTGGAACTCGCGCTACATTTCAGACGTCAGCGACTGGAGGTTAGGTGTGGAGATTTTCTCCACCATCGCGTCACGTTGGGGCCCGTTCTCGATCGACCTCTTTGCATCTCGCTGGAACGCCCAACTCCCTAGGTATTTCAGTTGGAGACCGGATCCGGCCACGGTGGACGCGTTTCTTCAACAATGGTCGGACGACGTGATGTATGCTTTCCCTCCGTTTTCACTTATCCTCGGATTTTAGCCAAGGTGCGTCTCCAAGCTTCGGAGCTTGTTCTGATACTTCCCTTTTGGAGCACTCAGTCGTGGTTCCCGCAGCTGTTGGAGTTACTGGTGGAAGTACCCCTATTACTTTCCTATCCGGTCGTCTCTGCTACTGGGTCCAATGAATCAGCCACATCCGTTGGTTCTAGAGGGCTCCTTGCATCTGCTGGCCTGCAGAGTGTCGGGGTGTCCTGGCAGACCGAAGGACTTTCGGAAACAGCTAGATTCCTGTTGGAGAGCGCGTGGGCCCCAGGAACCAGAAGGGCCTATCGGGCAGCTTGGCACTCTTGGACTGGTTGGTGCCTCCTTCGGAACTTGGATCCCACTAGGGCAGCTGTGAACGATGTAGTCCAGTTCCTCACTTCCCTTTACGAGGAGGGTAAGGCCTATCGCACTATTAATGTGTTTAGATTGGCTATTTCCTCCGGACATAGGGGTTATGAGGGTTGTTCTACTGGTTGTCATCCTCTGGTGTGTAGGTTACTTAAGGGTTCCCGCCTCACTCGGCCTCCTTGGCCTCGCTTTACTAGCTCTTGGGACATCTTCACGGTTTTGTCTTTTCTTTCAGCTTGGCAGGCCAACCAGGAATTGTCACTTCGCCAATTGTCGGCCAAATTGGCTACTCTCTTTTGTCTTATTTCGTGTAAGAGGGTTTCGGATGTCCGGGCTTTGGATCATGACGCCCGGTCATTTACTCCTGGAAGGGGTGACATTTAACATTTCTCGACGTACAAAGACCAATATCAGTTCAGTCTCTTATCCTGCTTTTCCTTCATCTGTGGCTCTTTGTCCGGTCACATGTCTGAGGGAATATGAGTCCAGAACTCGGTCGTTACGTTCATCATCGGCCTCACAGTTGTTTATTTAATTTCGTAGACCCTATGCTCCGATTTCTTCAGTCACTCTGTCACGGTGGGTGAAGTGGATTTTGTCCCTGTCAGGTATAGACGCTTCTATTTTAACTGCACATTCCGTTCGTGGAGCTTCTGCCACATCCTTGGCTCTGTCTGGGGCGCGCTTTGAAGATGTCATGAAGTTGGCGAACTGGTCGCGAGTCTCCACCTTTAAGGAATTTTATTTTAGAAATGTTTTCATGTCCAGGAGGATGTCGCACATTTCAGCCATTCTTATGTGACAAGAAACAACCACCTGGACACAGAACGGTTTGCCATTGCACTGCTTGATTTGTGGCATGCCAACTTGCAGGCATTCTATGTTGCATAGGCTAGAGAGTCTGTGTGAGCAGTGCAAAGAGGTGAATCATTTTATCATGCACCAGACCACATCAGCAGGGAGCATGTGTTGTTACAAGGTCAGGCAGTTAAAGCTGATCAGAGATGCCAGTCACATACTCAGGCTTTTCAAAGAGGCTGCCATATTTGTCAGCAAGGAAAAATGCAGCATAAACAATGTCATCACCTTCATATTTATCTTAGAACAGATGCCATGGAGGAAAAAGTGGAGGATGAGGAGCTGTCACTGGAGGAGGAGGAGATGGAGGAGAAGTTGCTTGTTCTGGATGATGGCCATGTTGACCAAATACCTTAGTGGGGGGCAAACCAGTACGAACTGGGTCCTTGAGCACAATGGTGAGATTGTCGAGCTGTATGCTTGCTTGCTTATGTACTGACAGGCGTATCATTCATATAAAACAATCTGATGAATACTGGATAGTCATTCTTTTAGACCCTTGCTATCATTGAAAAGTAGGGTAATGTTTTCCTGTTGCCGAAAGGGAGGCCAAATTCCATTTCTTACCAGGATATACTTTGGACACCTTCCACCCACACATTTGACTGGTAGTCCCATCTCTGCCACCTCAGAGTTGCCCACCTCCCACCGTCTCCACTACCAAAAGCAGAAGTTGCAGCAGCCAATTCAATATCATCAACATAACGGATAAATGTTTCTATGTGCCGCACCAGCAACCAGAGGCTTACCGCTTGAACACTCAGGTTCAATATGGACTCTGGCCTTTCTCCAGAACATATCCTGTTCCCTGACCCCATGGACTTCTGGACAGGCAGAGTGGAAAAGTGGCTGGAACTGGCCCATCATGCTCTCTCTGAACTGTCTTGTCCAGCCTCCAGTGCCATCTCAGAGAGAGCTTTCAGCGCAGCAGGTGCATTGTAACAACCAAATGGACAAAGTTTTCCTCCACCAGTGTACAAAACATGGATCCATGAGGAGTTTCACACTCGTCCGACTAAAGCCGATGAATAGATCTGCCCTTTCTGACAGTTTCATCATGCCACTGTCTACCATCATGTTTCATACCGCATGGCTGCTGCTGCCACGATCATGTCACTGCTGCTGTCTGCCTGCCCTCCATCATGTTCCATACTGTATTATTGCTGCCACCATTGTTCCACTCCCACTGTCTGCCTGCCTACATTCATGTTCTGTACCATATGTCTGCTGCAATCATGCCACTGCCGCTGTCCACCTGCCTACCATCAGCTTATATACCACTTTGCTAATTCTTCCACCGCTGCTCCTAATCCCCTACTGCTACTTCTATTACCCCTACTGCCACTAGGGTTATTGCTACTGTTGTGGAAATTTTATTATGTGGACATTTTATCTTAGGATGTGTGTGTGTTTTTATAGATTGTCATCTATCTCCCTGTGTCAGATTTAACCGAAAAACGCTCTAGCATACCTCTGCTGCGGCTTTGCTATCCCTTTCTGGATACATATCCGCTTTTAAGACATGCATATCTGCCTTGTCGGTATACTCGTACCGTATACTGACAATAGCCGTAGCAATGTCTCGCAGATAATCTCAAACCTATAAGAACCAGTAGAATGATCTTCACTAGATACTGGTCACTTTGAGCAGTATTGAATGGTGTCCATGCTGACAGTGATGGGGTCACCTGGCTGATCAGACAATGACATGACTCATCCTTCCTTATACAGGGATGGTTTTGTGCATTGCACTGTTCGGCCATGTTGATGCCCTCCCCTGTCCTTTGACATGTACCTGAACTTTCTCATCTTCCTGTGTCATCACTTCCTGTATCCTTGTTACATGAAGTAAGTGGTCGGGTGACTGGCCAGACCCTTTTCTATTGTTACTGTGACTAAATAAAAAGTGAGAAGACTGTGGAGGAGTGCTCAGCAAGTTGGTAACACCTTTGTCTGACTGCGGTTGAGGGATTTACCTCTCCTTACACAAAGTTTGATGTGAGCGGATTTCTACTATTAATATTTCTATATCACTACACAGTTGCCACTAATACCACTACTACTAACCCTAAACAGCCACACACAGATCTACTGCCTTGTAAGTTCCATACTGTGCGGCTACTAGAGATGTCCCAAACTATTCGCCGGCGAATAGTTCCCGGTGAACATAGCTTGTTCGCGTTCGCCGCTACGGGCGAAAATATGCAATGTTCGGTCCGCCTCCTATACGTCATCATTGAGCAAACTTTGACCCTGTACCTCACAGTCAGCAGACACATTCCATCCAATCAGCATACCCTCCCTCCCAGACCCTCCCACCGCCTATCAAAAAGCAAGGACAGCATTCATCTTAGATTAATTCTGAAGCTGCAGTGTCACAAAGTTGTAATCGCAATGCGATTACAACTTAGAGCTGGGTTCCTAATGGTTATATTGATAGAATATAACGAAGATTGAGAATATAGTGCTATATTCGTTGTCAATTCTAGCAATACAACCATTAGGAACTCAGATCTAAGTTGTAATCGCAATGCGAATAATGCAGGTTATATTAATCGCATTGCAAATTCAAGCTAGCGAACGCAAGCTAAGTTCCTAATGGTTGCACTGCTAGAATTGACGAATATAGCACTATATTCTCAATCTTCGTTATATTCTAGCAATACAACCATTAGCAGCTCTAAGTTGAATTCGCAATGCGATTAATATAACCTGCATTAAGCACATTGCGATTACAACTTTCTCAAGTCGGACAGTACATTCTAGCATGGAGCCGTTCCCATGGTGATGGGGACGCTCCATGAGCACGGAAGTCGGCAGAAGCACTAAGTTGAAATCAAAATGCGATTAATTCAAGTTCAATAAATCGCATTGCGATTTCAACAGAACTTCTGCTGACTTCCGTGCTCATGGAGCGTCCCTATCACCATGGGAACAACTCCATGCTAGAATGTACTGTCGGATTTGAGAAAGTTGAAATCGCAATGCGATTAATTCAAGTTCTATAAATCGCATTGCGATTTCAACAGAACTTCTGCTGACTTCCGTGCTCATGGAGCGTCCCTATCACCATGGGAACGACTCCATGCTAGAATGTACTGTCGGATTTGAGAAAGTTGAAATCGCAATGTGATTAATTCAAGTTCTATAAATCGCATTGCGATTTCAACTTACCACACTCTGCGTCAACTACGTAATTTTCCATGGGTGTTTTGCCATGGATCCCCCTCCGGCATGCCACAGTCCAGGTGTTAGTCCCCTTGAAACAACTTTTTCATCACTATTGTGGCCACAAAGAGTACCTGTGGGTTTTCAAATTCGCCTTCCTATTGATGTCTATTACGGTTCGCCCGTTTCGCACGTTCGCGAACATTTGCGGAAATTCGCGTTTGCGAACTGCAAATTTTATGTTCGCGACATCACTAGCTGCTACTGCTGCCACTGTTATTGCAGCCACATGCCGCTATTACCCTACCCTTTCCACATCCACTGCACTGCTGCTGCTCACAATTAATAGGGAGAATTTTCTACAGGCTTGTTTAACTTCAAAACAAGCCGCTCTGTCTTCTTACAATTAACAGTTGTGTGTATAAATACAGGCAGGCATTCTACCCCCATTAACGCATAGTTTTTGGATGCTTCTTCGGAACAAGCCACTGTTTCTTCTGACATTATTACATGTGTGTGTATAAACAGGGGCAGGGATCTGCCATCATTGAGCCATAATTTTTGCTTGGTCTCAACAAGCCACTGTTTTGTATTTACACCGTGTGTATTTACAAAGCATCGGCCCCAGATAAGGGACAATTTTTGGAAGCTTTAAGATATTAAAAAACATAGCACATGCGAAGAAGCAGTGTGTTTTTAAAAATGCTGTTTGTTAACACCGTCAACCATGTGTGTCACGATACAAGTGGAATACTGCTGGAATCCAATGGCCGGGACAATGCCTAAACACAGGAAGCACTGGAGTCTTGAACAGGAGTTAGCAGGAATGCAAATGAAGGCAAGGATCCAGGTGAGAAGTCAAGAGGAAAACCAGTGAGCGTGCAGCAGGTGTCCAGGAGTTGCAGGGTAAACCGCAAGGAGTAGGAACAAACCAGAGAGAAAGTCCCAGGTGAGAGGACTGCATGAGCAAGAGCTAAAACACAATACTCAAGCATTGAGTAACAGGCTTGAGAGGTTTATTATGAAACAGGAAGTAAAATGGCACCCAGCTAAGACACAATACACCATATTAACTGAGGGAAAACTAAAGGGCAAGACTGTATGAACTAAACAGACATAGCAGGAAGGTTCCTGACATTACTCCCACCTCAACAGCAGCCTCTGGAAGAGACCTGACTCGGTCTCCCAGGATGTCTTTGATGAAACAGTTTGATTAGTCAGGGAGCATTAATGTTACTCACCGGTTCCCAAGAATTCTCTTCAGACCCATAACCCTGCCACTTCATGAGGTATTGTAGGTGGTTCCAGAAAGTTCTAGAGTTGAAGATTTTCTCTACAACAAACTGTTCTTGCCCATCTATCTCCACCGCATCTGAAGGAGGAGGGACACGTTCCAGAAAAGGGTTGGGCATGACAGGCTTTAATAGAGACACATGAAAAACAGGATGAATCTTCATAAATCGTGGGAGTTTGATCCGAACAGCTACTGGACTAATTATCCAGATAATCTTATAAGGCCCAACAAACTTCTGTCCTAGTTTCGGTGACGGAACCTTAAGTCTCAAGTTTTTGGTAGAAAGCCATACTTTATCCCCCACTTTAACCTCCTCAGGACCGCCGCACGCAGGATTGCGTCCTGGCGGCGGCCCTGTTGTTCCTCCTGGACGCGCCGATGCGTCTTCTCGTCACCAGCCTGCCAGCCAATGATGATCGCTGGCAGGCTGGTGACTTTTAAAAATCTAATCAGAAGCCATTTAACACCTTAAATTTATAAATATAAGGTGTTAAATGGCTTCTGTGCTCCTCTGCTGGTCCTTTTCGTCGGTTGGTCCCAACAGAGGAGCACACATCACTGTGAGTACACCAAACACTGCACTTAGCCCCAGATCACCCCCCATAACCCCAATTGACCCCTTGATCACCCCTGTCAATCACTAGTGAAAGGGAAAAAAGTGATCAGTGTAAACTTTTTTTTTTTTTTTTTTTTCACTAGTATTGACGGTTAGGCTTTTAAGTTAGTTTAGGCCCCTTTGTTAGGTAGTTAGCGTCGGTTAGCGCCCAGCCCACCGCACCGCAGTCACTGATTCGCTGATTAGCGTATCGCTAATCAGCATTGGCACTTTTATAGTATCTGTAAGTGATCAGAACTGATCACAGTCAGATCTATAATAGTATTAGTGTCACCTTAGTTCGCTCTCCACCCAACGCCCACATGTGCGTTCACCCACGCCTGCCCCGCCGCAGTGTCAAAATTTTTATTTATTTTTTATCACTGTCCAATCACTTCACAAGCACTGCGGCCATAAAAAAAAATCAGTTTTGATTTTTTTTTTTATCGCAGCGGCTTCCTGTACTTTGCTAGCCTCCCATTTGTAAGACAGGCTTGCTTTTTTTCTTGGGTAGTCTCAGGGAATACCCCCTAAATTTTGTTGACCAAATGGCAAGTAAGGGGTATTCTTCTGAAGAGGCTTACAGGCTTCTGACCCAGTCGGATGAGGAATGGGAACCCTCATCTGACGAATCCAGCGGGTCAGAATACGAACCTGTAGAAAGCAGTGGCAGTCTGACCCAAAGTTCGGACGATGAGGTTGAGGTCCCTGATACCACCAGGCGTACCCGGCCCGTGTTGCTAGACCACAGGTTGCGCAGGATCCGCTTCAAGGGCAGCAGAGTGGGGCTGGCGCTGTCGGATTACGTGGTGAGGCATACACCAGCAGCGCAGCCCATCCTGGACCTAGTACCAACACTGCCGTACAACATGGTGAAGTGGCGAGCACCAGGAGGGCAGTTGGAGCTGGTACGGTGGCACGTGCATTAGTTCCCCCATCGCAGCCACTGCACAGACAGGCCCGTAGAGCCCCTAGAGTCCCTGAGGTGCTGGCAAACCCTGATTGGCAGCCCCCAACTTTAGCCGCACCAGTAGTTCCCCCTTTCACCGCCCAGTCTGGAGTTCGGGTTGAGACAGCTCAGATCGGATCGGTACTGGGTTTTTTTTAGCTGTTTTTGACTGCGGAGCTCTTGGACTTAGTCGTGGCAGAAACAAACCGGTATGCCACTCAATTTATAACCGCCAACCCGGGAAGCTTTTATGCCCAGTCTTTCCGGTGGAAACCCGTCTAAGTTTCCGAATTTAAAACTTTTCTGGGCCTTCTCCTCAACATGGGCCTGACAAAAAAGCATGAATTGCAGTCATTGGTCCACGAACCCAATTCATCACATGCCCATGTTCGCTGCTGCCATTTCCAGGACACGATTTGAGACCATCCTGCGTTTCCTGCACTTTAGTGACAACAGCACCTCTCGTCCCAGAGGCCACCCAGCTTTTGACTGGCTCCACAAAATTCGGCCCCTCATAGACCACTTTAACACCAAATTTGCAGATTTGTATACCCCTGAGCAAAACATCTGCATAGACGAGTCCCTTATACATTTTACCGGGCGCCTTGGCTTCAAACAATACATCCCAAGCAAGCGCGCCCGGTATGGGGTCAAATTGTATAAGCTCTGTGAAAGGGCCACAGGCTATACGGACAAATTTCGAGTCTATGAGGGTAAAGATCAGACCCTGGAGCCGGTCGGTTGCCCTGACTACCTGGGGAGCAGTGGGAAGACAGTCTGGAACTTGGTGTCACCCTTATTTGGCAAGGGGTACCATCTTTATGTGGACAATTTTTACACAAGTGTGCCCCTTTTCATGCATTTGTTTTTAGAACAGATTGGCTGCTGTGGCACCGCACGACCTAGTCATCTGGGCTTCCCCCAACGGCTCGTTACCATCCAACTTGCAAGGGGGGAGAGGGCTGCCTTGTGTAATGAAGAACTGCTCGCGGTAAAATGGAGAGACAAGCGTGAAGTTTACATGCTCTCCTCCATTCACGCAGACACGACAATCGAAATTGAACGAGCAACTGGAGCCATTGAAAAGCCCCTCTGTGTCCACAACTATAATTCGCTCATGGTAGGGATGGACTACAATGACCAGATGTTGGCTCCTTATTTACTTTCCCGCAGGACCAGATGCTGGTATAAGAAGGTGTCTGTATATTTAATTCATTTGGCACTGCACAATAGTTTTGTTCTCTACAGTAAGGCTGGGAGAACAAGATCCTTCCTCAAATTTCAGGAAGAGATCATCGAGAACCTCCACTATCCAGGAGGTTCCGTGGCTCCAACCACCAGTGTAGGGAGCCGTCTACACGAGCGACATTTCCCCAATGTCGTTGCCGGTACCTCAAACCAAGCGCCACCCGAAAAAAATGTTGTGTCTGTAGCAGGAGTGGAATAAGGCGTGACACCCGCTATTTGTGTCCTGACTGCCCTGACCACCCTGCCCTATGCTTAGGGGAGTGTTTTCGGAAGTACCACACACAGGTACACTATTAGTATAGGGATTGCGTCACACAGGACAGGCACACAGGGCTCTTAGGGCCCTTTCACTCACAGCTGCTGCAAACCTCTCCTTTCACCTGGGACAAAGTGCATAATGTACTTCGCCACATCTCTGGACGATTTGCGCTTTGCACATTGTCCCATGGGGAAGGAGAGGTTTGTCATATAAAGGTAAAAAAAAAAATCACAGGTAAGCAAAAAAGTTAATGTTCCAAAAGTTCAATAAAGTTTTTAAAAGTTAATGTTCTGTTTCAAATGTTATCTAAAGTTAATGTTAATACATTTATTGCGTTGCGGCTTTTTTTTTGTTTAGTTTTTTTACCTTCTAGGTGGACTTACCGATCGACCAGCTGCAGCACTGATGTGCATTCTGACAGAAGCATTGCGCTGCTGTCAGATTACACAAAAGTCGGTGTATGCGGCGCTGCAAGACGAGATTTCTCCTCTGCAGTAAAAAAGATACGTTTGCCGAGGCTTATGAGCTGAGGGGCGGTGTTCATATGCTTTGGCAAACGATTTGTATTTAAAAATAAATAAATAAAAATTCCGGCAATGATTTATTCATCCACATCGATTGACGTGAATGGAGAAATCGGGTTTGCAAGGGCATACGAGCTGAGTGAGTTTGGATGTTGGGCGGAGCTCCTATGTCCTGGCAAATTTTTGGGCAGAGATTTTTTCATCCACATTGATCGATGCGAATAAAGAAATCTGTGCCCGGAGGCTGAACGGAAAAAAAAAATCTCATTACCCGTATGCTCAATATAAGGAGAATAGCAGAAACTACTTCAAACTACTTCTCACGCTTTAGGTCCCCTAAAATGCCAGGGCAGTATAAATACCCCACAAGTGACCCCATTTTGGAAAGAAGACACCCCAAGGTATTTCGTGAGGGGCATGGTGAGTTCATGTAAAATTTTTATTTTTTGTCACAAGTTAGTGGAATATGAGACTTTGTAAGAAAAAAATAAAAATAAATAATTTTCCGCTAACTTGTGCCCAAAAAAAAAATTCTAGGAACTCGCCATGCCCCTCACGGAATACCTTAGTGAGTCTTCTTTCCAAAATGGGGTCACATGTGGGGTATTTATACTGCCCTGGCATTTTAGGGGACCTAAAGCGTGAGAAGTAATTTGGAATCCAAATGAGTAAAAATGTCCTGTGAAATCCTGAAAGTACTCATTGGAAATTGGGCACCTTTGCGCATCTTGGCTGCAAAAAAAGTGTCACACATGTGGTATCGCCGTACTCAGAAGAAGTAGGGCAATGTGTTTTGTGGTGTATTTTTACATATACCCATGCTGGGTGAGAGAAATATCTCTGTCAAATGACAACTTTGTATTAAAAAATGGGAAAAGTTGTATTTTAGAGAGATATTTCTCTCACCCAGCATGGGTATATGTAAAAAGACACCCCAAAACACATTGCCCTACTTCCTCTGAGTACGGCGATACCACATGTGTGACACTTATTTGCAGCCAAGATGAGCAAAGGGGCCCAATTTCCAATGAGTACTTTTAGGATTTCACAGGGCATTTTTACGCATTTGGATTCCAAACTACTTCTCACCCTTAGGGCCACTAAAATGCAAGGGCAGTATAAATACCCCACATGTGACCCAATTATGGAAAGAAGACACCCCAAGGTATTCCGTGAGGGGTATGGTGAGTTCATGTAAAATTTAATTTTTTGTCACAAGTTAGTGGAATATGAGACTTTGTAAGGAAAAAAAATAAAATAAAATATAATAATCATTTTCCTCTAACTTGTGCCAAAAAACAAAAAATTCTAGGAACTCGCCATGCCCCTCACAAAATACCTTGGGGTGTCTTCTTTCCAAAATGGGGTCACTTGTGGGGTATTTATACTACCCTGGCATTTTAGGGGCCCTTAAGCGTGAGAATTAGTTTGGAATCCAAATGCGTTAAAAATGCCCTGTCAAATCCTCAAGATACTCATTGGAATTTGGGCCCCTTTGTGCACCTAGGCTGCAAAAAAGTGTCACACATGTGGTATCGCCGTACTCAGGAGAAGTAGGGCAATCTGTTTTGGGGTGTATTTTTACATATAGCCATGCTGGGTGAGAGAAATATCTCTGTCAAATGACAACTTTGTATTAAAAAATGGGAAAAGTTATCTTTTTGTCACGGAAGGTGTACAGAAAACTAGAAGACACAAAATGAAGATCCGACTGACTGGATCCAAAACTAAGGAACAAAAGGGAGAGCCCTGCAACAGACCTGACTCTCTCTCTAACTGCTCAGCCTATGCAAAAATCTCAATGGTAGATGATCGCATATCCTCGTACCTCGACTGTTTAACACCTGAACACCCTATAATAGTGAGGGGACACGACCACCGGCTCCCTAGACTTTATACGGAGGGAGTCAGGGTCACCTGGGATCCAGCAAACAGGAAAACACAAATGAATGAATAAAACTTATCTGTAGAAGACTCAGTAGTAGCATCAGCATGCACACTCCCCAGGAAGTTGTATAAACTGCAAAGTGATGCAGTATGGGAAGGGATTTAAAGGGATGCAATCAGTGCAACTACATGACAGCTGAGAGAGGCTAACGAGATGAGAAAATGAAAGCAAAACAAAAGGAACCTCAAGGAGAAGGTTCTGAAGGACGTCTGTCAGAGCTTCTCAGATGTCTGGTGGTGACAGTACCCTCCTTCTACGAGTGGACTCCGGACACTCAGAGCCCACCTTCTCAGGATGGGACCTATGGAAAGCCCTGATGAGACGAGTGGCCTTAATGTCCGTCACTGGGACCCACATCCTCTCCTCAGGACCATAACCCTCCCAATGAACGAGGTACTGGAGAGAACCGCGGACAACACGAGAATCCACAATCCTAGAGACCTGAAATTCAAGATTACCATCAACCACAATCGGAGGAGGAGGCAAAGGCGAGGGTACAATGGGTTGGACATAAGGTTTTAATAAGGACTTATGAAAAACATTATGGATCTTCCAAGTCTGAGGAAGATCAAGACGGTAGGCAACAGGATAGATGACGGACAAGATTTTGTAAGGCCCAATAAACTTAGGACCCAACTTCCAGGAGGGAACCTTCAATTTGATATTCTTAGTAGACAACCACACCAGATCACCAACATTCAGGTCCGGACCAGGCACACGTCTCTTATCCGCCACACGCTTATATCTCTCACTCATGCTCTTTAGATTATCCTGAATCTTTTGCCAAATAGATGACGACAAAGACGAGGAGAATCTGTCCTCATCAGGTAAACCAGAAGACCCCTCTCCAGAGAATGTCCCAAACTGCAGATGAAACCCATATGTACCAAAAAATGGTGACCTATCAGAGGACTCCTGACGACGGTTATTTAAAGCTAACTCAGCAAGGGACAAAAAAGAACACCAATCCTCCTGATTCTCTGCCACAAAACAGCGCAGATATGTCTCCAGATTCTGATTGACGCGCTCTGTCTGACCATTCGACTGCGGGTGGAAAGCAGAAGAGAATGACAACCGAACCCCCAAGCAAGAACAGAAAGCCTTCCAGAATCTGGAAACAAACTGTGTGTCCCTATCAGAGACTATGTCTGAAGGAATACCATGCAATTTGACAATGTGATCAATAAATGCCTGCGCCAGCGTCTTAGCATTGGGCAAGCCAGGAAAAGGAATGAAATGCACCATATTGCTAAAACGGTCCACCACCACCAGAATCACAGTCTTCCCCGAGGAAAGAGGCAGGTCCGTAATGAAGTACATGGACAGTGCGGCGGTTTATAATGTCACGGAAGGTGTACAGAAAACTAGAAGACACAAAATGAAGATCCGACTGACTGGATCCAAAACTAAGGAACAAAAGAGCGAGCCCTGCAACAGACCTGGCTCTCTCCCTAACTGCTCAGCCTATGCAAAAATCTCAATGGTAGATGATCGCATATCCTCGTACCTCGACTGTATAACACCTGAACACCCTATAATAGTGAGGGGACACGACCACCAGCTCCCTACACTTTATATGGAGGGAGTCAGGGTCACCTGGGATCCAGCAAACAGGAAAACACAAATGAATGAACAAAACTTATCTGTAGAAGACTCAGTAGTAGCATCAGCATGCACACACTCCAGAAAGTTGTATAAACCGCAAAGTGATGCAGTATGGGAAGGGATTTAAAGGGATGCAATCAGTGCAACTACATGACAGCTGAGAGAGGCTAACGAGAGGAGAAAATGAAAGCAAAACAAAAGGAACCTCAAGGAGGAGGTTCTGAAGGACGTCTGTCAGAGCTTCTCAGATGTCTGGTGGTGACACTTTTAGAGAGATATTTCTCTCACCCAGCATGGGTATATGTAAAAAGACACCCCAAAACACATTGCCCTACTTCTTCTGAGTACTGCGATACCACATGTGTGACACTTTTTTGCAGCCAAGATGCGCAAAGGAGCCCAAATTCCAATGAGTACTTTCAGGATATCACAGGGCATTTTTACGCATTTGGATTCCAAACTTCTTCTCACGCTTTAGGGCCCCTAAAATGCCAGGGCAGTACTTTCCGAAATGGGGCCATTTGTGGGGTGTTTCTACTGTCTGGGCATTGTAGAACCTCAGGAAACATGAAAGGTGCTTAGAAAGTCCGAGCTGCTTAAAAATGCGGAAATTCACATTTTTGTACCATAGTTTGTAAACACTATAACTTTTGCACAAACCAATAAATATACACTTATTGGATTTTTTTTATCAAAGACATGTAGAACAATAAATGTAGAGAAAAATTTATATAGAAATGTAGTTTTATTTGAAAATTTTTACAACTGAAAGTGAAAAATTTCATTTTTTTGCAAACATTTCGGTCAATTTTGATTAATATCAAAAAAAGTAAAAATGTCAGCAGCAATGAAATACCACCAAATGAAAGCTCTATTAGTGAAAAGAGAAGAAGATAAAATTCATTTGGGTAGTAAGTTGTATGACCGAGCAATAAACCGTGAAAATAGTGTAATGCTGAATTGTAAAAAGTGGTCTGGTCATTAAGGGGGTTTAAGCTAGGGGACCTGAGGTGGTTAAAGATTGGTGCTGGTCTACAAAATTTATCTTCCGCCTTCTTTTAATTTTCTAGCACCCTCTCTAATGTTCCTTTTAGTAGTTCTAAATTTTGCAGTATTGCAGAGATCCTTTCCGTGACTGCTGGAATAGGTGAAACACTGGAGAATTTGGTAAGAATATTTGGATGATACTCCAAATTTTCAAGGAATGGAGTTTGCTTGGTGGAGGCAGTTTGGGAGTTATTGTAAAAGAACTCAGCCACAGGAAGCAGATCGACCCAATCATCTTGTAAATGACAGATATAGCACAAAGATACTGTTTCAGAGTCTGATTTGTGCGTTCAGTTTGTACATTAGTTTGTGGGTGAAAGGCAGTTGATAAATTAATATCAATATCAAGTGTTGGGCAAAAACTACGCCAACATTTTTATGTAAACTTATCCGAGATAACTTCATCAGGAACTCCATGAAAACGAAACACATTCTGAACTACAAGGTCAACAGTGTCTTTGGCAGAAGGTAGGCCGGTACATGGACTGAAATATGCAGCCTTGGTGAGCCGGTCAACTACTACCAGAATTGTAATTACGATCTACTATAAAGTCCATGGAAATAGAACCCCAGGGATGAGGGGACCGACAAAGGCTGTAACAAACCCATGGGTGAAGAATGTGGAGTCTTGCATGCAGCACAAACGTTGCATGACATGACATACAGTGGGATGCAAAAGTTTGGGCAACCTTGTTAATCGTCATGATTTTCCTGTATAAATCGTTGGTTGTTACGATAAAAAATGTCAGTTAAATATATCATATAGGAGACACACACAGTAATATTTGAGAAGTGAAATGAAGTTTATTGGATTTATAGAAAGTGTGCTATAATTGTTTCAACAAAATTAGGCAGGTGCATAAATTTGGGCACTGTTGTCATTTTATTGATTCCAAAACCTTTAGAACTAATTATTGGAACTCAAATTAGCTTGGTAAGCTCAGTGAGCCCTGACCTACATACACAGGTGAATCCAATTATGAGAAAGAGTATTTAAGGGGGTCAATTGTAAGTTTCCCACCTCTTTTAATTTTCTCTGAAGAGTAGCAACATGGGGGTCTCAAAACAACTCTCAAATGACCTGAAGACAAAGATTGTTCACCATCATGGTTTAGGGGAAGGATACAGAAAGCTGTCTCAGAGATTTCGGCTGTCTGTTTCCACAGTTAGGAACATATTGAGGAAATGGAAGACCACAGGCTCAGTTCAAGTTAAGGCTCGAAGTGGCAGACCAAGAAAAATCTCGGATAGACAGAAGCGACGAATGGTGAGAACAGTCAGAGTCAACCCACAGACCAGCACCAAAGACCTACAACATCATCTTGCTGCAGATGGAGTCACTGTGCATCGTTCAACCATTCGGCGCACTTTACATAAGGAGATGCTGTATGCGAGAGTGATGCAGAGGAAGCCTTTTCTCCACCCACAGCACAAAAAGTGCCGCTTGAGGTGGGCTAAAGCACATTTGGACAAGCCAGCTTCATTTTGGAATTAGGTGCTGTGGACTGATGAAACTAAAATTGAGTTATTTGGCCATAACAAGGGGCATTATGCATGGAGGAAAAAGAACACATCATTCCAAGAAAAACACCTGCTACCTACAGTAAAATATGGTGGTGGTTCCATTATGCTGTGGGTCTGTGTGGCCAGTGCAGGGACTGGGAATCTTGTCAAAGTTGAGGGATGCATGGATTCCACTAAGGCATTTATGCAGAGAAACAAGTACAACGTTCTGGAATGGCCATCTCAGTCCCCAGACCTGAATATAATTGAAAATCTGTGGTGTGATTTAAAGAGAGTTGTCCATGCTCGGAAGCCATCAAACCTGAATGAACTAAAGATGTTTTGTAAAGAGGAATGGTCCAAAATACCTTCAACCAGAATCCAGACTCTCATTGGAACCTACAGGAAGCGTTTAGAGGCTGTAATTTCTGCAAAAGGAGGATCTACTAAATATTGATTTCATTTCTTTTTTGTGGTGCCCAAATGTATGCACCTGCCTAATTGTGTTTAAACAATTATAGCACACTTTCTATAAATCCAATAAACTTAATTTCACTTCTCAAATATCACTGTGTGTGACTCCTATATGATATATTTAACTGACATTTTTTATCATAACAACCAACGATTTATACAGGAAAATCATGACGATTAATAAGGTTGCCCAAACTTTTGCATCCCACTGTATTTCCTTACATCTTGTTGATAATTGGGCCACCATAAGAATCGGGATAAAAATTTCTGTGTCTTCGTACTCCTTTGTGACCTGCAATCTCAGAATCATGGACTAACTTTAGAATTTTCAGTCTTATTTTTTCGGGTATATATAGCTGCTGCCCATGGGTCCACACCTTGTTTTTAAACATTAAATGCACATCATAGGCCTTTTTTTTTATCTCTTCAAGTAAGTCCTTATTATGGATTACTCTCATTAGACTCAGGAACAATAGTTCTGAGTGGAATAGTAGAAGTGGAATCATTAGAAAAGATTCTAGATAGAACATCTGCCTTGCCGTTACGGGAACCGCGCCTGTACGAGATTATACAGTTGAATTGGTTGAGGAAGAGACTCCAATGAGCTTGGTGAGGAGATGGACATTTGGCAGATCTAATGAATTCCAAATTACGGTGATCAGTCAGAACTATTATTTGCTGTGAGGTTCCTTGAAGATGATGTCTCCATTCCTTAAAATCTGCAATGATAGCTAAGGCTAGTTTCACACTTGTGACAGGACGGATCCGACAGGCTGTTCACGATGTCGGATCCGTCCTGCAGCTATTTCGCCGTGCCCACGGACCGCCGCTCCGTCCCCATTGACTATAATGGGGACGGGGGCGGAGCTCCGGCGCAGCACGGCGGTGCACGAAAAAAGCCGTCGGACTAAAAAGCCTGACATGCAGTAATTTTAGTCCGGCGGCGATTCTCTGTGCACCGCCGTGCTGCGCCGGAGCTCCGCCCCCGTCCCCATTATAGTCAATGGGGACGGAGCGGCGGTCCGGCGGCAAGGCGAAATAGCCGCAGGACGGATCCGACATGGTGAACAGCCTGTCGGATCCGTCCTGCCGCAAGTGTGAAAGTACCCTAACAGTTCTTTATTCCCCACATCATAATTCTTCTCAGCAGGGGATAAACATTGGGATAAAAAAGCAAAAGGATGCAATAAACCCTTGTCTTCCATTCTCTGAGACAGAATAGCCCCTATAGCACAGTCTGAAGCATCTACTTCCACAATGAAGGCGAGTTCTGGGTCTGGATGAACTAATCCAGGGGTTGTAGTGAACGTAGTGAACTTGGACTTTAATAGAGAAATGGATTCCTGTGCTTGGGGAGACCAGGCAAAAACATTTTTTTTCTTAGTCAACTGTGTAATAGGAGTAATTATTTCTGAAAAATTTGTAATGAAGCATCTATAAAAATTGGCAAAACCTATGAAACGTTGAACTTGTTTTATGCTCCTTGGGGTAGGCCAGTCTACTATTGCTTTAATCTTGCTAGAGTAGACCACGAGGTGAAATTATATAGCCAAGGAATTGGATCTCAGTCTGGTGAAATTCACATTTTTAAATCTTAATGTAGAGTTGATTCTTTCTTAGACATTCCAGGATGAGTTTCACATGTCTCTGATGTTCTTCCATAGAGTTGGAGAAGATCAAGATATCGTCCAAATTGATGACTACGAACTGGTCTAGAAGGTCTCTGAAGATATCATTATTGATAATGCACCCCATGACGAAGGCACGCCGAAACGCACGTTGGGGGAGCGCCATCCTGGGTAATCCAGCACACGGTCTCTTCTAGGTGAGCTCTGGTCCTTTTGTTACTCCCTCTTTGGCTTATATGACCTTGGTGCCTACTACACCTTATGATTGGTCTGTTATTTACTTTTATTTTTTACTGATTAACATACTCACTTATCGCGATGTGGGGGTGCTTTTGTTGACCACTGTCTCACCTCTATATATCTGTTTTACTGCTCGTTTTAATGGGCGGGGCACTGTTCCCAGCATTACCCTATGATTCATAGATACATTGTATTTTTGACCTGTGTGCTTCCCCAGGGTGGCGCTCTTTCTTTTCTGTCCTCCGCTCTTATTTTGTCTTGTTTATGGCATCATATTTACTGCTTCTATTTATGTAATTTTTATCATGCTTCAATAAAATATATATTTTCATATCATGGTACTATGAGCTCCTTCTTCTTGTGTTTCTGCTGTTGTTCTCGGGAGCTTGTACCGAGTTACCCTTTTAAAGTGTCCTTTGTGACTATATTGGGTGGGCATTCTCTCCCACTCTTCCCTGGGACACTTTGGGTCGCCCTTCTTGTTTTTCTTTCCACAGTAATCGCATAGACTTTCCCGGAGCCTGTGCTCCCTTCGATCAATGCTTTCACGTCTTAGAATGGAATCTACTTGCATAGGCTCACTTCCTGATTCTCTGTAAATTTTTCCTTGGGGTTCCTTGGAAATAGAGACAGGGAAAGAAGGGGACTACTTAGTATCATAATTCAAGGTAGCCCATCTCTCTTGTCGTAGTTCAGACAGTCGGGTATCGATACGAATGCAATGGTTAATAAAGGCATCCAAACCTAAAGTGGCCTCCGCACGTGCAAGTTCATCTTCTAAAGCGCTGCATAGTCCTTTCCTAAAAAATTTCATTTTCGCTGCTTTGTTCCAATCGGTGTCGACAGCCCACCTCTTGAACTCCATTGCATACTCTGTGACAGGGCGTCTGCCCTGGCGCAATGCTAGTAATGCTGCTTCAGCTGTAGCACCTCGATTGGGATCATTAAACATTTGACTCATGGCATCGACAAAGTCTTCTAAGTGATTTATCCAGGCATCTTGAGTCTCAATCAATGTACTAGCCCAGTCAATGGCTTTATGTGTCAGCAGCATAATAATACATAAGACTTTAGATCTATCAGTAGGAAACTGAGTTGGATTTGCATCAAAGTATAGCCTACATTGATTGAGGAATCCCTGGAATTTGTTGCGGTCTCCGCCAAATCTGAATGGTGGCAACTTAGGGGTCATTTCAGGCCCTGAAGCAGGTGGTACAGAAACTTGATTCTCTAAGTGGACTATCCTGTCAGATAATGTCTGCACGGTACCACGTAGCTCTTGAATCGCTTGTCCATACATTTGGATGCTGTGGGAAGTCTGTCCTTCAAAGGCATCATATTAGTTTTTTTAAAGTCTGCATCTCGGTGCACATATTAGTCATAGCAGTCTACAGTTGCTTAATGCGAACCTCTGAACTTCCAGTCCCGGCGGACTCCATTTTAGGCTTGAGTATTCTTTCACGATACTAGTGGCAAACTGCTGGAATCCAATGGCAGGGACAAGGCCTAAACTCTGGAGTCTTGAACAGGAGGTAGCAGGAATGCAGATGAAGGCAAAGATCCAGACAAGAAGTCAGGAGGAAAACCAGCGAGTGGTCAGCAGGTGTCCAGGACTTGCAGGGTAAACTAGAGAGAAAGTTCCAGGCGAGAGGACTGCACAAGCAGGAGCTAAAACACAATACTCAAGAAATGAGTAAAAGGCTTGAGAGGTTTATATATAAACAGGAAGTAAGATTGCACCCAGCTGAGACACAATCCACCATCTTAACTGAGGGAAAACTTAAGGGCAAGACAGTCTGAACTAAACAGACATAGCAGGAAGATTCCTGACAATGTGTTACATTGACATTATTTGACATTGCTGTCATTGTGTTCAAGAACTTAAAGGGAAGGTAAAGGACAAAAATTGTGCTAAGCCTAATATAGAATATAGCAGTGCTAAGTTGAAATCGCAATCCGATTAATTCAAGTTATAATGATCAAATTGCGATTTCAACTTTTTACGTATATTCTTAATATTGCTCTAACTTCGTCTTTTAGAATATTCGTAATATTCTAAAAGACGAAGTTAGAGCAATATAACGAATATTCTAAAAGACTAAGTTAGAGCAATATTACGAATATTCTAAAAGACGAAGTTAGAGCAATATTAAGAATATTCGTAAAATACACATATAGATTGTAACTTAGCTAATATACTGCTATAGTAATTTTTTTAATAGTGTACATATTTTACAAAACTTAAGTTCAGAAGAGGCAAAAAAAATTAGAGAAAAAAAAAAAGGATTATAGCACTATATTAGCTAAATTACAATCTATATGTGTATTTTACGAAATTTCGTAATATTGCTCTAACTTCGTCTTTTAGAATATTTGTAATATTCTAAAAGACGAAGTTAGAGCAAGTTAGAACAATATTGCGAAATTTCGTAAAATACACATATGAGCCTAACCATAGTCAATTAGTCATAGGAACGTTGCCTTATACTATCAAAAGAAAAATCGCAATACGCGATTAATTAAATCGCATATTATTCGCGATAATTGGAATAATTACGAATATTCGATTTCGACGAATATAACACGAATATTCAATCGAATATTCGCGAAATATCGCGAAATCGAATATGGCACCTCCTGCTCATCACTAATAATGAAAAGATATAAAAAAAAAAAAATAGCAGACCTCAGAGTGTCATATACTAATTTCAGGCCAATTGAAGCATATTTAATTTGCGTAGAATTGATTCACACACAAATCAAAAATTAAACAAATCGGACACAAAATGAATTTCTGTAGATACCACCATTGAGGCTTAACACGCTATAAGTTGCCATATATAAGATTCAAATTGCAGAAAAGTAAAAGCAGCACTACCGGTTAGTGAATCCTATGATGAGTTGGCAGTGGTGGTGCAGGATGTGTTAAGCCTTAGCCATTGGCCCCAGAAAGTACTGTGTTAAAAATTACTGCTGCACTCCAAGTCTTGAATCTATGTTAATAAAAGTTTATTCACCAAAACATGTGCAATGTTTCAATTATAACCAGCGTGAGCCAGTGACTGGAAAAGTAGTAGAGAACCGTTATATTTCGCCTAGGTTTCTTTCATATACCATGTACTAAGCTACAGGAGGTGGATATCTCAACTAGGAAAACTGGGTGAGATATCAGAAATCCAGGAAAGATGTTCTGCCTTAGCAAAACATAGTTTGCTGAGGACTTTGGCAAATGGTGTTGTGGGGCCTGGATTTTAATGGAATGAGGATGCAGGTTGGTAGTGGGGCTCCTTATTCCCTTGATGTCCAGAACAGGTTTCATATAGAGCTCTCAGCCAGGTGATGGAGCACAGCTCTTTTCTGGGCTATAAAGGTTTGCACTATGAGCATGTCTGGGTGGGGGGACTGGTTGATCTGACTGGCTTTCACCATTGCTGCGGAAGTCTGCTCAAACAACAAAAAGGACACTGTGAGTTTATTTTGAATTGTGTTGTGTGGCTGGTAGTAGGCCGCCCGTATAGAAAGGGTCATTTTATGTTTAGTTAGTGCTCAGCCGAGCAGGAATTTATTTTATATTTTGCCTGAATGTAAAAGCCTTATATTTTGCTTGTGGATGAGAATAAAGAAAACAGGCAAATCCCTGTGTGAACTGTGCCATTGTGTCACTGTCTCTGACTGCTGTACCTACCACTATTGAGATGACCCCCACACCAGTCTTTCTCAAGCTTTGATGAATAAACCTTTATTAACACAGATTCAAAACTTGGCGTGCTGCAGTATTTTTCAATACAGGCCCTATATAATATGTATCTTGATGGTGATGATGTCACAGGTGGTCTGTGATAAGGAGATACACATATACAGTATGTCATATTCCCTCAAGCCTCAAGCAGGATGTCGATGGGCTCTGCATACAGGTAAGGGGTCATGCCGAGAGCGTTCCCACACAGCTGAGCATGTTCCTGATGGTTACAAATAGAGCTGCCTCGGAGTTCTGCATTTGCAGAAGCATGCAGAGCAGATGGCAGAGGGTGAATTGGGAGACACTGCAGTTGGTGAATAGAACCAGCCAAACTAGTGGAAGTCAGTGGTGCTCATCAATTGGCACACTCCCACAGGGCCTAGATAGGATACAGGCCAGGTTTGTCCTTGCCCAGGTAAGTTGGGTTCAACATCCAAAGATAAAGTAAGCTAGTTGGCAATTAGAGGGGGGGGGGGGGGGGGGCTGCAAGTATAAATACTCTGTTGTCTGCTAGTCTGTTCCATTAAAGAGAGACTGTTTGTGACCATTTGGATTGTCACCCCATGTGAGACTGTAAGGCTACTTTCACACTCGCGTTTTGGGCGGATCCATCATGGATCTGCAAAAATGGATCCATTACAATAATACAAGCGCATACATCGGTCATGAACGGATCTGTTTGTATTATCTGTAACATAGCCAAGACGGATCCGTCATGAACTCCATTGAAAGTCAATGGAAGACGGATCCGTTTTCTATTGTGCCAGATTGTGTCAGTGAAAACGAATCCGTCCCAATTGACTTACATTGTGTGTCAGGACGCATCCGTTTGGCTCAGTTTCGTCAAGTGGACAGCAAAACGCTGCAGGCAGAGTTTTGGTGTCCTCCTCCAGGACGGAATAGTGACTGAACTGATGCATTCTGAGCGGATCCTTTTCCATTCAGAACGCATTAGGGTAAAACTGATCCGTTTTGGAGCGCTTGTGAGAGCCCTGAACGGATATCACAAATGGAAAGCCAAAACGCGAGTGTGAAGGTAGCCTAAGAAACAAGCCAGTGGCCCCTTTCAAGAACTCTGTAACCACTAAGCTTGCTGTTCCACAATAGTTCGGTAAAATTGCTGTTTACCTGTTACTTTCACCATCCTTTTAAATCAACTAGTTTTTAATAAAGTTTTAACTATAGTAGAACATACAAAGAAAAATACCCCTCCCTCCCTTACTGATCCTGGTAACAATACATGTGTGACAGTACTAGAATAATATACTTGGGCTACTTTCATGCCTCCGGTGTAAAACTCTGGCATGGCTGTCCTGGTAGACAAGTGGAGAATCTTCTGGACACAAACTGCAGCATGTATACGGATCCAGAGAATTCAAAATGGAGAAGGTGTGAAAGACACTTTAGAAAAACTAATCTCATTGTGTAGAAGAGACAAGTAATGGTGGAGTTCTTAAGTACAAGAAAGTACTAAACAACATTTTACAGTCCAGTCATAAATTATACTAACAGTAGTCTGTTATGAATAAGATGCATAGGGGCTAAACCAGGGATATCCAGCCATTTGGACCATAATCTCTCAAATTTACTGGTAGCATTTCTTTTCAAGTATATCCTTTTTCCATGGACAACAATCAGTTCACTTCACTTATAAATGACTCTGTAAAAGGAGGTTTTTCATCTAACCATTGCTGGACAATTCAATTTCACCTTCACCGATCCTTCAAAATCTTTTCTATAGCCAAGAATACATATAAGGAGTGTTAACTCAAGATAGGCTGTATATATAGAATTAAAGAGTCTGACCACATCCTTCCAGTGGCGTTCTAATTTGGGGCAATTCCAAAACATATGCAAGATACCTGTGGGATGCAGTTTACATCTTCCATACAAGGAAGAATCTGTCTAAAGAAGAGAATTTGGGTTATCACCCCATCAGTCAAAAGGGCCACAAAGTGCCCCAGTAGTGATAAAGATCTCCCTAGCATCTGAAGTATTGACTCCCATAGTGCTCCGAGTAGTAATAAAACCCTCATAGTACTCCCAGAAGTAATATAGTCCCTCTATAGTGCCCCTAGTAGTTATCATGCTCCTATATAGTCTCCAACAGGCTCGGACTGGCCCACAGGGGTACAGGTGAATGCCCCAGTGGGCCCCTAGTCTCCCACCCCCTGCACAAGTGGCAGATAACACAGTAGACTTACTGCACTACATACATATACCGTACTCAATGTACAGCACCTCAACCAGCCGATGTTCATATGAAAACTATTAAAGAACCTACCCAGTTTATTATAGGCTTGATCAGAGCTGAGATGACTTCTAGCTATAGAGGAAAGCTGCCAGTGTCCTCTTTTCCCCAGGACCTACCTTCTCAAAGTTGCTGCAGGGACCCCCATATTCATCTATCTGGTAGTATCTTGCTGCTGTGTGAGTGTATCCATACAGAGGGCCCCCAAAATAAATTTTACTGGTGGGCCCTAGGCACCCAAGTCTGACACTGGTCTCCAAAGTAATTATAATGCCCCTTCAGAGCGCCCCTGGTAAATTAACTGTCCCATATAATGCTTTAATAATTTAAATGCCCCCAATATAGTGCCCCCAGAAGCCTAACAATCCCCTATAGTGCCCCCATAGGCTTATCAGTCCCCTATAGTGCCCCCAGCAGCTTAAATGGTCCCCTATAGTGTCCCCCCACCAGCTTAAATGGTCCCATATAGTGCACCCAGTAGTTTAAATGGTCCCCTATAGTGCACCCAGTAGTTTAAATGGTCTCCTATAGTGCACCCAGTAGTTTAAATGGCCCCCTATAGTGCACCCAGTAGTTTAAATGGCCCCCTATAGTGCACCCAGTAGTTTAAATGGTCCCCTATAGTGCCCCAGTAGTTTAAATGGTCCCCTATAGTGCCCCAGTAGTTTAAAGGATGTGGCACAGGCAGGAACCAGCCATCATTTCATTTCAACAGCAAATATGGGGTACACTGCAGTCGCCCCCTGGATCCTGCCTGTGCCACATGAGTGGTGGTAGGCCTGGCTTATGGTAACCAAGTAAGTAACATGGGGGTGGGGCAGACTGGCGCAGAGGCTTTAAAGGACACTGGGCCTAAGCGATGTGAAAGGGAAGGGGAAGGCACTCTGCAGGGGCTTAAGGGCAGACTAGCTGCTGCGCCTCACCTCACACTGGCTGTGCCTGCACCACAAATTCAGAGTTCAGATTCCGAACAGTTTTTTTTTATGGACAGTTTTTTTTTCTGCCGCAAGCTATGGACAACCACCAATTGCGGCGAGACATAGGTGTATATGGGACACTTCCCTACACCTAGTATGGACATGTGCCACTGATTGTCCATATAGAATACGACGGGGAACTCACCTTCGATTCTATTATCTCTGAATGTTCATTGAAGTCCACTGATGAGTTCCGGTCATTCGGAATGAAACATGGCATGTAGGGCTTTATAAATAGGGTATAAATAGGGATTAAGCCCCTACACAGGGAAAGGTTCCGTATGGGGTCGCCCCTGTTGGGGCGGGTGCTCTGTGTCTGATAGGCAGGTAACCAGCGTAGCCCCCTACCCATTACTTAGGTAGGGACCTATTTAAGGGTTAAACAGGAGAACAAACCAATGCCTTGAACATACCGTAAGTGTGCCGGTCACCAGTGTCTTCTGCCACCTCACAGAAGGACCGTTTCGCCACCAGGTGTGAATCTCCCTACAGGACGTGGTAAGATCCATCAATTTTTCTCTTTTTTCACTCATCCTGTGACATTAGATAGTGGCGCTTTCATCTAAATTGCATTTCTTGTCTCACAACAATGTGGTGTATATGATACTTATTTTAAATAATATATAGTAAAAGTTATGTTTTAAGATACCCAGTTCACATAATCTTCTGACAATTGTTTGGGTTGTGACATTATACCTCTATACGCTCAATCTAGTGTGGAGGTATAACAAATATTTGATGCTATGGACAACAGAAGAAAACACCAGCCCAGAATGGGAGATACGAGCAATAAAGGTAAAAGAAAGCAATAAATAATTACTTTAAAGAATGTTGAAGCAAGAAAACCCCTTCAAGATCCATTTTTTTAATTGGCAAAACACACCAAAATGGATATTAAAGAAGAGAGTACCATAATAATAATAATAAAAATGATAATAATATAATTTTTTACACTGAATAATAAAACAATACTTTATGGGCAAATAAAGCTGAATATTTCAGGTATTCAATATTGCTGAAAGGGTTGCCTACATTTGAAAAAAAAATATGTGTTCATTTATCAAACTGGTGTAAAGTAGAACTGGATTTCCAAAAGAGCTGTCAAAAATGAAAGGTGGAATCTGATTGGCTGCTATGGGCAACTAAGCCAGTTCTACTTTACACCAGTTTGATAAATGCCCCTAAAATAATTTAAATAGAGGTGGGGTAGCTAAGTCTATCTGTCTGGAGGACCTAACAAGTCATCGGCACAGGCGCACTGAGGAAGTGCTGAGGAAGCGAGCGGCCTTCTCTCAGAGCGCCTCAGCAGGAGGAGGGGGCGTTTTTTTTAAAGGAGGATGCAACGGCTACCAGCAAGTAGATGCCCTACTTGCTGGTAGAGAGGTAGTTTACATATAATAAAAGTGCAGTTTTTAAAGAAACTAGCCAACAGAAAAGGGTAAGAGCCCTATATATATATAAAAATCGCAGTATAAGGATTTTAATTACCCTAAAAAAAATATGACTTTTGGGGGGTTACAGAAGCCCTTTAAATACACTGGGTCCCAGTATACTCATATGCTCGACACTAACTTTCCAAGAAAAGTATACTGAAGCACTGTAACAAAGATTTGTTTTTTTCACTCATATACTGCCTGAAGCGCTGTACATGCATTGCTATCACTCACCTGTCCCCATTGGGGCTAATTTAAATCATGCCATCAGTATGTTTTTTAAGGCATGGAAGGAAACCTGCGCAAATAAGGTGAGAACATGCAAACTCCATGCAGTTGTGCCCTTGCATCAAACCCAGGGCAATGCAAGGCAACAGTCCTAACCACTGAGCCAACCATATTCAACTATTTCACTTAATCATATTCAACAACAAAAAATTAAATTAAATGATTGACCCCCCCAGTGCTGAACTGAAACTTGCTGTTGCCTAGATCTGGTCCCCTGACTCTGCAACAAATGGCCACCAAAGTCTTAGGGTCCATTCGCACGTCCGCAAAATGGGTCTGCATCCGTTACGCAATTTTGCGGAACAGGTGTGGACCCATTCAATTTCAATGGGGCCGGAATGTGCTGCCCGCATCCGCATTTGCAGATCCGCACTTCCGTTCCACCAAAAAATAGAACATGTCCTATTCTTGTCCATAATTGCGGACAAGAAAAGGTATTTTCTATGAGAGTGCCGGTGATGTGCGGTCCGCAAAATGCAGAACGCACATTGCCGGTGTCTGTGTTTTGCAGATCTGCAAAACACATACGGACGTGTGAATGGACCCTAAGTCTTGCTGATACAGCTGCTCTAAACAAGTCTAAGACTTGCCACATTGGTGCTGATTCATCATATGGCAACGCAGGTGGGAGTGTCTTGCTAAGAGCAGCTTTGGAGGCCATTTTGAAGATTGAGTTGGAGGACCATATTTTGGCAACAGAAGCATCATAATTCCAGAAGGTGCCATCTTATAAACAGCAGTCAGGGAGATCAAGCATGGCCAGACCCCCTGACTGCTTCCTTAATGATCTGGCAGAGCGCACATACAGTGAGAGAGCTGTGAGTTTGCACACACTTCTGTCTCCCTACAGATACCCATCTGTGTGATCAGCGGCAGCAGGAGAGCAATGGGGAGGAAGGTCCTATGCTTTACTGAAAGGAAATGAAAACTCCAAGTACAGCTTAAGGCCTCATGCACACGACCGTATTTTTTAACGTCCCGCAAAACATGGTTCCGTTGTACCGTGATCCGTGCCCGTTTTTTCTTCCGTGGGTCTGCCGTGATTTTTGGAGGATCCACGGACATGAAAAATGAAATAAAATTCTAAGTCAAGTTTGCCATTGAAATGATAGGAAAAAACGGACACGGATCACGGACACGAATCACGGACACGGATGACAATCTTGGGTGCATCCGTGATTTTCACGGACCCATTGACTTGAATGGGCCCGTGAACCGTTGGCCGTGAAAAAAATAGGACAGGTCATATTTTTTTCACGGCCTAGAAACACGGGTCACGGGCACGGTGTAAAAACGGTGCACAAGCCGAGTTTTCAACGGCCCCATTGAAAGTCAATGGAGCCGCAGAAAAAAACGGAAAACGGCACAACGGCCACGGGTGCACACAACGGTCGTGTGCATGAGGCCTAAGTGTCATTAATGGGGGAGACAGATAATTAAAACTATACTTTCCTAGTTTCCTGTTTTGTTGAATAGGTAACTTCATTGATAAAGCCTGGCTGCACTGCAGAGTGATCAGTCACAGATTGTCCCAGCCCCCCACTACTCAGTCGGCAGGAGGTACTCCCACTACATGTGGCCATGTTACTACAGTCTATTTCCATTCTAGTGCCATTCAATGCCCACCATATGCCATTTAATGCCTCCAATGTGTCGTTCAGAGCTCCCATGCGCCATCCAGTGCCCCCAAGTGCCATCCAGTGCACCCAAAGTACCAGTCAGTGCCCCCAAATGCCATTCAATGCACCCCATGTGCCATCCAGTGCCCTCCATGTGCATAACAGTGACATCCACAACGCCCCCATAACAGTGACATCTACAACACTACCATAACAGTGACATCTAAAGTGACCCCAAATGCCATCCACACTATCCCCAGTGCTATCCACAGTACCCCCAGTGCCATCCAAAATGCCCCCCAAGTACCATCCAGTGTCCCCATGTGCCATTCCGTTCCCGTCAAGCGCCATCCAATGCCCCCATGTGCCATCCAGTGTCCCCAAGGGCCATCCAGTGTCCCCAAGGGCCATCCAGTGCACCCCAAGTGCCATTCAGTTCCCCCAAGTGCCATCCAGTGGCCCCAAAGTGCCATCCAGTGCCCCATGTGTCATTCGGTGCCCCATGTGCCATCCAGTGCCCTCCAAGTGCAATCCAGTGACCCCAAGTGCTACTAAGTGCACCCCAAGTGCCATCCAGTGCCCCTATGTGCCATCCAGTGCCCACCATGTGCCATTTAGTGCCCCCATGTGCCATTCAGTGCCCCATGTGCCATTAAATGCCCTGAGTGCCATCTAGTGCCCCAAGTGCCATCCCCATGTGCCTTCCAGTGCATCTCATGTGCCATTCAGTGCCCCCATGTGGAATCCAGTGCCCTCCATGTGCCAGTGCCCATGTGCCATTCAGTGCCCCAAAGTGCCATCCAGTGCCCCCAAGTGCCATCCCGTGCTCCCCATGTGCCATTCAGTGCCCCCATTATATTGTCGAGTACACTGCAGTAGAATACTACTGTATTATTTTCACAGGCTGCCTGACAGCGCTATAACAGACCTGGGAGCCTTCTCAAGGCACCAAGCTGTCATAGCAACTTATAAAGGCTGCAGGGGCTCAGAATGAAAGTTGGAGTTGTCTCCCATGAAAAAAAGTGTATGTGTTTCATCTGTGAAGATGTCTGTGAAGGATCCGTGGTTGGTCCGTGTGTCCATTTTTACCAACCGTGTGTCATCCGTAATTCGCTGACATTGCTCAGCTGAAAATTAATTTCCAAAGAATCTCCTATCAGTCTTCAGTGAAATACGGATGCACCATGGATGCCATCCGTGGTGTGTCCGTGATTTTCATGGACCCATAGATTTCTATGGGCATGCTTGATCCGCATGTGTCCGTGATTTATTTTTACTGACCCACGGTGAGTATTAAAATACTGAAATGTGAACAGACACATTTGAATCAATAGGTACGTGTGCTGTCCGAAGAAAATGCGGACAGCACACGTCAGTGAAAAATGGAAATGTGGACAAGGCCTAATATTTTTGGACTGATTGCTGTTGAGCACATGAATAGCCAGGGATGTAATATAGTTAATGCTGATATTTCTGTGAAGGTTCTCATTTATCCATGGTACATATCTGTAAAGAATAAATCAAGGCAACTGGACGTACTGTAGATTTCTTGAAAACGTTTCACTTGTTCTTCCAACGAGCTTTCTCAATTCTGAGTGATTGTACAAAAATTCTGGGAATAAATATGTAACTGAATCCACATCTGGTAATTATACCCAGCATTGGGACAAAGGTGTTGATACCATTATCCTAATTGGAGTCAGTAGGTGATAAAGACTTCCCAGAAAAAGGTGTCAAGACAGCATTGTATGTGGCAGACAATAGATGTCTAACCCCCCCACCTCTATTCAAGCTTGGCTTCTCCATTTTTACGTAGATGGCCTCCTTCACGCCTCGTTTGTACCAATCGGCCTCCTTATCCAAAACACGTACTTGACTGTCTTCAAAGGTGTGACCTGTTCCTTTTAGATGTAAAGGAACAGGTGCGAGGCGTGAAGGAGGCCATCTACGTAAAAATGGAGAAGCCAAGCTTGAATAGAGGTGGGGGGTTAGACATCTATTGTCTGCCACATACAATGCTGTCTTGACACCTTCTTCTGGGAAGTCTTTATCACCTACTGACTCCAATTAGGATAATGGAATCAACACCTTTGACCCAATGCTGGGTATAATTACCAGATGTGGATTCAGTTACATATTTATTCCCAGATTTTTTGTACAATCACTCAGAATTGAGAAAGCTCGTTGGAAGAACGAGTGAAACGTTTTCAAGAAATCTACAGTACGTCCAGTTGCCTTGATTTATTCTTTACAGATATAATGCTGATATTATTTTTCTAATATCTTCCAGCCCCTTTAATTTTGTAACTCTTTTCTTTGACCTTGCACTCTATAGCAATTATTTATCATTGTCACATATCACATTGTTAAGACCACTTGACATTTGTAACGGTATTTTAAAGAAAGTTGACTGATAAATAATAGATTTACCTTTTCTTTTTTATGGAAAACCTACCAAATCAACCATTAGGAAATACAAAAAAAGAATTCATAATGGTCCAGTTAATCGCGTCTGTAAGTATAAACAGCAACTGGTATTTGCTGAACAATTGCTTGTTACAATTGAATGTTATGATGGCCTGTAAAGGGAAGCAGCACTCATAAAACGCATTATATATGGACAAAAAATACCTATTCAATTTTTTTTTTTCAACAGGAAATAGTAAATTACAGCAGGATGTCATGGAAACAACATTAGACTGTTCTATAAAGTGATTTCTATGTCATTTATATCCCCAACTAGTACTCATCTATGAACCCAGGACACCAGGCTTTCAATCACTCTGTGCTGCGTAGAAGATAATGCACATCACGGACACTGGATGAGATGGAATTGTAAGGACATTGTTATTTATATAATAATGAATTACAATTTACATTTAGTTTATATGCTTTATATGTTATTTCTAGAATTTGTTCAGAATTTTAGAGTTCGACCTACTTTACTGACATAACAAAGAGGAGCGTGCTTAAGCCTGATTCCGACTATACAGTATTTCTTTTAACTCCTTCAGCCCCTGCCGTTTTTTTTTCTTTTTTGCATTTACGTTTTTCACTCCCTGTCTTTCTGGGGCCATAACTTTTTATCTTTATGTTCACATAGCCATATGAGGGCTTGTTTTTTGCTGGGCAAGTTGCTCTTTCTAATTCCACCATTTAATATTGCTTACGATATACAGGGGAGCTGGAAAAAAATTCTGCAACAGTTTTATGGGTATTGTTTTTACGGCATTTCCCATACAGTAAAACCGACCAGTTACTTTCATTTTCCAGGTCAGTACGATTACAGCGATACCACATATGTAGTTTTTATTGTGTTTTTATACTGAAAAAATAAAAATAAAAACCTTGAAAGAATGTTTTTTTCCTTTCATCGCCATATTCTGACTCCTTTAACTTTTGGACCTTGGAACCGAACCCGAGTTTGGGAAATGTTTTTTTACAGTTCAAATTAATTTATGAAGTTATTGCTCGAAGTCTTGCGAGACTTCGAGCAATAACTTCATAAAGTCGATTAGCTCATCCCAAGTTATATATAAGGAGCTGTTTTATATTTTAATAGTGCGTGCATTTTCGCACATGGTGACGTCCATGATGTGCATTTTTTTCTTTTCCTTTTTTTTTCTTTTCATTTTGTGGAAGGGGGGTGATTTGAATTTTTATAATTTTTTTATTTTTCAAAACTTTTTTCCACACTTTTTTTTATAGTTCCTATATGGAACTATAACAAGCAATCATTAGATTGCTTCTATCATAGACTCCAAGGCATTACCATTAGGGCTCATGCACACAAACGTATTTTCTTTCCATGTCCGTTCCGTATGCAGAACTATTAATTTCAATGGGCCCGCAAAACAAATTGAGGTTACTCCATGTGCATTCCGTTTACGCAGGTCCTATTATTGTCCGCATTACGGATAAGGATAGTACTGTTCTATTAGGGGCCAGCTGTTCCGTTCCAAAAAATACGGAACGCACACGGCTGTCATCCGTATTATTTGAGGATCCACGTTGTGTGCATGAGCCCTTAGTCTATGGGAATTATACTGTGTTCCTAAGGAGCCCTGCCACAGGCAGGGGCTCCATAGAAACTAGTGTGCAGCAGCCTTCTGTCACACAGGAGGACCGGGTCTGCCACACACACATACTCCGGCTCTCTCGTTTCCCACCTGGGTGAGCTGGGGCACACCCAGAAGCATGCCAACACTCATCCTAATTATTGGCCCAAGTGAATGTGATGTGGCTCATTTGTCATGTGATTGCATTGTTTATGTGCCACCAAAAATCGTCCTGTGTAAACTGCCGACAATATACAAAGTGAACAGGGGAGGAACGATCGTAATAACGATCATTCATCCTCTATTTACTTTGCATTGTGAGACGTGAGAAACATCCCTTTAAATTAGTGACTTGTATATCACTGATCGGTGTCCATTTAGGACTTTTATCACCCTGTGTAATAGAACCATATCAACTACGCATTGTCCAAAGCAGAGAACCTCTTTTAGGTCAAAACAAATTTTAGGAATTTGACTGATGATTAGAGTTGAGCGAACACCTGGATGTTCGGGTTCGAGAAGTTCGGCCGAACTTCCCGGAAATGTTCGGGTTCGGGATCCGAACCCGATCCGAACTTCGTCCCGAACCCGAACCCCATTGAAGTCAATGGGGACCCGAACTTTTCGGCACTAAAACGGCTGTAAAACAGCCCAGGAAAGGGCTAGAGGGCTGCAAAAGGCAGCAACATGTAGGTAAATCCCCTGCAAACAAATGTGGATAGGGAAATGAATTAAAATAAAAATTAAATAAATAAAAATTAACCAAAATCAATTGGAGAGAGGTCCCATAGCAGAGAATCTGGCTTCCCGTCACCCACCACTGGAACAGTCCATTCTCAGATATTTAGGCCCCGGCACCCAGGCAGAGGAGAGAGGTCCCGTAACAGAGAATCTGGCTTCATGTCAGCAGAGAATCAGTCTTCATATCATAGCAGAGAATCAGGCTTCACGTCACCCACCACTGCAACAGTCCATTTTCATAAATTTAGGCCCAGCACCCAGGCAGAGGAGAGAGGTCCCGTAACAGAGGATCTGGCTTCATGTCAGCAGAGAATCAGTCTGCATGTCATAGCAGAGAATCAGGCTTCACGTCAGCCACCACTGCAACAGTCCATTGGCATATATTTAGGCCCAGCACACACACAGGCAGAGGAGAGAGGTCCCGTAACAGACAATCTGGCTTCATGTCAGCAGAGAATCAGTCTGCATGTCATAGCAGAGAATGAGGCTTCACGTCACCCACCACTGCAACAGTCCATTTTCATAAATTTAGGCCCAGCACCCAGGCAGAGGAGAGAGGTCCCGTAACAGACAATCTGGCTTCATGTCAGCAGAGAATTAGTCTGCATGTCATAGCAGAGAATGAGGCTTCACGTCAGCCACCACTGCAACAGTCCATTGGCATATATTTAGGCCCTGGCACCCAGACAGAGGAGAGGTTCATTCAACTTTGGGTAGCCTCGCAATATAATGGTAAAATGAAAATAAAAATAGGATTGAATGAGGAAGTGCCCTGGAGTCCAATAATATATGGTTAAGGGGAGGTAGTTAATGTCTAATCTGGACAAGGGACGGACAGGTCCTGTGGGATCCATGCCTGGTTCATTTTTATGAACGTCAGCTTGTCCACATTGGCTGTAGACAGGCGGCTGCGTTTGTCTGTAATGACGCCCCCTGCCGTGCTGAATACACGTTCAGACAAAACGCTGGCTGCCGGGCAGGCCAGCACCTCCAAGGCATAAAAGGCTAGCTCTGGCCACGTGGACAATTTAGAGACCCAGAAGTTGAATGGGGCCGAACCATCAGTCAGTACGTGGAGGGGTGTGTACACGTACTGTTCCACCATGTTAGTGAAATGTTGCCTCCTGCTAACACGTTGCGTATCAGGTGGTGGTGCAGTTAGCTGTGGCGTGTTGACAAAAGTTTTCCACATCTCTGCCATGCTAACCCTGCCCTCAGAGGAGCTGGCCGTGACACAGCTGCCTTGGCGACCTCTTGCTCCTCCTCTGCCTTGGCCTTGGGCTTCCACTTGTTCCCCTGTGACATTTGGGAATGCTCTCAGTAGCGCTTCTACCAACGTGCGCTTGTACTCGCGCATCTTCCTATCACGCTCCAGTGCAGGAAGTAAGGTGGGCACATTGTCTTTGTAGCGTGGATCCAGCAGGGTGGCAACCCAGTAGTCCGCACAGGTTAAAATGTGGGCAACTCTGCTGTCGTTGCGCAGGCACTGCAGCATGTAGTCGCTCATGTGTGCCAGGCTGCCCAGGGGTAAGGACAAGCTGTCCTCTGTGGGAGGCGTATCGTCATCGTCCTGCCTTTCCCCCCAGCCACGCACCAGTGATGGACCCGAGCTGCGTTGGGTGCCACCCCGCTGTGACCATGCTTCATCCTCATCCTCCTCCTCCTCATCCTCGTCCTCCTCATCCTCCAGTAGTGGGCCCTGGCTTGCCACATTTGTACCTGGCCTCTGCTGTTGCCAAAAACCTCCCTCTGAGTCACTTCAAAGAGACTGGCCTGAAAGTGCTAAAAATGACCCCTCTTCCTCCTCCTCCTCCTCCTGGGCCACCTCCTCTTCCATCATCGCCCTAAGTGTTTTCTCAAGGAGACATAGAAGTGGTATTGTAACGCTGATAACGGTGTCATCGCCACTGGCCATGTTGGTGGAGTACTCGAAACAGCGCAACAGGGCACACAGGTCTCGCATGGAGGCCCAGTCATTGGTGGTGAAGTGGTGCTGTTCTGTAGTGCGACTGACCCGTGCGTGCTGCAGCTGAAACTCCACTATGGCCTGCTGCTGCTCGCACAGTCTGTCCAGCATGTGCAAGGTGGAGTTCCACCTGGTGGGCACGTCGCATATGAGGCGGTGAGCGGGAAGGCCGAAGTTACGCTGTAGCGCAGACAGGCGAGCAGCAGCAGGATGTGAACGCCGGAAGCGCGAACAGACGGCCCGCACTTTATGCAGCAGCTCTGACATGTCGGGGTAGTTGTGAATGAACTTCTGCACCACCAAATTCAGCACATGCGCCAAGCAAGGGATGTGCGTCAAATTGGCTAGTCCCAGAGCTGCAACGAGATTTCGCCCATTATCACACACCACCAGGCCGGGCTTGAGGCTCACCGGCAGCAACCACTCGTCGGTCTGTTGTTCAATACCCCGCCACAACTCCTGTGCGGTGTGGGGCCTGTCCCCCAAACATATGAGTTTCAGAATGGCCTGCTGACGTTTACCCCGGGCTGTGCTGAAGTTGGTGGTGAAGGTGTGTGGCTGACTGGATGAGCAGGTGGAAGAAGAGGAGGAGGAAGCCGAGAAGGAGGAGGTGGCAACAGGAGGCAAAGAATGTTGCCCTGCGATCCTTGGCGGCGGAAGGACGTGCGCCAAACAGCTCTCCGCCTGGGGCCCAGCTGCCACTACATTTACCCAGTGTGCAGTTAGGGAGATATAGCGTCCCTGGCCGTGCTTACTGGTCCACGTATCTGTGGTTAGGTGGACCTTGCCACAGATGGCGTTGCGCAGTGCACACTTGATTTTATCGGATACTTGGTTGTGCAGGGAAGGCACGGCTCTCTTGGAGAAGTAGTGGCGGCTGGGAACAACATACTGTGGGACAGCAAGCGACATGAGCTGTTTGAAGCTGTCTGTGTCCACCAGCCTAAATGACAGCATTTCATAGGCCAGTAGTTTAGAAATGCTGGCATTCAGGGCCAGGGATCGAGGGTGGCTAGGTGGGAATTTACGCTTTCTCTCAAATGTTTGTGAGATGGAGAGCTGAACGCTGCCGTGTGACATGGTTGAGACGCTTGGTGACGGAGGTGGTGGTGTTGGTGGTACATCCCCTGTTTGCTGGGCGGCAGGTGCCAACGTTCCTCCAGAGGCGGAGGAAGAGGCCGACGCGGCAGCAGCAGAAGAGGCCGAGGCGGCAGCAGCAGAAGAGGTAGCAGGGGGAGCCTGAGTGACTTCCTTGGTTTTAAGGTGTTTACTCCACTGCAGTTCATGCTTTGCATGCAGGTGCCTGGTCATGCAGGTTGTGCTCAGGTTCAGAACGTTAATGCCTCGCTTAAGGCTCTGATGGCACAGCGTGCAAACCACTCGGGTCTTCTCGTCAGCACATTGTTTGAAGAAGTGCCATGCCAGGGAACTCCTTGAAGCTGCCTTTGGGGTGCTCGGTCCCAGATGGCGGCGGGCAGTAGCAGGCGGAGTCTCTTGGCGGCGGGTGTTCTGCTTTTGCCCACTGCTCCCTCTTTTGCTACGCTGTTGGCTCGGTCTCACCACTGCCTCTTCCTCCGAACTGTGAAAGTCAGTGGCACGACCTTCATTCCATGTGTGGTCTAGGACCTCATCATCCCCTGCATCGTCTTCCACCCAGTCTTGATCCCTGACCTCCTGTTCAGTCTGCACACTGCAGAAAGACGCAGCAGTTGGCACCTGTGTTTCGTCATCATCAGAGACATGCTGAGGTGGTATTCCCATGTCCTCATCATCAGGAAACATAAGTGGTTGTGCGTCAGTGCATTCTATATCTTTCACCGCTGGGGAAGGGCTAGGTGGATGCCCTTGGGAAACCCTGCCAGCGGAGTCTTCAAACAGCATAAGAGACTGCTGCATAACTTGAGGCTGAGACAGTTTCCCTGGTATGCATGGGGGTGATGTGACAGACTGATGGGGTTGGTTTTCAGGCGCCATCTGTGCGCTTTCTGCAGAAGACTGGGTGGGAGATAATGTGAACGTGCTGGATCCACTGTCGGCCACCCAATTGACTAATGCCTGTACCTGCTCAGGCCTTACCATCCTTAGAACGGCATTGGGCCCCACCATATATCGCTGTAAATTCTGGCGGCTACTGGGACCTGAGGTAGTTGGTACACTAGGACGTGTGGATGTGGCAGAACGGCCACGTCCTCTCCCAGCACCAGAGGGTCCACTAACACCACCACGACCATGTCCACGTCCGCGTCCCTTACTAGATGTTTTTCTCATTGTTATGGTTCACCACAACAACAAAAATATTATTTGGCCCAATGTATTGTATTCAAATTCAGCGGGATATAAATTTGAGGCCTAGTATTTAGGCGCTGGGTGACCGGTATGGATTTACTAACAGAATTAGACTTGGAAATGCACAGTAGCGTGTGTGTGAAGTTATTCTGAATGACCCTATGTGCACCTTGAATATTATATACCCTTTTAGGGATAGATTTCAAATAGCTCTGATATAGCAGAAACCACTAAATTATGAAATTGCTAAATTGGGAATTGTATTTCAACCCAGAACAAAAAATGTGCTTTGACGGACACTAAATAACTTGCCCAGCCACAACAGGACAGCGGTAACGAGAGATTTAGCGGGATATAAATTTGAGGCCTAGTATTTAGGCGCTGGGTGACCGGTATGGATTTAGTGACAGAATTAGACTTGGAAATGCACAGTAGCGTGTGTGTGAAGTTATTCTGAATGACCCTATGTGCACCTTGAATATTATATACCCTTTTAGGGATAGATTTCAAATAGCTCTGATATAGCAGGAACCACTAAATTATGAAATTGCTAAATTGGGAATTGTACTTCAACCCAGAACAAAAAATGTGCTTTGACGGACACTAAATAACTTTCCCAGCCACAACAGTACAGCGGTAACGAGAGATTTAGCGGGATATAAATTTGAGGCCTAGTATTTAGGCGCTGGGTGACCGGTATGGATTTAGCGACAGAATTAGACTTGGAAATGCACAGTAGCGTGTGTGTGAAGTTATTCTGAATGACCCTATGTGCACCTTGAATATTATATACCCTTTTAGGGATAGATTTCAAATAGCTCTGATATAGCAGGAACCACTAAATTATGAAATTGCTAAATTGGGAATTGTACTTCAACCCAGAACAAAAAATGTGCTTTGACGGACACTAAATAACTTTCCCAGCCACAACAGTACAGCGGTAACGAGAGATTTAGCGGGATATAAATTTGAGGCCTAGTATTTAGGCGCTGGGTGACCGGTATGGATTTAGCGACAGAATTAGACTTGGAAATGCACAGTAGCGTGTGTGTGAAGTTATTCTGAATGACCCTATGTGCACCTTGAATATTATATACCCTTTTAGGGATAGATTTCAAATAGCTCTGATATAGCAGGAACCACTAAATTATGAAATTGCTAAATTGGGAATTGTACTTCAACCCAGAACAAAAAATGTGCTTTGACGGACACTAAATAACTTTCCCAGCCACAACAGGACAGCGGTAACGAGAGATTTAGCGGGATATAAATTTGAGGCCTAGTATTTAGGCGCTGGGTGACCGGTATGGATTTAGTGACAGAATTAGACTTGGAAATGCACAGTAGCGTGTGTGTGAAGTTATTCTGAATGACCCTATGTGCACCTTGAATATTATATACCCTTTTAGGGATAGCTTTCAAATAGCTCTGATATAGCAGGAACCACAAAATTATGAAATTGCTAAATTGGGAATTGTACTTCAACCCAGAACAAAAAATGTGCTTTGACGGACACTAAATAACTTTCCCAGCCACAACAGGACAGCGGTAACGACTACGAGAGATTTAGCGGGATATAAATTTGAGGCCTAGTATTTAGGCGCTGGGTGACCGGTATGGATTTAGTGACAGAATTAGACTGGGATATGGCCAAAAAATAACCACACTATTGCTGGTTAAATGCACTTGGTGACGGGCGCAGCTTGCCCCTGATGTAGTATATGGCCAAAAAATGAACAGACTATTGCTGGTTAAATGCACTTGGTGTCACAGCTTGACGAACCACACTACTGAGGGTTAAATGCACTTGGTGACGGGCGCAGCTTGCCCCTGATGTAGTATATGGCCAAAAAATGAACAGACTATTGCTGGTTAAATGCACTTGGTGACGGGCGCAGCTTGCCCCTGATTTAGTATATGGCCAAAAAATGAACAGACTATTGCTGGTTAAATGCACTTGGTGTGATAGCTTGACCAACCACACTACTGAGGGTTAAATGCACTTGTTGACGGGCGCAGCTTGCCCCTGATTTAGTATATGGCCAAAAAATGAACAGACTATTGCTGGTTAAATGCACTTGGTGTGATAGCTTGACCAACCACACTACTGAGGGTTAAATGCACTTGGTGACGGGCGCAGCTTGCCCCTGATGTAGTATATGGCCAAAAAATGAACAGACTATTGCTGGTTAAATGCACTTGGTGACGGGCGCAGCTTGCCCCTGATTTAGTATATGGCCAAAAAATGAACAGACTATTGCTGGTTAAATGCACTTGGTGTGATAGCTTGACCAACCACACTACTGAGGGTTAAATGCACTTGGTGACGGGCGCAGCTTGCCCCTGATGTAGTATATGGCCAAAAAATGAACAGACTATTGCTGGTTAAATGCACTTGGTGTGACAGCTTGACCAACCACACTACTGAGGGTTAAATGCACTTGGTGACGGGCGCAGCTTGCCCCTGATGTAGTATATGGCCAAAAAATGAACAGACTATTGATGGTTAAATGCACTTGGTGACGGGCGCAGCTTGCCCCTGATGTAGTATATGGCCAAAAAATAAACAGACTATTGCTGGTTAAATGCACTTGGTGTGACAGCTTCACCCTGATGTAGGCTTTAGCCAAAAAACAACCACACCATTGAGGGTTAAATGCACTTGGTGACAGGCGCAGCTTGCCCCTGATTTAGTATATGGCCAAAAAATGAACAGACTATTGCTGGTTAAATGCACTTGGTGTGACAGCTTCACCCTGATGTAGGCTTTAGCCAAAAAACAACCACACCATTGAGGGTTAAATGCACTTGGTCGCAGCTTGGATGCACTTGGTCGCAGCACCGCACAAGACACAAAATGGCCGCTGATCACCCCAGAAAAAAGTGACTGACAAACGGTCTGGGCAGCCTAAAAACAGTGAGTGAGCATTTGAATTTCAGCAGCTCAATGATGCACAGCTGCAGATCGATCGATTAATCAAGTGAAGTCCTTTGGAGGAGTTAATCTGCCTAATCTCGCCCTACTGTCGCATCCGCAACCTCTCCCTACGCTAATCAGAGCAGAGTGACGGGCGGCGCTATGTGACTCCAGCTTAAATAGAGGCTGGGTCACATGGTGCTCTGGCCAATCACAGCCATGCCAATAGTAGGCATGGCTGTGACGGCCTCTTGGGGCAAGTAGTATGACGCTTGTTGATTGGCTGCTTTGCAGCCTTTCAAAAAGCGCCAAGAAAGCGTCACAAAAGCGCCAAGAAAGCGACGAACACCGAACCCGAACCCGGACTTTTACGAAAATGTCCGGGTTCGGGTCCGTGTCACGGACACCCCAAAATTCGGTACGAACCCGAACTATACAGTTCGAGTTCGCTCATCCCTACTGATGATCACTGATTCAGTATAAATGTTTTGGATTCAAATAGGCAAAAATTTATGGTAATTGAAAACATAGAATTATTCGATAACTAGATCTGAGCTGTAAGAAATTCATTCTTTGTATTTTGTTATTAGGGCTTTCAACAGATAATAATTTACAGAGCTTGAATGAAGGAGAGTGGTCCAACACATCCGATATTGTAAATGCACTTTTACTGCGTTTTTGTACAAATGGTTTTTGAAATCCAATAAATAAATTACCAGTGAGATTTAAAAAAAGGCCGAGGGTCAAATGGAATTAGTTTTTGTAGTACAGGGTAAATAATGCATATTTCAATGGAAACGTTGTATTTGACAAGAATCCGAGAACTCTAAATCCAACTAACATCTATTATTTCACAGCTTTCTGCCAGGCTTTGTTTCTCGATTATGCTCAAAATTCATTTTTTATCACCTACTGTACTGTGCCTTTAATTGGATTTGGTGCAGAAAGCAAATTACTCAGAAATGCTGTCTAACAGTATTTAATATTAGCTGGAAGTAAAATGGGAGGGGGAGGGAATTATTTTTAACAATTAACAGACCACCCGAAGAAGTAATCAGGAAATCTGCCTGTGGTTGCAGTATTATGTGCACTCATTATTGTTAAGAAGGGCAGCTGCATGGACTTTCAGTAAGTAAAGCTGTTTGAAAATAAAACTAGTGTGATTATTTTAATGGTTGCTATAAAATGATGATTTATTCCTATTACCATCATCACCAGTAATAACAAGTAAAGTGAAATGCAGTAAAATTCTGATAATGATGAAAATAGCTAACAAAAGTTGCCTAGGAGCATTAGAAATGTAGCAGAGAAGAGCTTTATACCAAAAGCATAGAGCCTAACATTAGGGACGAGAGCATCAAGTTACAGGCAATATGGCCTAGGGGCCATTGGGTACCCTGTGTTCCTGATCCTGGCTTGTGTTCTGACCACTCTTTGTTTCACGTTTTGGTACAGCATAGCCCATCTGGTTATGACCCATTTCTGACGACTCTGGTATTGTGTTTTTTTAAGTTTTATCTTGCTGCTACTCCCAATACTATGCTCCCCAATGCCCCCAAATATTATACTTAAGAAATAACAGTGTCATGCAGATAGTCCCCAAAGTGCTCCCAAAAGTCCCAGCAATAGAATTAATTTTCTCTTAGAGTGCCCTTATTAGTAATAGTCCCCCTACAGTAATTATGCTCACTGAGAATATCCCTTTAATAATAGTGCCCAATAATAATGACCACAGAAAGCCCCCAGTTGCAATAATGCCCCATAGTTTCCCCTTTAAGGATAAAGCTCCTTAAAATGCCCCCAGAAGTAATAGAGCCCCTTCAAAAGTACCACCTGTAGATCCCTCAGTAGTTGTAATGCCTACTATAGTGCTCCCAGTAGTTAAAATGCCCCCTAAAGTGCCACAATAGTTATAATGCCCCTATAGTGCACACAGTAGTTGTCCTCTATAGTGCCCACAGTAGATATAATGCCCCCTGTAGTGACCTCAGTAATTATCAGGCCCCCTGTCGTGCCACAGTAGTTATAATGCCCTCTGTAGTGCCCTCAGTCCTTATTATGTCCCCAGTACTTAGAGTGCCCCCATATAGTTGTAATACACTTCCACACTGCTCCAGTACTATATTAAGGCTGTATTAGACTGGTTGATATTTCGGATGATAAGCCCTAATGAGCGCTGCATAAACGCTTGTTAGCCATCATCTTGCAGTGTAAAATTTCCGCCAATTGCCTGATGAACAAGCAAATGCTTATTCATTGGGCAATTCTGTTTTTTAAGCATGCTTAAAAATCAGCACTTGCCGGCGTCAGATTGTGCTGTCTAATAGTGATCTGCTACTGGCAAACCACTAGAGTCCAGGCATGTCCAAACTGCGGCCCTCCAGCTGTTGCAAAACTACAACTCCCAGCATGCCTGGATAGCTTACAGCTATCCAGGCATGCTGGGAGTTGTAGTTTTGCAACAGCTGGAGGGCCACAGTTTGGACATGCCTGCACTAGACAGTATGGTAACAAGTGATGGCATAGCGATCACTCCTCCCTATGCTGCGGAGGAAATAGCTGCATGTAATAGCAACTATCTCCTCCGATAGCTAGCTGTTACGAGGGTGTCATGACCTATTGCTGACCCTGTTGTGCCTGGGGTCAGAAGGTAGCAGTGGGTGGCTACTCACTCGATTTCAAGAGATCACTCCATGACCTAGTGGTAGGGATGGACTCCAGTCCAGGTTTTCCTGCTTAGGTTTGCAATCCTTTTTGTCCCATTTAGGAATATGTAGCTTTTCCCTTCAGCTGTTCTCTGTCAGCCACTCCCAGCTACTATATATTCTAACTTTCTGCTTCCCTTGTTGCCAGATATAGACCTTCTTTCCAGATATTCTATTCTGACCTCTGGTGGAGTTGGAGCTGCTGTGGAGGTGTTGGAACTGGAGCTGTTGGATCTCCGGTTCACTCCTGTTGTTGTCTCCTGTTTGTTGTCTCCCTTCTGGGATTGTTTGTGGTGTTTATGTTGTTTGTCCTGCCCCAATTGTTACCCTAGGTGTCAGTGGTGAGGACTAGTGCTCCCACCACCCTATTCAGTACCTAGGGCTTATTTCAGGGTAGGCCAGGGACGAGGCACGTGATTGGCGTATGGGTTAGCAGCCTGTCTAGGGACGTCAGGGCAGCCAGGTGCCAGTGCTAGGTGAGTTAGGGGTCACCACTCCTCCCTCTCCCTAGTGAAAGGGTGCTCTCCTTCCCTCCCCTCTGATACTAACAAGCGATTGCCAGAAAGGAACGCTTCTCTCCCGACTATCACTTGCAGATCTGCCTGTCTAAAACAGGGTTTACCTCAAAGTGATTAATTAAAAAGAAATGCGATACAGGGCACAGTCCTCTAGTGGCCTGAGTTGCCTGTGTCCCGACTGAGTCTTTTGCAATGATGTCATTGAGCTGTCTGCATCTTGGCATTGGCAATCGCAATTACATTGTTGTGCCACCTGAGACCAGGCAGTCGCAATGATGTCTCCGCTTCATGACCGGCTGCGCCTTTCTACTTCCTTGTAAGCTTCAAAACTAGTGGCCTATGAGAGTGAATGGCAGGGCAAGGAGCCATTGGCCAGTGGCCACTATGTTAGGGGCCCTGCCCTGGATGTTTTGACCTAGCAGCACCCATGGCTTGACCTTTAATTCATACTATTTACAGTGTAGGAACAGTAACGCAGGTGGGCACATGTTACAGATTTTGCACTAGGACCTAAGACTTCTTGATCAATTACATTATCCTTTTTGCTACATTTACAGTTTGTGAAACTGATCCACTGATCCATCTGAGTCTAAAAAGTCATTACAGCTATGGGCGCCATATTCTAACATGTAAAGTGTTTTTTTCTTTTCTCCCCCACCCATTACTTTCCCTTCTCTCACTACCAATGATGAGGAATGTGGAACATTGCTTTGTCGCTTCATGACTTTGGATCAGACTACACTAACTGCATTTTCATCTCATAGTCACGCATTTCCATACAAGATATAAAAAGCTTGTAGAATACCTTTTATGCATTTGGTGTCATAGTTTCTTAAAAACGTTCTAATCTTATTAGTCTCAGCATAAATTTTAGGTTAAGTTGATATCTGCATTAAGATTTCTATTTTTCTCTTTTGTCATAGGAGCAGAATAACAAAATTCAATGCTGTGATGGATCTACCTTAAGGACCTTATTGACTTATGATGGGTTCCATGGGGTCCGTCATGGTATCCCTCATTTTACTGGATAAAAATAGTGGAATCTGTGGTTATATAAACTTAGTCTTAGACTCTTAGGGGGAGATTTATCAAAGTGGTGTAAAGTAGAACTGGCTTAGTTTCCAATAGCAACCAATCAGATTCCACCTTTCATTTTTCACCGATCCTTTGGAAAATGAAAGGTGAAATCTGATTGATTGCTATGGGCAACTAAGCCAGTTCTTACTTTACACCACTTTGATAAATCTCCCCCTAAGGCCCCATTCACACATCTGCAATTTCGTTCCGCATTTTGCGGAATGGAATTGCGGACCCATTCACTTCGCATCCGCATTTCCATTCCCGAAAAAAAATAGAACATGTCCTATTCTTGTCTGCAATTGTGGACAAGAATAGGCATATTATATTAGTGCCGGCAATGTGCGGGCCGCAAAATGCAGAACGCACATTGCCGCTGTCCGTGTTTTGCAGATCCGCGGATCCGCAAAACATGTTACAGACGTATGAATGGAGCCTTAGACTGCAGTTGAAGCAATGACCATGTACCTGCCAATTGTCTCCACTTTTCTGAAGTGTTTCCTCTCTCTGAACTATAGTTGCAAGAAAAAGTTTGTGAACCCTTTGGAATGATATGGATTTCTGCACAAATTGGTCATACAATGTTATCTGATCTTCATCTAAGTCACAACAATAGACAATCACAGTCTGCTTAAACTAATTACACACAAAGAATTAAATGTTACCATGTTTTTATTGAACACATATTTATTCACAGTGCAGGTGGAAAAAGTATGCGAATCCCTAGACTAATGACATCTCCAAGAGCTAATTGGAGTGAGATGTCAGCCAACTGGAGTCCAAGCAATGAGATGAGATTGGAGGTGTTGGTTACAGCTGCCCTGCCCTATAAAAAACACACTACTTCTGGGTTTGCTTTTCACAAGAAGCATTGCCTGATGTGAATAATGCCTCACACAAAAGAGCTCTCAGACCTACGATTAAGAATTGTTGACTTGCATGAAGCTGGAAAGGGTTATAAAAGTATTTTCAAAAGCCTTGTTGTTCATCAGTCCATGGTAAGACAAATTGTCTATAAATGGAGAAAGTTCAGCACTGCTGCTACTCTCCCTAGGAGTGGCCGTCCTGTAAAGATGACTGCAAGAGCATAGCGCAGACTGCTCAATGAGGTGAAGAAGAATCCTAGAGTGTCAGCTAAAGACTTTCAAAAGTCTCTGGCATATGCTAACATCCCTGTTAGCCAATCTACGATACGTAAAACACTAAACAAGAATAGATTTCATGGGAGGATACCACAGAGGAAGCCACTGCTGTCCAAAATTTCTGCATGTTTAGAGGTTGCACAAGAGCACCTGGATGTTCCACAGCAGTACTGGCAAAGTATTCTGTGGACAGATGAAACCAAAGTTGAGTTGTTTGGAAGAAACACACAACGCTATGTGTGGAGAAAAAGAGGCACAGCACACCAACATCAAAACATCATCCCAACTGTGAAATATGGTGGTGGGGGCATCATGGTTTGGGGCTGCTTTGCTGCGTCAGGACCTGGACGGATTGCTATCATCGAAGGAAAAATGAATTCCCAAGTTTATCAAGATATTTTGCAGGAGAACTTAAGGCCATCTGTCCACCAGCTGAAGCTCAACAGAAGATGAATGTTGCAACAGGACAACGACCCAAAGCATAGAAGTAAATCAACAACAGAATGGCTTAAACAGAAGAAAATACGCCTTCTGGAGTGGCCCAGTCAGATTCCTGACCTCAACCTGATTGAGATGCTGTGGCATGACCTCAAGAAAGCGATTCACACCAGACATCCCAAGAATATTGCTGAACTGAAACAGTTCTGTAAAGAGGAATGGTCAAGAATTACTCCTGCCAAAGGAGGTTCAACCAGTTATTAAATCCAAGGGTTCACATACTTTTTCCACATGCACTGTCAATGTTTACACGGTGTGTTCAATAAAAACATGGTAACATTTAATTCTTTGTGTGTTATTAGTTTAAGCAGACTGTGATTGTCTATTGTTGTGACTTAGATGAAGATTAGATCACATTTTATGACCATTTTGTGCAGAAATCCATATTATTCCAAAGGGTTCACATACTTTTTCTTGCAACTGTATATGTGGGGAGAATCATTCTTCAACTATTCCATGGTTGTATGTGTGTGTGGGGGGAAGACTCTCTCTATACCCATGGTCTTAAACATATATGAAGCCTCTTTGCAACCTGCTAGCAGTCCAGCTCAAGACACTGTCTACACATCGAGCATTACACCTCTTTTCTGACCTATGCTCACTCCTGTTAGCTGGATGGGCAACCCTCTTGAAACCTACCTACTCTGCTCATTGTCTATGCTTTACTTTGCCTAACCACTGTGTACTCCTGACTAAATATGGAACTTGGGGCTTTACTTCTCTCTCCCAGACTGGGCACAGGGTGAATTACATCAGCTTCCAAAGAGACACCAGAACCAATACAGCTAAAGACATGAACATGTTATCTTAGCACAACATTAACTGACACCGAAGTGCCCCACAAGACTTTTGATGAACTGGGAAAAAAATGCTAAATACAATTTGAATATGAAATGCACCATACAAAAACCCAATCTCTGTAGAAACAGTTAAACAATTGGCAATAGTCCAGAATATGTCTGAAGGAGGTGGTTGCTTTATCACCTTACACTGTCACCACTAGGGGGAGATAATTTTATATGGATTTATTCATCTGGTATTGAAGTTGGTGAAAGCTGTAAAAATCTAGATTCAATTAGCTCCCCCTAGTGGTTCAAAAGCTATGATTATGACAGGATGTAAGGGAGATATTACAATGATGGTTCATGGCCGCTGCTGTCCTGTGTACACAGGTGCTGGCTTTCTGTGTGTGAAATGAAGAGTTAATTAGAGTCAGTTGTAGTACTCAAAGGCCTAACTTTCTCTTGCTCTGTGAGCTGCTGCCAGTCTGTTTCCAATTGCTTATCAGCCTGGGCTATATAAGCTGTGCTCTTTCTTTCATTCCTGGCATGAGCAATTGATCTCTACAGATCTGGCTAGGTCTCTCTAGCCTTCTAGAGGCTCTAAAATAGGAATTATCCGATTGCTTGGGTACCAACCTGTTCAACCTGACCTGACTTGTGTCTGTTTACCTTACTGACTCTGAGCCTTCTGCCCTGACCTCTTGTCTGTTTGTCGTATTCGCATGTACTCTGCCTGCACTGACCTCTGCCTGCTTCCTGATTATGTGTATTGCCTGATCCCACCACACCAGGACTACAGTATTTCAAAAGGTAGAGGCTTGGTGGCTCCCCTTCAGTAAAGGCAAGATAATTCCATAAGGGTTAAAGTTTAAAAAACAGAGAACCGCCAGGATAACACCCCCAGGACTAGCCTAAAGTCCAACCTGTTGGTTGGCACAGTTGGTCCACACTGACTGCCCATAACAGGAGACTGTGCACATCACATCTACATACACAACATTACTCCAACATGAAAAGATTTGTCTGGAATGAAACACATCTCTTCTTTCATGTCAAATGTTGGTGGATGCTATATGTAGCATCCATACACTAATGGGTGTTTTACTCCCAGCATGCTCCATTCATTTCTATGAAGTTCTGAGAACAGCCCAGCAAGGGGGCATCTTTGGAGTCGTAGTTTTACCACAGCTGGAAAGCCAGAGGCTAGCCATCATAATACATTTAGATTTTTTTTTTCTGAGTGTCCTTATTTGGAGGGGAGATGTGTATGCCATACCACACTTCATAACGTATGTCAATGACAATACATATAATTTAAGATTTGTCTATGCATAGGATGTACACACCATCAACTTTCTAGATCTAAAGCTGACAGGCAACCCGGACCAAATAATAAATTCAGAAACCTATCGTAAAGAAATATCAGGCAATACAATTCTCAAAGCGAATAGCCATCATCCTATCCACACAATTAAAGCAATACCAGTGGGATAATTTATACGTGCTCACAGAAATTGCAGCACAGACTCTGCATTTTTCAGAGAATCCGAAATAATTTTGAGACGTCTGGAAATGAGGGGATACCCTCATTGGATGCTTTCCGGGGGTTTCAATATTGCCAGAAATAAATTAAGATCAGATCCCCTGAACAAAACACCTAACTATAATACAAATAGAAATAAGAATAAAAATATCAATATTAACAAAAACGAAAAAATAGACAAGAAATATAATATACTTACCACAAAGCAAGGTGGTGATTTCAAGCCACTCTTGTGCTGACATATAGTCGCCAATTTTCTACAATAGAAAAGGTTAATAATAAGTGCCTTCCCATCTTATACGAAGATGATATACTTCGAGAAGTATAAAAATATGGGTGTCGGATTGTGTCCAGAAGACCAAAAACTAGAGTTGAGCGAACACCTGGATGTTCGGGTTCGAGAAGTTCGGCCGAACTTCCCGGAAATGTTCGGGTTCGGGATCCGAACCCGACCTGAACTTCGTCCCGAACCCGAACCCCATTGAAGTCAATGGGGACCCGAACTTTTCGGCACTAAAAAGGCTGTAAAACTGCCCAGGAAAGGGCTGCAAAAGGCAGCAAAATGTAGTTAAATCCCCTGCAAACAAATGTGGATAGGGAAATGAATAAAATAAATAAAAATTAACCAAAATCAATTGGAGAGAGGTCCCATAGCAGAGAATCAGGCTTCATGTCATAGCAGAGAATCATGCTTCATGTCAGCCAAAACTGGAACAGTGCATTGTCAGATATTTAGGCCCTGGCACCCAGACAGAGGAGAGAGGTCCCATAGCAGAGATTCAGGCTTCATGTCAGCAGAGACTCAGTCTTCATGTCATAGCAGAGAATCATGCTTCACGTCAGCCAAAACTGGAACAGTCCATTGTCAGATATTTAGGCCCCGGAACCCAGACAGAGGAGAGAGGTCCCATAGCAGAGATTCAGGCTTTATGTCATAGCAGAGAATCAGGCTTCATGTCAGCCAAAACTGGAACAGTCCATTGTCAGATATTTTGGCCCCGGCACCCAGACAGAGGAGAGAGGTCCCATAGCAGAGATTCAGGCTTCATGTCATAGCAGAGAATCATGCTTCACGTCACCCAAAACTGGAACAGTCCATTGTCAGATATTTAGGCCCCGACACCCAGACAGAGGAGAGAGGTCCCATAGCAGAGAATCAGTCTTCATGTCATAGCAGAGAATCAGGCTTCACGTCACACAAAACTGGAACAGTCCATTGTCAGATTATTAGGCCCCGGCACCCAGACAGAGGAGAGAGGTCCCATAGCAGAGTATCAGGCTTCATGTCATAGCAGAGAATCAGGCTTCATGTCAGCCAAAACTGGAACAGTCCATTGTCAGATATTTAGGCCCCGGCACCCAGACAGAGGAGAGAGGTCCCATAGCAGAGATTCAGGCTTCATGTCAGCAGAGAATCAGTATTCATGTCATAGCAGAGAATCAGGCTTCACGTCAGCCAAAACTGGAACAGTCCATTGTCAGATATTTAGGCCCCGGCACCCAAACAGAGGAGAGAAGTCCCATAGCAGAGATTCAGGCTTCATGTCATAGCAGAGAATCAGTCTTCATGTCATAGCAGAGAATCAGGCTTCACGTCACACAAAACTGGAACAGTCCATTGTCAGATATTTAGGCCCCGGCTCCCAGACAGAGGAGAGAGGTCCCATAGCAGAGATTCAGGCTTCATGTCATAGCAGAGAATCAGGCTTCATGTCAGCCAAAACTGGAACAGTCCATTGTTATATATTTAGGCCCCGACACCCAGACAGAGGAGAGAGGTCCCATAGCAGAGAATCAGTCTTCATGTCATAGCAGAGAATCAGGCTTCACGTCACACAAAACTGGAACAGTCCATTGTCAGATATTTAGGCCCCGGCACCCAGACAGAGGAGAGAGGTCCCATAGCAGAGTATCAGGCTTCATGTCATAGCAGAGAATCAGGCTTCATGTCAGCCAAAACTGGAACAGTCCATTGTCAGACAAAGCAAGATGGTGATTTCAAACCCACTCTTGTGCTGACATATAGTCGCCAATTTTCCCGCTGGGGAAGGGCTAGGTGGATGCCCTTGGGAAACCCTGCCAGCGGAGTCTTCAAACAGCATAAGACACTGCTGCATAACTTGGGGCTCAGACAGTTTCCCTGATATGCATAGGGGTGATGTGACAGACTGATGGGCTTGGTTTTCAGGCGCCATCTGTGCGCTTTCTGCAGAAGACTGGGTGGGAGATAATGTGAACGTGCTGGATCCACTGTCGGCCACCCAATTGATTAATGCCTGTACCTGCTCAGGCCTTACCATCCTTAGAACGGCATTGGGCCCCACCAAATATCGCTGTAAATTATGGCGGCTACTGGGACCTGAGGTAGTTGGTTCACTACGACATGTGGCTGTGGCAGAACGGCCACGTCCTCTCCCAGCACCAGAGGGTCCACTAACACCAAAACGACCATGTCCGCGTCCGCGTCCCTTACTAGATGTTTTCCTCATTGTTACTGTTCACCACAATAAGAAAAAAAATATTTGGCCCAATGTATTGAATTCAAATTCAGGCCTTTTTTTACAGACACCTAACACTATCTGGCTATCTATTTAGGTACCGTATTACACTAATACAGGCATAGCAGTAACGACAGATTTAGCTGAATATAAATTGTAGGCCTAGTATTTAGGCCCTGGATGACAGGTATACGTTTACGGACAGAATTAGACTTGGAAATGCACGGTAGCGTGTGAAGTTATTGAGGATGACACTATCCGCACCTTAAATCTAATATACCCTTTTATGGATAGATTTAAAGTAAGCCTGATACAGCAGAAACCACTAATTTAGGGAATTACTAAGTTGGGAATTGTATTTCAACCCAGAACAAAAACTGTGCTTTAACGGACACCAAATAACTTGACCAGCCACAGCAATAATGACAGATTTAGCTGAATATAAATTGTAGGCCTAGTATTTAGGCCCTGGATGACAGGTATACGTTTACATAGAGATTAAAGTGTAGAAGCAGCACCTTGTGGTCTCAGGATAGTGCGTTGGTCAATGCAGCAGCCTAGCCGTAGGCCCTTGATCCATCAGGCCTTGGAGTACATATATAGAAAGGAAGATGGCTTCGGAAGCATAGTGCAGTATCAAAAATTCTTTTATTCGTACCTCCAGACACAATCGGCAACGTTTCGACTGTTCACCAGTCTTTATCAAGCCTAATGACAACAATGCTGGTAGGCATATATATACCCCCCCCCACATTAAAATACACACCCCACATTGCATCATCATAGCCAATCAATATATAATGGAGTACATCTGTACAAGTTGCTACTTACTGCAATCGACATGACCGCCATATCCGTAGTGTGCGCCTCGGCGTGCTATCAATTCTAATGCGCAGTCGAGACTCGCCGACTTTGCATACCGGAAGTATCATCCGTCGCCATGACTCCGAACGGCACCTGTGTCTCCAACCAATGGTCTACTAGAAGCAATCATTGTCGTCATGGCCTGCACGACTATCACGTGACACCTAGTACGGTGCGCACAGCCGTGCGTCAATCTCGTGGGTCACATGGAGAGCGCAGCCAATGGAGACACAGTGCGGATATCGGAGCCATGGCAACGGCGACGCCGCGATCAGCGCTACTTGCCATATAGAGATGTGCATAATCCATATAGAAAAATGGGTAGGAATGTGCATAATCTATATAGAGGAATGGGTAGATCGGCATTGTATAATATACGATCACGAATCACAATAGTGATCGCCCCATTATCAAAAGACAATCAGAGTATGCACATGCACATATCTACGGAGATGGAGACAATATACAACGCAGCACAGAGCAATCATGTAAGATCATCATATGCATAATGTATTATCCATATATATCGAACATCAAATACTATGAAAGGCATATTGACATATACATTTAAGAATCATTGTAATAGGGATGTGTAACACATTTAAAAAACAACATGATGTCCCTATACTTGAGAGGGCAATACAGTGACCAATATCAATCGATGGATGCGACATTAAACTCTAAATTTAAACCATAAAGTTGAAGGGATCTAAGGGTATGGACGGGTTTTCGACGAGAAATATGGATACACCTATTTGTCCACCTATTGTACCCACTGATATGCTTATGTGTAAAAATTTTGAGCTACGTAACAAAAGTCATTTTTCTCCACCGCAAAATAATCATGTGGTTGAAACATATATCAGCTTTGTCAGGAAACAAATTGATCAATTAAGGGAAGAGAGTACCGACCAGTTCAGACATAATCTGTCCCAAGAGGAGAGGCGGGCTTTGTCTGAACTGGAACATAACAAACAATTGACGATCAAGCCAGCTGACAAGGGGGGTGCCGTGGTCGTTATGGACACCTGTAAATATATTGATGAGATCATAAGACAGGTAGGGGATGTTAATGTTTATGAGATGTTGAGTAAAGATCCTAAGTGTGATATAGCATGTACTATAGGGGTATTATTGGATGAGGCCCTCAGCCAGGGAGTCATCGATGATGAACTATATGGCTTTCTACATGTGAGCCATCCGATTACCCCTGTAATATATGTTCTACCAAAGATCCACAAGAGTTTGGTGGATCCCCCTGGCCGACCTATAGTGTCGGGCAGGGGCTCCATATTTAATCCTATATCCATTTTTTTGGATAAGGTATTGCGGATCCATGCGACCACGGCCCCCTCCTATGTCAGAGACACTGGCTATTTCCTGTCCAAGTTGAATTCACTTGTTTTGCCGGCGGAGTTCTTACTTGTAAGTTTTGATGTTGTATCGTTGTATACATCCATCGACCACTCTTACGGGTTAAATGTCGTCGATGTGGCCCTGGCCGGCACGGAGCTCTCTCTAGGAGCGCGCCGGCTGATCCTCGCCCTCCTGGAGGTGGTCCTGAGGAGAAATTATTTTCTCTTCAGGGACACCTTCTACCAACAAAAGCGGGGTGTGGCGATGGGGTCCAATGTGGCCCCCACCTACGCAAACATCTTTATGGCGGAGGTCGAGGATCGGCTGGTGTATCGCTCCACGTTTTTTGAGAGAGTTCTGTGCTGGTGGCGCTACATCGACGACATTTTCCTGATATGGACAGGCACTATACCTGAGCTAGATGAGTTTCATGTGCACCTGAACTCTGGGGTCCGGGACCTGCAGTTCACCGTGATGCATTCTGCCCGTGAGCTGCAGTTCCTTGATGTCCGAGTTCAGGTGCACAATGGAAGGATCAGCACTGATCTGTTCCAGAAACCTACAGACAGGAACACCCTGCTAATGTATGATAGTAATCACCCTCAGACCATGGTGAGTTCCCTCCCGTGGAGTCAACTACTCAGTGTACGTCGCATCGTATCCGATGACACCCAACAAATTGATCAACCGTACCAAACATAGGATTGTATCCATGAAACGTGGTTCTATGTTGGTAAGGAAACCACAGAAACAAGAGACCGCCCGAATCCCATTTGTATCCATTTTTGGGTGTGACAGTAGCAATATTGCCACCATCCTACGACAGGATTGGCAGATCCTACAGAAGGGATTACCAGCAGTTAAGGAATTCTCTGTCCCCCCAATGATGGCATACAAACGGACCCCCAACCTACGTGATAGATTGGTGAAGGCGGATATAGGGGGTAAGGATATTGACAAACAGAAAAGACTAGCACCACTTAAGAATGGTAATTTCCCTTGCCTTTCCTGCTGCAACTGCAGTTGCATCATGAAAGGTGATGGTTTTACCCATCCTTATAGTGGCAAACGGTTTAAGATCAAGGGACATTACACATGCAAATCCACAGATGTGGTTTACATGATACAGTGTCCATGTAGCTTAATTTATGTGGGAGAGACCACGATGGAACTGAGGGAAAGAATCAACAAACACAAAAGCACTATAAGAACAGGAGCTATTGACAAACCGGTTGCAAAACATTTCATTGACTGCAAACATTCCATTAATCAACTAAGATTTCGAGTAATCGATAGCGTAGGGTATCTAAGAAGGGGTGGGGACAGGAAGGGAATACTCAGGAAAAAGGAGCTTAAGTGGATCCATACCCTTAGATCCCTTCAACCTTATGGTTTAAATTTAGAGTTTAATGTCGCATCCATCGATTGATATTGGTCACTGTATTGCCCTCTCAAGTATAGGGACATCATGTTGTTTTTTAAATGTGTTACACATCCCTATTACAATGATTCTTAAATGTATATGTTAATATGCCTTTCATAGTATTTGATGTTCGATATATATGGATAATACATTATGCATATGATGATCTTACATGATTGCTCTGTGCTGCGTTGTATATTGTCTCCATCTCCGTAGATATGTGCATGTGCATACTCTGATTGTCTTTTGATAATGGGGCGATCACTATTGTGATTCGTGATCGTATATTATACAATGCCGATCTACCCATTCCTCTATATAGATTATGCACATTCCTACCCATTTTTCTACCTGTGTGAAGTTGGCACCCCATGTTCTTAAATTTCAAAAATAAATACACCATTCGTTTGTGCTGCGTTTGTGCTGGTTTGTGCCGCAAAAATGAACGTTTGTGCCGGTTCGGTTCCTGAGATATTGCGCGTTAGATTTTTATGAAGCCCCGCCCATTTTCCACCCCATGTTCTTAAATTTCAAAAAGAAATACACCATTCGTTTGTGCTGCGTTTGTGCTGGTTTGTGCTGCAAAAATGAACGTTTGCGCCGCTTTGGTTTCCGAGATATTGCGCGCTTGATTTGCTGAAACCCCGCCCACTTTCCACCCCATGTTTTTAAATTTCAAAAAGAAATACACCATTCGTTTGTGCTGCGTTTGTGCTGGTTTGTTCCGCAAAAATGAACGTTTCTGCCGGTTCAGGTTCCTGAGATATTGCGCGTTAGATTTTTATGAAGCCCCGCCCATTTTCCACCCCATGTTCTTAAATTTCAAAAAGAAATACACCAGTTCGTTTGTGCTGCGTTTGTGCTGGTTTGTGCTGCAAAAATTAACGTTTGCGCCGCTTTGGTTTCCGAGATATTGCGCTCGATTTGCTGAAACCCCGCCCACTTTCCACCCCATGTTCTTAAATTTCAAAAATAAATACACCGTTCGTTTGTGCTGCGTTTGTGCTGGTTTGTGCAGCAAAAATTAACGTTTGCGCCGCTTTGGTTTCCGAGATATTGCGCTTGATTTGCTGAAACCCCGCCCACTTTCCACCCCATGTTCTTAAATTTCAAAAAGAAATACACCGTTCGTTTGTGCTGCGTTTGTGCTGGTTTGTGCTGCAAAAATGAACGTTTGCGCCGCTTTGGTTTCCGAGATATTGCGCGCTTGATTTGCTGAAACCCCGCCCACTTTCCACCCCATGTTTTAAATTTCAAAAAGAAATACATCAGTTCGTTTGTGCTGCGTTTGTGCTGGTTTGTGCAGCAAAAATTAATGTTTGCGCCGCTTTGGTTTCCGAGATATTGCGCGCTTGATTTGCTGAAACCCCGCCCACTTTCCACCCCATGTTTTTAAATTTCAAAAATAAATACATCATTCGTTTGTGCTGCGTTTGTGCTGGTTTGTGCAGCAAAAATTAATGTTTGCGCCGCTTTCGTTTCTGAGATATTGCGCGCTTGATTTGCTGAAACCCCGCCCACTTTCCACCCCATGTTTTTAAATTTCAAAAAGAAATACACCATTCGTTTGTGCTGGTTTGTGCCGCAAAAATGAACGTTTGCGCCGCTTTCGTTTCTGAGATATTGCGCGCTTGATTTGCTGAAACCCCGCCCACTTTCCACCCCATGTTTTTAAATTTCAAAAAGAAATACACCATTCGTTTGTGCTGCGTTTGTGCTGCAAAAATGAACGTTTGCGCCGCTTTGGTTTCCGAGATATTGCATGCTTGATTTGATGAAACCCCTCCCACTTTCCACCCCATGTTTTTAACCCTGACTCTAGACCCCCCAGGTGTGCTGCAGCTTGCCCCCCTCCCGCCCCCTTTCACAACTTTTTTTGGGGCACAAGCATATTATATATTTTTTTCTGCGTACACTGACTGTGGCCGGGACTCTTAGCGTCACTGTTAGCGCATCGCACGCCCCACCGCTGATCAACTTCGGACGGTTGATCAGCGAGTTTGAATTTTAAAAAAAAATCACATTTTTGGGGCTTTTTTTATTTTTTTGTCTGTAAGGTTTAGGGTAAGTTCCCGAACACCCGTCCCCCCACACACACGCACACCAAATAAAGTTTATCACACACACACACACTCCCCTATGGCCTGCCGGATGTTCTAGGCGGCATATGCCCAGCTTGCCTCCGAGTCCGAGAGCCCCAGTGAGGACGAGGATAACCCCACTTTCCTTTTGTCATCCGCGTCCTCATCATCTAGCAATGATGATGAGACCCCAAGGCGGCGGAGACGCCGCCAGGTGGAGCAAGGAGACCGCCATGCTAGGGACCCTGTGGCCCACACTAGTACGAGAAGCTCTAGGGCTCATACTAGTTTTCTGGCCCACCAGTTAAGACCACCGGAGCCCCCTACCGGTGAACTTGTCTGGTATACCCCAGAGCGTTTTGAACCCGTGATTCCTGATTTTGTAGGCCAACCAGGAATCCAGATTTCCACAGTGGGCTTCACTGAATGCGACTACTTTAGTCTTTTTTTCAGTGACCCCTTTGTGAATCTGATGTTGGAGCAGACGAACCTGTACGCCCCACAGTTCATTGCTCAACATCCGGGCTCCTTTTTGGCTAGGCCCGGTGGCTGGACTCCGGTCTGTGCAGCCAAGATGAGGACGTTTTGGGGCCTCGTGCTGCATATGGGCCTAGTCAAGAAACCTAGTGTCAGGCATTACTGGAGTGGGGACGTCCTCTACCAGACCCCACTTTACAATTATGCAGATAATGCAGCATGTCCCCCCCAAGGTGATCCTGCCTATGACCGCCTGTACAAAATCAGGTCGGTCATCGATCACTTTGGGGCCAAATTTGTGCAGGTCTATGTACCTGGAAGGGAAGTCGCGGTTGATGAGTCTCTCATTGCTTTCAAGGGGAGACTCATTATCCGCCAGTATGTTCCCTCTAAGCGGGGGAGGTATGGCGTGAAGCTGTACAAACTTTGTGAGAGTACCTCAGGGTGCACTTACAAGTTTCGTGTGTACGAGGGGCGAGATTCCCGTATTTAACCCCCAGAAGGTTCCCCCACTCTGGGTGTTAGCGGGAAACTTGTGTGGGACCTTATGCACCCACTGCTAGATAAGGGCTACCACCTGCACGTGGATAACTTTTATACTAGTATCCCCATAGTTTTATATCCGATTGTCAGGGGCTAAAATGGGGAAGGGGAACATAAATGTAGTACTCCATGGAAGTGTGATACTCCCTGAAGCAACCAATAAGGCCCCATGCACACGGCCGTTGTTCACAGCCGTGTGCGGGCCGTGGAACCGCGGCCTGGATCCCTCCTGAGAGCAGGAGCGCACGGCGTCACTGGTTGCTATGACGCCGTGCGCTCCCTGCTGCCGGCACAGTACAGTAATACACTGGTACGATCTATACCAGTGTATTACTGTACTGTGCCGGCAGCAGGGGGCGCACGGCGTCATAGCAACCAGTGACGCCGTGCGCTCCTGCTCTCAGGAGGGATCCAGGCCGCGGTTCCACGGCCCGCACACGGCTGTGAACAACGGCCGTGTGCATGGGGCCTTATGCAGAGGCCCAGATGATCGGGGCACGTGTCACATTGAGTTGTGGTGTCCTTCCGTATCCCCCTCCTGTAACACACTCTGCACCTTTTTTGGGTTCGTCCCTTCTTTCTAGTATGGGGGACCACACCTGGAAAGTGTTGGCCAGGGACGATCTGGGCGCCTCCAGTTCCCGAGGTACTCTGGCCTGCTCTTTCCCGGTCAGAAAAGATCCGGTCCTTGAGGATTGCCTCATAGAACTGGAGGAATGTCCCTGTGTTGCCAGCGCTCCGGGACAGCACAAAAGAGTTGTACAAGGCAACCTGCACCAAGCAGACCGCAACTTTTTTATACCATGCCGGGTTTTGCGCATGGGATTATATGGCTCGAGGACTTGATCAGAGAGATCAACTCCTCCCATATAACGATTGTAGGCGACGATACAATCGGGCTTGAGGACCGTTGCCGCGGTACCTCGCACAGGGACAGGGGTGATGCCGTTACCGTGAATTGTGGACAGCATAAGGACATCCCTCTTATCCTTATGTCTGACCAGCAACAGGTTTCCACTGGTAAGTGCACGGGTCGCACCCCTAGGGATAGGTACCTGGAGGGGGTGGCCAGGGAGGCCGCGTTGATTTTTCCGCACAGTCCCACAAGCGAACGTGGATCTGGCGGCAAGAGACTGGAACAAGGGGATACTAGTATAAAAGTTATCCACGCAAAGGTGGTAACCCTTATTTAGCAGTGGGTGCATAAGGTCCCACACAAGTTTCCCGCTAACACCCAGAGTGGGGGGACATTCTGGGGGTTGAATACGGGAATCTCGCCCCTCGTACACACGAAACTTGTAAGTGCACCCTGAGGTACTCTCACAAAGTTTGTATAGCTTCACGCCATACCTCGCCCGCTTAGAGGGAACATACTGGCGGATAATGAGTCTCCCCTTGAAAGCAATGAGAGACTCATCAACCGCGACTTCCCTTCCAGGTACATAGACCTGCACAAATTTGGCCCCAAAGTGATCGATGACCGACCTGATTTTGTACAGGCGGTCATAGGCAGGATCACCTTAGGGGGACATGCTGCATTATCTGAATATTGCAGGCATTTCCGGATGGCCTGTCATGGCCGTACTGTATAGTGGGGTCTGATAGAGGATGTCCCCACTCCAGTAATGCCTGACACTAGGTTTCTTGAATAGACCCATATGCAGCACGAGGCCCCAAAACGTCCTCATCTTGGCTGCACAGACCAGAGTCCAGCCACCGGGCCTAGCCAAAAAGGAGCCCGGATGTTGAGCAATGAACTGTGGGGCGTACAGGTTCGTCTGCTCCAACATCAGATTCACAAAGGGGTCACTGAAAAAAAGACTAAAGTAGTTGCATTCAGTAAAGCCCACTGTGGAAATCTGGATTCCTGGTTGGCCTACAAAATCAGGAATCACGGGCTCAAAACGCTCTGGGGTATACCAGACAAGTTCACCGGTAGGGGGCTCCGGTGGTCTTAACTGGTGGGCCGGAAAACTAGTACGAGCCCCAGAGCTTCTCGTACTAGTGTGGGCCACAGGGTCCCTAGCATGGCGGTCTCCTTCCTCCACCTGGCGGCGTCTCCGCCGCCTTGGGGTCTCATCATCATTGTTAGATGATGAGGAGGACGCGGATGACAAAAGGAAAGTGGGGTTATCCTCGTCCTCACTGGGGCTCTCGGACTCGGAGGCAAGCTGGGCATATGCCGCCTAGAACATCCGGCAGGCCATAGGGGAGTGTGTGTGTGTGATAAACTTTATTTGGTGTGCGTGTGTGTGGGGGGACGGGTGTTCGGGAACTTACCCTAAACCTTACAGACAAAAAAATAAAAAAAAAAGGCCCAAAAATGTGATTTTTTTTTTAATTCAAACTCGCTGATCAACCGTCCGAAGTTGATCAGCGGTGGGGCGTGCGATGCGCTAACAGTGACGCTAAGAGTCCCGGCCACAGTCAGTGTACGCAGAAAAAAATATATAATATGCTTGTGCCCCAAAAAAAGTTGTGAAAGGGGGCGGGAGGGGGGCAAGCTGCAGCACACCTGGGGGGTCTAGAGTCAGGGTTAAAAACATGGGGTGGAAAGTGGGCGGGGTTTCATCAAATCAAGCATGCAATATCTCGGAAACCAAAGCGGCGCAAACGTTCATTTTTGCAGCACAAACCAGCACAAACGCAGCACAAACGAATGGTGTATTTCTTTTTGAAATTTAAGAACATGGGGTGGAAAGTGGGCGGGGTTTCAGCAAATCAAGCGCGCAATATCTCGGAAACCAAAGCGGCGCAAACGTTAATTTTTGCTGCACAAACCAGCACAAACGCAGCACAAACGAATGATGTATTTATTTTTGAAATTTAAAAACATGGGGTGGAAAGTGGGCGGGGTTTCAGCAAATCAAGCGCGCAATATCTCAGAAACGAAAGCGGCGCAAACGTTCATTTTTGCAGCACAAACCAGCACAAACGCAGCACAAACGAACGGTGTATTTATTTTTGAAATTTAAGAACATGGGGTGGAAAATGAGCGGGGTTTCAGAAAATCAAGCGCGCAATATCTCGGAAACGAAAGCGGCGCAAACGTTAATTTTTGCTGCACAAACCAGCACAAACGCAGCACAAACGAATGGTGTATTTATTTTTGAAATGTAAAAACATGGGGTGGAAAGTGGGCGGGGTTTCAGCAAATCAAGCGCGCAATATCTCGGAAACCAAAGCGGCGCAAACGTTAATTTTTGCTGCACAAACCAGCACAAACGCAGCACAAACGAACGGTGTATTTCTTTTTGAAATTTAAGAACATGGGGTGGAAAGTGGGCGGGGTTTCAGCAAATCGAGCGCAATATCTCGGAAACCAAAGCGGCGCAAACGTTAATTTTTGCAGCACAAACCAGCACAAACGCAGCACAAACGAACGGTGTATTTATTTTTGAAATTTAAGAACATGGGGTGGAAAATGGGCGGGGCTTCATAAAAATCTAATGCGCAATATCTCAGGAAGTGAACCGGCAGAAACGTTCATTTTTGCGGCACAAACCAGCACAAACGCAGCACAAACTAACGGTGTATTTCTTTTTGAAATTTAAAAACATGGGGTGGAAAGTGGGCGGGGTTTCAGCAAATCAAGCGCGCAATATCTCGGAAACCAAAGCGGCGCAAACGTTCATTTTTGCAGCACAAACCAGCACAAACGCAGCACAAACGAATGGTGTATTTATTTTTGAAATTTAAGAACATGGGGTGGAAAATGGGCGGGGTTTCAGAAAATCAAGCGCGCAATATCTCGGAAACCAAAGCGGCGCAAATGTTCATTTTTGCAGCACAAACCAGCACAAACGCAGCACAAACGAATGGTGTATTTCTTTTTGAAATTTAAGAACATGGGGTGCCAACTTCACACAGGTCATTTTTCTATATGGATTATGCACATCTCTATATGGTAAGTAGCGCTGATCGCGGCGTCGCCGTTGCCATGGCTCCGATATCCGCACTGTGTCTCCATTGGCTGCGCTCTCCATGTGACCCACGAGATTGACGCACGGCTGTGCGCACCGTACTAGGTGTCACGTGATAGTCGCGCAGGCCATGACGACAATGATTGCTTCTAGTAGCCCATTGGTTGGAGACACAGGTGCCGTTCGGAGTCATGGCGACGGATGATACTTCCGGTATGCAAAGTCGGCGAGTCGCGACTGCGCATTAGAATTGATAGCACGCCGAGGCGCACACTACGGATATGGCGGTCATGTCGATTGCAGTAAGTAGCAACTTGTACAGATGTACTCCATTATATATTGATTGGCTATGATGATGCAATGTGGGGTGTGTATTTTAATGTGGGGGGGGTATATATATGCCTACCAGCATTGTTGTCATTAGGGTTGATAAAGACTGGTGAACAGTCGAAACGTTGCCGATTGTGTCTGGAGGTACGAATAAAAGAATTTTTGATACTGCACTATGCTGCCGAAGCCATCTTCCTCTCTATATAGGTATACGTTTACGGACAGAATTAGACTTGGAAATGCACGGTAGCGTGTGAAGTTATTGAGGATGACACTATCCGCACCTTAAATCTAATATACCCTTTTATGGATAGATTTAAAGTAGGCCTGATACAGCAGAAACCACTGATTTAGGGAATTGCTAAGTTGGGAATTGTATTTCAACCCAGAACAAAACTGTGCTTTGACGGACACTAAATAACTTGACCAGCCACAGCAATAACCACAGATTTAGCTGAATATAAATTTTAGGCCTATTATTTAGGCGCTGGGTGACAGGTATACGTTTACGGACAGAATTAAACTTGGAAATGCATGGTAGCGTGTGAAGTTATTGAGGATAACACTATCCGCACCTTAAATCTAATATACCCTTTTATGGATCGATTTAAACTTGGCGTGATACAGCAGAAACCACTGATTTAGGGAATTGCTAAGTTGGGAATTGTATTTCAACCCAGAACAAAACTGTGCTTTGACGGACACTAAATAACTTGACCAGCCACAGCAATAACCACAGATTTAGCTGAATATAAATTTTAGGCCTATTATTTAGGCGCTGGGTGACAGTTAAACGTTTACGGACAGAATTAATCTTGGAAATCCACGGTAGCGTGTGTGTGAAGTTATTGAGGATGACACTATCTGCACCTTCAATCTAATATACCCTTTTATGGATCGATTTAAACTTGGCCTGATACAGCAGAAACCACTGATTTAGGGAATTGCTAAGTTGGGAATTGTATTTCAGCCCAGAACAAAAATATATCCTTTGCCAGACAGCAGACAGTATTACAATTGGCTGGCCACAGCTGAAACACCAGATTTAGGGTACTGCTATTTTGGCAATTGTATTTCACCCCTCAATAAAATAGCAAGCACAGCCAAACCCCTGATGTAGGATATAGAAAAAAAATAACCACACTATTGATGGTTAAATTGACTTGGTGGCAGCTTGTGCTGGCGCACCACAAGACACAAAATGGCCGCCGATCCCCCCAGAAAAAAGTGACTTAAAAATACTCTGGGCAGCCTAAAAACAGTGAGCAATTAAATAGCAGCAGTTCAATGTTCCACAGCTGTAGATCGATCACTAAATTAAGTGTTTTTGATGAGTTAATCACTGCCTAATCTCGCCCTAACAGCAGCTGCAACCTCTCCCTACACTGATCAGAGCAGAGTGACGTGCGGCACTACGTGACTCCAGCTTAAATAGAGGCTGGGTCACATGCTGCACTGGCCAATCACAGCCATGCCAATAGTAGGCATGGCTGTGATGGCCACTTGGGGCAAGTAGTATGACGCTTGTTGATTGGCTGCTTTGCAGCCTTTCAAAAAGCGCCAAGAAAGCGACGAACACCGAACCCGGACTTTTACGAAAATGTTCGGGTCTGTGTCACGGACACCCCAAAATTCGGTACGAACCCAAACTATACAGTTTGGGTTCGCTCATCCCTACCCAAAACCTTAGGTACGACATTATCGCCATCTATGTATGCATCGGCTAAAAATCAGACCCCAACAACCTGGTTAAAACATACAGGATTTGCGAAATGTGGGGGTCACCCTTGTAAAACATGCAAAGTGGCTTGTACTGTTAAAGAATTCCATAATTCAACACATACAGAAACCTTTCCCATCAAAAGTTATATTAATTGTAACACCACAGGAGTGATCTATGTTATCAAATGCACTTTATGCGATCTTATGTACATAGGCAGCACCATTAGAAAATATAAGGATAGATTACGAGAACACATTAATTATATTTCTAACCCTACAGCCACTGGAGTATCAAATGCAGCCAATCATTTCATCAATTTACATAAATCGCAGCCTCAATGGGTTCATTACGTTTGCAATTGAATGAGTAACAGTTCCGGTCAGAGGAGGTGATATTAATAAAAGATCCTTCTGTGTGAAGCCTTTTGGATCTTTAGATTTAACACTCGACACCCACACGGTCTGAACATGTAAAAGAAACTAATATACCTATATTCAGTTTACATATTAGATAATGGTGAAGCCATTTGTTTTTATACTTGTTTTTACAACTATTTCTATTATTATATATATTTGGGTTATTTTGATGCACTAGAGGTCTTTTTTGCCTATGGAATGAACTTGGGCTCTGATTTTATATCTATTTCTTGGACCTTGTTCATGCCTTGCGATTTTGGATGATATGTGGTTGGCCTGCATATGTGGCTGCATGAGTATCAGGACCCGATTTTAGCCATGGATGTGTTCATGTGCAGACGTATACCACATATAGTTAAAATCACACTAGTGCAGATACCCGTTTATTCATTCATTTTTTAAATTTCTTATTGCTTTTATGTATCACGGGTGTACACGTGTCTGAACAGGTGTTTGTCACGCCAACAATTGGGTCCTCCTTCCTTTGGGTCGGAGAGGGTTGGAAACTATTTAAGTCTATGGCGAGGCAGACACATTTGATTATGATTAAAAACAGTAGTGTTCGAAATGCGCAAATTGTGTGTGAGTGGGAGAAGGTGGCACTGGACATGTTCATGTTACTTTGGAGGAATAAAGACCGGACCGAAAAGATCTACACTGGTGCTGGATCTCTATTTTTTCATGAGAATATACAAACCGGATTCCAAAAAAGTTGGGACACTATACAAATCGTGAATAAAAACTGAATGCAATGATGTGGAGGTGCCAACTTCTAATATTTTATTCAGAAAAGAACATAAATCACGGAACAAAAGTTTAAACTGAGAAAATGTACCATTTTAAGGGAAAAATATGTTGAATCAGAATTTCATGGTGTCAACAAATCCCCAAAAAGTTGGGACAAGGCCATTTTCACCACTGTGTGGCATCTCCCCTTCTTCTTACAACACTCAACAGACGTCTGGGGACCGAGGAGACCAGTTTCTCAAGTTTAGAAATAGGAATGCACTCCCATTCTTGTCTAATACAGGCCTCTAACTGTTCAATCGTCTTGGGCCTTCTTTGTTGCACCTTCCTCTTTATGATGCGGCAAATGTTCTCTATAGGTGAAAGATCTGGACTGCAGACTGGCCATTTCAGTACCCGGATCCTTCTCCTACGCAGCCATGGTGTTGTGATTGATGCAGAATGTGGTCTGGCATTATCTTGTTGAAAAATGCAGGGTCTTCCCTGAAAGAGATGACGTCTGGATGGGAGCATATGTTGTTCTAGAACCTGAATATATTTTTCTGCATTGATGGTGCCTTTCCAGACATGCAAGCTGCCCATGCCACATGCACTCATGCAACCCCATACCATCAGAGATGCAGGCTTCTGAACTGAGCGTTGATAACAACTTGGGTTGTCCTTGTCCTCTTTGGTCCGGATGACCACAGAACAGTCTTCCATTTTGCCACACTCCATTTTAAATGATCCCTGGCCCAGTGAAAACGCCTGAGCTTGTGGATCTTGCTTAGAAATGGCTTCTTCTTTGCACTGTAGAGTTTCAGCTGGCAACGGCGGATGGCATGGTGGATTGTGTTCACTGACAATGGTTTCTGGAAGTATTCCTGAGCCCATTCTGTGATTTCCTTTACAGTAGCATTCCTGTTTGTGGTGCAGTGTCGTTTAAGAGCCCGGAGATCACGGGCATCCAGTATGGTTTTACGGCCTTGACCCTTACGCACAGAGATTGTTCCAGATTCTCTGAATCTTCGGATGATGTTATGCACAGTTGATGATGATAGATGCAAAGTCTTTGCAATTTTTCGCTGGGTAACACCTTTCTGATATTGGTCCACTATCTTTCTGCACAACATTGTGGGAATTGGTGATCCTCTACCCATCTTGGCTTCTGAGAGACACTGCCACTCTGAGAAGCTCTTTTTATACCCAATCATGTTGCCAATTGACCTAATTAGTGTTAATTGGTCTTCCAGCTCTTCGTTATGCTCAAATTTACTTTTTCCAGCCTCTTATTGCTACTTGTCCCAACTTTTTGGGGATTTGTTGACACCGTGAAAATTTAAATCAACATATTTTTCCTTTAAAATGATACATTTACTCGGATTAAACGTTTGATCTGTCATCTACGTTCTATTACAAATAAAATATTGACATTTGCCATCTCCACATCATTGCATTTAGTTTTTATTCACAATTTGTTTAGTGTCCCAACTTTTTGGGAATCCGGTTTGTACAAGGACTTGCTTGGGTCATTCCGTGCACCTATCACAGGACAACTACGGGTGAGCTGGATATATCCCTTTTTTTCTGTCCTAATAATAGTATTACAGGGCTTATGACACAGTAAAATTTGGGAAATCACGCTTAAAGGGGTTGTCTCATCTTGCCGCTACTAAAGCAAGATAAGGCACATACCGACCACTAGTTAGCCGGAAACAGCAAAGTGCTCCGGGACTCACTGTTTCAGTACCTTCCATTGCGGTGCATGAGAGCTACTGAAACAGCATAAGCTAGTTAGGGAATATATCATAGCTTTCTGTGCTACACTGGTTCAGTAGATCTTATGCACCACAATGGGAGCTACTGAAACAGCGAGTGCCAGAGAGCTCTGCTGTTTCCCGGCCGGATGGTAGTCGGGACTCTGTCTCATCTCGCTTTAGTACTGGCAAAATGAGACAACCCCTTTCACTGTAATCAAACCATAAGATAAATACAGTACCTAATCTACAAGGGATATGTGCGGATAAGACTGAGTAAAGAAAACATTGATTTATTGAATCTTCTACTAAAGGCATGACAATTTTATGAACATTTTTTCCATTACAGATCCTTAGTAGCTCCTCCACTATTTGACACAGATTTACATATATATACATGGTAAGACACAATCATATAAATGTAATAAGTTGAATGCTCATACAACTTATTATCCTTTAAAGAAAAAAATATCAACATAGCATATTTCTTATATTATTGTCATTAAATGTGTTCTGCTCAGACCATTTTGTAATGTCAGCGTGCATTACATCATCTTTTATTGAACAAAAAGCTTCACCATCAGCAAATAATGCAGAACACAGCAGAATGATTAGTTACAGATTTCTAAGAATCAATATTAATATGGATTTTGTGCGCTTTTGAGAACATTGGTCTATTAATCTGTTCCCTGTTATGGCTCAATTTACTGATGCCGCACTATCTGGAATGTATTAATCTATTGAGTTTAACGATCTTCAGTACATAAAGATATTATGAGATCATGTATAGATTTATATATTTTTTTTATTGATATTAGTACTGAACCCAGGACTATTGGTCAGAATAATGGAGTATAATAGAGCAATTTATTGACCCCCCTTCTGCATACATTTTCTGGCATCAAAAAGTCTCACATTCTTGCACAAGAAGCATTGTGTGCAAAATGTTGTGACTTTTACAAAAAAGACTGGCAAAAATGATAGCTAAATAGAGAAACACAATAAAAAAGGGGGAGGAGGGGGGTTATAACAAATCCTCTAGAAGAGAAGGAACCCCAGAGGCGCCAACAGTGATGGAAATAGAAACTAATGGTGTAGATACAAAAAGACCGGGCCGGGATCACATGTAGAGTGTCAGAGGCTGCAGTCAGCGCACACAGCAGGCTTCAGTTCAATCTCTTTAATGGGGTGATACAGGCTCAACGCGTTTTGTTTTTTTAAAATAATAACCCCTTCTTCAGGAACAGATAATTAAAATACACACCAAAAAACGTACATATTTATAGCATTCAGGGCATAGGTTCATGCGACTAAGTCCATACCGAAAGTGACATCATCTTACTGGGACTTTTGGTTTTCGTGGAACGCAAGAGGCATTCGCTTGGCGCTTCCATTGGAGCGCGCATGTCTTCCATTGGAGCGAGCAGGAACGCACTAGCCTATTATGCCGTGTTCCTTCCGGTGACATCACCGGAAATGATGACCTGCGCGCTCCAATGGAATCGCCGAGCGGATGCCTCTTGCGTTCCACGAAAACCGGAAGTCCCAGTAAGATGATGTCACTTCTGGTATGGACTTAGTCGCGTGAACCTACACCCTGAACGCTATAAATATGTGAGTTTTTTGTATATATTTTAATTACCTGCTCCTGAGTAAGGGGTTATTATACAAAACCCCGAAACGCGTTGAGCCTGTATCACCCCATTAGAAGAAATCGTTTTTATTGGCATTTTCTGTAACTTGGCAAGATGAGCCAAAATTTGCATTACTCCAAAGTATAACAATACGTGCCTACGCAGTAGGCTTGCTCATAATACAATAGTATACAAGTACAAATTGCATATCTGGTGAGGTCTGTAACACATAGACCATAACATTGAGGGGTAAGGGGGGGAGGAAAAGAAGGGAGGAAAGAAGGGGTTTGGGATGAGTCCTAACGTAGTCTACCCAGGTTCGAGAGACCTGTATCCACTAGGCGTACCTCACTGTCTTCCCTCTCAGTGCAGGAACGTCTTGGTTATTCAGGGGGAATAGTTGGAGTTATGGAACCATAGATCCCAAGTGAGAATCCTGGATTTAAGGGAGATAACCGTGGGAGGCAGTAAACTCTCATATCTACATGACTTGTTAATCTCCTGTATAACCTCTGCTATAGTCGGTGAAATGGATTGCTTCCAATAACGTGTAACAATCAGTTTAGCGCTAAGTAGGACGTGACCAACCAAGTTCCTACCATCCAAGGGGATGGTGTGTATGCCCAAGAACAAGAGAGCCAACTCAGGGCTAGGATCCACTGCCTGAGCTAGTACCCTAGAGATCAGGTCAAAAACACTGCGCCAGTAAGGGGTAATTACGGGGCATGCCCAAAGGATATGGAGTAGAGAACCTCTAGCACCGCATCCTCTCCAGCAATTGGGGGAGGACGAAGGATAGATTGTGTGTAGCCTCTGTGGGGTGAAATACCAGTGTAATAGGGTTTTCAACCCCGCTTCGTAGTGGGTAACGCATTTGAAATTAGAAACCAGAAATCCAATAGCTTGTGCCCAATCTTCACCAGGAAATGACTTCCCCAGTTCAGCTTCCCATTTTTGGATAGGCAAGGTTTTGGCAAAAGTGGCTTTGTCCCCTAGAACATCATATATATAGCGCGTGGTATGTTTTTTAAAAAGGAGCGGGAACTGGAATAATCTCAGGATGTCGGAATTTATTGAGGGTGGATTCTGCGTAATCTGCGCAATAAAGTGTCTAATTCTAAGGAAATTATAGAATTCAGTATGCGGCAATGCGAATAAACGGTGGATAGAAGCAAAGGGGAGAAGACATCCGTCTGACAAAATTTGCGATACAGAAGTAATCCCTTTTTCTCGCCAATTTGTCAAATTAATGTCAGGAATGGTTAATTCCAGTGTTCTCATAGTGGCGTGAGTTAAGAGGGTAGATGTCGTGTCTTTCTGAACAGTATGAATCGTGGACCATAGGTTACAAACATGCTGTACCGTGAGCAGATTCCTGCGCGACTGGGACGGGTTCCACAGTTGATGAATTAAGTAATCTTTCAAGGAAGCGTGCTTTATAGTGGATGATTCAATCTGAATCCAGGCCTTTGTATCATCAGGGATCCACCATTCCCGGCCAAAGGAAAGCGCTATCGCTCTAAAGTAGTCCCTAATATCAGGGAGGCCTAATCCGCCAGCGTGTTTTTTCTTAGAAAGTAATGCCCTCGCTACTCTGGGTTTGGTTGGACCCCATACGTATTTACCCAAGTTTAACTGTGCTTTCTTAAAAAATGTCATAGGGATCGGGATTGGGAGAGCTCTAAATATGTAAATAAACTTAGGAAGGGTCATCATTTGAAATGATGCCACTCTACCCACCCAGGACAATGCTTTCATAGAGAAGCTGTTGAGATCGCCCATCATGGTATCTAGGAGAGGAAGGTAGTTCCTACTGTACAGTAGAGAGCAAGGAGAGGTAATCTTTACTCCCAAATACGGGAGCTCTGACGTTTGCCAGTCCAAATCATGAGAGGATCTCAAGGAGGCCACCTCCGCTAGCGGCATATTAATAGGGAGAGCTTGAGATTTGGCATTGTTAATTTTATAATATGAAAGGGACCCATACTCTGCAATCATGGAAAGGGCAGCGTCTATTGAGTTGCTGGGGTCAGTCAACGTGAGAATAATGTCATCTGCGTATAGCGTAATTTTGTGGGACTTGTTACCTATTTCCATTCCAGCTATTAATGGTGAATTCCTAACAGATTGCGCCAAGGGTTCCAGTGCCAACACGAACAATAGAGGCGATAGGGGGCAACCCTGTCTGGATCCGTTAGTAATACTAAATGGATCTGACACCACTCCATTAACCCATACCTTCGCCGATGGAGAAGAATATAGGCTATGAATAGTCTGTAATATTGGTCCTGAGAATCCCATTCGACGGAGTGTAGAGAATGTGTAGTCCCAATGCAAGCGATCAAATGCTTTTTCTGCATCTAATGTGATCGCCAGCATTGGGAGGTTATGCAACTCTGCATAATTGAATAAGTCTACAATCCGTCTAGTGTTGTCAGACGCCTGCCGACCAGACACAAACCCTGTTTGGTCAGGGTGGATCAGGGAAGGGAGAAGAGGAGCTAATCTATTGGCGATCAACTTGGCAAAGATTTTTACGTCAGAATTAAGCAATGAAATTGGGCGGAAATTCTGGGGTACATCAGGCACTTTACCAGGCTTTGGGATAGTGACTATTAGGGCTTCTAGCATGTCCGAGGGAAAAGAGTGTCCATCCTGCACTAATTTAAACATCTCGTGCATGTAAGGAGCAAGGATATGCTGAAAGTGGCGGTAGTATTCATTAGAGAGTCCATCAGGACCCGGGGATTTACCCAGCTTGAGAGACATAACAACCTTTTGAATTTCCGTAAGTGAGAATGATGCATTAAGGGACTGCAATTGCGCCTGAGTGAGAGTAGGGAGAGCCGCTTGCGAGAGAAAATTCTCCACCAAGACAGAGTAATTGTCAGGAAGAGGAGTGCTATCTTTAAGATTATAAAGAGATTGATAATACAATTTAAATTGGTTGGCAATCTCGCGGGGGTCTATCAGTTTTGCTTTATTTATAGGGTGGATCAAGTGCGATATTTTAGACTTTGCCTGTTGGGTTTTTAGTTGTTGCGCCAAAAGCCTACCTGCTTTATTGCTCTGGGAGTAGTATTTGGAGCGGAGCCGTAGGAGTGATTTTTGGTAATTTTGGGAGAGTAGGCTACTAAGCCTATTACGCGCGTCCCGAAGCGCAGCAGAGCATTGAGAGGTAGGAGCGGGTTTATTTGTGGCCTCTAAGTTGGCAATGTATTCTAGGGCTTGGGTAATGTCTCGTTCTCTGAGCTTTCTCACAGTAGAATTAAGTTTAATCAACGATCCTCGCATGTATGCTTTGTGGGCCTGCCACAATATAAACTTGTTCGAAACCGAGCCGTCATTAAACTGAAAATACTCATTCAACTGCGTAGAGAGCTCCGACACATATTTTGGGTTGTTAAAGAGAAATGTATTATTTCTCCAGATAGGGGGTCTGGTCGATTGAAACTGCTCCTCAAGGGTAATGGTAATCGGGGCATGATCTGACCACTTAATAAGGCCTATGTCAGTGGAAATTGTATGAAGCAGAGCAGTGTGATCTACCATAAACATATCTATTCGCGAGTAGGACACATGTATTGGGGAGAAAAAGGTAAAATCTTTTTCGAGGCTATGTTGCGCTCTCCACACATCCGTAAGGCCCTCAGAATGCAAGAAGGAGGCAACCCCTGCATCTGGTCGCCTGGTAGGAGAAGAGGAGTCAATAGTGGGGTGTAAGACGGTGTTGAAATCTCCGCAGAGGATTACCTTCCCCTGTTTGAGTTTATTCACATTGCGCATAAGTTTACGTAAAAAAACCAACTGGTGAGAGTTAGGGGCGTATAAGTTAACTATAGTGTACGTAATGCTGTTAATAGAGCAAACTAGAATAACATAACGACCTTGCGGGTCTGTTCTAGACTTAATCAGGGTATAGGCAACAGTGTTTTTGACTGCGATCAGCGTACCTCTCTTCTTCTTGTCACAGTGTGAATGTAGGACCGCAGGAAACAGGCGGTGGTGTATTCTATCAGCGTCTGCTTTCAGTAAATGAGTCTCCTGTATACACAAAACATCAACGTTAGCCGTCAGAGCTTCCTTCCACATATAAGACCTCTTCTGAGGGCAGTTGAGGCCCTTAACATTGAGGGACATAATTTTGAGACCCATAATGTCAAAGGGAACAGCTAAGTAAGGGAATACAGCGATATGCTTCAAGATCAATAAGGCAAAGTGTCAAGCACTAAGGCAATGGGGGGAAGAGGGGGGAGGAGAATGGCAGGGAGGAAAGGACAACAATCAAACAGACAAACAATTAAAGCGAAGTTAACCGCCTGAGACTTTGTAAGAATTGAACAGGACGGACACAACCGTCTAGGCAGAGAAAGGGCGAAAGTTCAATGCTAGAATTGAAATAAATCAAAAATTAAACTAAACGGTGACAGAGGACCTGCACCCAACATGGAAAGTCCTGTTCCAACGCCCAGATAAGGTAGCATAGAAGGAGTCACAGCATGATAGACAGAACAATGTACCACCACACCGGTAATTCCCAATTCCTGGCTGCCAGGCATAGGGGAGACACTCAGGGCATCAGCCTTCAGACGTGCGTGAGGTAGCAGGAACTACAGTAGCAGTGTCTGCGTCCACATTACTGGAGGACAGTGGGATCTGCCAGAGATGGAGTAGTCGCTTCCCTTCTTCCAGGGTCTTGATGGCGTGCGTCTGTCCGTTTCTGCGAATAAGGATTTTTAGTGGGTAACCCCATTTGTAAGGGAAGTCATTATCCCTGAGGGCACTAGTAATAGGTTGTAGTGCTCTGCGCCGGCGGAGAGTGACCATAGAGAGGTCCGTGAAGAGTTTGATCTTCTGATACGGAGCAGGTAGCGAAGGCGTATTCCGTGCTGCCATCATGAGTGCCTCTTTAGTATGAAAGAAATGGATACGCGCCAGAGTATCACGTGGAACATCAGGATCCAGGTGAGGGGGTTTAGGAAGTCTATGGGCCCTGTCAATGATCATATCAGGGATTGGGATCTGTGGTAATAGTGCCCTTATCAACCCTTTCAGGTAAGTTTGCAGTTCCTGGGGGGCAACATCCTCAGGAATACCCCTGAATTTCACATTATTTCGTCGGGAACGGTCTTCCAGATCCGCCATTTTCAACTTGACAGCTTCCAACTCATCAGCCATAGCATTGTGGGCATCAATAATAGCATTTTGTGACGCTGCAAATTCAGCCATTTTCACCTCCACATGCTGCACCTTGTCCTCAGTGGTCTGCAATCTGGCAGAGAGAGGGTTAATCAGTCCAGCTATGTCTGTCTGCAGGGAGGATTTCAGGGCTAGTAACATGGCTTTAAGAGAGTCCTCAGTAACAGGCTTATCTGAGGTGGGAAGCATTTGGAAGGGATCCAGGGGTGGAATATTGTGAGAGGTGTACTCACTCAGCTGTGGATGGCCTCCGGTACATCCGATATGCGGCCGGGTATGTTGTATGCTGGGCGGCTGTTCCCGCTGCGCCATAAGACGGGCGCCATCTTGGATCCCTTGCTGCGTCTGCCTTGGAGCTCTGGCCTCTTCTGGAGTCGGCGGGAGCGACGGAGGCGACACATGCAGCAGGTTAGTGCTGCCAGAAACGTCCGGTGGGGAGGGAGAGCGGGCTGTAAGCGCTGGCGACATCGCGCTGATAGGGGATCCCAGCGCTGCCTTGTCAGCTCCATCAGCGCCATCTTTGAATCGCCCCCATTCAAAATAGCTCTCCAAGTTTCCATCCTGCAGTTTCTGCAGGTTCTTTCTGGACTTCCCCATAGTGTCGGCGGGGGAGTAGTGCATCTGAGGGAGTCGGCAAATGCTGCTGTATGCTGGGTGAAGACGGGCTGGCAAGATTACAGTCGCTGAGGTGCAGGAGCTCCTCACTCAAGCAGCCATCTCCTTCGGCAGCCTAGCCACGCCCCCCTGTATCACCCCATTAAAGAGATTGAACTGAAGCCGTATGTGTGCGCTGACTGCAGTCTCTGACACTCTACATGTGATTCCGGCCAGGGGGGTACTGTCAGAGGTGTCTTGAGTTTACCTTGCTGACAACCCCCAGTGAAGTGAGTGAAGGATATATTTATGCGGCATTATTTTTATACTACATTAGCTCCGTATTTTTGATTCTATTCACAAGGACAATTATCCTAAACAATTGATGTAATTGGTATATATAATTGTCTCTAATATACTGTGTCACTTTACACCAGGCATCCTCAAACTGTGGCCCTCCAGCTGTTGTAAAACTACAACTCCCACAATGCCCTGCTGTAGGCTGATACCTGTAGGCTGTTCGGGCATGCTGGGAGTTGTAGTTTTGCAACAGCTGTAGGGCCACAGTTTAAGGATGTTACACATTCTAGGGAGTGGCACAGTGGAGTATGAGATATAGCACTCTGTATACTATTTTTTGCAAATCAGTTTTGGGAATTGGCGCTTTATAGAGACATGGGTAAATTGAAATACAGCATTTGAATTGGTTAAAACTAGACTAATGCTTGATTGATTTTTACCTTCTATTGAATCTTAAAAATTATAGCTCACAGGGGCATAACTATAATTCATACGGCCCCATAGCAAAATAAGATAGGGCACCCACCAGCTAGTGTAAGACAATTAAAACGGCAGCTAAGTAGCAGTAATTAAAGGTATGCATAATGGCACCCTACTTCAGAAAATCCACATTTTAGAAAAAAGCCACCATAATATTATCCTCCTCCACAATGTTCTTGCACCTGATATGGCCCCTCTGGGCCCCATAACACGTGCTGTGGCTCTTATGGCTATAGTTACGGCCAAGTTTACATCTATGCCAGTTCATATCTGGCCTCGATTTGCAATGCATTTCTTGCAAACAGACCAGAAGATGTGCAAAATTTGTTAGGAGGCTTGCACCTTTGTATGGGAATGTTTCATCCTAAAATTGTTTAAATCACGTTTTTATGTTCAAAGTATTTTTGTGATGTTATTTATTTATTTTTTAACTTGCTCTATTGAAACTACAGAACGGACATGTTCCACAGTTACAACTAGACAAGATAAGTGCAGGAGAGACAGGTAGTTGTAGCAGAAGTATGTCCAGTCAAGTATACAGTAAAAATAAGTAGAGATGAGCAAATCGAATCCAAGGAAGTGGAATTCGATCTGAATTTCAGAATAAATTCGATTCGCTGCAAAGCTGAATTTCCTCGCACTTTATGGTAACAAATTAATTTAACCTAAAATAGTGTAAAAAAAAACTAAACAATCATACTTACCTCCTTGTGACAGGCCGGCCGCCACCATCTTGATTAAAGATCTCACCCGAAATCCTGTGCGTGGTAACGTATGCCACAAGGTTTTCACACCTTTCTATCTTTCTTCTCTGCAGATCCTCTCAAGCCCTGTCAGGTTGGAGGGGGACCATTAGTGGACAGTCATTTCCAAGTTTCCCCAGAGATGTTCGATTGGGTTCAAGTGGATTTTGTCTAGGTTGCTCAAACATTCACAGAGTTGTCCCTAATCCACTTCTGTGTTGTCTTGTCTGTATGTTTAGGGTCATCATCTTGTTTGAAGGTGAACCTTTGGCCCAGTCTGAGGTCTGGAGTATTCTGGATCAGGTTTTCACTAATTATATCTGTGCTTTGCTCCAGTAAGCATTCCCTCAACCCTCGCCTGTCTCCCTGTCCCAAACACTGAAAAACACCCCTACAGCAAGATACAGATTTAATTTCCAATAAAATATAAGGAGTATATAGGCCCTTAAACACATGGGTTTTCACTCACCTATTATTACATTATGTGTATATACAACTGATTTCTGTCCTACAAGTCCTTTACTTAAAGGGAGTGTGTCATCAGAAAATGGACTATTGCTTAAATCAAATTTTTTATGTGACACTTTTTATTTTTATTTTTTGGTGATAGTTTTAAATTGTCCATGTCACTATATATATTTAAAAACAAAATCCTAAAATCCTGTTGTTTTTCCACTGGCCACTTGGCCTAAAATATGTTAAGACTTTCTCTCTTTTGAGAGCAGCCACATTGGCCATAGAACCAGGTACAGGAGGGGACCTCATTGACTTCTATGGGAGAATTTTGTAGGCATGCTATCTGACCTGTGCAGAGGTCAGGAGGGAGTAAATAAGCTGTACTATCACCTATTGTGAATGGTCGATCACATGCTACCTTGTACTTGTGTCAGTCATGATAATGACATAGTTCATGAAAAGTTTGGCAGGGTTCACATCTGCACTTTTAAACTCCGGCAGTCTGTTCCAGCGGAGGAACAGATTGACAGAGTTTACTGTATCCGGCTTTCAGCTGGACAAAAGATGCTGCGAGTAGTATTTTTTGTCCAGCCGAAAGCTGGCATGTACGCCGGATACAGTGAATTCTGGCAGTCTCTTCCTCTGCCGGAGCACACTGCTGGAATTACAAGCGTAGATGTGAACACAACCTTTACCTGTACAGAACAGTAAATCAGCCTAGTGGTCAGAGTGAAAGTTCCAGGATTATATATATTTTTTTAAATGTAGATAGTAACATGAAAAATTTAAAATAAAACTCACCAAAAATTCTTAAAACCACTGCAATATGCCCCAAATCTTCCTGCATCTTCCCAGCAGCTTCCTCTGTGGATGTTGTACTCTGGTGTAGACTCTGTAAAGCTACCATTCTGAAATTCCTCTTTTTTTGTATGTTCTGAGGGTATAATTGCGCAGACAATACTTCTGTTAGCATCCAATACTGTAAAAATGTCAATTTTCCAATTAGAAATCAATGAATATGCAGAAAGAGTATTTCCACATGAGCACCATGTGAGTACTTTGAGTGCACATTAATTTTCCCCTAAACTGCTGGCAGGATTGACTCGTATGGTACGGTACATCTATGGACACCAGAATAAAACATGGTTAAAAATACAGAACTTACTGTAATACAGTGGGATGCGAAAGTTTGGGCAACCTTGTTAATCGTCATGATTTTCCTGTATAAATCGTTGGTTGTTACGATAAAAAAATGTCAGTTAAATATATCATATAGGAGACACACACAGTGATATTTGAGAAGTGAAATGAAGTTTATTGGATTTACAGAAAGTGTGCTATAATTGTTTAAACAAAATTAGGCAGGTGCATAAATTTGGGCACCACAAAAAAGAAATGAAATCAATATTTAGTAGATCCTCCTTTCGCAGAAATTACAGCCTCTAAACGCTTCCTGTAGGTTCCAATGAGAGTCTGGATTCTGGTTGAAGGTATTTTGGACCATTCCTCTTTACAAAACATCTTTAGTTCATTCAGGTTTGATGGCTTCCGAGCATGGACAGCTCTCTCACGGACAGCTCTCTCACACCACAGATTTTCAATTATATTCAGGAGACATTGGTCTCCAGAATCTGCTGATACTGAGTGGAATCCATACGTCCCTCAACTTTGACAAGATTCCCAGTCCCTGCACTGACCACACAGCCCCACAGCATGATGGAGCCACCACCATATTTTACTGTAGGTAGAAGGTGTTTTTCTTGGAATGCTGTGTTCTTTTTCCTCCATGCATAACGCCCCTTGTTATGGCCAAATAACTAAATTTTAGTTTCATCAGTCCACAGCATCTTATTCAAAAATGAAGCTGGCTTGTCCAAATGTGCTTTAGCCCACCTCAAGCGGCACTTTTTGTGCTGTGCTTTCTTGAATTGAACTGATTTACCTTTACACACTGCCCGCCTGTGACTAAAGGACCTAGGGACGGGACATCTGCTGAAGAGGAAAATTACATCAAAATGCACAGAAAAATCTGCATTTATGTGTAAATTATGCTTCCTCTGCATCACTCCCACATACAGCATCTCCTTGTGTAAAGTGCGCCGAATGGTTGAACGATGCACAGTGACTCCATCTGCAGCAAGATGATGTTGTAGGTCTTTGGTGCTGGTCTGTGGGTTGACTCTGACTGTTCTCACCATTCGTCGCTTCTGTCTATCCGAGATTTTTCTTGGTCTGCCACTTCGAGCCTTAACTTGAACTGAGCCTGTGGTCTTCCATTTCCTCAATATGTTCCTAACTGTGGAAACAGACGGCTGAAATCTCTGAGATAGCTTTCTGTATCCTTCCCCTAAACCATGATGGTGAACAAGCTTTGTCTTCAGGTCATTTGAGAGTTGTTTTGAGACCCCCATGTTGCTACTCTTCAGAGAAAATTAAAAGAGGAGGGAAAATTACAATTGACCCCCTTAAATACTCTTTCTCATAATTGGATTCACCTGTGTATGTAGGTCAGGGGTCACTGAGCTTACCAAGCCAATCTGAGTTCCAATAATTAGTTCTAAAGGTTTTGGAATCAATAAAATGACAACAGTGCCCAAATTTATGCACCTGCCTAATTTTGTTTAAACAATTATAGCACACTTTCTGTAAATCCAATAAACTTCATGTCACTTCTCAAATATCACTGTGTGTGTCTCCTATATGATATATTTAACTGACATTTTTTATCGTAAACAACCAACGATTTATACAGGAAAATCGTGACGATTAACAAGGTTGCCCAAACTTTCGCATCCCACTGTAAGTACAGTCTCTGCATCCATAGAGAATACTAGTGCGGATATTACACAACAAGGCCAGCATATCTATTTCTATATTACTATAACATTTATATTAGCGTTAAAGAAAGGATTTTTTGTAATTTTTACCATTAGCACTTCGGGGGAACATTTACTACTAGATTTAAGGCTTTTTTTTGTGTGTATTTTTCGCAGAAAATGTCGCACAGCATTATTTTGCAGTACATTTTGCTAAATTTTCCCCTTTATGCAATTTGGCGTCACTTTCCACAATACTGTATGTTTATGACAAGCAAAAGTTTTTACACCTGGTTTTGGCTACATTTATTATTTATACGTGGTGAGTGGCTTATTACGCTTTGGCCAAAATGTACACCAATGCCTTATTCAACATCCAGCATAAAGGCAGAGCAGAGTGCTGGTTGCAGTGTGCGATTGCATTTTGTGTTTTTACATTTATTATTTGTGACCATTTCAAATAATAACCTATGCCAGGTTCTCCCTTGGGGTATTTTTACACATATAGGTGCGAACCAGATTGCAATCACGCCAAATAAATTATTAAGGTGCGCCATTTCATGGCACAAATACACAAAGCAAACATAGATTTAAAAATGACACCAAAACAACCACAAATGAGAAATGTCCCCCTTAACCTTTTTATTTTACTTTTTTTATTCATTTTTTAGAATTTTAAATATCCTCAAGATATGGCGACATTTGTTTCTTTTTCTGTCACATATAGAGATACAGTTTATATACATACACACAGATATGAAAATAAAGATAACAAGGTCATTAGCAAACAGCAGAGCTTATTGAACCATTTCCTAAATGAGGTATACTTCCTTTTCTTGGCTAAAAATAATATAACCCTATCATCTATATTGATGTTCTAAATGACATATAGACATTCATTGTTTAAAAAAAAATCTTTTTTTAACGCAAAATATGAGTCAAAGCAGCATATCATTATCATAGACTCATCTTCATAATGTGAAGACTAAAGTTTCATAGAACATTTGCAGGTTTATATAGCAATGTATATTCTGATCAGAAGGGTTGAAGACATTCCTTTTACACACACTATGTGATCAGGGATAGAAGAGCTCTGTATACACTATTTATAGTTTTATAAGATTACAGGGAGAGATATGAATGCGCCTGACACATGGACTAGGAATTGATAAAAATATTGCAGCATCAAGCCAATGGATAAGGTCACAGATGCGGACACTTATTTGGACCCAGTGATTTAAACATGTATTTTAACAGATTTCAGGGAGTGAAGCCTTTCTTGAGGGAAAAGGTAACGCTTAAGGCCTCATACACACAACCGTATTTTGTTTCCGTGTCCGTTCCGTGCGGATAGGATGCGGACCCATTCATTTCAATGGGTCCGCAAAAAACGCGGACAGCACACCGTGTGCTGTCCGCATCAGTATGTTCGTTCCGTTGCTCCGCCAAAAAAATAGTGCATGTCCTATTTTTTTCTAGTTTGCGGACAAGGATAGGCATTACTACAATGGATCCGCAAAAAAAACGGATCTGCAAAAAAAACGAATGCCATACGGAACGTCATCCGTTTTTTTTGTGGTCGTGTGCATGTAGCTTAACTCAGATTTTATTTTAATTATCTTTTCAGATGGGTTTTTCAAGAACCTAAAAATATATAAAAGCTATAGAGTGCTATACAATAACAAAAAAAGCATTCCTCACCTGTTTGAACCCACCAGCCTTTTCAGTGCTGCCTTTTCGGTGCCTCCCTGCCGGCCTTCATTAAACCTCATCTTCTTCTGCAGTGCTGCAAGTGTTAACACCCTCCTTGCTTATGTGTGCTGATGTTAGGCTGTTTCCAATTTGCTAATTTTCTGCTTTATTTGCTATGCTATCTCTGTCACTCCTTGCCTGAGCAATTAGGTTCCTAGTTTTGCTAGTTCCTTAGGCATATGTTCTCTGTTGGTAGCCCGTGTGTCGACCTTTGTCTGTATTCTGCATTCTGACCCTCTGATTCTTGACCCTATCTGTGTCTGTTTACCATTGCGATCTTTCTTTGCCTGCCGTGACCTCAGATTACCCGGTTTATCCTAAGTTTTTAGTAAGAGATGTGGCTGAACTTACTCAAAATATAATATGTTCACACTTGTAATCAGTTCCGGAGTTCTCCAGCTGTGGCACTTTGAGATACTACTGCCTTCTTGCTGGACCCCTTTGACCATAATGGGGTCTAGCAGAGTTTCGGCAAATATCCTGGGAGTCAGCCAGACAAAAAATGATGCATGTAGTGGTCAGAATTGTCTGGTGTTCAGAAGACCGGCTGCTGTTGTAAAAGAGGCATAAGTGTGTGTACGGATGTGTCAAGGCTAATATTACATCATCAGCAAATAGTCCAATAGTATGTGAGTGAATATAGAGCCTTTTTTTATCTGGGTTGGATCTTATGGATTTATGCTTTTATTATGAGTCTAAATATTAATAGGAATATAGGACAACCTTGTCTAGCAACATTAGTCAAGTAACATAGCCAAAACTTGGCAAAAAATGGTGTTAAAATGGCTCGTTGAAAGAATACTTATAGGGGTTCCCTGGTTTTTTTCATAGTGATGACTTATCCTCAGTATAAGTCAACAATATCATATTGGCAGGGGTCTGACACCCAGTACCCCCACAATCAGCTGTTTGAGGAGACGGTGTGCGCTAGGCGCATGTGCCGTCTCTCTTCTGTCTTTCTGTCCGCTGCTGTCTCCTACACATACAGCAGTGAGCAGGAAGAGAGAAGGGAGATGGCATGTGCGCATAGTGAGCGCCGTCTCCTCAAACTGCTGATCGTCAAGGGTCCCGCAGAGTTTTGGTGTCCGCCTCCAGAGCGGAATGGAGACTGATCGGAGGCAAACTCCGGAGGCAAAATCTGAGCAGATCCTTTTCCATTCAGCATGCATAAGGGTAAAACTGATCCGTTTTGGACCGCTTGTGAGAGCCCATAACGGATATCACAAACGGAAAGCCAAAACACGATTGTGAAAGTAGCCTAAGAGGTTAACATATTTATGTGTGCTCTGTAGAATGTTGTACAATGAACTGTAGTAGTCACACATCCATCATCACCTTGTGTTAGTAATTCTGGTTGTTCTGTGGTTACTGTAGTTAGGAGGAATCAAATTCTTTCTTTAAGATGCTGAATAGGGTTAAGCGAACCCAAACTGTAAAGTTCAGGTTCGTACTGAACTTTAGGATTTTTGGACCCCGGACCCGAACCCGAAGATTTCAGTAAAGGTTCGGGTTCGGTGTTCAGTGCTTTCTTGGCGCTTTTTGAAAGGCTGCAGAGCAGCCAATCAACAAGCGTTTAACTCTGTGCCCTAAGAAGCCATCACAGCCATGCCTACTAATGGCATGGCTGTGATTGGCCAGTGCAGCATGTGACCCAGCCTCTATATAAGCCGGAGTCACGTAGCGCTGCACATCACTCTGCTGTGCTTAGTGTAGGGAGAGGATGCTGCTGGTGATTTCAGGGAGAGAATAGGAGAGAATCTGTGATCAGAACTCAAATCTGACTCAGCGATCTACATACATTTAGTTGTGTGGGTGCAGGGCACAATCTTTTTACCATGCCCTGAGCCCAATGACAGAAAAAAATTACTTTTATCCGTCTGTTAGTTAGGTGGGCGGCGGCCATTTTATGCAAGCTCAGTGCACCAGCACGGCACTTGAGCTTTTGTGAAATTTAAATCCAAGCTTCAAATACTGCACTAATAATCTGGTTTTAAAAAAACACCCTTTTTTGGCAATATACAACATCTGGTGCATTTGCAGGATTAGTCAGTGTGCAATTCAAGCTAGAAATACAGCCATAATTTTCTGGGTTTTTACAAACACCCTTTTTTTGCAAAATCCACTATTTTACAGATCTGCACGTGTGAAATTCAAGCGTAATATACAGCTTTCATATTCTGTCCACAAAAAAAACTGACTTTTTGGCAATATACAACATCTGGATTAGTCAGTGTGCAATTTAAGGTAGAAATACAGCCATCATTTTCTGTGTTTTTTAAAACACCCTTTTTGTGCAAAATACACTAATTTAAAACCCTAGCTGCATCTGCACGTGTGAAATTCAATCGTTTTATACAGCTTTCATATTCTGTTATAAAAAAACTTCTTTTAAAAATCCTTAATATTGCAGCCCTTGCTGCATCTGTGATTGTAAAAATTCTAATAATTTTCTGGATTTGAAAAAACACCAATTTTTGGCATTATCCAACATCTGGATTATTCAGTGTGCAATTTAAGCTAAAAATAGAGCCATAATTTTCAGGGTTTTTAAAAACACACTTTTTTGCCAAAATACACAATTTTACAGCCCTTGCAGCATCAGCACGTGTGAAATTCAAGAGTTATATACTGCTGTTATATTCAGTTATTAAACAAACACCTGTTTTGGTCAAAAAAGTTCATTTTGCAGCCTTTGCTGCATATGTCATTGTGAGATACACACTTTAGATACTGTGGTTATATTCAATAATTTGTAAAACAGTCATTTTTGGGCAAAAACTTTAATTGCGGCCTAGTCTGGATCAGTCGGTGTGAGATACTCCCTTTAGATACTGTGGTTATATTCTTCTATGAATAAAACACCCTTTTTGGGCAAAATACACAATTTTTCTGCCCTTGCAGCATCAGCACGTGTGAAATTCAAGGGTTATATATTGTTTTTACCCGTTATGGTAAAAAAAGTTTATTTTGCAGCCTTTGCTGCATATGTCAGTGTGAGATACACACTTTAGATACTGTGGTTATATTCATTTATTTGAAAAACATGCATTTTTTGCACAAAACTTTAATTGCGGCCTAGTCTGTATCAGTAAGTGTGAGATACTCTCTTTAGATACTGTGGTTCTATTCCGTTATTTGAAAAACAGCCATTTTGGGCAAACTAATTTTATTATGGCCTAGTCTGGATCAGTCGGTGTCAGATACACACTTTAGATACTGTGGTTATATTCATTTATTTGAAAAACAGGCATTTTGTGCACAAAACTTTATATGCGGCCTAGTCTGGATCAGGGCGTGTGAGATGCACCCTTTAGATACTGTGGTTATATTCTTCTATTAATAAAACACCCTCTTTGGGGAAAATACACAATGTTTCTGCCCTTGCAGCATCAGCACATGTAAAATTCAAGGGTTATATACTGCTGTCATATTTAGTTTTTAAACAAAAACCCGTTTTGGTCAAAAAAGTTTATTTTGCAGTCCTTTGCTGCATATGTCATTGTGAGATACACAATTTAGATACTGTGGTTTTATTCAATAATTTGAAAAACAGCCATTTTCGGCCAAAAATTTTAATTGCGGCCTAGTCTGGATCAGGGCGTGTGAGATACACTCTTTATATACTGTGGTTCTATTCAATAATTTGAAAAACAGCCATTTTTGGCAAAACACTATAATTGCGGCCTAGTCTGGATCAGTCGGTGTCTCCCACCCAGTCTCCTGCTGAAAGATCAGAGTTGGCACCTGCAGCCGATGTCCATCAGTCTTTCATCTCACCCCCTTGCAAATCAGCCAAGCAGTTTGAGCCACAAGTCATGCAGCATTCTCTTCTGTTTTTGATGACTCTGTTAGCAGGGTTTCCCAGGGCCATCCACCTATCCCTGCCCCAGAAGTGGAAGATGAGTGACCCAATGCCCAACCACTTATGTTTCAAGATGAGTACATGGGAGGACCATCGCAGCATGTCTCGGATGATGACGAAACACAGGTGCCAACTGCTGGGGCTTTCGAAAGTGTGCAGACTGACGAGGAGAGCAGGGGTGAAGACTGGGTGGAAGATGATGTTGAGGATAATGAGGTCCTCGACCCCACATGGAATCAAGGTCATGCGAGTGACCTATGTAGTTCGGAGGAAGAGGCTGTGTTTGCACAGAGCCACCAGCACAGCAGAAGAGGGAACAGGGTGCAAAAGTAGAGCTGCTGTCCCCTAGACAGTACGCCTGCTACTGCCCACCGCAGCAAGAGACCGAGCACACCAAAGCCAGCTCCAAGGAGTTCCCTGGCGTGGCAGTTCTTCAGACAATGTGCTAATGACAAGACACGAGTGGTTTGCACGCTTTGCAATCAGAGCCTGAAGCGAGGCATAAATGTTCTCAACCTGAGCACAACCTGCATGACCAGGCATTTAAGTGCAAAGCACGAGCTGCAGTTGAGTAGACACCTCAAAAACCAAGAAACGGTCTCTGGCTCCTCCTGCTTCCTCTTCTGCTGCAGTCTCGGCCCCTTCATCCACCTCTGGAGTGACAGTGCCACCTGACACCCTGTAAACAGGATCTGCCAGCAACACCAACACCTAGGTTACCAAGCATCTCCACAATGTCACACGGAAGCGTTCAGCTCTCCTTCTCCCAAACACTGGAGAGGAAGAAGAAGTACTTACCTACACACCCGCGATCCCTAGCCCTGAATGCCAGCATTTCTAAATTACTTGCCTTTGAAATTACTTGCCTTTGAAATGCTGTCATTCTGTCTGGTGGAGACGGAGAGTTTTAAAGGCCTTATGGCGGTGGCTGTCCCACAGTACGTCGTGCCCAGCCGCCACTACTTTTCCAGGCGACCCATCCCTTCCCTGCACAACCAAGTAGGAGACAAAATCTGGTGTGCACTGTGCAACGACATCTGTGGCAAGGTGCACCTGACTACGTATACTGTGGACAGTAAGCACGGTCAGGGCTGTTATATCTCCATAACAGCACACTGGGTAAATGCAGCGGCGGCTTTGCCTGAGGCGGATAGCAGTTTGGCGCATGTGTAACATCCCAGAGTTATGTTAAACAACACTTTTACCCCGCTACAACCTGTTAAGTGTATTTGTATTGTCATCCTGTGTAATTTAATATCACATCCTCAATAATGTGCATTTCCTAAGCCTGTTACATGTACTTTGCTGTAATTTCTATGTACACCAGCAGGTGGCAGCAATGTGTTAGCAGGACCTTAGACAGTTTAGTATATCTAAACTGGAATAGTACATTCCAGTTTAGGTCCCCCCTTTATGAGCAGAAGTGGTCTGGCCCATGTCCTGCCTAATGGGGAGGAAAGTAAGTTATAGTTAGTGTGCCAGCCACCCAGGCTAGGGGAAGGTTGTGCTGGTAGGAGCTCCCAGATATAGGGATCCCAACCCAGGATCTAGTCACGGCTGAGACCAAAGATCTTCATCCCCAGTCTGAGCCTTCAGTCTCAGCTGGTTGACAAGCAAGCAGCCATCTCCAGACCTCCGGGAAGAGCCATTCCCTGTGAGCATAACTGTGAGTAACTATCCAGATACCAGGAGAAGCCAAAGTCCTCCTAAGCTAGTCAGTCCCATACACAACAGAAGATAGACAGAGCAGAAGACAGATTCCTGCCATATTCTCCAGGCACATGATAGGAGCAGAAGAGATATTGATCCCTGCCATACATTGCCAATACCTGCTGGGACCCAAGACTATTGCTGTAACTCATATGGATTAATGCTGCCTCCAGTAAAGACAAGTTGAATTATATCCCAAGTCTGGATCTCATTTACTGCTACTAAAACCCTCAATTACTCCTACTAGCAACACACTCATTTATTGCAACTGAACCAAGATCCATGAGTCCAGCCGTACCCAGGTAGGAGACAACGTTGACACTATACCTACTACTACACAGAGACATTACCCCACTCTGGCATTCCTCATCTGGTACGTGAGTTGCAACACATTAAAGGGCCCTGAGACTGTACCCTGCGCACGCTGCAATTGGCGTCACAAACAAAAACTATAGACTTCTATACCCATATCTAGACCCACCGCATATTTTGGCGTCCGCGTAACCGTACCACGGTCCTGCTCATTGCACATGTCCTTCCACCACCGAGGATTGCAGGGCGCTTCAGTTTGCCTCCTGTTGCTTCCTCCTCCTACTCTGCTTCCTCATCCTCTACCAGCTCTTCATCTGGTCAGCGTAACACCTTCACCACCAACTTCAGCACAGCCAGGGGTAAACGACAGCAGGAAGTTTTAAAACGTATCTGTTTGGGGGACAAACCCCACACCGCGCAGGAGCTGTGGACCGTCCTTGAACAACAGACCGATGAGTGGTTTGTGCCAGTCAGCCTCAAGCCCAGCCTGGTGGTGTGCGATAATGGGCGAAATCTCGTAGCAGCTCTGGGACTAGCCGGTTTGACGCACATCCCTTGCCTGGCGCATGTGCTGAATTTTGTGGTGCAGAGATTCCTTAAAAATTACCCCGACATGTCAGAGCGGCTGCATTAAGTGCGGGCCGTCTGTGCGCGTTTTCGGCGTTCTCACCCTGCTTCTGCTCGCTTGTCAGTGCTGCAGCGTAATTTGCCAGACTGTGCGAGCAGCAGCAGGCGATAGTGGAGTTTCAGCTGCAGCGCGCACGGGTGAGTCGCTCGGCGAAACAGCACCACTTCACCACCAATGACTGGGCCTCCATGCGAGACCTGTGTTCCTTGTTGCGCTGTTTCGAGTACTCCACCAACATGGCCAGTGCCGATAACGCCTATTCTCAGCGTTACTATCCCACTTCTATGCCTCATTGAAAAAACGCTCCTGGCGATGATGGAAGAGGAATATGGCACAGGAGGAGGAGGAGGAGGAAGAGGGTCCAAGGGTGGGTTCCTGCACCCACAAACCCAAGGTACACAATTGTCCAGCCAGGGCACAGTTCTGGAGGATGAGGAGGTGGAGGATGAGGAACCATGTTCACAGCAGGGTGGCACCCAGACCAGCTTATGGCCATCACTGGTGCGTGGATGGGGGGATACAGAGGACACAGACGATACACCTCCCACAGAGGACAGCTTTTCGTTGCCTCTGGGGAGTCTGGCACACATGAGCGATTACATGCTGCAGTTTCTCTGCAATGACCGCCGAGTTGCCCACATTCTAACTTGTGCTGATTACTGGGTGGCCATGCTGCTACATCCCGGTTACAAGGACAACGTACCGTACTTAATTCCGTCACTGGAGCGTGATAGGAAGATGCACGAGTACAAGCGCATGATGGTAGATGCGCTTCTGATGGCATTACCACCTGACAACAGGGGCACAGTGGAAGCACATGGCAAAGGCAGAGGAAAAGGTCACCAACGCAGCTGGGGCACCTCCATCACCTCAGAAGGCAGGGTTAGCTAGGCCGAAATGTGGAAAAGCTTCGTCAGCACGCCACAACAACCAGCACCACCAGCTGATATGGAACGTCTTAGCAGGATGCAGCATTTCACCAACATGGTGGAGCAATATGTGTGCACATGCCTACATGTACTGAACGACGGGTCTGCCCCCTTCAACTTCTAGGTTTCCAAATTGGGCACATGGGCTGAGCTTGTCCTTTACGTCTTGAAGGCCCTGGCCTGACCTGTAGCCAGTGTATTATCTGAACGTGTGTTTAGCATGGCAGGGGGCGTCATCACAGACAAGCGCAGCCGCCTGTCCTACAGCCAATGTGGACAAGCTTATGTTCATTAAAATGAACCAGGCATGGATCCCTCAGGACTTGTCCGTACCTTGTGCAGAATAGACATGTATACCGGCACTTGGCAACCATTGTTATACTGCAGCGCAATTGCTCATGTTTGGAGATTTCACACTCTTTTGGAGTGTACCTTAATTTTACAAAATTAAATTAAAACCAAAAACCTGTGTTGGCTATCTCGTCCTCCTCCACCACCGCTTCCACCTACTCCGCTATGTCCACCGCCTCCTCAAACTCCTACTCCATATGGAACTCCACCTCATAAATCCATTTTTTTTTTTGTAAGTGTTTTATTTTATATCATTTCACTACTTTGTTACTTACATTTTCAGGTAAAAATCACCAATGTTTGGGTGTATGGTACCACTGCTATACCTAGTAGACCAGTAAAAAAAAAAAAAGAATTTGTCAGTTACATTTTATGGTAAAATTTTTAATTTTTGGGGTGTATAGTGCCACTGCTATACCTAGTAGACCAAAAAAAATTGTCATTTACATTTTCGGGTGAAATTCACCAATTTTGTTGTGTATAGTACCACTGCTATACCTAGTAGACCGGTAAAAAAAATAATAATCAGTTGCATTTTATGGTGAAATTAACAAATTTTTGGGTGTATAGTACCTCTGCTATACCTAGTTGACAAGTTAAAAAAAAAATTGTCAGTTACATTTTTGGGTGAAATTCACCAATTTTTGGGTGTAATATGCCCCTCCTCTACCTAGTTGACAGCTTAATAAATTTCAATAATTTTTCTGTTACATTCTTGGGTTGACATTATACAATTTTAGACGTGAATAAACACCTGCTGTGCATAGGTGACAGGGAATAACATTTTATAAATTATTCAGTAATTAATGCTCACCACATCCTTACATTCAATGCCTAAACTTTGAAAAGTTGTCACACTTTTATGCTTTAATAATTTCTCCCATATTCCAACCTTAATTTTAAATTTGAAAAAAATGGATCCTCCCTTAAATTTGGTCTCTTTTTCTCACGCTCCCTCTCCGGCCTGGAACCCTGATTCCCCGCCACCCGTAATCACCACGGTAGGCGCATAAAAGAACATCGAAAGTTTATAAAGCAGATATCAAATTGGATCGTAAACATCACAGGGATGTGCGACATGGTGTGGCAGTAAGTGTGCACACGCCTACACGAACTGACTGACAGGGGTCAGCCCCTGCAACTTCTGGGTCTCCAAATTGGGCACATGGCTTGAGCTTACCCTTTACCCTTTGGAGGTGCTGACCTGCCCTGCAGCCGGTGTATTGTCTGAACGTGTGTTGAGCATGACTGGATGGGCTTATCACAGGTTATATTTCCCAATGTTTTGGGGTGTACCCTAATTTTAAAAATAAAATTTAAAACAAAAAACCAGTGTAAGCTACCTCCTCCTCCACTGCCGCTTCCACCGACACCGCCACATCCACCGCCTCCTCAACCTCCTACTCCATATGGACCTGGTCCTCCTAGATCAAGATTATAATTTTTTATTTTTACGTATTTTATGTTATTTAAAGTGATTTCCCTATCCACATTTGTTTGCAGAGCACTTGCCATGCTCTTAACCACATTTTGACGCCATTTGCAGACCTCTAGCCCTTTCCATGACATTTTTACTGCAATTTTAGTGCTCAAAAGTTCAGGTCCCCATTGACTTCAATAGGGTCGGGGTCAAGTTCGGGTCAAGTTTGGGTCCCGAACGTGAACTTTTTCCCGAAGTTTGGCCGAAACCGCCAAACCCGAACATCCAGGTGTCCGCTCAACTCTAGATGTTAACAGACCCTAACTTGCATTACCCCTTGCAGTCTACAAACTGACTCTTCATCAAGAAAAATAGTTGTTCCCTTGTAGTGAGGTGTGGCATAGATATCAACAAGGTGTCCATTTCTCAAGTGAATGTTAACTGTGAGGCATGGCAACCATTTAAGAGATATTCCCAGCTCAGCTATTCATGCTTGATATCAGGATACCTGTATTATATGGTGGGCAGGGTGGCTGGAGTTCTTGAAATAGCAAAGCTCACTGTGATACACTCTTTCCATAGCTCCGGTTCACATCTATAATAGTTAGGGAACCAGCGTAGCACAGTCTGTCTAGCTGTTTCTGCAACTCTGGTCACCCTGGCCACCGCATAAGATGGTTATTTTAACCACAGCCATGGTTTAACAGTGCTTTGTATGCCATGGGAGCCTCATTATGTTGCTTTTAGGCTCAGGGCGGGCTTGTGCAGCTGCACATATGCTATGTCTGAGTTTCCGGGGAAGCCATTTCAGTCGTTTCCAGTTCCACCAGCATCTACATAGAGCTTTTCCAGTAAGGAAAGACTAATCAAAGTGTTTACATAAAAAGAAACCTCCCTAAAGTTTTAATCATAGTAATTGTGCTTAAAGGCAGAAAAAGAAGACGACAGAACTAAACATTTATTTGATATCTTCCATGAATACCATCAAATGGGCAAAAGCTTAATAGGTATTTTATTCTAATAAGAGCTTTGTTGCAATGTCAAATCCATTTAAAAATACTGTACATAGAAGATTAGCACATAATGAAGACATGGTATAAATATTAATCTCCATACTCTGAAACATGACATTCAAGTTCATTAGTAATGTGCTAATAAGGCAGCAGCCTATATTGTTTCAATTATTTGTACGCCATGTGTCAGAGCCTCATCAGGGCGCAGGCGGTTATTAAAGCAAGCGATATTTACCTAATATATTTCAAAGCAAATAAATAAAATCACAGAAATAAAACACAATGTATCGGTAATTGAAATGCAAAGATCTAATTTAATGAATGCACGCTTGTCATGCCAACGAGACTGATGGTTGCTAACCTATAATTACACATAATAACTAGCGATCAGTTGTCTTAGCTGGGGTTACAGGCTGGTTTGTGGCTTTTTTGTGCACCTGCTCCAGCAAACATGCAGTAATAAACACTAACTATAGCATGCCAGTGAAGGGAATTATGAAGCTACCAATGGTAGAAATATACAGTAGTAGAAATATTTTTTTAAAGGGGCATCGCAGTTTTAGAAAATAACTGTTATTAATTATATAGTGAAAATTTGTACTTTTATATAATATACTTTCTGTATCAATCCCTTACTGTTCTCCCTTACTAACCACTTCCAGACTGCCCATAGACTTTAAACTTCCAGGTGCTTAAAGGGGTTGTCTCACCTCAGATTCTGATGGCTGGAACCAGCTGTTGTCTCCAGAACAGGACACCTGAAGTGAACTGAAAGCAGCTGCACATGCATGGCCATCATCTATTCATTTCTTTTGGACTTCCAAAAATAGTGGAGTGCTCACTCGGCTACTTTAAGCAGTCCCATAGAGGTGAATCGAGCAGAAGCTGTGTTTGCATACTTCGATCTCCATTTATTTCTATGGACCGTCCGAAAATAGCCCGGTGCGCTTACTCAGCTATTTTCGGAGCTCCCATAAAAATTAAGAGAGGGCATGTTGTGCTGTGTGTGCTCCTTCACTTCGGGGGCTACCTTTCTCTAGTTAGAAGCAGAGGTAGGACCCACAGCTATCTGATATTGGTGGCATAGCCTAGCGATATGCCAACAATGTCTGAGGTGACACGACCATTTTAACGCTATAAGGATGTTCCTGAATGTCTTTTCAGAGTCAGCAAATGCATGCGAATGCTGCTGTAGTGGAGCCCATTGTCAGGGCCCCCTATAAAGAAGTCAAAGCCTGCCTTCTCCATCGCTGGATACACCGCACTCAATGAGCAATGAATATACAGATCAATAAGCAGCAATGGCATTGCCTCCTGCTCCACTCCTAGCAATCTTGTGCCAGGTATCTGCATGAGCTATTGGGTCTTAGCAGACTTAGCTCTGCAGGGAGGCATCGCAAAGCCTCTGGGGGCTTGGTCCCCTGCAACTGGTGCTAATATGTCAGCTCCAGTTATGGGAGAAATCAACAATAAAATGTAATGTTCCCAGAAGGTTTTGTATAACTTTATTAATAACAATGAAATAATGCCAGCACTCACCCCTGGCCATAATAAGCCATAATTAAGATAATTGAACTAAAATACTGGGGAAAAATGCTACAAACGCTTTTCCTTTTTTAACATTTCCTGGGGTACTAAAATAAAAACCAACATATATATATATATATATATATATATATATATATAATCCAGAAAAGTAGGCGGCACTCCGATAAAGATGACAAGTGAACTTTATTCACCCAGGTGGTGCAACGTTTCGGTTCTTCACTAGAACCTTTTTCAAGCAAAGTAACAACTCAAGTCACAGCATTATATACAGGTGAATTAATTAGCATGTTCAACATGTGACCACACTCCACCCAGTGGGTGTGTTACAAAACATGATCAGCCAATACAGACAGTGTATATATCCAAAAAGAAAAATAAAGACTAAATGTAAATACAATGAGGCATACATGAGAAAAATTGCATATAAAAATCATTGGTGTTATACATGTTCATAAACAGTGTATCCATAATCACATACTGTATCGATCAATTACAGAATCGATCTGCCCAATGGTGCACTGTGATGTGATGAGATAAAGGGAGACATAGCAGAGAGGATGGGGAAACGATCGAAAAAACATACAAGAGGGACAAGAAGAAACCTGCCATGCCGTTGTTCTGCGTTGTTTATGTTCCACTGCGCAAACGCAGTGTCGCACCAATCAGGGATATCCAGGCCGAGGACTGCTGATGTCATCAAAACCGGCCGCAGCGTCATCTTACAGAGTCCCGCCCCACGCGCATGCTCAGTAGACAAGGTCTGTTCCCGGCGCCATCTTACTTGATGGAAACAGATCGCTGCGTCTATTTACTCAGTGTATTACATCCTAGCCACTTGATCAAAGGGTATGGGCAACTCAGAAAGAAGGGGACAGTCTAGAAACCAGAATGTCACCCATCATATCCACATGAAGCCATGCTGCGGCCACGAATCCCGCGGTCCCTGCAAAGGCGACATTGTGGTTACTGAGTGCCCTCATACCCAAGAGGGATCTCCTCTTTTAGGCATACGGATGTCACAAAGTATAGAAAGCAGCTAAGTATCTTGTAATTCAGGTTACCCCTGGTGCTTATCAGGATGCGCAAACGGCAAATATAAAACATTTTTTGCAGGTATCTAAAGAGTAGTAAAAATAAACATGAAGGACAAAAAAACGTCCCACATAACCCTCTTCTCTATAGTATGTTTCGATCAGCCCGACCGTCTATGCCAATCTTCAAATAGTGAAGTGTGAGTGATCTATATGAAAAAAGAAAGAAAAAACAGTTAATTGTTAAGGCGAGAAAAAATATATATATTTTAATTGAGTTGATTAACTCCCTTAGTGTATACACAAGACGCCTACTAACATCCGACCTGACTTCAGGGGCAAGCCAACCTATAAAACGTCCCCAAAATTATAATCTACATTTAAGCCATGAGGCTTCAAACTCCCCAACCTGTGAATCCAGCTAAGCTCTCAGTGTCTCAATACCTTAGATCTGTCCCCACCTCGCCTGGTTTGGGGAATCTGGTCCACTATCCAGCATTTCAGGTCGCCCTCCTTATGTTTGGCTTCCGTGAAATGCTTGGATACCGGTAGGTCTTTCCTTTTTTTTCTAATGCTCAGACGGTGGTTGTTAAGGCGAGTCTTCAATTCTGTTGTCGTCTCCCCTACATATAATAAATTACATGGACAAGATAGTATGTAGACAACGTAGGGTATGAGGGCACTCAGTAACCACAATGTCGCCTTTGCAGGGACCGCGGGATTCGTGACTGCAGCATGGCTTCATGTGGATATGATGGGTGACATTCTGGTTTCTAGACTGTCCCCTTCTTTCTGGGTTGCCCATACCCTTTGATCAAGTGGCTAGGATGTAATACACTGAGTAAATAGACGCAGCGATCTGTTTCCATCAAGTAAGATGGCGCCGGGAACAGACCTTGTCTACTGAGCATGTGCGTGGGGCGGGACTCTGTAAGATGACGCTGCGGCCGGTTTTGATGACATCAGCAGTCCTCGGCCTGGATATCCCTGATTGGTGCGACACTGCGTTTGCGCAGTGGAACATAAACAACGCGGAACAACGGCATGGCAGGTTTCTTCTTGTCCCTCTTGTATGTTTTTTCGATCGTTTCCCCATCCTCTCTGCTATGTCTCCCTTTATCTCATCACATCACAGTGCACCATTGGGCAGATCGATTCTGTAATTGATTGATACAGTATGTGATTATGGATACACTGTTTATGAACATGTATAACACCAATGATTTTTATATGCAATTTTTCTCATGTATGCCTCATTGTATTTACATTTAGTCTTTATTTTTCTTTTTGGATATATACACTGTCTGTATTGGCTGATCATGTTTTGTAACACACCCACTGGGTGGAGTGTGGTCACATGTTGAACATGCTAATTAATTCACCTGTATATAATGCTGTGACTTGAGTTGTTACTTTGCTTGAAAAAGGTTCTAGTGAAGAACCGAAACGTTGCACCACCTGGGTGAATAAAGTTCACTTGTCATCTTTATCGGAGTGCCGCCTACTTTTCTGGATTATACATTGGGGTAAGAAGCCTATTCCCCTGGAGACGTGCACCCTCTTTTTCTTTGATTGTGTTCCAGTGCCGCCATTTTTCCTGTGTATATATATATATATATATATATATATATATATAGTGTAAAGATAAAGCCCCATATATCACACAAAATCCCACAAAAATAATTTCCATAAGTTGACAGAAACAAATATGGACACTAAAGTATGGAATGCATCTGGTCAGGAAGGGGGGTAAAAGGCGAGGTTTATCCTGACTTGTGATAAAAATACTTTTGGTGTGGGTCTAAATTTCATGCCCCCCCCCCCCACTCTCCCCACTGTTTCAGAAAGAGAGAGATGAGAGAGAGGCACCAATTCCTTATACTTGGCCGGCCATAGAACAGGAAAAGCTTGCACTGTGACCCATTATAGAACAAGAGCATTGAAAACCCCTGCTTGGAGATTTTGTATGCAACAGAAATTGTGCAACACCTGCCAGTTAAAATCAGGTATCCTTTTTGTAGATTTGTTTTACTTTATTTCCTGAACAAGATTACAGAGGCAGCCATCTTGCCTGAGCTGTTGTTTTAGAGCAGCCACCATGTGCCAAAGACACAATAGACAGGAGGGGACTTGTTGACTTCTATGGGAGAGTTTTCTAGACGTGTGCTGTGACCTATGTGGAGGTCATTGTGCGGGGAGGGGGGGAAGATAAGCTATCACATCACCTACTGAGAGTGGTGGATCCTATGTTATTTTACATGAAAGATTACAAATAACCACCAAGAATTCTTAAAAAATGGTATGTTTAACATATAAACTTGATTTTATGATGACATATTCCCTTTAGGAATTTTACTCTAGTTTGTTTACTAGCACATAATTAAGGTGATATGCCACATTATCTATACACCTGCAGTTTTAAAGGGGTTTTCCATGAATACACATTGATGGCTCATCCTTTGCATGAGCCATCAATGAGAGTTAAACAGAAGTCTACCCAACTGGGATTTACACCGATCAGCAGAACAAAGAGGGAAAAGTCCCTGCAACGTTTTTCCAGATGCCTTTGTCATACAAGCAGCTGTGCCTGGTATTGCAGCTCATCCTCAATCACACATAGATAGCTTATCCTAATTATAGCCTATCAATGCGTATTCCTGGAAGCCCCTTTAATCCAATAAGTTAATGATTGTAATGATAACAAATTGCAATTATAGCGTTGCAACCAATAAATCCAATGAATTGTAATTGGCAAAACACTTTTAGTCCAACGAAAATTTGTGTTAAGAAAATTCTATGAAATTTGTATCTCTATAACTAGAATATCTAAACTAATTCATTGTATACTATGCTAAATATAGTTTAGAGAGAAGATTCCTTGGTGGTGACTTAGTGATAAATACTCAAGGGGCTCTTCAGACGCATATTCACTTTATTACATTGATTCTTAGTGGCATGGAACAGTTTATTTAGCTATTAACCACTGTACATGCTCTAATGGATTGCAGGAGAAAAACTGTAGAGATGCCAGCAAAAATATCTGATTATACAAGAAACTGGTATTAAGCAGTAACCACTACTGCCAGTAACAGTGTGTAATGTTTAATTTTACTTTGAAAAACAACCCGGTATGTTTCTTTGTACACATAATCAGCAGATTATGTTTGACAGATTTCCATCCTTGTGCTTATTTAATATAGTAATCTCGTGATTGTTTTACGTGAAGTCAATTTCCAGAAGCTCTCCAGTTAAAATGTCATACCTAAGTATCTCTGAAGTGCTTTAAAAAATTAAAACAGAACATTTCTATTAATTGAAGGTATGCTTAGAGTAAAATTAATATGCAATTTTTTAATTATGTGTTTCATTAGGTAATTAAGTAAATTCATTAACTTCCCTTACAGTGGGGAATTTCAGAATTTAAAAAAAGCCAAATATAAAAAGAAATGTGAACATAAAAGAAAAATCTAAAAGAAAAATAAGCAAAAATTGAAAGCAAATAACAAGTTAAAAGAATAATAAACCAACAGCAAATAAAAAAATTAAAATAAATATAAAAAGAAACATAAAAATATCAGGTTAAGCTCCTTGCTTAAGTGTTTTTTTTTATGCAAGCCCCTTAAGTGTATTAGACATCTGTTTCCTTTTTTAAGGCTACATCAATATGAAAATGGTAGCAGCCTAATTGTCCTGGTATCCATGACAACCTTAATCCATTAAATTTTGTGTGACACAAGTGAATTTCTGAAAGCTCAAAGATTCTTTAAAGGTAATTTAATGCATTTATTTCAGGGTTGAACAGTTAAATATGTAATTTTTTTTACATTATATTATTTTATAGAATTCTCTGGTGTGTGCCTTTAATGAAACATCTTTGACTTTATGATGTTTTTATTTCATTTGTCAGTTCAAAGAATAACAGACAAAATGGAAAATGTTCTCTTGTTTTAATGAATTTTTCATTTGTCCATTCTACTGTAAATTTATATAGTTTTTGATTGTATGAAAAATAAGGAAGAAAGCAAAATAAGTAAGCAGAACATGAGAAAGACAACAGCCCACATTTCCCAATTGCATGCACCCAGATTTTGGAATAGATTGCCCAAAAAAGTGATGCAGTTTGAAGTATCTAAGTTTAGGGAAAGTTTCTGTGCATAGTCTGAAAAGGGCTGTGACTTACCAGAAAAGAAGTGTGGTTTTGTGGGAAAGTGTGTTTGGCCTAAGTTCTAATGTTTTGCACCAAATTGAGCCACATGCTGGCATGCAATTCTGTCTCAATGTAATGCAACCAATAGTTGGTATAGAGTCAGAGAAAAGTGACTATCCTGCACCACATTTATCATCCAGCCTGAGCCCAGGGGTGCAACACCAATGAGGCTAAGTGAGGAGATTGCCTCAGGCAGAACCAGGTAGGGGCAAGAGGGGGCAGCGAAAGGGCCATGGGCAACAGGCGCTTTCATTGTGGCAAAGGGGTTAGGTTAAGAAATTGACATGGGGGGGCACCGTTTCAGTTTTCGTCTCAGAGAGCAGAAAGGCTAGGTGCACCCCTGCCTGAGCCCCTGTGATAAATCTGGTGCAGGACTAGACAGCTTAAGTTTATACATCTATAGGATAACTAAATCTGATTGAATTTTTTTTTTTTTTAGATATAAACATTATGTTCACTTGAATTATAATATCTTATGATTTTCTACCTTCATTTTGTTTGCACAAAAATATGCCTTTATAGTCGCGATATCTTACAAAACCTGGTTGCCTACTATATTCATGAAGATCAGTATATACAGTGGATATAAAAAGTTTACACACCCCTGTTAAAATGTCAGGATTCTGTGCTGTAAAAAAAATGAGACAAAGACAAATCATTTCAGAGTTTTTTCCACCTTTAATGTGACCTATAAACTGTACAACTCAATTGAAAAACAAACTGAAATCTTTTAGGTAGAGGGAAGAAAAAATATAAAATAAAATAATATGGTTGCATAAGTGCGCACACCCTTAAACTAATACTTTGTTAAAGCACGTTTTGATTTTATTACAACACTCAGTCTTTTTGGGTATGAGTCTATTAGTATGGCACATTTTGACTTGGCAAGATTTGCCCACTCTTCTTGGCAAAAACACTCCAAATCTGTCAGATTGCGAGGGCATCTCCTGTGCACAGCCCTTCTCAGATCACCCCACAGATTTTCAATTGGATTCAGGTCTGGGTTCTGGCTGGGCCATTCCAAAACTTTAAAGTATAACTTTTTTTTGTTTTTTTGGAGTATTGGATTGTGGTGATTAATATCTCCTTGGTGGCCCTATTTCAACTTTTTACTGTGTATTCAATTACCCCTTAATTCCACAGTTTTGTTCCCTGTACTGCCTACTTTTACCTGTGCTTAAAATCAGGTTGCTAGGCAGGGTCCGTCTATGTGTTGAAGGACGGAGGACGCAGAAGCAGGCAGCGTGCAAGGTCAGATTACTGACAGCCAGGGACTGTAAGTAAATGATTAAAGCCAGGTCCTCCCCAGCAGCTGATAACAGTGCCTGGGCTGTGTGCACTTCTCCCTGTCCCTGCGCTTGGCAGACACTCCCTCACTCAGCAGAGCTGGAGAAGGCAGAGTGGAAGCAGCACAGACCAGGGAAGGGAGATCTGCCGTCTGCTCAGTGTATAAATGAAAGCAACATGTGGTAAGAGGACCCCTTTGTGCTCCCGGAGATTAACCCTTTAGGGGAAGTGCTGTGGTTACTGACACTTTTGGGGGGCTATTGTTACTGGCTAGTGAGGGCAGGCGGCATTAGCCTCAGAGGAAGGGCAGTGGCGGCCATCTTAACTGAATAGTGAAATTGCAGTATTATGCAGACTGGTTGCTAAGCTCTGAATCTTATTAAATATGGGATAAGTCAGTCTAATAGTAACTGATTCTGGAATATCATGTTATTAGTAACTACATATATGAAAATTGAAATTAGGGTCTAAATGTGACAGTTATCCTTTAATCTTCTTCTGGTAAAGCCATTACTTTGTTGATTTGGATGTATGCTTTGGGTCATTGTCATGCTGAAAGATTAAGTTCCTCTTCATGTTCAACTTTCTAGCAGAAGCCTGAAGGTTTTGTGCCAATATTGACTGGTATTTGAAACTGTTCATAATTCCCTCTGGCTTAACTAAGGCCCCAGTTCCAGCTGAAGAATAACAGCGCCAAAGCATGATGCTGCCACCACCATGCTTCACAGTGGGTATGGTGTTCTTTTAGTGATGTGCAGTGTTGCGCCAAACATATCTTTTGGAATTATGGCCATAACACCTTTTCCCACTTGCTTTTGGGAAACTTCAGATGTGTTTTTGCAAAATGTAGCCTGACTTGGATGTTTTTCTTTGTAAGAAAAGGCTTTCATCTTGCCACTCTACCCCATAGCCCAGACATATGAAGAATACGGGAGATTGTTGTCACATGTACCACACAGCCAGTACTTGCCAGATATTCCTGCAGCTCCCTTAATGTTGCTCTAGGCCTCTTGATAGCCTCCCAGACCAGTTTTCTTCTCGTCTTTTCATACATTTTGGAGGGACGTCCAGTTCTTAGTAATGTCACTGTTGTGCCATATTTTCTCCACTTGATGATGACTGTTTTCACTGTGTTCCATGGTATATCTAATGCCTTGGAAATTCTTTTGTACCCTTATCCTTTGGAAGCTCTCTGTGGACCATGGCTTTTGCTGTGGGATGAGACTAAGAAAATTTCAGGAAAGACCAACTAGAACAGCTGAACTTTATTTAGGGTTTATCAGAGGCACTTTAAATGATGGCAGGTTTAGGCTGACTCCTATTTAACATGATTTTGAATGTGATTGCTTAATTCGGAACACAGCTACAATCCCAGTTATAATCACACTTATGCAACCACATTATTTACATTTTTTTTGTTTTCTTCCCTCCACCTAAGAGGTCACATTAAAGGTGGAAAAAGTTCTGAAATTATTTATCTTTGTCTCTTTTTTTTTTACAGCACAGAAACCTGACATTTTAAGACGGGTGTGTAGACTTCTTATATCCACTGTATACAGACTCATACATGTTTTTTATTGAACTATTATTTTGCCTTTAGGAACAGATAGGGCAATTTTTCAGGTTTCATTAATGGGACCCCTTTCTTTTTAATCATTGTTAATTATTTTCTAATTTTCTTTACAGCAACTTAAACATTGTGAAAACAATTCTCTCTATTTAGGGGCAGATTTTCAAACACATTGATGCAAAAGTTTTTCACTCAGGTGACATCAGCTCAGAATTTTCTCTATCTAACCCAGACCACCATAATGATTGCTTTCAGCCAAGACTCATTTTTGTGTCGTTTTCAGCCCATACATCTTTGACTTTTCACTTTTCCAGCACCCTCCCCATCTATGCCTCACCCATTACATAAACTTTACATCCTACTGCTATTCTCAATGTTGTGCATGTTGCTGCCCTATTTCTGAACCTTCTCCATTTGTAGTATGTCTATGCACATGTAATGTGCGTTTGTGTGCATAATGCATATACAGTACAAACCAAAAGTTTGGACACACCTTCTCATTCAGAGTTTTCTTTATTTTTATGACTGTAAAAATTGTAGATTCACACTGAAGGCATCAAAACTATGAATTAACACATGTGGAATTATATACATAACAAAAAAGTGTGAAACAACTGAAAATATCTCATATTCTAGGTTCTTCAAAGTAGCCACCTTTTGCTTTGATTACTGCTTTGCACACTCTTGGCATTCTCTTGATGAGCTTCAAGAGGTAGTCACCTGAAATGGTCTTCCAACAGTCATGAAGGAGTTCCCAGAGATGCTTAGCACTTATTGGCCCTTTTGCCTTCACTCTGCGGTCCAGCTCACCCCAAACCATCTCGATTGGGTTCAGGTCCGGTGACTGTGGAGGCCAGGTCATCTGGCGCAGCACCCCATCACTCTCCTTCATGGTCAAATAGCCCTTACACAGCCTGGAGGTGTGTTTGGGGTCATTGTCCTGTTGAAAAATAAATGATGGTCCAACTAAACGCAAACCGGATGGAATAGCATGCCGCTGCAAGATGCTGTGGTAGCCATGCTGGTTCAGTATGCCTTCAATTTTGAATAAATCCCCAACAGTGTCACCAGCAAAGCACCCCCACACCATCACACCTCCTCCTCCATGCTTCACAGTGGGAACCAGGCATGTAGAGTCCATCCGTTCACTTTTTCTGCGTCGCACAAATACACGGTGGTTGGAACCAAAGATCTCAAATTTGGACTCATCAGACCAAAGCACAGATTTCCACTGGTCTAATGTCCATTCCTTGTGTTCTTTAGCCCAAACAAGTCTCTTCTGCTTGTTGCCTGTCCTTAGCAGTGGTTTCCTAGCAGATATTCTACCATGAAGGCCTGATTCACACAGTCTCCTCTTAACAGTTTTTCTAGAGATGTGTCTGCTGCTAGAACTCTGTGTGGCATTGACCTGGTCTCTAATCTGAGCTGCTGTTAGCCTGCGATTTCTGAGGCTGGTGACTCGGATGAACTTATCCTCCGCAGCAGAGGTGACTCTTGGTCTTCCTTTCCTGGGGCGGTCCGCATGTAAACCAGTTTCTTTGTAGTGCTTGATGGTTTTTGTGACTGCACTTGGGGACACTTTCAAAGTTCTCCCAATTTTTCGGACTGACTGACCTTCATTTCTTAAAGTAATGATGGCCACTGGTTTTTCTTTACTTAGCTGCTTTATTCTTGCCATAATACAAATTCTAACAGTCTATTCAGTAGGACTATCAGCTGTGTATCCACCTGACTTCTCCACAACGCAACTGATGGTCCCAACCCCATTTATAAGGCAAGAAATCCCACTTATTAAACTTGACAGGGCACACCTGTGAAGTGAAAACCATTTCAGGTGACTACCTCTTGAAGCTCATCAAGAGAATGCCAAGAGTGTGCAAAGCAGTAATCAAAGCAAAAGGTGGCTACTTTGAAGAACCTAGAATATGACATATTTTCAGTTGTTTCACACTTTTTTGTTATGTATATAATTCCACATGTGTTAATTCATAGTTTTGATTCAGTGTGAATCTACAATTTTCATAGTCATGAAAATAAAGAAAACTCATGAGAAGGTGTGTCAAACTTTTGGTCTGTTCTGTATATGCAATGTGCTTGTGTAATATGCATATTTATGTTTAATGTGTGCATACATGTATATTGTATATAGGTGAGTGTGTGCTTGTGTGTAATGTACATGCATGTGTTTATATATACTATACATATGTGAGTGGATTGGTGAGTATAATGTATATGCATGTAATGCGTGTAATGTATATGCATGTGCATTATATATGCAGTCAGTATATATGTTTGTTTGTATGCATGTACTGTGTATATGCATATGCAATGTGTATATGTGTATTTTATGTATATGTGTGTGTAATGTGTATGTTTGTATAATTTGTATATGTGTATGTAATATGTAAAAGTATATGCAATGTACAGTATATGTATGTATATGTGCATATTTTATTTATGCCTGCACATGAATGTAATGCACATATTTGTGAGTTGTGTGCATGTGTTATGTGTATATACTGTACATGTGTGTGTGCATATTTTATATATGTGTATGTATACTGGAGGTGCATGTGCATGGGTCCTTACATTGAACCACTGATCTTAGAATATATGCAGATGCTAAAGATCCTCCTACTAATAAATTTATCTAAATTACATTTTCAGAGATGGAGAAATATTCCTTGAAGGGGAAAAGCTGGAAACTGTTGGCCAGGAAATGTGGACAAGATTAAAAGATTTTTAGAAGTATGTCAAAACTATTCACTTTACAATGGGGTCACGTACTGTGAGAAGTGCACATATATCTAATGCATATGTATTGATAGATGCGTGAAAGCAGAATATGCATACGGTAATTATACCCAAAAATCCCTTCTTGAGAAAATCCTGCATGTGTCCCTATATGGACCTATGCATGTGTCATGAGTTTATACATCAGGGGTGTATGTAGTTATAGTGTATCCAGGTATGCTAGATTTAGATGATAGATATTATATAATTACATAAACTTTTGGGTGAATAATAAATTGCCAGTTCCTGCTTTTATTGGTTATGTGATTTTTAGAATGTCTGCAGTGGTATGATATATAGATGGGCGCCGAGAGAGAAGCCTCGGGGAGAAAAATTACAATAAAGTGGTGCTATCACCTACAGTATATGTTAGGAGCATCACATAATATGGATGTAATTATTATCTGCAGTCATTAACCTGTTTAATATTCCTCTTTGTGAAATATACTCCACAATTTAATTCAATAGATTGCCAAGATTCGGCATGCGTGTGGAATGCAGATTAACTGTCTCTGTTGAGAATACATAGTGGTTTATTTTCTTAATATGTGCACCTCTTCAGGCTATTGATGCATTTGCATAAACTATTGTAATATTTCTTGACTACAAAAAGGAATTCACACATTTTGAAACATACAATATGGAAAGATATTTTATAAACTAATGCACTAGGTATGAAAGCTCAGTAACCACTTCAATTTTTTATATTTTCTATTCATAATGGTCTTCATACATATTAACCCCTTCTACCCCGGGCAAGTTTTCACCATCCTGCCCAGGTCATTTTTTGCAAATTTGACGTGTCACTTTATGTGGTAATAACTTTGGAACACTATTACTTATCCAAGCCATTCTATAGTTTTCTCGTGACACATTGTACTTCATGACATGTCATAAATTTGAGTCAATATATTTCACCTTTAATTATGAAAGAATCTCAAATTTACCAAAAATCTAGAAAAATTCACAATTTTTTAAATTTCTATTTCTCTGCTTTTAAAACCGAAAGTGATACCTCATAAAATATTTATTTCTTAACATTTCCCATATGTCTACTTTATGTTGGCATCATTTGTTGTTGGCATAAAAGTCATTTTATTTTTTTAGGACGTTAGAAGGTTTAGAATTTTAAAAGCAATTCTTAAAATTTTTAAGAAAATTTCCAAAACCCACTTTTTTTAGGACCAGTTCAGTTATGAAGTCACTTTGTGGGGCCTAAATAGTAGAAACCCCCCATAAATTCCCCCATTGTAGAAACTACACTCCTCAAGTTACTAAAAACTGATTTTACAAACTTTGTTAACCCTTTAGGTATTCCACAAGAATTAAAGATAATGGAAATCAATTTTCAAAATTTCACTTTTTTGGCAGATTTTGCATTTTAATCAATTTTGTTATTTAACACAACCAAACAAAACTCAATATTTATTACCCTGATTCTGCAGTTTACAGAAACACCCCATATATGGTCGTTAACTGATGTAAGGGCACATGGCAGGGCACAGAAGGAAAGGAGTGCTGTATGGTTTTTGGAAGGCAGATTCTGTTGGACTGGTTTTTAAACACCATGTCCCATTTGAAGCTCGAACAATTGCAAAGGGTGGTCCCTTGGGGGTAGTGCTAGGGCACCCCCCAAAAACACTACTCGTTAATTGACAACAATGGAAAAGAAAGGGGTAGTGACGTGTTAAAACCTAACTTTTATTAGGATAGTTATAAATCCCAACTGGGAAGAAAACCCCTACCTGACAAACAAAACACAACACAAAACTACAGGGGACCTGGGGTAACAAATGAACGTACACGTCCCCAGTGTCATATAGTCCGCCTCCCGTTCCACCTGGGAACGTGTACGTTCATTTGACCACCGGGCGACCTGTTACCCCAGGTCCCCTGTAGTTTTGTGTTGTGTTTTGTTTGTCAGGTAGGGGTTTTCTTCCCAGTTGGGATTTATAACTATCCTAATAAAAGTTAGGTTTTAACACGTCACTACCCCTTTCTTTCCCATTTGAAGCTCCCCTGATGCACCCCTATGGTAGAAACTCCCAAAAAGTAACCCCATTTTGGAAACTACAGGATAAGGTGACAGTTTTATTGGTATTATTTTGGGGTACATATGATTTTTAATTGCTCAATATTATGTTTTTTTGTGAGGCAAGGTAACAAAAAAATGGCTGTTCTGGCACAGTTTTTATTTTTATTATTTTACAACATTCATCTGAAAGGTTAGATCATGTGTAGAGTTGAGCGGACACCTGGATGTTCGGGTTCGACGGGTTCAGCTGAGCTTCACAAAAAAGTTTGAGTTCGGGACCCAAACTTGACCCGAACTTGACCCCGAACCCAAACCCCATTGAAGTCAATGGGGACCTGAACTTTTAAGCACTAAAATGGTTGTAAAAATGTCATGGAAAGGGCTAGAAGGCTGTAAATGGCATCAGAATGTGGTTTAGAGCATGACAAGTGCTCTGCAAACAAATGTGGATAGGGAAATGACTTTAAATAACATAAAATACGTAAAAATTTAAAATAATAATCTTAATCTAGGAGGACGAGGTCCATATGGAGTAGGAAGTTGAGGAGGCCGTGGATGTGGCGGTGTAGGTGGAAGCGGCGGTGGAGGAGGAGGAGGTAGCCTACACTGCTTTTTGGTTTTAAATTTATTAATATTTTTTTAAATTAGGGTGCACCCCAAAACATTGGGAAATATAACCTGTGATAAGACCAGCACCTCCAAGGGGTAAAGGGCAAGCTCAGGCCATGTGCCCAATTTGGAGACCCAGAAGTTGCCAGTCACTTCGTGTAGGCGTGTGCACACATACTGCCCCACCATGTCGCACATCCCTGTGATGTTCACGATCCAATTTGATATCTGCTCTATCAACTTTCAATGTTCTTTTCTGCGCCTACCATGGTGATCACGGGTGGTGGGGAATCAGGGTTCCAGGCCGGAGAGGGAGCCTGAGAAAAGGATACCACATGCAAAGGAGGTCAATGGATGAAATTAAATGTAATCGAGCGGAAATGTGGGACAAAGTATTGAACCATAAGCTTCCAAGTTAAGGAGGGGGCGCGCGGCAATTACCCACTCCCGACTCAGGGAGGTAGTGACGATAAATAACAATACAGGACTCTTAAGATTGCTTGTTATTGCAATGAATAATAAAATATTAAAGGGAATGTCACTGTGGTATTTTGGATTTGGAAACGTTAGCCAGGAGAGCCCCTGCTGCCGCTTTGTTGACTCTAGATAACTTCTGCCTGATCGCACGTCCCTGTGACATCCACCATCCATTTGGATATCTTCTCTATCAACTTTCGATGTTCTTTTCTGAGCCTACCATGTTGATCATGGTTATCGGCGAATCAGGGTTTCACGTCGGAGAGGGAGTGTGAGAAAGAGAGACCACATCCAAGGGAGATCAATTGAGCTTGTCCACATTGGCTGTGGACAGGCGGCTGCGCTTGTCTGTGATAACGCCCCCTGCCGTGCTAAACACATGTCCAGATAATACACTGGCTGCATGGTAGGCCAGGATCTCCAAGGCGTAAAGGGCAAGCTCAGGCCATGTGCCCAATTTGGAGACCCAGAAGTTGAAGTGGGCAGACCCGTCATTCAGCACGTGTAGGCGTGTGCACACATACTGCTCCACCATGTTGGTAAAATGCTGCCTCCTGCTAAGACGTTCCGTATCAGTTGGTGGTGCTGATTGTTGTGGCGTGCTGACAAAGCTTTTCCACATTTTGGCCAAGCTAACCCTGCCTTCTGAAGTGCTGGCGGTCCCCAAGTTGCATTGGCGACCTCTTCCTCTGCCTTCGCCTTGTGCTTCCACTGTGCCCCCCTGTCAGGTGCGAATGCCACCAGCAGCAAGTCTACCAGCGTGCGCTTGCACTCGAGCATCTTACGATCACACTCCAGTGAGGGAATTAAGGACGGTACGTTGTCCTTGTAACGGGGATCCAGCAGCGTGGCCACCCAGTAATCAGCACAAGTTAGAATGTGGGCAACTCGGCGGTCGTTGCAGAGACACTGCAGCATGTAATCGCGCATGTGTGCCAGGCTGCCCAGAGGCAACGAAAAGCTGTACAGATCCAGACTAGGCCAATTTACTTTTTTTGCCCATAATGGGTGTTTTTCAAATAACAGAATAGAACTACAGTATGTAAAGGGTGTATCTCAAAAGTACAGATCCAGACTAGGCCGCAATTAATTTTTTTTTGCCGAAAATGGGGGTTTATTTAATAACAGAATATGACAGTAGTATATACCCTGTGAATTTCACATGTGCTGATGCAGCAAGGGCTGTAAAATTGTGTATTTTGCCCAAAAAGGGTGTTTTATTAATAGAAGAATATAACCACAGTATCTAAAGTGTGTATCTCACACGTACAGATCAAAACTAAGCTGCAATTTAAGTTTTTTTCCCAAAATGGCTTTTAAAAAAAAAGCTGAATATAACCATAGTATCTAACGTGTGTATTGCACACGTACAGATCCAGACTAGGCCGCAATTAAAGTTTTTGGGCCAAAATGTTTTTTTTTCAAATAACTGAATAGAACCACAGTATGTAAAGTGTGTATCTAACTCGTACAGATGCAGACTAGGCCGCAATTAAAGTTTTTTGCCCAAAATGGGTGTTTGCTTAATAACAGAATATGACAGCAGTATATAACCCTTGGATTTGTGTATTTTGCCCCAAAAGGGTGTTCTTAAAAGCCCAGAAAATGATGGCTTTATTTCTAGCTTAAATTGCACACTGACTAATCCTGCAAAGGCACCAGATGTTGGATATTGCCAAAAATGGGTGTTTTTTCAAAGTCAGAAAATTATTTAATTTTTTAACCACCTCCGGACCGCCTAACGCAGATCTGCGGTCCGGAAGTGGCAGCTCTGCGCAGAGTCACGCATATACGCGTCATCTCGCGAGAGCCGTGATTTTCTGTGAACGCGCGCACACAGGCGCGCGCGCTCACAGGAACGGAAGGTAAGCAAGAGGATCTCCACCCTGCCAGCGGCGATCGCTCGCTGGCAGGCTGGAGATGTGATTTTTTTAACCCCTAACAGGTATATTAGACACTGTTTTGATAACAGCGTCTAATATACCTGCTACCTGGTCCTCTGGTGGTCCCTTTTGTTTGGATCGACCACCAGAGGACACAGGTAGCTGTGTAAAGTAACACCAAACACCACTACACTACACTACACCCCCCGTCACTTATTAACCCCTTATGAACCCCTGATCACCCATGATCACCCCATATAGACTTCCTGATCACTTCCCTGTCATTGATCACCCCCCTGTCATTGATCACCCCCCTGTAAGGCTCCATTCAGACGTCCGTATGATTTTTACGGATCCACGGATACATGGATCAGATCCGCAAAACACATACGGATGTCTGAATGGAGCCTTACAGGTGGGTGATCAATGACAAGGGGGTAATCACCCATATATACTTCCTGATCACTTCCCTGTCATTGATCACCCCCCTGTAAGGCTCTATTCAGACGTCCGTATGATTTTTACGGATCCACGGATACATGGATCGGATCCGCAAAACACATACGGACGTCTGAATGGAGCCTTACAGGGGGGTGATCAATGACAAGGGGGTGATCATGCATATAGACTGCCTGATCACTTCCCTGTCATTGATCACCCCCCCTGTCATTGATCACCCCCCTGTAAGGCTCCATTCAGACGTCCGTATGATTTTTACGGATCCACGGATACATGGATCGGATCCGCAAAACACATACGGACGTCTGAATGGAGCCTTACAGGGGGGTGATCAATGACAGGGGGGTGATCAGCCATATAGACTCCCTGATCACCCCCCTGTCATTGATCACCCCCCGTAAGGCTCCATTCAGACGTCCGTATGCGTTTTGCGGATCCGATCCATGTATCCGTGGATCTATAAAAAATCATACGGACGTCTGAATGGAGCCTTACAGGGGGGTCATCACCCATATAGACTCCCTGATCACCCCCCTGTCGATGATCACCCCCCTGTAAGGCTCCATTCAGACGTCCGTATGATTTTTACGGATCCACGGATACATGGATCGGATCCGCAAAACACATACGGACGTCTGAATGGAGCCTTACAGGGGGGTGATCAATGACAAGGGGGTGATCACGCATATAGACTTCCTGATCACTTCCCTGTCATTGATCACCCCCCTGTCATTGATCACCCCCCCTTAAGGCTCCATTCAGACGTCTGTATGATTTTTACGGATCCACGGATACATGGATCGGATCCGCAAAACACATACGGACGTCTGAATGGAGCCTTACAGGGGGGTGATCAATGACAAGGGGGTGATCACGCATATAGACTTCCTGATAACTTCCCTGTCATTGATCACCCCCCTGTCATTGATCACCCCCCTGTAAGGCTCCATTCAGACGTCCGTATGCGTTTTGCGGATCCGATCTATGTATCCGAGGATCCGTAAAAAATCATACGGACGTCTGAATGGAGCCTTACAGGGGGGTGATCACCCATATAGACTCCCTGATCACCCCCCTGTCATTGATCAGTCCCCTGTAAGGCTCCATTCAGACGTCCGTATGCGTTTTGCGGATCCGATCCATGTATCCGTGGATCCGTAAAAAATCATACGGACGTCTGAATGGAGCCTTACAGGGGGGTGATCACCCATATAGACTCCCTGATCACCCCCCTGTCATTGATCACCCCCTGTAAGGCTCCATTCAGACGTCCGTATGCGTTTTGCGGATCCAATCCATGTATCCGTGGATCCGTAAAAAATCATACGGACGTCTGAATGGAGCCTTACAGGGGGTGATCAATGACAGGGGGGTGATCAATGACAGGGGGTGATCACCCCATATAGACTCCCTGATCACCCCCCTGTCATTGATCACCCCCTGTAAAGCTCCATTCAGACGTCCGTATGCGTTTTGCGGATCCGATCCATGTATCCGTGGCTCCGTTAAAAATAATACGGACGTCTGAATGGAGCCTTACAGGGGGGTGATCAATGACAGGGGGGTGATCACCCCATATAGACTCCCTGATCACCACCCTGTCATTGATCACCCCTGTAAGGCTCCATTCAGACGTCCGTATGCGTTTTGCGGATCCGATCCATGTATCCGTGGATCCGTAAAAAATCATAAGGACGTCTGAATGGAGCCTTATAGGGGGGTGATCAATGACAGAGGGGTGATCACCCCATATAGACTCCCTGATCACCACCCTGTCATTAATCACCCCCTGTAAGGCTCCATTCAGACGTCCGTATGCGTTTTGCGGATCCGATCCATTTATCCGTGGATCCGTAAAAAATCATACGGACATCTGAATGGAGCCTTACAGGGGGGTGATCAATGACAGGGGGGTGATCAATGACAGGGGGGTGATCACCCCATATAGACTCCCTGATCACCCCCTGTCAGGCTCCATTCAGACGTCCGTATGCGTTTTGCGGATCCGATCCATGTATCCGTGGATCCGAAAAAATAATACGGATGTCTGAATGGAGCCTTAAAGGGGGGTGATCAATGACAGGGGGGTGATCAATGACAGGGGGGTGATCACCCATATAGACTCCCTGATCACCCCCCTGTCATTGATCAGTCCCCTGTAAGGCTCCATTGAGACGTCCGTATGCGTTTTGCGGATCCGATCCATGTATCCGTGGATCCGAAAAAATAATACGGATGTCTGAATGGAGCCTTAAAGGGGGGTGATCAATGACAGGGGGGTGATCAATGACAGGGGGGTGATCACCCATATAGACTCCCTGATCACCCCCCTGTCATTGATCAGTCCCCTGTAAGGCTCCATTCAGACGTCCGTATGCGTTTTGCGGATCCGATCCATGTATCCGTGGATCCGAAAAAATAATACGGATGTCTGAATGGAGCCTTAAAGGGGGGTGATCAATGACAGGGGGGTGATCAATGACAGGGGTGTGATCACCCCATATAGACTCCCTGATCACCCCCCTGTCATTGATCACCCCCTGTAAGGCTCCATTCAGACATTTTTTTTGGCCCAAGTTAGCGGAAATTTATATTTTTTTTTGTTTTTTCTTACAAAGTCTCATATTCCACTAACTTGTGTCAAAAAATAAAATCTCACATGAACTCACCATACTCCTCACGGAATCCAAATGCGTAAAATTTTTTTGACATTTATATTCCAGACTTCTTCTCACGCTTTAGGGCCCCTAAAATGCCAGGGCAGTATAAATACCCCACATGTGACCCCATTTCGGAAAGAAGACACCCCAAGGTATTCCGTGAGGGGCATATTGAGACCATGAAAGATTGAAATTTTTGTCCCAAGTTAGCGGAAAGGGAGACTTTGTGAGAAAATACCAAAAAAATCAATTTCCTCTAACTTGTGCCCAAAATTTTTTTTGAGGAACTCGCCATGCCCCTCACGGAATACCTTGGGGTGTCTTCTTTCCAAAATGGGGTCACATGTGGGGTATCTATACTGGGAAAGGGGCACAAATTCCAAAGGATTTCGCAAGCCATTTTTTACACATTTTGATTGCAAAGTACTTCTCACACATATGGGCCCCTAAATTGCCAGGGCAGTATTACTACACCACAAATGACCCCATTTTGGAAAGAAGACACCCCAAGGTATTCCGTGAGGGGCATGGTGAGTTCCTAGAATTTTTTATTTTTTGTCGCAAGTTAGTGGAATATGAGACTTTGTAAGGAAAAAATAATAAAATAAAAATCATCATATTCCGCTAACTTGTGACAAAAAATAAAAAATTCTAGGAACTTGCCATGCCCCTCACGGAATACCTTGGGGTGACTTCTTTCCAAAATGGGGTCACTTGTGGCGTAGTTATACCGCCCTGGCAATTTAGGGGCCCAAATGTGTGAGAAGTACTTTGCAATCAAAATGTGTAAAAAATGGCCTGCGAAATCCGAAAGGTGCACTTTGGAATATGTGCCCCTTTGCCCACCTTGGCTGCAAAAAAGTGTCACACATCTGGTATCGCCGTACTCAGGAGAAGTTGGGGAATGTGTTTTGGGGTGTCATTTTACATATACCCATGCTTGGTGAGATAAATATCTTGGTCAAATGCCAACTTTGTATAAAAAAAATTGGAAAAGTTGTCCTTTGCCAAGATATTTCTCTCACCCAGCATGGGTATATGTAAAATGACACCCCGAAACACATTCCCCAACTTCTCCTGAGTACGGCGATACCAGATGTGTGACACTTTTTTGCAGCCTAGGTGGGCAAAGGGACCCACATTCCAAAGTGCACCTTTCGGATTTCACCGGTCCTTTTTTACAGATTTTGATTGCAAACTACTTCTCACACATTTGGGCCCTTTAAAATTGCCAGGGCAGTATAACTACCCCACAAGTGACCCCATTTTGGAAAGAAGACACCCCAAGGTATTCCGTGAGGGGCATGGCGAGTTCCTAGAATTTTTTGTTTTTTGTCGCAAGTTAGTGGAATATGAGACTTTGTAAGAAAAAAAATAAATAAATAAAAAATCATCATTTTCCGCTAACTTGTGACAAAAAATAAAAAGTTCTATGAACTCACTATGCCCATCAGCGAATACCTTAGGGTGTCTACTTTCCGAAATGGGGTAATTTGTGGGGTGTTTGTACTGTCTGGGCATTGTAGAACCTCAGGAAACATGACAGGTGCTCAGAAAGTCAGAGCTGCTTCAAAAAGCAGAAATTCACATTTTTGTACCATAGTTTTTAAATGCTATAACTTTTACCCAAACCATTTTTTCTTTTTGCCCAAACATTTTTTTTTTTACAAAGACATGTAGAACAATAAATTTAGCGAAAAATTTATATATGGATGTCGTTTTTTTTGCAAAATTTTGCAAAAAAATCGTTGAATTTCGATTAATAACAAAAAAAGTAAAAATGTCAGCAGCAATAAAATACCACCAAATGAAAGCTCTATTAGTGAGAAGAAAAGGAGGTAAAATTCATTTGGGTGGTAAGTTGCATGACCGAGCAATAAACGGTGAAAGTAGTGTAGTGCAGAAGTGTAAAAAGTGGCCTGGTCATTAAGGGGGTTTCAGCTAGCGGGGTTAAAGTGGTTAAAACTTTTTTTTTTACAATCACAGATGAAGCAAGGGCTGCAATATTAAGTATTTTACAAAAAAGAATATGAAAGCTGTATATAATGATTTAATTTCGCACGTGCATATGCAGCAAGGGCTGTAAAATAGTGTATTTTTGCACTAAAAGGGTGTTTCTAAAAACCCTGAAAATTATGGCTGTATTTCTAGATTGAGGCTACTTTCACACTGCCGTTTGTGCGAATCCATCATGTACCTGCACAGACGGATCCGCACCGATAATACAACCACATGCATCCGTTCAGAACGGATCCGTTTGTTTTATCTTTAACATTGCCAAAACTGATCCGTCTTGAACACCATTGAAAGTCAATGGAGGACGGATCCGTTTTCTATTGTGCCATATTGTGTCAGTGAAAACGGATCCGTCCCTTTATTGACTTACATTGTGTGTCAGAACGGATCTGTTTGGTTCAGTTTCGTCAGACGGACACACAAAACGCTGCAAGCAGCTTTCTGGTGTCTGCCTCCAAAGCGGAATGGAGGTGGAACAGAGCCAAACTGATGCATTCTGAGCGGATACTTATCCATTCAGAATGCATTAGGGCAAAACTGATCTGTTTTGGACCGTTTGTGAGAGCCCTGAAACTGATCTCACAAACGGAAACCAAAACGACAGTGTGAAAGTAGCCTAAATTGCACCCTGACTAATCCTGCAAAGGCACCAGATGTTGGATATTGCCAACAATTTGTGTTTTTTCAAAGCCAGAAAATTATTTAATTTTTTTAAACTTGTTTTTAACAATCACAGATGAAGCAATGGCTGCAATATTAAGTATTTTACAAAAAAGGTGTTTTTTTACTAACAGAATATGAAAGCTGTATATAACGATTGAATTTCGCACGTGCATATGCAGCAAGGGCTGTAAAATAGTGTATTTTTGCACAAAAAGGGTGTTTTTAAAAACCCAGAAAATTATGGCTATATTTCTAGATTGAGGCTACTTCACACTGCCGTTTGGTACAAATCCGTCATGGACCTGCACAGACGGATCCGCACCGATAATACAACCACATGCATCCGTTCAGAACGGATCCGTTTGTATTATCTTTAACATTGCCAAAACGGATCCGTCTTGAATGCCATTGAAAGTCAATTGAGGACGGATCCGTTTTTTATTGCGCCATATTGTGTCAGTGAAAACGGATCTGTTCCCATTGACTTACATTGTGTGTCAGAACGGATCCGTTTGGTTCAGTTTCGTCAGACAGACGCCAAAACGCTGCAAGCAGCTTTCTGGTGTCTGCCTCCAAAGCGGAATGGAGGTGGAACAGAGCCAAACTGATGCATTCTGAGCGGATACTTATCCATTCAGAATGCATTAGGGCAAAACTGATCTGTTTTGGACCGTTTGTGAGAGCCCTGAACGCATCTCACAAACGGAAACCAAAACGACAGTGTGAAAGTAGCCTAAATTGCACACTGACTAATCCTGCAAAAGCACCAGATGTTGGATATTGCCAAAAATGGGTGTTTTTTCAAAGCCAGAAAATTTTTTTTTTTTTAAAACTTGTTTTTAACAATCACAGATGAAGCAATGGCTGCAATATTACGTATTTTGCACAAAAAAAGGTGTTTTTTTTACTAACAGAATATGACAGCAGTATATAACGATTGCATTTCACACGTGCAGATGCAGCAAGGACTGTAAAATAGTGTCTTTTGCACAAAAAGAGTGTTTTTAAAAACCCTGAAAATTTGGGCTATATTTCTAGCTTAAATTGCACACTAATCCTGCAAAGGCACCAGATGTTGTATATTGCCAAAAAAGGGTGTTTTTGAAAACTAGATTATTAGTGCAGTATTTCAAGCTTGGATTTGAATGTCACAAAAGCTCAGATGCAGTGCTGGTGCACTGAGCTTGCATAAAATGGCCGTTGCCGCTGCCCACCTAACTAACAGACAGATAAACTGGGCTCAGGGCAGGATAAAAACAGTGTGCTCTGCACCCACATAACTAAATCTATGTAGATCGCTGAGTTCAGTTGGAGTTCTGATAACAGATTCTGTCCTATTCTCTCCCTCACAGCAGCAGCATCCTCTCCCTACACTAAGCACAGCAGAGTGACGTGCAGCGCTACGTGACTCCAGCTTATATACTGTAGAGGCTGGGTCACATGCTGCACTGGCCAATCACAGCCATGCCATTAGTAGGCATGGCTGTGATGGCTTCTAAGGTCACACAGTTAAACGATTGTTGATTGGCTGCTCTGCAGCCTTTCAAAAAGTGCCAAGTAATCGCCGAACAACTAACCCGAACTTTTACTGAAATGTTCGGGTTTGGGTCCGGGGTCGAAAAATCCAAAAGTTTGGTATGAACCCGAACTTTACAGTTCGGTTTCGCTCAACCCTAATCATGTGCTATTTTTATAGAGCAGGTTGTTACGGATGCGATGATATCAAATATGTCTACTTTGTTTGTTTGTTTGTTTGTTTCAGTTTTACATAATAAAGCATTTTTGAAAAAAAATGTGTTTTTGTGTCTCCATTTTCTGAACGCCATATTTTTAATACTTTTTTTAATGTTTTTATTGGTACCATTTTTGGGTACATATGATTTTTTGATCATTCATTATTACACTTTATAGGGCAAGGTGACCAAAAAATTGGTTGTTTTGGTACAGTTTTTAATTATTTGTTTTTATACCTTTCACCTGAGGGGTTAGGTCATGTGTTTTAAGTTTTACACAATAATAGCACTTTTTAAACATTAAAATGATGTTTTAGTGTCTCCATAGTCTGAGAGCCATCTTAGGTATGGTCTTATTTTTGTGGGATGAGGTGACGGTTTGATTGGTACTATTTTGGGGGGCATATGCCTTTTTGATCGCTTGGTATTGCACTTTTGGGGATTTTAGGTGACAAAAAATTGCTTTTTTGGCACAGTTTTTATTTTTTATTTTTTATGGTGTTGAGCTGAGGGGTTAGGTCATATGATATTTTTAAAGAGCCGGTTGTTACGGATGTTGAAACACCAATTTTTTTTCATATTTTTTTTATATAATATTAGGGTAAAGGGGCGCTTTTTTTCTTTTTTTACTTGAAACTATTTTTTTTTATTAAAAACCCTTTTTTTGGCTTTTTTTTTCTCTGTCCCACTCTGGGACTTCAACTTTTGGGGGTCTGATCCCCTCTGCAACGCATTACAATACATCTGTATTGTAATGCATTGCCTGTTAGTGTAATACACAGAGTAATACACTAACAGGTTGTCTAGGAGACCCAGCCGTGGGCTGGATCTCCTCGGCTTCCGTAGAAGGCAGGTCCTGATGCCTTGCAAAGCATTGGGCAGCCTCTGCAAGGCATCGGGCTGTATTCTCACCCATCGGGTCCCCGCCACAGCAGCCCGGGGACCAAATGGGCTCCCTTACCCGCTGTAAATACTTTCTATGCCGAAGTCAGCGCTGATCATGGCATAGAAGGGGTTAATCTGCCGTCATCGGCTTTTACAGTGATGCCGGCGGATACAGCAGGGGTCCGGCTATCAGTGACTGACTGGCCCCTGCAGTGATCCGACGTGCACCGCTCCAGTGCCCGCCCAATCACCATGACATATTAGTACATCAAAATGCGGCAAGTCATCTGCCACCATGATGTACTATTACATCATGTGTCGGAAAGAGTTAATACATGTAATCGTTTTGTAACATTTTTTTCTGGCTCAGAATAAATAAATACTTCTTAAAAGTTCAGCTCATCTTTATATATTCCTAAAAACTGGAGTCCTGGACTAAAATCTGACAATGTCTTGTCTGGTTTCCCTCTTGGTTTCATCCCACACTGGTGGTGAAAAGCATATTTATAGACTAATTTATTTTATACTGCATTAGTCATCATATGTTTGTATTAGATTAGGAGGACTAAAGGGTAACACACTGGAGACAGGGCAGGACAGGGTATAAGCAAGGTCATATTAACTTACTTTAGAACCTGATAGAGATCGTCAGGTGAGCCAGGATCTTGTTATGAACACCAAGCTCCAGTATAACACAATTTCCATTGAGATCTGACTTTGGTGCCAGTCATTGGCCATTAGGGTTTATTCACAACACATTTGGCCTTCTAGGTTTTTTGTGTGCGCAATGATAACTAGATAAATTGAAATGCATTTGGTTTAGGACTCTGCTGTGGCCTGCCCAACACTTCATGTAAGTACAGTACTGTTACGAATCAGCGAGTGTGGACCCACTGTGGGCTAAACCCTAAATGTGCTCCCTAAGTATTTACCCTTTAACCCCTGTACAGGGATCCCTTTAACCCCTGTACAGACCGCTACCTTCTGGGTTAGTCCCAGTATAGTTGGCAGCTGACTTACTGAGGCCAGGAACACTCTAGTGGCTCTAGGCATGGAAAACACACCAAAAACACAGATACAGACTGAACAGTCACTCATACTGATTATGTCGTCTTTGAAAGAACTTGACTGTAGAAGACTTGGCTGGATGGCTGGGATGCTGATAAGCAGACTGAACAGTCACTAATACTGGAACTGCAGATAATGGCAACACTGAACAGGAGGCACTAGGAGAGCTTGGGTAATAGTGGATGTATGAACAAGGTGGTCATGAACCAAGACTCTAGCGCAGACAAGATAAATCACAAGGAAATCACAGAAGCACTAAGTCTCCCAAACACCTTTGCTGGTCACAGGGGAACTTTAAGCTCAGGCACCCTCTGTCTGGAGAGGGTGTCCTAAATACCCAGGGACCCTGAACCATTGGCAGGGGAAGGGTTTGGAAATGCATGCACTGGCCTTCTAAGAGGTGAGCATGTGTGTACTCTAAGGCCCCTTTCACACGGGCGTGTCCGGATGCATTGCGGCAAACTCACGCGAGTAGGTACCCAATTGCAGTCAGTTTTGACTCCGATTGCGTTCCGTTGTTCAGTTTTTATCACGCGGGTGCAATGCGTTTTGCACGTGCGTGATAAAAAACTGAATGTGGTACCCAGACCCGAACTTCTTCACAGAAGTTCAGGTTTGGGTTCAAGGTTGAGTAGATTGTATTATTTCCACTTATAAAATGGTTATAAGAGAAAATAATAGCATTCTGAATACAGAATACATAGTAAAATAGGGCTGGAGGGGTTTAAAAAAAAATTATAATAATTTAACTCACCTTAATCCACTTGTTCGCACAGCCGACATCTCTTCTGTCTTTGAGGAATAGGGCCTTTGATGACGTCACTGCGCTCATCACATGGTCCATAACATGATATTTTACCATGGTGATGGGTTGTGTGACGGACCATGTGATGATCGCAGTGACGTCATCAAAGGTCCTTTTCCTCACAGATGAAGACAGAAGAGATGCCGGCTGCACGAACAAGTGGATTAAGGTGAGTTAAATTATTTTTTATTTTTTAAACCCCTCCAGCCCTATTGTACTATGTATTCTGTATTAAGAATGCTATTATTTTCCCTTTAAAAATAATAATGATCGGGTCTCCATCCCGATCGTCTCCTAGCAACCGTGCGTGAAAATCGCACCGCATCCGCACTTGCTTGCAGATGCTTGCGATTTTCACGCAGCCCCCATTCACTTCTATGGGCCCTGCGTTGCGTGAAAAACGCACAAAATAGAGCTTGCTGCAATTTTCACGCAACGCACAAGTGATACGTGAAAATCACAACTCATGTGCACGGCCCCATAGACATTAATGGGTCCGGATTCAGAGACTGGAGCAATGGAGACCACAGCTTGCAGAGGACGCCGGGCAGCATGGTAAGTAGCATAGCAGAAGTGTCAGGCACAGACCTGTGTCCTAACAAGTACATTCCGGAAGACTGGAATACTTACTCAATATAGTAACAGGAAATAAATAAAAAAAACTAAGAAAAAGTATTACAAACTCTGAATACAGCCTGGGAATAAATTTGATGTAGTATAATTATTTAATGTGGTATAATTTTATTTAAACTTAAGGTAGAATGAGAGAGAGCTAGTGAAGGAATGAGTGGAGGCTTGTAAGATCAGTGACCGTGACCGGACTGCAGCTCCACTATTTCTGTAAAATGATAACGACTCTCTGTTAGTGATTTAGTAAGAAGATGAGTTATTTTGTTCAAGTGGCTAACCTTTTAAAGGAAATACGTCACATACAGTATATGAGGATAGAAGAGCATATGAACTGTATATTGTTGGAGGCAAGTTCTAATTTAAGGGGTTGTCTCATCACAGACAATGGGGGCATATTGCTAGGATATGCGCCCATTGTTTTATAGGTGCGGGTCCCACCGCTGGGACCCACACCTATATCGAGAACTGAGCCCCGAAAGTGTTGGAGGGAGCACTGCACATGCGCAGATACCCTCCATTAATTTTCTATGGGGCAGCTGAAAATAGCTGAGCACTGGCTCTGCAATTTCCATCGGGCCCATAGAAGTGAATGGGAAAGGCGGCCGGTGCGCTCCCATTCACTTCTATGGGGACTGAACTTGGTGGTAGCCGGACCGGAGTCCTCCAGCCACCACTTTGCGGGTTCCATTCCTGATAAAGGTGCGGGTCCCAGCGGGACCTGAACCTATAAGACAATGGGGGCATATCCTACCGATATGCCCCCATTGTCTGTGATGAGACAACCCCTTTAACTTTTTTTATTGCTGATTTTCATCCCAATTATGACATTTTAATGCATTAGGCAGTGAGATGACTGGACAGTGTAAATATTAAACATGCAATAATAATTTGATGATACATACTGATTGGCTTCAATTTTAGTTACATTTCAACTTGAACGTAATGCTTTACTTACATGGTAATTCAAAACTGAACACCAAGTAATTTAATTTGATGAGCAATTTCCTGTACTGAACAAATTGCTGTATGTCCTCAGTTATTGAAATCTGTCTATTTTGTAAAAATAGAAACAAATATCTCTTCATTATTCAATCTAATTGAAAAGATAAGAAAGAGAGCTTCTCTCCTCAAAATGCTATGTATACCTAAGTAACCGAGAGAGCATTTTTTAAATTCCAAGGACTCTAAAATACAATGAAGAGACTTGTATACAGTATATAACACTAGAAATGGACGAAGTTCAAAAAAATTTGATTCTGCTGCTTTGCCAAATTTTACAAAAGAAAATTCTTTGTGACTAATTACTTTGTTACGAAGCACATTTCTTTTTGAATAGCAGGAGCAATGACGGGGAATGGCGATTGCGCAGCCCCCCTTCATTGAACCCCTCAGATGCCACATTCATTGCTGCTCATGGCATCTAAGAATAATATTAAGACCTTTAAGGGGTTAATCATAAAATAAAAAAAAAGATAATTTACCTCCTGAGGATAGGTCATCAATATTAAAATCCTGGAAAACCCCTTTAAGGACAGGCAACGTTCCACAGGATTGGTGTATAGCAAATGTGGTGTCAATATTCAAAAAGGGGCCAAAAGCAGAGCCCGGAAATTTTAGGCCGGTAGGTTCTGCTTTGGGTAAACTACAGTCGTGGCCAAAAGTTTTGAGAATTACATAAATATTTGAAATTGGAAAAGTCGCTGCTTAAGTTTTTATAATAGCAATTTGCATATACTCCAGAATGTTATGAAGAGTGATCAGATGAATTGCATAGTCCTTCTTTGCCATGAAAATTAACTTAATCCCCAAAAAACCTTTCCACTGCATTTCATTGCTGTCATTAAAGGACCTGCTGAGATCATTTCAGTAATCGTCTTGTTAACCCAGGTGAGAATGTTGATGAGCACAAGGCTGGAGATCATTATGTCAGGCTGATTGGGTTAAAATGGCAGAATTGACCTGTTAAAAGGAGGGTGATGGTTTAAATCATTGTGAACCATGGTGATCTGCAAAGAAACGCGTGCAGCCATCATTGCGTTGCATAACAATGTCTTCACAGCAAGGATATTGTGGCTACTAAGATTGCACCTCAATCAACAATTTATAGGATCATCAATAACTTCAAGGAAAGAGGTTCAATTCTTGTTAAGAAGGCTTCAGGGCGTCCAAGAAAGTCCAGCAAGCGCTAGGATCGTCTACTAAAGAGGATTTAGCTGCGGGATCGGAGTGCCACCAGTGCAGAGCTTGCTCAGGAATGGCAGCAGGCAGGTGTGAGCGCATCTGCAAGCACAGCGAGGCGAAGACTTTTGGAAGATGGCCTGGTGTCAAGAAGGGCAGCAAAGAAGCTACTTCTCTCCAAAAAACACATCAGGGACAGATTGATCTTCTGCAGAAAATATGGTGAATGGACTGCTGAGGACTGGGGCAAAGTCATATTCTTCCGATTGTTTGGGGCATCAGGAAAAAGGCTTGTCCGGAGAAGAAAAGGTGAGCGTTACCTCCCCTTTGTTTTAATCCACGGTCACTGCGTCTGCGCCGTGCAATTTACTGTCACACCCTATATGAATGGTATTTTTTGTAGTACTATTCTCAACAGTTGATTCCCTGTTACGTCCCCTATCAGGACGTGTATTGAATGGAATTTAGACAACCGCAAACAGTTGTCAAAAGTTGACAAACTCCTTGCAGAAATGTGATTTATCTTTTTGTGCGTCCTTCTTGTTACTTCCAATTTGGGGCACTGTGCGTGTGCCGTGCAATGTACTCTGCCACACGGTATGAGTGGTGTGTTAACTAGTACTATTCTTATCAGTTTAATCCCTGTTACGTCCCCTATCTGGGGACTTATGTTGAATTGATTTTAGGAACTGGGAGATGGAAAAAGCAGCTTGGTCGGTCTTCTTACTCCCAAGTTGGGGCACTGCGCGTGCACGGAGCAATGTGCTGTGACACCCTATATGAGTGGTGTAATGCAAGGCACCAACAAACAGACCAGTGATGAAAGCAAAAAGGTGTTTATTCACCAGAAACATAAACGTCCAGGACACTTGCTGGTAACAAGGAATAATAACAAAAAAACCAGGCAAGGAGATTCCAGGAATAGTCCCAACCAGTGCTGAATGATGGTGTGCACTTGGCAGTCGAGTCACTCCAGATCTTGGGTCCGCTGTAAAGGACAAAGTTCCTGGCAGTCTTCAGTCACTAGGAGTTGTGACCTATACCTGGTTGAGGGAAAATAACAGTGGGCACTGATCACCCTGAGAGACCTCCTTTTAAATGCCTGCTGACCAATCCCAGGGTGCCAAGTGTCCACTACCATAGGTGAACAAATTGCCCTGCACCTGAGTACAAGGCCTAAGGCAATCACAAGTTGATTAACCCATGGCTGGCTCCCTAATCCACTTTGCTCTTGTGAGTCAGTATAATATGCGCCACTGGTCGACGAAGTGCATAAGAAGCGCGTACTCGCGACCGCGTATCCCTTTGCGAACCTGCCCTCGTGCGTACGCATGGACGCATGATTGACTCAGCGCGAGTATGCGAGCGCGTGGACCCAGATGCGGAAACGGAAGTTGCAGGAGACACCGGAGACAACCCTGGCCGCGGCGTCTTGTCACTCGCCTGGCCACTCTGTCCCCGGGACTCCGACGGTCCTCCCCTCCGATGTCCACGCGAACGCATCTCCGCACTGGCTCGCAAAGGGGTCAGCGCTGGTGCATCAGAGACACGCATAACCTGTCCCGCAACTCCACGAGGACCCCTCTTGGTTCCCCTGGAGTGCAAAGCAGGTGAGGATCTTACAAGTGGTGTCTTAACTAGTACTATTCCTATCAGTTTAATCCCTGTTACGTCCCATATCAGGGATTGCCTTTTGTGAAAAAAAATTTAGGCCGGGTACCTTCGACTGCCTTCACAGTGACAGACCAAACTCTGATACACTAAACTGAATTGATTTTAGGAACCCAGAGATGGAAAAAGCAGCTTGGTCGGTCCTCTTACTCCAAAGTTGGGGCACTGTATTAAAACGCCATACAACTTAAAAAAAAAAATATTATGTTTTTTCTATGAGAAATTATCCAGCCGATCGCTTTTGGTCTGATCATAATGAAGCAACGGCCTTATCATCTGGGGTGTGGCAACATTGCCAACACACTCATAGAGGTGATGATCGCTTCATTGTGATAGGCAAGCCCCTTCACCACAACAAGGTACCGATCACGAAGGGGAATTGACACATGTATGTGTCTTTTTTTGTTTTGTTTTTGCAGCCACAGTGCAGCACCAGAGGCCAGAAAAATTAGGCATGTACACATGCCTGAAAAATAATGTTATTGTTGCAGCCGTTGTTGTAGCAGCGGCCGGAAAAATTCATGTTTTCCAGGCAGAAAGGTGACTAAAACATTGCGGCTTGAACCCTAGTTGGTGGCGGAGAATTCACGAAAGTCATCCGGTATGCAGACATTAAAATCAGCAGCGTTGGGACCATTTTGAGGCCAAGGCATGTCATCAGGCCTTTTGTTAGTCGAATGTATCCCCCACTGTCAGTCCCTTCGGGATCCATGCCTCGTTCATCTTAATAAAGGTGAGGTAATCAACACTTTTTTGACCGATGCGACTTCTCTTGTCAGTGACAATCCTTCCTGCTGCACTGAAGGTCCTTTCTGACAGGACACTTGAAGCGGGGCAGGCCAGAAGTTCTATCGCAAACTGGGATAGCTCAGGCCACAGGTCAAGCCTGCACACCCAGTAGTCAAGGGGTTCATCGCTCCTCAGAGTGTCGATATCTGCAGTTAAGGCGAGGTAGTCTGCTACCTGTCGGTCGAGTCGTTCTCTAAGGCTGGATTCCGAAGGACTGTGGCGATGTGTAGGACTGAAAAAGCTCTGCTTGTCCTACATGAACAACACATCTGTAAAGCATCCTGTTCTTGCCACCGTGGTCGTGGTAGGAGGAGGATTACTTTCACCTCTTCCCCAGTTAGTTTCCTGTTGTGCTGTGACATCCCCCTTATAAGCTGTGTAAAGCATATTTTTTAGTTTGGTTTTGAACTGCTGCATCCTTTCCGACTTTCAGTAATTTGGTAACATTTCCAAGACTTTCTGCTTCTACCGGGGGTCTAGTCGCGTGGCCACCCAGTACAAGTCATTCTCCTTCATCCTTTTTATACAAGGGTCCCTCAACAGACATGACAGCGTGAAAGACCCCATTTGCACAAGGTTGGATGCCGAGCTACTCATTTCCCGTTCCTCGTCCTCACTGATGTCATTGACTCTCTGTTCTTCCCCCCCCAGCCACATACAACACCACGGGTCCCAGATAGGTGACAACAAAGAGCACCCTGGGATGCCTGCTGTGGTTGGTCTTCCTCCTCCTCAAAGCCACATTCCTCCTCTGACTCCTCTTACTCATACTCCTCTTCCAGCGTTGCCGCAGGTCCGGCAAGCGATGATGACAAGGCTGTTTCTGGTGGTGATGTTGACCACAACTCTTCCTCTTCACGCTCATCTACAGCCTGATCCAGCACTCTTCGCAGGGCACGCTCCAGGAAGAAAACAAATGGGATGAGGTCGCTGATGGTGCCTTCGGTGCGACTGACTAGGTTTGTCACCTCCTCAAAAGGACGCATGAGCCTACAGGCAATGCGCATGAGCGTCCAGTAATGTGGCAAAAAAATTCCCAGCTCCGCAGAGGCTGTCCTAGCACCCCGGTCATACAAATACTCGTTGACGGCTTTTTCTTGTTGGAGCAGGCGGTCAAACATTAGGAGTGTTGAATTCCAATGTGTCGGGCTGTCGCAAATCAAGCGTCTCACTGGCATGTTGTTTAGCCACTGAATATCGGGAATATCGACCTCCCCCTGCTTCCAACTCATCTCCTCCTTCTCTCTCTCTCCCCTTCTGAACCTTCCCCTTCTTCTTCTCTTCGAGCAGGCACCCACGTGGCATCCACGGAAACATCGTCATCATCAACCACTTTACTTGTATCTGACACCTCAGCAAAGGAAGCAGCAGCGGGTACAACATCATCATCACACTGTAGGTCCATGTGTGTAATGCTGCCTGACTGAGACATATCCCTGTTATCTACATCCCCTGTCAATAATGGTTGCGCATCACTAATTTCATCCAACTGAGGCATAAATAACTCCTCTGAGGGATCAAGTGAAGCGGCTGTGGTGGCTGTGGTGGTAGTGGTGGTGGTGGAGGCGGGCGGGAGAGTGGTAACTTGAGAGCAGGTGACCAAAGCTGAGCTGGAGGAGGATGGTGCGTCAAGGTTCTGTCACGAGGGTGTCAAGAGCCACGTCTGACTCCGTTATACCCGGGGTCAGGAAGTCGCAGCGGGTGGCTGCGCGCTCTATGTCTAAAGATCACGGTGTTTCTTAGTGTTTGTTTTCTGTGTTTGCCTTGCTATCCTTTTTGTCTCACTCAGGGATCCGTAGCTTCTCCTCCTCAGCTGTTTCTTGTCTGCCACTCCCAAACGCCTTATATTCTCCTCTCACACTTCTCTTGTTGCCAGTTATAGAGCTTCCTGCCTGGACATCTATGCTGACCCACTGGAGCTGAGAATCTGGTTGTTGTTCCAGAGTGCTACCCTCCGGATCCCTGTTGGGCTTTTGTTGTCTCCTGTTGTTGCCCTCCTGGGATTATATGTTTAGTTTGTATTGTCTGTCCTCCCCTTGGTGTTTTCCTTTAGAGCTAGTGGTGCGGACTAGTGTTCCCACCGCCCTGTTCACTATCTAGGGCTCATCCTAGGGAAAGCCAGGGTTTTAGGCACGTGATCGGCGTACGGGTGAGGAACCCGTCTAGGGACGACAGGGCAGCCAGGCGCCAGTCGCAAGGTGAGTCAGGGGTCACCACCTTCCCTCTCACTAGGGCAGGGCCTCCCTCTTTTCCTCCCTCCGTGTCACGTATGTGACAGTTACGCCGATCGTGATATTATAACTGGCCCTTATTTTTTTTGGAGGAAAAAAAAAAATATATATATATAATTTTTTTTTTTTTTTTTCTCTACTTAGAATCCAATATGGATCCTATTGCTGCTTTGGCAAAACAGCTTCAAGGCCTGTCTTTGGAGGTGGCAGGATTGAAGGCGTCTGTCCTCCAACAGCAGCAGCAAATGCAGCAGACCGTAAGCCCAGCGGTTGCTATGGGTAACCAGGTTGTTACAGAACCCAAGGTTGTTCTTCCTGACAGATTCTCTGGGGGAAGGGACAAATTTGTGTTGTTCCGTGAGGCCTGCAAATTATATTTTAAGCTGCGCCCTTACTCCTCAGGTAATGAAGAACAGCGGGTGGGGATTGTTATTTCCCTGCTTCAGGGGGACCCGCAATCCTGGGCGTTCTCGTTACCCCCTGGTTCCCAGGCTCTCCGGTCAGTGGAGGGATTTTTTGGGGCTTTGGGTCTCATATATGATGACCCTGACCGTGTCGCCCTGGCTGAGTCGAAGTTACGGAGACTCCTACAGGGAGATCGGCCAGCAGAGGAATATTGCTCAGAGTTCCGCAGGTGGGCTACGGATACTCAGTGGAACGACCCGGCTCTCAGGAGTCAGTTCTGCTCTGGGTTATCTGAAAGGGTTAAGGATGCGCTGGCGCTGTATGAGACCCCCCTTTCCCTTGATGCTGTTATGTCCCTCTCTATCAGGATAGATAGACGTCTTAGGGAGAGATCGAAAATTCCTGAGCAATCGGTAACCTCTCCCAAGCAGCAGTTAGTTTGTACTGACTTGGATGAGCCTATGCAGCTAGGAGGAACTTCTCGTCAGGTCCGTCCTCCTGAGGTTCGCCGTAGGTGGGGGGCTTGTTTTTTCTGTGGGGGGAAGGGTCATTTCATTAATGTCTGTCCCTCCTTTTCCCAAAAACAAAAGACCGTCGGAAAACTACTAACCCCAGGCTGTGCGGAGGATGTCAGCCGGGGGGTATACGTTTCCTCCATACGAACATCTCAATTTGTGTTGCCAGCGGTTATTGTTTTTGGTGTTAAGACGGAGTCTATTTCTTTTTTTCTAGACAGTGGTGCAGGGGTAAATTTGATAGATGCCCATTTTGCCCGCACTATGGGTTTGTCTCTCTGTACGCTGCAGAGACCCATTCCCATATTCGCTATTGACTCTGCTCCTCTGTCTCAGAGAAACCTCACTCACGTTGTCCATAACTTACATCTTCGGGTAGGGGACCACCATAAGGAGCGTCTTTCATGTTACGTTCTGGAGGGCCTTCCCTCTCCTGTGGTATTGGGTCTTCCCTGGTTGGTAGCGCACAATCCAGTGGTGGATTGGCAGGCCAGGGAGATATTGGAGTGGAGTGAGCATTGCAGAGAGAATTGCTTAAATAACAATTGCTTAATCGCCTCCATAGCTTCCCTACCTACATTTATTTCGGACTTTGAGGACGTTTTTTCTGAAAAGGGTTGTCAGAAGCTACCACCTCATCGTCCTTATGATTGCCCGGTTAACCTGATTCCCGGTGCAAAATTACCCAAGTCCAGGTTGTATAATCTTTCGGGTCCCGAGAGACAAGCCATGAAAGATTATATCTCCGAGAGTCTGGCCAAGGGACACATCAGACCCTCTTCTTCACCCGTGGCTGCAGGGTTTTTCTTTGTTAAAAAGAAAGATGGGGGCCTGCGTCCTTGCCTAGATTTCCGTGAGCTAAACCGGATAACCGTCCGAGACCCATACCCTCTTCCTCTCATTCCTGACCTTTTTAATCAGATTGCGGGTGCTAGGTGGTTCTCCAAACTTGATCTTAGGGGGGCCTACAATCTGATTCGTATCAAGGAAGGGGATGAGTGGAAGACAGCTTTTAACACCCCTGAGGGGCATTACGAAAATTTAGTCATGCCTTTCGGTCTGACCAATGCCCCTGCTGTCTTCCAACATTTCGTTAATGATATTTTTAGTCATCTCATCGGCAGGTTTGTAGTCATATACCTAGATGATATCTTAATTTATTCGGCTGATCTGAAAACACATGAAGTACATGTCAGGCAAGTACTGCAGGTCCTACGGACGAATAAATTATATGCGAAAATTGAAAAATGTGTCTTCGCCGTTCAGGAAATACAATTCCTGGGATATCTATTATCTGCTTCAGGTTTCCGTATGGATCCTGGGAAGGTCCAGGCAATTTTAGATTGGGATCTTCCTGAGAACCTTAAAGCTCTACAACGGTTTTTGGGTTTCGCAAATTTCTACAGAAAGTTTATTAAAAATTATTCAGTGATCGTTAAACCCCTTACTGACATGACTAGGAAGGGGACTGATTTTTCTAAATGGTCTGACGCCGCTAAAATTGCATTTTCCTCTCTAAAAGAGAGATTTACCTCGGCACTAGGGATGAGCGAACTCGAACTGTATAGTTCGGGTTCGTACCGAATTTTGGGGTGTCCGTGACACGGACCCGAACCCGGACATTTTCGTAAAAGTCCGGGTTCGGGTTCGGTGTTCGTCGCTTTCTTCGCGCTTTTGTGACGCTTTCTTGGCGCTTTTTGAAAGGCTGCAAAGCAGCCAATCAACAAGCGTCATACTACTTGCCCCAAGAGGCCATCACAGCCATGCCTACTATTGGCATGGCTGTGATTGGCCAGAGCACCATGTGACCCAGCCTCTATTTAAGCTGGAGTCACATAGCGCCGCCCGTCACTCTGCTCTGATTAGCGTAGGGAGAGGTTGCGGCTGCGACAGTAGGGCGAGATTAGGCAGATTAACTCCTCCAAAGGACTTGATTAACTGATCGATCTGCAGCTGTGGATCATTGAGCTGCTGATCCTCAATTGCTCACTGTTTTTAGGCTGCCCAGACCGTTTGTCAGTCACATTTTTCTGGGGTGATCGGCGGCCATTTTGTGTCTTGTGGTGCGCCAGCACAAGCTGCGACCAAGTGCATTTAACCCTCAATGGTGTGGTTGTTTTTTGGCTAAAGCCTACATCAGGGTGAAGCTGTCACACCAAGTGCATTTAACCAGCAATAGTCTGTTCATTTTTTGGCCATATACAAAATCAGGGGCAAGCTGCGCCTGTCACCAAGTGCATTTAACCCTCAATGGTGTGGTTGTTTTTTGGCTAAAGCCTACATCAGGGTGAAGCTGTCACACCAAGTGCATTTAACCAGCAATAGTCTGTTCATTTTTTGGCCATATACTAAATCAGGGGCAAGCTGCGCCTGTCACCAAGTGCATTTAACCCTCAATGGTGTGGTTGTTTTTTGGCTAAAGCCTACATCAGGGTGAAGCTGTCACACCAAGTGCATTTAACCAGCAATAGTCTGTTTATTTTTTGGCCATATCCCAGTCTAATTCTGTCACTAAATCCATACCGGTCACCCAGCGCCTAAATACTAGGCCTCAAATTTATATCCCGCTAAATCTGTCCTTAGTGCTGTAGCTGGGCGAGTTATTTAGTGTCCGTTCAAGCACATTTCTTGTTCTGGGTTGAAATACAATTCCCAATTTAGCAATTTCATAATTTAGTGGTTTCTGCTATATCAGAGCTATTTGAAATCTATCCCTAAAAGGGTATATAATATTCAAGGTGCACATTGGGTCATTCAGAATAACTTCACACACACCCGCTACTGTGTATTTCCAAGTCTAATTCTGGCACTAAACCCATACCTGTCACCCAGCGCCTAAATACTAGGCCTCAAATTTATATCCCGCTAAATCTGTCCTTAGTGCTGTAGCTGGGCGAGTTATTTAGTGTCCGTTCAAGCACATTTCTTGTTCTGGGTTGAAATACAATTCCCAATTTAGCAATTTCATAATTTAGTGGTTTCTGCTATATCAGAGCTATTTGAAATCTATCCCTAAAAGGGTATATAATATTCAAGGTGCACATTGGGTCATTCAGAATAACTTCACACACACCCGCTACTGTGTATTTCCAAGTCTAATTCTGGCACTAAACCCATACCTGTCACCCAGCGCCTAAATACTAGGCCTCAAATTTATATCCCGCTAAATCTGTCCTTAGTGCTGTAGCTGGGCGAGTTATTTAGTGTCCGTTCAAGCACATTTCTTGTTCTGGGTTGAAATACAATTCCCAATTTAGCAATTTCATAATTTAGTGGTTTCTGCTATATCAGAGCTATTTGAAATCTATCCCTAAAAGGGTATATAATATTCAAGGTGCACATTGGGTCATTCAGAATAACTTCACACACACCCGCTACTGTGTATTTCCAAGTCTAATTCTGGCACTAAACCCATACCTGTCACCCAGCGCCTAAATACTAGGCCTCAAATTTATATCCCGCTAAATCTGTCCTTAGTGCTGTAGCTGGGCGAGTTATTTAGTGTCCGTTCAAGCACATTTCTTGTTCTGGGTTGAAATACAATTCCCAATTTAGCAATTTCATAATTTAGTGGTTTCTGCTATATCAGAGCTATTTGAAATCTATCCCTAAAAGGGTATATAATATTCAAGGTGCACATTGGGTCATTCAGAATAACTTCACACACACCCGCTACTGTGTATTTCCAAGTCTAATTCTGGCACTAAACCCATACCTGTCACCCAGCGCCTAAATACTAGGCCTCAAATTTATATCCAGCTAAATCTGTCCCTAGTGCTGTAGCTGGGCGAGTTATTTAGTGTCCGTTCAAGCACATTTCTTGTTCTGGGTTGAAATACAATTCCCAATTTAGCAATTTCATAATTTAGTGGTTTCTGCTATATCAGAGCTATTTGAAATCTATCCCTAAAAGGGTATATAATATTCAAGGTGCACATTGGGTCATTCAGAATAACTTCACACACACCCGCTACTGTGTATTTCCAAGTCTAATTCTGGCACTAAACCCATACCTGTCACCCAGCGCCTAAATACTAGGCCTCAAATTTATATCCCGCTAAATCTGTCCTTAGTGCTGTAGCTGGGCGAGTTATTTAGTGTCCGTTCAAGCACATTTCTTGTTCTGGGTTGAAATACAATTCCCAATTTAGCAATTTCATAATTTAGTGGTTTCTGCTATATCAGAGCTATTTGAAATCTATCCCTAAAAGGGTATATAATATTCAAGGTGCACATTGGGTCATTCAGAATAACTTCACACACACCCGCTACTGTGTATTTCCAAGTCTAATTCTGGCACTAAACCCATACCTGTCACCCAGCGCCTAAATACTAGGCCTCAAATTTATATCCCGCTAAATCTGTCCTTAGTGCTGTAGCTGGGCGAGTTATTTAGTGTCCGTTCAAGCACATTTCTTGTTCTGGGTTGAAATACAATTCCCAATTTAGCAATTTCATAATTTAGTGGTTTCTGCTATATCAGAGCTATTTGAAATCTATCCCTAAAAGGGTATATAATATTCAAGGTGCACATTGGGTCATTCAGAATAACTTCACACACACCCGCTACTGTGTATTTCCAAGTCTAATTCTGGCACTAAACCCATACCTGTCACCCAGCGCCTAAATACTAGGCCTCAAATTTATATCCCGCTAAATCTGTCCCTAGTGCTGTAGCTGGGCGAGTTATTTAGTGTCCGTTCAAGCACATTTCTTGTTCTGGGTTGAAATACAATTCCCAATTTAGCAATTTCATAATTTAGTGGTTTCTGCTATATCAGAGCTATTTGAAATCTATCCCTAAAAGGGTATATAATATTCAAGGTGCACATAGGGTCATTCAGAATAACTTCACACACCCGCTACTGTGCATTTCCAAATCTAATTCTGTCACTAAACCCATACCTGTCACCCAGCGCCTAAATACTAGGCCTCAAATTTATATCCCGCTAAATCTCTCGTTACCGCTGTCCTGTTGTGGCTGGGAAAGTTATTTAGTGTCCGTCAAAGCACATTTTTTGTTCTGGGTTGAAATACAATTCCCAATTTAGCAATTTCATAATTTAGTCGTTTCTGCTATATCAGAGCTATTTGAAATCTATCCCTAAAAGGGTAGATCATATTGAAGGTGCACATAGGGTCATTCAGAATAACTTCACACACACGCTTCTGTGCATTTCCAAGTCTAATTCTGTCACTAAATCCATACCGGTCACCCAGCGCCTAAATACTAGGCCTCAAATTTATATCCCGCTGAATTTGAATACAATACATTGGGCCAAATAATATATTTGTTGTTGTGGTGAACCATAACAATGAGAAAAACATCTAGTAAGGGACGCGGACGTGGACATGGTCGTGGTGGTGTTAGTGGACCCTCTGGTGCTGGGAGAGGACGTGGCCGTTCTGCCACATCCACACGTCCTAGTGTACCAACTACCTCAGGTCCCAGTAGCCGCCAGAATTTACAGCGATATATGGTGGGGCCCAATGCCGTTCTAAGGATGGTAAGGCCTGAGCAGGTACAGGCATTAGTCAATTGGGTGGCCGACAGTGGATCCAGCACGTTCACATTATCTCCCACCCAGTCTTCTGCAGAAAGCGCACAGATGGCGCCTGAAAACCAACCCCATCAGTCTGTCACATCACCCCCATGCATACCAGGGAAACTGTCTCAGCCTCAAGTTATGCAGCAGTCTCTTATGCTGTTTGAAGACTCCGCTGGCAGGGTTTCCCAAGGGCATCCACCTAGCCCTTCCCCAGCGGTGAAAGACATAGAATGCACTGACGCACAACCACTTATGTTTCCTGATGATGAGGACATGGGAATACCACCTCAGCATGTCTCTGATGATGACGAAACACAGGTGCCAACTGCTGCGTCTTTCTGCAGTGTGCAGACTGAACAGGAGGTCAGGGATCAAGACTGGGTGGAAGACGATGCAGGGGACGATGAGGTCCTAGACCCCACATGGAATGAAGGTCGTGCCACTGACTTTCACAGTTCGGAGGAAGAGGCAGTGGTGAGACCGAGCCAACAGCGTAGCAAAAGAGGGAGCAGTGGGCAAAAGCAGAACACCCGCCGCCAAGAGACTCCGCCTGCTACTGACCGCCGCCATCTGGGACCGAGCACCCCAAAGGCAGCTTCAAGGAGTTCCCTGGCATGACACTTCTTCAAACAATGTGCTGACGACAAGACCCGAGTGGTTTGCACGCTGTGCCATCAGAGCCTGAAGCGAGGCATTAACGTTCTGAACCTGAGCACAACCTGCATGACCAGGCACCTGCATGCAAAGCATGAACTGCAGTGGAGTAAACACCTTAAAACCAAGGAAGTCACTCAGGCTCCCCCTGCTACCTCTTCTGCTGCTGCCGCCTCGGCCTATTCTGCTGCTGCCGCCTCGGCCTCTTCCTCCGCCTCTGGAGGAACGTTGGCACCTGCCGCCCAGCAAACAGGGGATGTACCACCAACACCACCACCACCACCTCCGTCACCAAGCGTCTCAACCATGTCACACGCCAGCGTTCAGCTCTCCATCTCACAAACATTTGATAGAAAGCGTAAATTCCCACCTAGCCACCCTCGATCCCTGGCCCTGAATGCCAGCATTTCTAAACTACTGGCCTATGAAATGCTGTCATTTAGGCTGGTGGACACAGACAGCTTCAAACAGCTCATGTCGCTTGCTGTCCCACAGTATGTTGTTCCCAGCCGGCACTACTTCTCCAAGAGAGCCGTGCCTTCCCTGCACAACCAAGTATCCGATAAAATCAAGTGTGCACTGCGCAACGCCATCTGTAGCAAGGTCCACCTAACCACAGATACGTGGACCAGTAAGCACGGCCAGGGACGCTATATCTCCCTAACTGCACACTGGGTAAATGTAGTGGCAGCTGGGCCCCAGGCGGAGAGCTGTTTGGCGCACGTCCTTCCGCCGCCAAGGATCGCAGGGCAACATTCTTTGCCTCCTGTTGCCACCTCCTCCTTCTCGGCTTCCTCCTCCTCTTCTTCCACCTGCTCATCCAGTCAGCCACACACCTTCACCACCAACTTCAGCACAGCCCGGGGTAAACGTCAGCAGGCCATTCTGAAACTCATATGTTTGGGGGACAGGCCCCACACCGCACAGGAGTTGTGGCGGGGTATTGAACAACAGACCGACGAGTGGTTGCTGCCGGTGAGCCTCAAGCCCGGCCTGGTGGTGTGTGATAATGGGCGAAATCTCGTTGCAGCTCTGGGACTAGCCAATTTGACGCACATCCCTTGCTTGGCGCATGTGCTGAATTTGGTGGTGCAGAAGTTCATTCACAACTACCCCGACATGTCAGAGCTGCTGCATAAAGTGCGGGCCGTCTGTTCGCGCTTCCGGCGTTCACATCCTGCTGCTGCTCGCCTGTCTGCGCTACAGCGTAACTTCGGCCTTCCCGCTCACCGCCTCATATGCGACGTGCCCACCAGGTGGAACTCCACCTTGCACATGCTGGACAGACTGTGCGAGCAGCAGCAGGCCATAGTGGAGTTTCAGCTGCAGCACGCACGGGTCAGTCGCACTACAGAACAGCACCACTTCACCACCAATGACTGGGCCTCCATGCGAGACCTGTGTGCCCTGTTGCGCTGTTTCGAGTACTCCACCAACATGGCCAGTGGCGATGACACCGTTATCAGCGTTACAATACCACTTCTATGTCTCCTTGAGAAAACACTTAGGGCGATGATGGAAGAGGAGGTGGCCCAGGAGGAGGAGGAGGAGGAGGAGGAAGAGGGGTCATTTTTAGCACTTTCAGGCCAGTCTCTTCGAAGTGACTCAGAGGGAGGTTTTTGGCAACAGCAGAGGCCAGGTACAAATGTGGCCAGCCAGGGCCCACTACTGGAGGACGAGGAGGACGAGGATGAGGAGGAGGTGGAGGAGGATGAGGATGAAGCATGGTCACAGCGGGGTGGCACCCAACGCAGCTCGGGTCCATCACTGGTGCGTGGCTGGGGGGAAAGGCAGGACGATGACAATACGCCTCCCACAGAGGACAGCTTGTCCTTACCCCTGGGCAGCCTGGCACACATGAGCGACTACATGCTGCAGTGCCTGCGCAACGACAGCAGAGTTGCCCACATTTTAACCTGTGCGGACTACTGGGTTGCCACCCTGCTGGATCCACGCTACAAAGACAATGTGCCCACCTTACTTCCTGCACTGGAGCGTGATAGGAAGATGCGCGAGTACAAGCGCACATTGGTAGACGCGCTACTGAGAGCATTCCCAAATGTCACAGGGGAACAAGTGGAAGCCCAAGGCCAAGGCAGAGGAGGAGCAAGAGGTCGCCAAGGCAGCTGTGTCACGGCCAGCTCCTCTGAGGGCAGGGTTTGCATGGCAGAGATGTGGAAAACTTTTGTCAACACGCCACAGCTAACTGCACCACCACCTGATACGCAACGTGTTAGCAGGAGGCAACATTTCACTAACATGGTGGAACAGTACGTGTGCACACCCCTCCACGTACTGACTGATGGTTCGGCCCCATTCAACTTCTGGGTCTCTAAATTGTCCACGTGGCCAGAGCTAGCCTTTTATGCCTTGGAGGTGCTGGCCTGCCCGGCAGCCAGCGTTTTGTCTGAACGTGTATTCAGCACGGCAGGGGGCGTCATTACAGACAAACGCAGCCGCCTGTCTACAGCCAATGTGGACAAGCTGACGTTCATAAAAATGAACCAGGCATGGATCCCACAGGACCTGTCCGTCCCTTGTCCAGATTAGACATTAACTACCTCCCCATAACCATATATTATTGGACTCCAGGGCACTTCCTCATTCAATCCTATTTTTATTTTCATTTTACCATTATATTGCGAGGCTACCCAAAGTTGAATGAACCTCTCCTCTGCCTGTGTGCTAGGCCTAAATATATGCCAATGGACTGTTGCAGTGGTGGCTGACGTGAAGCCTCATTCTCTGCTATGACATGCAGACTAATTCTCTGCTGACATGAAGACAGATTCTCTGTTACGGGACCTCCCTCCTCTGCCTGGGTGCTGGGCCTAAATATATGCCAATGGACTGTTGCAGTGGTGGCTGACATGAAGCCTGATTCTCTGCTATGACATGCAGACTAATTCTCTGCTGACATGAAGCCAGATTGTCTGTTACGGGACCTCTCTCCTCTGCCTGGGTGCTGGGCCTAAATTTATGACAATGGACTGTTGCAGTGGTGGCTGACGTGAAGCCTGATTGTCTGTTACGGGACCTCTCTGCTCTGCCTGTGTGCTAGGCCTAAATATATGCCAATGGACTGTTGCAGTGGTGGCTGACGTGAAGCCTGATTCTCTGCTATGACATGCAGACTGATTCTCTGCTGACATGAAGCCAGATTGTCTGTTACGGGACCTCTCTGCTCTGCCTGTGTGCTAGGCCTAAATATATGCCAATGGACTGTTGCAGTGGTGGGTGACGTGAAGCCTCATTCTCTGCTATGACATGCAGACTGATTCTCTGCTGACATGAAGACAGATTCTCTGTTACGGGACCTCCCTCCTCTGCCTGGGTGCTGGGCCTAAATATATGCCAATGGACTGTTGCAGTGGTGGCTGACATGAAGCCTGATTCTCTGCTATGACATGCAGACTAATTCTCTGCTGACATGAAGCCAGATTGTCTGTTACGGGACCTCTCTCCTCTGCCTGGGTGCTGGGCCTAAATTTATGACAATGGACTGTTGCAGTGGTGGCTTACGTGAAGCCTGATTCTCTGCTATGACATGCAGACTGATTCTCTGCTGACATGAAGCCAGATTGTCTGTTACGGGACCTCTCTGCTCTGCCTGTGTGCTAGGCCTAAATATATGCCAATGGACTGTTGCAGTGGTGGCTGACGTGAAGCCTCATTCTCTGCTATGACATGCAGACTGATTCTCTGCTGACATGAAGCCAGATTGTCTGTTACGGGACCTCTCTGCTCTGCCTGTGTGCTAGGCCTAAATATATGCCAATGGACTGTTGCAGTGGTGGGTGACGTGAAGCCTCATTCTCTGCTATGACATGCAGACTGATTCTCTGCTGACATGAAGCCAGATTCTCTGTTACGGGACCTCTCTCCTCTGCCTGTGTGTGTGCTGGGCCTAAATATATGCCAATGGACTGTTGCAGTGGTGGCTGACGTGAAGCCTGATTCTCTGCTATAACATGCAGACTGATTCTCTGCTGACATGAAGCCAGATTGTCTGTTACGGGACCTCTCTCCTCTGCCTGTGTGTGTGCTGGGCCTAAATATATGCCAATGGACTGTTGCAGTGGTGGCTGACGTGAAGCCTCATTCTCTGCTATGACATGCAGACTAATTCTCTGCTGACATGAAGACAGATTCTCTGTTACGGGACCTCTCTCCTCTGCCTGGGTGCCGGGGCCTAAATATCTGAGAATGGACTGTTCCAGTGGTGGGTGACGGGAAGCCAGATTCTCTGCTATGGAACCTCTCTCCAATTGATTTTGGTTAATTTTTATTTATTTAATTTTTATTTTAATTCATTTCCCTATCCACATTTGTTTGCAGGGGATTTACCTACATGTTGCTGCCTTTTGCAGCCCTCTAGCTCTTTCCTGGGCTGTTTTACAGCCTTTTTAGTGCCGAAAAGTTCGGGTCCCCATTGACTTCAATGGGGTTCGGGTTCGGGACGAAGTTCGGATCGGGTTCGGATCCCGAACCCGAACATTTCCGGGATGTTCGGCCGAACTTCTCGAACCCGAACATCCAGGTGTTCGCTCAACTCTACTCGGCACCTGTCCTAATTCAACCTGATGTCTCCCAGCCTTTTATTGTTGAAGTTGATGCGTCGGAGGTGGGAGTGGGGGCTGTATTGTCTCAGGGTCCGTCTCCTGGCAAATGGCGTCCTTGCGCTTTCTTTTCCAAAAAATTATCTGCAGCAGAAAAGAACTATGATATTGGAAATAGGGAACTGTTGGCGATTAAACTGGCGTTTGAAGAGTGGCGTCACTTCTTAGAGGGAGCAATCCACCCCGTCACGGTAATTACGGATCACAAAAACCTTCTGTACCTAGAATCGGCTAAGCGTCTCACCCCTAGACAAGCTAGGTGGTCGCTATTGTTTACCAGATTTAACTTTGTAATCACCTATCGTCCTGGGGCAAAAAATACCAAGGCAGACGCATTGTCTCGTAGTTTCCCTGGAGGGGGTAATGTTAGTGATCCGGTACCTATTTTACAAAGAGGAGTGGTTGTCTCTGCTGTACACTCTGTTCTAGAGGGAAAGGTGTTAGAGGCCCAGGGGGACGCCCCGGCCTCTTGCCCCTCAGAGAAATTGTTTGTACCGTTAAACCTGCGTCTTGAGTTATTGAAGGAACATCATAATTCGGCACTTGCTGGGCACCCGGGTAGTAAAGCAACCTTGGAGCTATTGTCTCGTCGTTTTTGGTGGCCAAGGTTGCGTCAGGATGTAATAGATTTCGTGTCTACTTGTTCTACTTGTGCACGCGCGAAAGTCTCTCATACACGTCCAGCAGGGTCTTTATTGCCACTTTTCATCCCCAATAGACCATGGACACATCTATCAATGGATTTCATCACTGACTTACCTTTGTCTGCGGGTAAAACAGTTATCTTGGTAGTAGTAGACAGGTTTAGCAAAATGGTACACTTTATTGCGCTACCCGCACTTCCTAATGCTAAGACTCTTGCTCAGGTGTTTATCAGTGAAATCGTGAAGCTTCACGGGGTCCCTTCCGATGTGGTTTCGGATCGGGGAACCCAGTTTATTTCTAAGTTTTGGAAAGCTTTTTGTACCCGTTTAGGGGTACACTTATCCTTTTCCTCAGCTTTCCATCCTCAGTCGAATGGACAGACTGAGCGTACCAACCAAAACCTAGAAACATATTTAAGGTGTTTTGCGTCTGAAAACCAAGAGGTGTGGTCATCATATTTACCGTTAGCCGAGTTTGCCATAAATAATCGCCGTCAGGAATCCACTGGCAAGTCACCATTTCTTGGTGCATACGGTTTTCATCCCCAATTTTGTACTTTCAAAGAGGGGGGGTCTTCTGGGGTTCCCGAAGAGGAACGGTTTTCTTCATCTCTTTCATCGGTATGGCAGAAGGTGCAAGCTAACTTGAAAAATATGAGTGGTAAATACAAATGCATGGCCGATAAGAAACGGTCGCCAGGTCCGGACCTAGGAGTGAATGACTATGTGTGGTTGTCTACTAGGAATATTAAGTTGAAGGTTCCCTCTTGGAAACTGGGTCCTAGGTTCATTGGTCCTTATAAAATTGTAGCCGTCATTAACCCTGTGGCTTTTCGCCTGGAGCTACCTCAGACTTTTAAGATCCATAACGTCTTCCATAAGTCGCTGCTCAAGAAGTATGTTCCACCTCTAGAACCATCACCGCTGCCACCTCCTCCTGTTGTTGTGGATGGTAATCTGGAATTTCAAATATCCAGAATTGTTGATTCTCGTCGGGTCCGCCGCTCTCTTCAGTATCTGGTGCATTGGAGGGGTTACGGTCCCGAGGAAAGAATGTGGGTTCCAGCGTCAGAGGTAAACGCCAACAGGTTGATTCAGGCTTTCCATGTCTCTCATCCGGAGAGACCTGGTCCTGAGTGTCCGGAGGCCCCTCGTGAAAGGGGGGGTACTGTCACGAGGGTGTCAAGAGCCACGTCTGACTCCGTTATACCCGGGGTCAGGAAGTCGCAGCGGGTGGCTGCGCGCTCTATGTCTAAAGATCACGGTGTTTCTTAGTGTTTGTTTTCTGTGTTTGCCTTGCTATCCTTTTTGTCTCACTCAGGGATCCGTAGCTACTTCTCCTCAGCTGTTTCTTGTCTGCCACTCCCAAACGCCTTATATTCTCCTCTCACACTTCTCTTGTTGCCAGTTATAGAGCTTCCTGCCTGGACATCTATGCTGACCCACTGGAGCTGAGAATCTGGTTGTTGTTCCAGAGTGCTACCCTCCGGATCCCTGTTGGGCTTTTGTTGTCTCCTGTTGTTGCCCTCCTGGGATTATATGTTTAGTTTGTATTGTCTGTCCTCCCCTTGGTGTTTTCCTTTAGAGCTAGTGGTGCGGACTAGTGTTCCCACCGCCCTGTTCACTATCTAGGGCTCATCCTAGGGAAAGCCAGGGTTTTAGGCACGTGATCGGCGTACGGGTGAGGAACCCGTCTAGGGACGACAGGGCAGCCAGGCGCCAGTCGCAAGGTGAGTCAGGGGTCACCACCTTCCCTCTCACTAGGGCAGGGCCTCCCTCTTTTCCTCCCTCCGTGTCACGTATGTGACAGTTACGCCGATCGTGATAGGTTCTTAGCGGAAGCTGTTGAAGATTGGGTGTCCTCTGTAAGCCAGTCAACTATTTTCTCCGAATTTTTTGGGTTCAGGGTACGTGGCCTCTGAACACTGGGCATTATTCCAGGGCCAATGGAAATCACAGCACCACGAACACGACGGCCCCTGTGGCGTGGCCTGCCTCTGCCTGTCATTTTTTATTAGATAAGTGTTACTATGCGTGCAAGGTACTGTGCCACCCTATATAAGTAGTGGGCAGTGGGCACAGTACAGTCTGTGTGGGCCTGACACACACAGGCTTGAAAATGTGATTATATCACAGAAATTTTTTCAATAGAATTTTTTTTTCTGCAAGGTTTTTGGGTGAATGACACCCTGTAACGGTATGAGTGCAGACCTAACTACTAGCCAGTGGGCACAATACAGTATGTGTGGGCCTGACGCACACGGGCTTGCAAATGTGATTAGTTCACCCAAAAATTTTCAATAGAATTTATTTTTCTGCAAGGTATTTGGGTGAATGACACCCTGTAACGGTATGAGTGCAGGCCTAGCCACTAGCCAGTGGGCACAATACAGTATGTGTGGGCCTGACACACACGGGCTTGCAAATGTGATTAGATCACAGAAAATTTTTCAATAGAATTTTTTTTTCCTGCAAGGTATTTGAGTGAATGACACCCTGTACCACGGTATGAGTGCAGGCCTAGCCATTATCAGTATAGAGTATGTGTGGGCGCCTGACACACACGGGCTTACAAATGTGATTAGATCACAGAAAAATATTAAATAGATTTTTTTTTTATCTGCAAGGTATTTTCTGTCACACCCTGTATGAATGGTGTGCACTGTGCACACAGTGCTGTCTATGACTGAGCCTGCAGCCTCTCACACACGGGCAGCCAGGCAACTGCAATATATATATATATATATATATATGGAAAAAAAAAAGCACACTGATGTACCAGCCCTGAAAAGGGCTTTTTGGGGTGCTGTCAGGACGCTGTCCTTACAGCAGATGAGTCTGTGGACACAGAACAATGCCCTAGCAAACGCTTTCCCTGTTGAATCAGCAGCAGCTACACTCTCCCTCCTCTCTCTGTGAATGCAGATTCAGAATGAATCTAAAATGGATGCTGTCCAGGAGGTGGCAGGGTCTGGGAGAGAGGGTCTGCTGCTGATTGGCTGGAATGTGTCTGCTGACTGTGAGGTACAGGGTCAAAGTTTACTCAATGATGATGTATAGGGGGCGGACCGAACATCGCATATGTTCGCCCGCAGCGGCGAATGCGAACAAGCTATGTTCAGTGGCAACTATTCGCCGGCGAATAGTTTGGGACATCACTAGTGTCTACCCAAGTAGACCAAGTTGTCCTCCATCAGTGTCCAAAACATTACTTTGTCAAAAGGAACCAAGCCTGGATTCAGGAGGATTTTCACATTCCTCTGCTGATTGTCATGTATAGACCTTGCCTACCTCGCCTTGCTGGTGGTGCCCCATCTTGCCACTGCTGCTATCTATTATCTGTCTGCCTATTATCACATTCTGTACAGCTGCTATGGCCTGCATGATGCTACTAATGCCTTTCAATCGTCAGTTTACGTGTATTCACTTTTCACACGTTTGTTGGGGAGGTTAACACGGTTGAAATTTAGCAATTTTTGTGGAGGTGGAGGTTACATTTCTTTAAGGCACAGCATAAATGTATGTGATCACTGTATCAACCTCAACATTTTCTCAGTCTAGGAAAAGCTGGATACTGCAATGCATAATGCCACTGCCACTAATGCCTGAAATGCGAAAATTGCTATAATGATTATGGAAACCAAAAGGAACACTGTCCATTTGAATCCGTCTTAATATAGTTGAAAGAGGATAAATAATGGAAACCAACATTCCATCTTCCGTTATTTTGGACAGAAAAAAAGTCCTGCAGATGGATTAAAACAGTGTTCCTTTTGGTTTCCGTTATAGCAAGTTATTTTCCGTTATAAACATGTTATAACGGAATGCTATAATGGAACTCAAAACGCTTATGGAAGCCTCCCCCCCCCCCCCTTCTTATTCGGCACAGAATTTTAGATCTAGCAACGAAATAATGTTAAAAATGCAGATGTAATAATGAAATCACACATGTAGCAGGAATTTGGGGTACTCATCATTTACAGTACTTATGTGGAAATGTCAAATAATGTTAATAAAAATGAATTTTAGCCTGTATAAAATTCCTTCCAATTGTAGTGAACAAAATGATATGCTATAATTAACATTCACAATTACAAATGGTTCCCAGCACTCATGCATAGCTATGATCTATAATGATATACTAAATGCATGGGAAGAAGAATATAATGAGCTAAAACTGAAATCTCATTAGAAAATGCATTGATTTTAAATTAGTTCCATGAAGAAAAATGTGACCAAAAAGCATAGCGAGGAGCTGGAAATGTACTAGTAAGCAATCACCCTGTTATGAATGCTTCACATCTTATGTGCCAGGTCCTGTGCCAACCAACATATGCAGCAACATCTGCCTCCCTGCCCTGTGGAGCAGCAGTATATTTATGTTACTTTAATCTTTGCTACTGGAAGAAAGCGCCACAGTGCCACTGGGTCCATAGTCTTAAACAAGCTGTTTAATTTAATCAGCTGCTCCGAGACTTGTTTGGTTTTACATCTACAGTGAAACAAATTATCAGAAAAAGAATTACTATGGGGCTGGAGACACTATGAATACATAAGAAATAGCTTAATCCAATTATTTCCACCTTAAGGAACATTCATCCATTTAGTTTTGGTTATGCCTATCTGCAGTGTCCCTACTACAAGCATATAAAGTGTTAATGTCACTGTATTTCAAGTATTATATCACCCATAAACTAGGTATAAATTAGGAGGTTCCCTAGTGCCTGGGCAGGGCTGGCACCACTTTTAGTCTAATGTGAGCTGCAGATGAGTCATCAGCTAAGGAGCAGCGCTGTACAAGGGAGCTATCATTTCCCATGTGGATTAAAAAAAGCTAAAGTGACAATTCATGGGCCAGCCCTCGAAGGAAGGAGATCTTAAAGGACACTTGTCATGTGGAACATGGTGTCTGGGCTGAGGGCAGCATGTTATAGAGAGGGAGTTCCCTATGTGGCAAAACTGACCAGTGCCCTTCATTCTCTTGGTCAGTACGATTACAATGATACCACATATTCTGTATTTTCTTTATGCTTTTAATATTTTTTTACATTGCCATATTCTGACCACCATAACTTTTTCATAGTTATGTCTACTGAGCTGTGTGGGGACTAATTTTTTGCTGGGCAATCTGTAGTTATTATAGATACCATTATGGAGTGTGTGTGACTTTTTGATCATATTTTATAAAAAAAAATGTAGGTAAGCGAAGTGATAAAAATTGGTGAATCGGTCATTTACACCATTTGCCGTATGGGATAAATATTTTTAGATTTTAATAATAAGGGCATTTTCTGATGCAGCGATGCCAATGATGTTTATATTTTTTATTGTTTATGTATTTTTTTTCTAGGGTGATTAAATTTTTCATATATGTTTTTACTTTTTTAAAACTTTTAAAACTTTTTTTTAGCCCCTCTAGGAGGCTACAATACAGATTTTTTTTTTTTAGCTTATACTATAGTTCCATAGAACTACAGTATTAGCTGAATTTGCTGTTATCCTATGTTGGCCTGCCACCTGCAGACCAACATAGGAACTGCATCTCTAATACTCTATGTCTCTTCAGAGAGACTTACGCTGGGTTCACACCTGAGCGTTCGCGATGGAGCGCTCTGTATGGGCGATTGTACCGGCGTTTGCAATCGCGCATACAGAGACAAGCGAATGCCCATTGTTGCGCGTTCCCGAAAGTCTATGTACGGAAACGCGCTCCAAGACGCTCCAAGACGCTCCAAGACGCGCTGTAAAGCACTGTAAAACACCCAGGTGAGAACCATTCCCATAGGGAAGCATTGGTTTCTCCTTGTTGAGCGTTTTACATACACAAGTTCCTACGCGCTGTAAAACGCTCAACAAGGAGAAACCAATGCTTCCCTATGGGAATGGTTCTCACCTGGGCGTTTTACAGCGCGTACGATCACGCTGTAAAGCGCCCGACGCCCCAAGAAGTACATGAGCTTCTTTGGGGCGTCTTGTCGCGCGTTCCCGTACATAGACTTTCGGGAACATGCGACAATGGGCGTTCGCTTGTCTCTGTATGCGCGATTGCAAACGCCGTTACAATTGTGCATACAGAGCGCTCCTTTCAGAACGCTCAGGTGTGAACCCAGCGTCAGGGAATTAGAGCAAAGGAACAGCTTCCCTGAATGCCGTACAAGGGAGCTGGTCTTAATCCAGAAGCATGAGCTTCTATTTTTTTTCATCATTTAGATGCCATGGTCGCACTTGAGCACAGCATCTAAAGGGTTAACTGCCTGCGATTGGCATTAATGCTGGTCGCAGACTTGAGCTGCGGACCTCTGCTGTTGGAAACAAGAGAGACTCGCCGGCTATGGCACCCGCTGCACACTCAAGCGGACGCCCTGTAGTTAAATCTCCCTTTTCACTACTTTACCTATAAAAATAAATAAACAATAAACAATAATAGATATTGTTGTGAGCAAAAACAAACTATTAAAATATAAAATGTTTTTACTGCACAGTGAATTCCATAATGAAAAAAAATAAAAAATACCAGCTTCTCTATTTTTATCACCTTGCCTCTCCCCAAAAATCTAATAAGAAGTCATATGTACTCCAAAATGGTACAAATAAATCTAGAGCACATCCAGTAAAAAACAAGTCCTCACACAGCTCTGTAGACAAAAGGCAAAGAAAATGTTATTTTTTCAAAGTAATAAAACAAAATAAAAACAATATAAATCTGGTACCTTTGTAATTGTGCTGACCCACAGAATAGGCTTTTTATGTCATTTTTAGTCAGTTTGCCTGCTTTGTGTCCTTTAACACTTTCTAACGATATAAAATTGCTATGATGATACTGAAGCTCTGCTACAATTGTTTCAAAGAAACTTTATCATTCAGTGCCACCCTAAGCACTTATTATCCCTGTCTCACACTGCTGAGCCTCCTGATAATTCTTCATACATTGTTTGGTTTATATAACTTGTACATTCTGGACGTCTAAAAATGTGACATTCTATGGTGCTTTTGAGCTCACATTAACTTAATAATGTAATGATTTTGGTCTTGGAAAAAAAAAAAGGGTGCATGCTTTCTTGAAAATTGAAGCAATATATTCTCTTTATTGAAGTTGCAATCACATATGTTTGCGTGCACTGAAAAGAAAAGGCAGTGAATACATTGACCCATCCTCTGCACAGTGCCACCTCCGAGCAGTACAGAACTTTCTGTAATACCTAGTTGAAGGATTCATCACGCAGTTAATTGTCCCCATTTGTGAAATCCACAGAGGTAAGGCCAGGGAATGAGTCAGTAATCAATGGAACATTAATGGATGTTCCCTGGAGATGCCGAACGACTGCATTTGTATAATGATTGAAATATTCAATCACTTTTATGTAAGAGCTAGAGATAAAAAAAAATACAAGTTCTACAAGCATTAAACAATAAACAATGATAACTGCACTCAAAAAGCATTTTAAGATATATATTATTCACAGTGTTACCATGGAAATAATTACATTTCACATATGCATGCATACTACTTTATTGAATATAGAAGGGTAAAAAAAAATAATAATAATATATATATATATATATATATATATATATATAATATAATATATCAGAGGTAGTGGCAGTGTTATGATCTGAGGAATGTTTTTGTGTAATTCTCTGGGCCCACTCATCTATGTGGAAGGCACTTTCAACCAATTTGGGTATGAATCCATCCTTGCAGATAATGTACACCCATACAAGTTGCAATAAAAAGTATGTGAACCCTTTGGAATGATATAGATTTCTGCACAAATTGGTGATAAAATGTGATCTGATCTTCATCTAAGTCACAACAATAGACAATCGCAGTCTGCTTAAACTAATAACACACAAAGAATTAAATGCTACCATGTTTTTATTGAACACACCATGTAAACATTCACAGTGCAGGTGGAAAAAGTATGTGAACCCTTGGATTTAATAACTGGTTGAACCTCCTTTGGCAGCAATAACTTCAACAAAACGTTTCCTGTAGTTGCAGATCAGATGTGTACAACAGTCAGGAGTAATTCTTGACCATTTCTCTTTACAGAACTGTTTCAGTTCAGCAATATTCTTGGGATGTCTGGTGTGAATCGCTTTCTTGAGGTCATGCACCAGCATCTCAATCGGGTTGAGGTCAGGACTCTGACTGGGCCACTCCAGAAGGCGTATTTTCTTCTGTTTAAGCCATTCTGCTGTTGATTTACTTATATGCTTTGGGTCGTTGTCCTGTTGCAACACCAATCTTCTGTTGAGCTTCAACTGGTGGACAGATGGCCTTAAGTTCTCCTGTAAAATGTCTTGATAAACTTGGGAATTCATTTTTCCTTCGATTATAGCAATCCGTCCAGGCCCTGACACAGCAAAGCAGCCCCAAACCATGATGCCCCCACCACCATACTTTACAGTTTGGATGATGTTTTGATGTTGGTGTGCTGTGCCTCTTTTTCTCCACACATAGTGTTTTGTGTTTCTTCCAAACAACTCAACGTTGGTTTCATCTGTCCACAGAATATTTTGCCAGTACTGCTGTGGAACATCCACGTGCTCTTGTGCAAACTGTAAACATGCAGCAATGTTTTTTTTGGACAGCAGTGGCCTACTCTTTGGTATCCTACCATGAAATCAATTCTTGTTTAGTGTTTTATGTATAGTAGATTCGCTAACAGGGATGTTAGCATATGCCAGAGACTTTTGTAAGTCTTTAGCTGACACTCTAGGATTCTTCTTCACCTTATTGAGCAGTCTGCTCTGTGCTCTTGCAGTCATCTTTACAGGACGGCCACTCCTAGGGAGAGTAGCAGCAGTGCTGAACTTTCTCCAATTATAGACAATTTGTCTTACCATGTACTGATGAACAGCAAGGCTTTTGGAGATACTTTTATATCCCCTTCCAGCTTTATGCAAGTCAACAATTCTTAATCGTAGGTCTTCTGAGAGCTCTTTTGTGCAAGGCATCATTCACATCAGGCAATGCTTCTTGTGAAAACCAAACCCAGAACTGGTGTGTTTTTTTTTATAGGGCAGGGCAGCTGTAACCAACACCTCCAATCTCATCTCATTGATTGGACTCCAGTTGGCTGACACCTAACTCCAATTAGCTCTTGGAGATGTCATTAGTCTAGGGGTTCACATACTTTTTCCACCTGCACTGTGAATGTTTACATGGTGTGTTCAATAAAAACATGGTAACATGTAATTCTGTGTGTGTTATTAGTTTTAGCAGACTGTGATTGTCTATTGTTGTAACTTAGATGAAAATCAGATCACATTTTATGACCAATTTGTGCAGAAATCCATATATTATTCCAAAGTGTTCACATACTTTTTCTTGCAACTGTATATGCTGATTGTCTTCTCTGGGGTGGATGGGTACTTCCAGCAAGACAATATCACATGTCACAGCTAGAAATGTCTAACATTGGTTGAAAGAGCATGATCAAGACTTCCAACTATTACCATGGCCCCCTATTCACTATACTTGAACCTAATTGAGCATCTGTGTAACCACCTTGATTATCGTGTTCTCCAGCAGCTATGGGATGCACTGCAGTCAGCATCGCTCCAGATACCTGTAACAACCTACCAGGACCTTATTGAGTCACTACCAAACTGTCTACCAAACTATCTACAGTATGTATCTACATTTGGAAAGTCTTTAGAAGCTTCACTTTTTTACATTTTCTTATGATGCAGCCTTGTGCTAAAATACAAAAAATTCAGTTTTCACCCCAACATTCTGCACTCAGTATCCCATAACAACAAAGTGTAAACTGAATATTAGAAATCTTAGCTAATTTATTAAAAAGGAAAAACAAAAATCTTGCAGTGACATGAGTATTCAGACCCTTTACTCAGTACTTAGTTGAAGCACCTTTGGCATGGATTACAGCCTCCAGATTTCTTTAGTATGCCACGAGGTTTGCTCATCTGGATTTGGGGATTTTCTGTCATTGTTCTCTGCAGATCCTCTCAAGCTCTGTCAGGTTGGATGGGGACCACCTGTGGACAGCCATTTTCTGGTCTCTCCAGGGATGTTTTATTGGCTAGGCCACTCAAGGACATTCACAGACTTGTCCCTAAGCCACTCCTCTGTTTTCCTGCCTGTGTGCTAAGAATCATTCACATTGGAGGGCTGATCTGAGGCCTGAATGGGGAGGGGGAGTCTTATTCACATTGGGGCTATGAGCTGAGGTTTGATTGGGGGTCATTCACATTGGGGTCTGAGCTGAGGTCTGATTGGGGCCTTATTAACATTGCCAGTCTGATCTGAGGTCTGATTAGGCTTTTATTAACATTGCGGATCTGATCTGAGGTCTCATTGGGGAGCATCGGTGGTCCTTAAAAAAAGAAGCAAAAAATAATTTAAATCACCCACCTTTTCCCAAAATAAAAATAAACAATTAAATATAATAGGCATCACCACATTAAAAAAATGTCCGTATGATTAAAGTATAAAAAAAATCTCATATGGTGAATGGTGCATCGGCAAAAAATCTATATGACAGATTTGCTGTTTTCTCATCACGTCACCTCCCCCAGTAATGTTATAAAAAGTGATCAAAAAGTCATACACACCATGGAACGGTATCAATAGAAACAACAGATCATCCTGCAATCAATAAGCCCTCACACAGTTCTGTAGGCATAACTATAAAAATGTTATAGGGGTAAGAATATGGTGATTAAAAGAAAAAGAAAGTTTTTTTTTACACTATTAAAAATTACTGCAGCAATACCCAAGTTGTGGCAGCTATCTACCTGTGTGTAAGGTGAAATTGAGTGTTTACATATTTTCAGTTTCCACATGGTTGCAATTTAAAGTTTTTGGGGGGATTGTTAAATTTAATGAAATCAGCATATACAGTATATGTGATTACTAAAAGACACAGGGAAGGGCAGCAATCTACGTGTGAGTGATAACACGAAATTGTGTGTCAGGCCTGGCCCTTAATCATCCATTAACATCCATTTATTTCTCCACATGGTTACAATTTAATTTTGTTAGAACTTGTTGAATTTAATTAACCCAACATATGGGTGATCAGTACATCAGTACACAAATTAGGGAAATAATTTACCTGGAAGTGATAACACAATATTAAGTGTCAGTCCTCGAACGTCCTTTTATGCATATTCAGTTTCCACACAGTTGCAATAAAAAAAATTGGGGGGATTTACTTTAACTAAGCAGCATATACACGTGAATAATAAACCAATACACAGGGTAGTGCACAAAAATGTCTGAGAGTCCCAAAAATGTCCAGGCTACAAAAGGGTTCCAAACGAAAGACCCAGAGCCAGAATGTGGGTAGTATCAGCACCAACTATCCAGCCAGAAGTAGTAGGCCCTAGTTGTTCCTGCTGGCTTCGGAAAGGTGCGACATTATAGTTGAGGAGAAAAAGGATGAGATTGTGGATTGAATGGCTCACTCCTACTCTCAGTTGCAGCAGAATGATGTGGAAGTGACTTCAGAGTTCGACAGCGTGCCGTGGAGCCCCCATCCTGCTCCTCCTCCTTGCAGCCCCAAGGAAGGCTTTCGGTGGAGTCCTCTCAGTCTTCACTGCCCCTTCCTCGTGGGGTGCCTTCCTTTTTCCTATGAAGTGCAAAGAAAATTCCACCATGCATTATGGCAGATAGTCAAGAAAGCCTCCCTGTTGACTACTTGTGTGAGAGCCCTCTCCGTTTGGACTGCCCTAAGGAGGAGGTTGGGGAGGAGGCTGGTGACCTTATGCATTCCTGTGTTGATGGTGGTGATAGTGGCACCCATAGCCACGGCATTGGTGGTGGGGGCAGAGACTGTGGCAGTGGTGAAAATGGCAGAGCAGGGGAGGGGGCACAGGAGAACCACAGTCTGATAAAAGTGGCAGGGGTGGTGAGGAATAGTGATGGACGAACATCAGCTGGTACGGTTCGCGAACGCGATCGCGCAAAAGCGTTAAAATGCTTGCGAACCGCAAGTTTGCGGCGGGCACCATTCACTTTAATGGCAGGCAAACCTGAAAAACCTTCAGCTCATATTTGCAGCCACCAAATACTTAGTAGAAGTAAACAAATAGTCCCACAACATGGACAGTGACATACTACTTGAGGGGGATCAATGACAAAAATTTCAACAAAAGATATGTATCTTAACCCCTTAAGGCCATGTTTGCCGAGTCCTTAAGGACCCAGGGCGTACCGGTACGTCCTAACTTTAAAATTACATTGCGGTGCGGCGGGGGTTAATCGGAACAGGATGTCCGCTGAAATCATTCAGTGGGCATCCTGTCACAACGCCGGGGGCGGCGGTTTTACCTTATCCGGCGGGCGGCGGTGCCATCGGGTCCCCATGCGGCTGTAGGGGGGAACCGATGGCATGGAAGGCAGCATGATGCCTTCCTTAGGTATCTGCACTGCCTTCCGGTGACGAGCCTGTGAGATCCAGCCCCCTGGATTTCACAGGCCGGAAGCTGTATGAGTAATACACACAGTATTACTGATACAGCCAATGCATTCCAATACAGAAGTATTGGAATGCATTGTAAAAGGGATTAGACCCCTAAAAGTTGAAGTCCTAAAGTGGGATGAAAAATCAAGTAAAAAAAAAGTTTAAAAAATAAAGTTTTCCCCACAAAAAATTAAAAGTTTCAAGTAAAAATAAACAAAAATTTAATTTTCCCCAAATAATTTTTTATTTTTTTAAAATAATAGACATATTAGGTATCGCCGCGTCCATATAAAGCGGCTCTATAAACGTTATCACATGACCTAACCCCTCAGATGAACACCGTAAAAAAAAAAAGTGCTAAATAAACAATTTTTTTTCACCTTACATCACAAAAAGTACAACAGCAAGCGATCAAAAAGTTGTTTGCCCACCAAAATAGTACCATACCTAACCATCACCTCATCCCGCAAAATATGAGCCCCTACTTGAGACAATCGCCCAAAAAATAAAAATAAACTATGGCTCAGAATATGGAGACACTAAAACATAGTTTTTTTGGTTTTAAAAAAGCTGTAATTGTGTAAAATTTACATAAATAAAAAAGTATACATATTAGGTATTGCCGCATCCGTATCGACCGCCTCTATAAAAATATCACATGACCTAACCTCTCAGATGAACACCTTAAAAAATTAAAACTGTGCTAAATAAACAATTTTTTTGTCACCTTACATCACAAAAAGTACAACAGCAAGCAATCAAAAAGTCGTTTGCCCACCAAAATAGTACCATACCTAACCATCACCTCATCCCGCAAAAAATAAGCCCCTACCTGAGACAATTGCCCAAAAAAATAAATAAATAAAAGTCACACACACCCCAAAATAGTGCGAATAAAACCTTCATCTCATCCCGCAAAAATCATACCCTACCCAAGGTAATCGCCCAAAAACTGAAAAAATTATGACTCTCAGACTATGGAAACACTAAGGCCCCTTTCACACGGGCGAGTATTCTGCGCGGATGCGATGCGTGAGTTGAATGCATAGCACATGCACTGAATCCTGACCCATTCATTTCTATGGGGCTGTGCACATAAGCGTTGTTTTTTACGCATCACTTCTGCGTTGCGTGAAAATCACAGCAGGCTCTATTTTGTGCATTTTTCACGCAACGCAGGCCCCATAGAAGTGAATGGGGCTGCGTGAAAAATGCATTGCATCCGGATGTACTGTGTTGTGTTGCGTTTTTCATGCAAGTAACTAATCAACACTCATGGGATTTAAAGACAGGAAGTAGGCGTTTCTCAGCGTCTGTCTGCGTCAGTTTTGTGCCTGAAGAGGGAGAAAGTTGGCAGCATCAACTTTTCAGCCCTTGCGGAGCCCAAAAATACCCAAAACACCACACGTCATGGACCTTGAAAAGCTTATTGTCCTGGTGCAGGAGAGGCCCTGCATCTGGGATCTTCGGTCTGGGGAGTACCAGGACCATTATAAAAAGGATGCCGTCTGGACGGAGGTTACCCAGGATCTTTTTGCCCCAATCTGGGAGAAGACACAAGGCCCAAATAGAAGGAATTTAAGTAAGTACACAATGTATACATGTTTGAGCCTTTCAGTACTCCCTAGTATATAGTCGTAGTTATACGTTAGTGTTCCTAGTATATAGGCGTAGTTATACGTTAGTGTTCCTAGTATATAGGCGTTAATTGACAATTTTTTATGAATAGATTTAGATATTGATACCTGTTCCTTTCATGTCTTTGTATTACCAGTTGAAGAGGTCAAGAATTGTTGGCGGAGCTGCAGGGACTAGAGTTGAGCGAACACCTGGATGTTCGGGTTCGAGAAGTTCGGCCGAACTTCCCGAAAATGTTCGGGTTCGGGATCCGAACCCGATCCGAACTTCGTCCCGAACCCGAACCCCATTGAAGTCAATGAAGACCCGAACTTTTCGGCACTAAAAAGGCTGTAAAACAGCCCAAGAAAGGGCTAGAGGGCTGCAAAAGGCAGCAACATGTAGGTAAATCCCCTGCAAACAAATGTGGATAGGGAAATGAATTAAAATAAAAATTAAATAAATAAAAATTAACCAAAATCAATTGGAGAGAGGTCCCATAGCAGAGAATCTGGCTTCCCGTCACCCACCACTGGAACAGTCCATTCTCAGATATTTAGGCCCCGGAACCCAGGCAGAGGAGAGAGGTCCCGTAACAGAGAATCTGGCTTCATGTCAGCAGAGAATTAGTCTGCATGTCATAGCAGAGAATCAGGCTTCACGTCAGCCACCACTGCAACAGTCCATTGGCATATATTTAGGCCCAGCACCCAGGCAGAGGAGAGAGGTCCCGTAACAGACAATCTGGCTTCATGTCAGCAGAGAATCAGTCTTCATGTCATAGCAGAGAATCAGGCTTCACGTCACCCACCACTGTAAGAGTCCATTTTCATAAATTTAGGCCCAGCACCCAGGCAGAGGAGAGAGGTCCCGTAACAGAGGCTCTGGCTTCATGTCAGCAGAGAATTAGTCTGCATGTCATAGCAGAGAATGAGGCTTCACGTCAGCCACCACTGCAACAGTCCATTGGCATATATTTAGGCCCAGCACACAGGCAGAGGAGAGAGGTCCCGTAACAGACAATCTGGCTTCATGTCAGCAGAGAATCAGTCTGCATGTCATAGCAGAGAATCAGGCTTCACGTCACCCACCACTGCAACAGTCCATTGTCATAAATTTAGGCCCAGCACCCAGGCAGAGGAGAGAGGTCCCGTAACAGACAATCTGGCTTCATGTCAGCAGAGAATTAGTCTGCATGTCATAGCAGAGAATGAGGCTTCACGTCACCCACCACTGTAAGAGTCCATTTTCATAAGTTTAGGCCCAGCACCCAGGCAGAGAAGAGAGGTCCCGTAACAGACAATCTGGCTTCATGTCAGCAGAGAATTAGTCTGCATGTCATAGCAGAGAATGAGGCTTCACGTCAGCCACCACTGCAACAGTCCATTGGCATATATTTAGGCCCAGCACCCAGGCAGAGGAGAGAGGTCCCGTAACAGACAATCTGGCTTCATGTCAGCAGAGAATCAGTCTGCATGTCATAGCAGAGAATGAGGCTTCACGTCAGCCACCACTGCAACAGTCCATTGGCATATATTTAGGCCCAGCACACAGGCATAGGAGAGAGGTCCCGTAACAGACAATCTGGCTTCATGTCAGCAGAGAATTAGTCTGCATGTCATAGCAGAGAATGAGGCTTCACGTCAGCCACCACTGCAACAGTCCATTGGCATATATTTAGGCCCAGCACCCAGGCAAAGGAGAGAGGTCCCGTAACAGACAATCTGGCTTCATGTCAGCAGAGAATCAGTCTGCATGTCATAGCAGAGAATCAGGCTTCACGTCACCCACCACTGCAACAGTCCATTGTCATAAATTTAGGCCCAGCACCCAGGCAGAGGAGAGAGGTCCCGTAACAGACAATCTGGCTTCATGTCAGCAGAGAATTAGTCTGCATGTCATAGCAGAGAATGAGGCTTCACGTCAGCCACCACTGCAACAGTCCATTGGCATATATTTAGGCCCAGCATTCAGGCAGAGGAGAGAGGTCCCGTAACAGACAATCTGGCTTCATGACAGCAGAGAATCAGTCTTCATATCATAGCAGAGAATCAGGCTTCACGTCACCCACCACTGTAAGAGTCCATTTTCATAAATTTAGGCCCAGCACCCAGGCAGAGGAGAGAGGTCCCGTAACAGAGGATCTGGCTTCATGTCAGCAGAGAATCAGTCTGCATGTCATAGCAGAGAATCAGGCTTCACGTCACCCAACATTGGAACAGTCCATTGGCATATATTTAGGCCCCGGCACCCAGACAGAGGAGAGGTTCATTCAACTTTGGGTAGCCTCGCAATATAATGGTAAAATGAAAATAAAAATAGGATTGAATGAGGAAGTGCCCTGGAGTCCAATAATATATGGTTAAGGGGAGGTAGTTAATGTCTAATCTGGACAAGGGACGGACAGATCCTGTGGGATCCATGCCTGGTTCATTTTTATGAACGTCAGCTTGTCCACATTGGCTGTAGACAGGCGGCTGCGTTTGTCTGTAATGACGCCCCCTGCCGTGCTGAATACATGTTCAGACAAAACGCTGGCCGCCGGGCAGGCCAGCACCTCCAAGGCATAAAAGGCTAGCTCTGGCCACGTGGACAATTTAGAGACCCAGAAGTTGAATGGGGCCGAACCATCAGTCAGTACGTGGAGGGGTGTGCACATGTACTGTTCCACCATGTTAGTGAAATGTTGCCTCCTGCTAACACGTTGCGTATCAGGTGGTGGTGCAGTTAGCTGTGGCGTGTTGACAAAAGTTTTCCACATCTCTGCCATGCTAACCCTGCCCTCAGAGGAGCTGGCATTGACACAGCTGCCTTGGCGACCTCTTGCTCCTCCTCTGCCTTGGCCTTGGGCTTCCACTTCTTCCCCTGTGACATTTGGGAATGCTCTCAGTAGCGCGTCTACCAACGTGCGCTTGTACTCGCGCATCTTCCTATCACGCTCCAGTGCAGGAAGTAAGGTGGGCACATTGTCTTTGTAGCGTGGATCCAGCAGGGTGGCAACCCAGTAGTCCGCACAGGTTAAAATGTGGGCAACTCTGCTGTCGTTGCGCAGAAGTTGGTGGTGAAGGTGTGTGGCTGACTGGATGAGCAGGTGGAAGAAGAGGAGGAGGAAGCCGAGAAGGAGGAGGTGGCAACAGGAGGCAAAGAATGTTGCCCTGCGATCCTTGGCGGCGGAAGGACGTGCGCCAAACAGCTCTCCGCCTGGGGCCCAGCTGCCACTACATTTACCCAGTGTGCAGTTAGGGAGATATAGCGTCCCTGGCCGTGCTTACTGGTCCACGTATCTGTGGTTAGGTGGACCTTGCTACAGATGGCTTTGCGCAGTGCACACTTGATTTTATCGGATACTTGGTTGTGCAGGGAAGGCACGGCTCTCTTGGAGAAGTAGTGGCGGCTGGGAACAACATACTGTGGGACAGCAAGCGACATGAGCTGTTTGAAGCTGTCTGTGTCCACCAGCCTAAATGACAGCATTTCATAGGCCAGTAGTTTAGAAATGCTGGCATTCAGGGCCAGGGATCGAAGGTGGCTAGTTGGGAATTTACGCTTTCTCTCAAATGTTTGTGAGATGGAGAGCTGAACGCTGCCGTGTGACATGGTTGAGACGCTTGGTGACGGAGGTGGTGGTGGTGGTGTTGGTGGTACATCCCCTGTTTGCTGGGCGGCAGGTGCCAACGTTCCTCCAGAGGCGGAGGAAGAGGCCGAGGCGGCAGCAGCAGAAGAGGCCGAGGCGGCAGCAGCAGAAGAGGTAGCAGGGGGAGCCTGAGTGACTTCCTTGGTTTTAAGGTGTTTACTCCACTGCAGTTCATGCTTTGCATGCAGGTGCCTGGTCATGCAGGTTGTGCTCAGGTTCAGAACGTTAATGCCTCGCTTCAGGCTCTGATGGCACAGCGTGCAAACCACTCGGGTCTTGTCGTCAGCACATTGTTTGAAGAAGTGCCATGCCAGGGAACTCCTTGAAGCTGCCTTTGGGGTGCTCGGTCCCAGATGGCGGCGGTCAGTAGCAGGCGGAGTCTCTTGGCGGCGGGTGTTCTGCTTTTGCCCACTGCTCCCTCTTTTGCTACGCTGTTGGCTCGGTCTCACCACTGCCTCTTCCTCCGAACTGTGAAAGTCAGTGGCACGACCTTCATTCCATGTGGGGTCTAGGACCTCATCGTCCCCTGCATCGTCTTCCACCCAGTCTTGATCCCTGACCTCCTGTTCAGTCTGCACACTGCAGAAAGACGCAGCAGTTGGCACCTGTGTTTCGTCATCATCAGAGACATGCTGAGGTGGTATTCCCATGTCCTCATCATCAGGAAACATAAGTGGTTGTGCGTCAGTGTATTCTATGTCTTTCACCGCTGGGGAAGGGCTAGGTGGATGCCCTTGGGAAACCCTGCCAGCGGAGTCTTCAAACAGCATAAGAGACTGCTGCATAACTTGAGGCTGAGACAGTTTCCCTGGTATGCATGGGGGTGATGTGACAGACTGATGGGGTTGGTTTTCAGGCGCCATCTGTGCGCTTTCTGCAGAAGACTGGGTGGGAGATAATGTGAACGTGCTGGATCCACTGTCGGCCACCCAATTGACTAATGCCTGTACCTGCTCAGGCCTTACCATCCTTAGAACGGCATTGGGCCCCACCATATATCGCTGTAAATTCTGGCGGCTACTGGGACCTGAGGTAGTTGGTACACTAGGATGTGTGGATGTGGCAGAACGGCCACGTCCTCTCCCAGCACCAGAGGGTCCACTAACACCACCACGACCATGTCCACGTCCGCGTCCCTTACTAGATGTTTTCCTCATTGTTATGGTTCACCACAACAACAAAAATATTATTTGGCCCAATGTATTGTATTCAAATTCAGCGGGATATAAATTTGAGGCCTAGTATTTAGGCGCTGGGTGACCGGTATGGATTTACTAACAGAATTGGACTTGGAAATGCACAGTAGCGTGTGTGTGAAGTTATTCTGAATGACCCTATGTGCACCTTGAATATTATATACCCTTTTAGGGATAGATTTCAAATAGCTCTGATATAGCAGGAACCACTAAATTATGAAATTGCTAATTTGGGAATTGTATTTCAACCCAGAACAAAAAATGTGCTTTGACGGACACTAAATAACTTTCCCAGCCACAACAGGACAGCGGTAACGAGAGATTTAGCGGGATATAAATTTGAGGCCTAGTATTTAGGTGCTGGGTGACCGGTATGGATTTAGTGACAGAATTAGACTTGGAAATGCACAGTAGCGGGTGTGTGAAGTTATTCTGAATGACCCTATGTGCACCTTGAATCTGTTATACCCTTTTAGGGATAGATTTCAAATAGCTCTGATATAGCAGAAACCACTAAATTATGAAATTGCTAAATTGGGAATTGTATTTCAACCCAGAACAAAAAATGTGCTTTGGCGGACACTAAATAACTTGCCCAGCCACAACAGTACAGCGGTAACGACAGATTTAGCGGGATATAAATTTGAGGCCTAGAATTTAGGCGCTGGGTGACCGGCATGGATTTAGTGACAGAATTAGACTGGGATATGGCCAAAAAATAATCACACTATTGCTGGTTAAATGCACTTGGTGACGGGCGCAGCTTGCCCCTGATGTAGTATATGGCCAAAAAATGAACAGACTATTGCTGGTTAAATGCACTTGGTGTCACAGCTTGACGAACCACACTACTGAGGGTTAAATGCACTTGGTGACGGGCGCAGCTTGCCCCTGATGTAGTATATGGCCAAAAAATGAACAGACTATTGCTGGTTAAATGCACTTGGTGACGGGCGCAGCTTGCCCCTGATTTAGTATATGGCCAAAAAATGAACAGACTATTGCTGGTTAAATGCACTTGGTGTGATAGCTTGACCAACCACACTACTGTGGGTTAAATGCACTTGGTGACGGGCGCAGCTTGCCCCTGATGTAGTATATGGCCAAAAAATGAACAGACTATTGCTGGTTAAATGCACTTGGTGTCACAGCTTGACCAACCACACTACTGAGGGTTAAATGCACTTGGTGACGGGCGCAGCTTGCCCCTGATGTAGTATATGGCCAAAAAATGAACAGACTATTGCTGGTTAAATGCACTTGGTGTGATAGCTTGACCAACCACACTAATGAGGGTTAAATGCACTTGGTGACGGGTGCAGCTTGCCCCTGATGTAGTATATGGCCAAAAAATGAACAGACTATTGCTGGTTAAATGCACTTGGTGACGGGCGCAGCTTGCCCCTGATTTAGTATATGGCCAAAAAATGAACAGACTATTGCTGGTTAAATGCACTTGGTGTGATAGCTTGACCAACCACACTACTGAGGGTTAAATGCACTTGGTGACGGGCGCAGCTTGCCCCTGATGTAGTATATGGCCAAAAAATGAACAGACTATTGCTGGTTAAATGCACTTGGTGTCACAGCTTGACCAACCACACTACTGAGGGTTAAATGCACTTGGTGACTGGCGCAGCTTGCCCCTGATGTAGTATATGGCCAAAAAATGAACAGACTATTGCTGGTTAAATGCACTTGGTGACAGGCACAGCTTGCCCCTGATTTAGTATATGGCCAAAAATGAACAGACTATTGCTGGTTAAATGCACTTGGTGTGATAGCTTGACCAACCACACTACTGAGGGTTAAATGCACTTGGTGACGGGCGCAGCTTGCCCCTGATGTAGTATATGGCCAAAAAATAAACAGACTATTGCTGGTTAAATGCACTTGGTGTGACAGCTTCACCCTGATGTAGGCTTTAGCCAAAAAACAACCACACCATTGAGGGTTAAATGCACTTGGTCGCAGCTTGTGCTGGCGCACCACAAGACACAAAATGGCCGCCGATCACCCCAGAAAAATGTGACTGACAAACGGTCTGGGCAGCCTAAAAACAGTGAGCAATTGAGTATCAGCAGCTCAATGATGCACAGCTGCAGATCGATCAATAATCAAGTGCTTTGGAGGAGTTAATCTGCCTAATCTCGCCCTACTGTCGCAGCCGCAACCTCTCCCTACGCTAATCAGAGCAGAGTGACGGGCGGCGCTATGTGACTCCAGCTTAAATAGAGGCTGGGTCACATGGTGCTCTGGCCAATCACAGCCATGCCAATAGTAGGCATGGCTGTGATGGCCTCTTGGGGCAAGTAGTATGACGCTTGTTGATTGGCTGCTTTGCAGCCTTTCAAAAAGCGCCAAGAAAGCGTCACAAAAGCGCCAAGAAAGCGACGAACACCAAACCCGAACCCGGACTTTTACGAAAATGTCCGGGTTCGGGTCCGTGTCACGGACACCCCAAAATTCGGTACGAACCCGAACTATACAGTTCGAGTTCGCTCATCCCTAGCAGGGACCAGTTCCGCAAAGAAATGAAACAGCGTGGGCGGAGCGGGGCTGGTCCCCCCAAGAAAAGGCCCTATCTTTTCCGGGAGCAGCTGATGTTCCTGCGTGATGTAATGGAGCTGCGTCCGTAAGTCCATTTTAGTCATACTGAAATGGTCATTGGAGTTGTATTTATGGTATGGACATATAGGTTACAGATGTAGCAGGGTAAACACACATGCTTTATGTGACATGTGATGCTAACTAAATGCTAATAAATGCATTATGCAATAGCTTTTCTATGCATTTTGCTTAAAGATAACATGATTATTATAGAAATTCAAGTTAAAGAGTGTGTGTGTTATTCCTGCTAATCTGTACTTATAATGTAAATAAAGTATTGAAATTTCAACATATGTTTTTTTATTTTCTAATGTTTTTAGAACTGAGGACAACCTAGAGGAGGAAGGTGATGAGTCGGGCCCGCACCAATCAAGTGCATGGGAGGAGGACATCACATCAGCACAGCCTGAAAGTGGAGCTGGACCAAGCACAGCACCATCAAGGCCTCCTGCAGCATCTGGTGGCGATTCCCCCCCCCCCCCCTCTAGCTCTACCCAGCAGGACCAGACGACGGGCAATGCCTCCTGCCGAATCCAACATAAATATGCAAGTTCTAGATTATTTATCTAGAGCATGGCAGGAGGATCATCATGACATGTTTGCCCGTAGTCTGGCCCATTTTATGCATCAGCTACCTCCTGATCGACTGATGAGAACCAGAACTGCGATTGAAATAGTTCTGGAGGTAGCTAAACGCCCACAAGAGCCTACAGAAATGTACGATGCGCTCGAAAGCCTGCGCTGTCATGGGAACATATTTAGCCCCCACCTACCCCCCAGGTAGTCAGCCCTCACAGGGCCCCCAACAATTTCCTCCCCAAAGGGATCAGTATGGGCCACCAATTGTGCCATATGTTCCCCAGTATCAGGGGGAACCCAGTTATAGTCAGCAGGGCCCATCGTCCAGTCAACCTGGCCCAAGCCAATACTCTGGACCCCCTTCACAGCAACAATTCACTGGACCTCCTTATCAGGGCCCATCGTCCAGTCAACCTGGGCCTAATCAATACTCTGGACCCCCTTCACAGCAACAATTTTCTGCCCCTCATTATCAGGGAGCCTCGTCCAGTCAACCTGGGCCTAGTCATTACTCAGGGCCCCCTTCACAGCAACAAATTTCTGCCCCTCATTATCAGGGAGCCTCGTCGCCATCAAGACGTTATGTAAATTTATAATTTATATTGGTTTACTGAGTGTTTTTTTTTTTTTAAAAGCCTGAGTATATTTGAATATAGTGTGCAATAAAACACTTTTATTTTTCAAGTTTATAATTGTTAACATTTGTGTTTATTTTGCAGAAACACACACAATACAATATAGATTTATGATTTGTGTAAAACATCATTAGCCACAAAAGATCCATACATTTTAAATAATTTTATCACAATCTGTAAACACACATTAATGTATTGGATTTTTCGGCAATAATTGAAGAACTTTGGAGGGTGCGCATGGAGCTCAGCGTACAAGCCAACAAAGAGACCTTTGCTGGCCCGCTGCGAAAGTATAGGATGCACCCACATGCGCTTCCTCCGCGGCTCCTCCTCAATCATTTCTGGCTGCTCTCCAAAACAACGGGAGACCAGCCAGTGCAAAAAGACATAGTCAGTTGATGACAGGGTGAAAGTGGACATCCTGCAAAGGATAATCCAATAACAAAGACATATGCCAACCACACAAAAACCACTCCACAAAAAAAAATTGAGCTGTCCAACAAAACACTGCATGCTGGGGCTATTTATATTGTCTTTGCAGTTACAGATGAATCTAGTGGATGGATCAGTTTTTTTTCACGTGCGTGAAAAACGCATGCCACACGCGCATGAAAAACGCAAGAACGCGACGCAATCGCATAGTAAAATTACAGCACTCGCATGAAAAATCGCAAGCTTTTTACTGAAGGCATCCTGAACGCATCCGGCCCAAAAACATGACGCCCGTGTAAAAGAGGCCTAAAACATGATTTTCTTTGCTTCAATTCTTGTGGAACACCTAAAGGGTTAACGACGTTTGTAAAATCAGTTTTGAATACCTTGTACTTTCTTAGATGGGGTTACTTTTATGGAGTTTCTACTCTAGGGGTGCATCAGGGGGGCTTCAAATGGGACCTGGTGTCAAAAAAACAAGTCCAGCAAAACCTGCCTTTCAAAAACCGTATGGCATTCCTTTTCCATCTGCGCCCTGCCGTGTGCCCGTACAGCGGTTTACGACCACATATGGGGTGTTTCTGTAAACTACAGCATCAGGGCCATAAATATTGAGTTTGGTTTGGCTGTTAACCCTTGCTTTGTAACTGGAAAAAAAATTATTAAAATGGAAATTCAGCCAAAAAAGTGAAATTTTGAAATTGTATCACTATTTTCCATTAATTCTTGTAGAACACCTAAAGGGTTAACAAAGTTTGTAAAATCAGTTTTGCATACCTTGAGGGTGTAGTTTATAGAATGGGGTCATTTTTGGGTGGTTTCTATTAAAAATTTCAAGATTTGCTTCTAAACTTCTAAGCCTTTTAACATCCCCAAAAAATAAAATATCATTCACAAAATGATCCAAACATGAAGTAGACATATGGGGAATGTAAAGTAATAACTATTTTTGGAGATATTACTATGTATTATATAAGTAGAGAGATTGAAACTTGGAAATTTGCAATTTTATTAAACATTTTGGTAAATTTGGTATTTTTTTATAATTAAAAATGAAATTTTTTTAACTTTATTTTACCAGTGTCATGAAGTACAATATGTGACGAAAAAACAATCTCAGAATGGCCTGGATAAGTCAAAGCGTTTTAACGTTATCAGCACTTAAAGTGACACTGGTCAGATTTGCAAAAAATGGCCAAGTCCTTAAGGTGAAATAGGGCTGAGTCCTTAAGGGGTTAATCAGGGGACATTTTTATGCGTCTTAAAGGGAAATTCTCAGAAATGTGCCCTGTCGGAGCCGAGAAAATTTTTAGTTTAGGCCACGGGAGTATGAGCCTTAAAAATTAGGCATTCACCTGACATATAAAAAATTCTGATTATGTGGCTCGAGGTACATTATGGGGTCAATAGATAAAATTTTACTGTAGGTCACTGGACTACAGGCCCCAAACATTAGGCATTCACCGGACAGAAAAGATCAAGTGATTATTTGGCCAGAGGTATATTACACGGTCAATGGATATCAATTTTACTGCAGGCCAGTACAAATACATATGTTTAAAAGAACTAAAAATATAAATTGGATTAAAAGCATGGCTAACGAAATCCCCCTCTTGAAAAAAAGTCCTGATGATAATAGTTGAAATTCAATAACACGTGGTCCTCACTGGTGTTGAATTCCTCCGAGCCCCCAACAATTATTCATTAAGCGTACAGTAAAAAACAAGTAAGTATGTGGCTGGAGGTAGATTACATGGTCATTGGATATCAATTTTACTGCAATTTTACAGCAATTTTATGCATTCAGCAAACAGAAAATAATAAGTAAGTATGTGGCTGGAGATAGATTACACGGTCATTGGATATCAATTTTACAGCAGGTCAGTGGACTACAGGCCCCAAAAATTATGCATTCAGCGTTCAGAAAAGAACAAGTAAGTATGTGGCTGGAGGTAGATTACACGGTCATTTGATATCAATTTTCCAGCAGGCCAGTGGACTACAGGCCCCAAAAGTTATGAATTCAGTGTCCAGAAAAGAACAAGTAAGTATGTGTCTGGAGGTAAATTACACGGTTATTGGATATAAATTTTACAGCAGGCCAGTCTATCACAGGCCCCAAAATTATGCATTCATAGTACAGAAAAGATCAAGTGATTATGTGGCTGGAGGTCTATTAGACGGTCAATGGATATAAATTTTACTGAAAGACAGTACAAATACAGGTCAAATACATATGTTTAAAAGAACTGAAAATATAAAATTGGATTAAAAACATGGCTAACGAAATCCCCCCTTTTGAAAAAAAAAAACTAATGATAATAGTTGAAACATGTGGTAGTCATAGGTGTTGAATTCCTCCGAGGACCAAAACATTAGGCATTCACCGAACAGAAAAGGTCTTTTATGCTGCTGTATTTACCTAAGACAGGGACCATTATTTGTTCTGGGTGTTGGCAGATATTTGTGGGCTTTCATGAGGAAACTCAATTAAACGTGGTCGTCGACTCGTCACATGTGTTGAATTCCTCCTAAATCCATGCCTCATTCATTTTTTAGAAATGTGAGGTAGTCCACACTGTCAAGAGCTAGGCGAGTACACTTATCTGTCACAATACCCCCTGCTGCACTGAAGGCTCTTTTGGACAGGACACTGGACGAGGGGCAAGCCAAGAGTTCCATGGCAATTTGTGCCAGCTCTGGTCACAGGTCAAGCCTGCACACCCAGTAGTCCTGGGGTTCCTCGCTTCTCATAACGTCCTCATTGGCTGTTAACCAGATTTAGTCGGACACCTGTCGGGCTAGGCGTACTCTGAGGCTGGATCCGGAGGGTGGCTGCAAGAATAAGCTCATATCCGAAGTGACCAACAAATCTTCAAACCACCCTCTTCTTGGATGCACTGTTGGATTGGTACCCCCAACTGTTTCTCTGTGAGTGGAAATTCCTCTGCCAGCGCCCACAAAAGCGGAATGCAGCATTTCTTGAAGCAAGGCCTGGAAGTGCTGCATTCTGACAGCCCTCTGTGATGCTGGTAACATGTCCGCCATTTTGTGTTTGTACCTGGGATCTAAGTAAATTGCCTCCCAGTACTGGTCCTTGCCATTTATGCTTTTTATACAGGGGGTCCCTCTTTAAACACTGTAGCATGAAGGCCCCCATTTTCGCTAAACTGGAAGTGGTGCGGTGGAGTGGCCTGCCTCCTGCTCATCGTCCAGGATAATGTTGTCCTCTGTCTCCTCACTCCAGCCACAGACAACACCAGGGATCCTAGAAAAGTTTAAAGCATGCTCTTCTTGCTCCTCCTCCGCCCCGGCACCATCCTCTTCTGACTCCTCTTCAGACTCTTGTTGACTTGTCTCAGATGGAGTAGCCCCGCTTCCCGGGAATTCATCCAGCATTGCGACTTCCTCATCTTGCCTCCTCCTGCTCCTCGACGGCTTGATCAATGACATGACGCGATGCACGCTCCAGAAAGAAAGCATAAGGTACGATGTCACTGATGGCGCCCTGGCTGCGACTCACCAGTTTGGTGATCTCATCAAATGGCTGCAGAAGTCTGCGTGCACCACGCATAAGCAGCCACTGGCGCGGTGAGAAAAAAAACAAGCTCCCCAGAACCTGTCCTGCCGCAGAGATCGTACAGGTAGTCGTTAAACTGCACGTTTCTGCTGGAGCAGCCTATCAAGCATATACAAGGTGTAGTTCCAGCGTGTCAGGCAGTCACAAATCAGACATCTGACAGCCATGGCCGTGTAGGATCTTCTAAAATGGCCAGAGATTTTCCTGGCATGCCGCAAGACGTCCTGGACCCCAGGGTATTTGACAACGAATTGCTGCACGACTAAGTTCAGGATGTGTGCCATGCACGGCACGTGTGTCATTTTGCCCTTTTTCAGCGCGTTCAACAGATTGACACCGTTGTCGCACAACACTTTACCAACTGCCAAATTCAGCGGGGTTAACCACCGATCGTCCCTGTGACCGCAGAGCTGAAAGGAGTTCAGGACCGGTGTGGCTTTTGGCTTCCAGGCACAACAGTCGCAGCACAGCATGGCAACGTCTCACCTGGACATGTCGAATAGGTTCTGGAGAGCTTGGGGGGCGCAGTGGAAGAGGCAGTAGCAGTGGAAAAGGAGGAGTTAGCCGAGGAGGAGATGGAGGATGGAGTAGGAGGAGGAGAAGAAGAGGCAGGCCTGCATGCAATTCCGTGGCGGTAACACCAAATCCACACGGGTGCCACGGGTTGCATGCTTGTAGGCCGTCAGAAAGTTCACCCAGTGGGCAGTAAAAGTTATGTACCTTCCCTGCCCGTGTTTGCTAGACCACATGTCTGTGGTCAGATGTATCTTGGCTCCGACACTGTGTGCCAGAGATATATTCACTTGCCGCTGAACGTGGGACCTTCCAGGGACCTTCCATTGCCATTTTCTATTTTATATGGCAGTAGTTTGCGGGCTAGCAGTACCGACAAGCCAGCGGTCAGCCATTGGGCAAGAGGGTTATGCCTCCTGTGCACTGTAAGTTCTGACTGTTTTATCCTCCTTCTCCCTATCTGCTGCTTTGTCTCTCCCACTGAACTTCCCTCCTCTTCCTCTCTTGTGGGCACCCGCACCCGTGGACATCCATCGACACGTCATCATCGTTACCTTCACCACCACTGATATTAGAGATCTCGTTTTAGGCAGCAACAGTGGGGACCACCCTCCTTGGGCTGATCTGGGTACTGTCAGTCAGACTGCTGGGTGATGAACGTTGATACCTCCTCTTCCTGATCCGATGCCAAGAATGGCTGCGCATCGGTAAGGTCTTGGAATGGATGGTAAAATAATTCCTCTGACTCGAGCGGAGGGGATTTGGTGGTGATGGTGGTGTCTTTGGGGGTGCACACAGCAGATACTGAAAAGGGTTGCAGATAGAGAGGATGAGGAGGGTGCAGAACCGGACGGCTGAGTGAGCCACTCAACCAACTCTGGTGCATCCTTTGACGTAATCGCATGCACCTTCTCCAACTTCCTACTTAGGCTCTGGCCTGGTGCACCTGCCCCACCCCTACCACCCCTGTGGAATGGCCTGCCTCTTGCTCTGCCTGTCATTTTCAAAATGACCCTATGACAAAAGTCCCTATAGAAGAGCAGTATTTGTTGAAGAATGTATATCACACCCCTGCCTCAATCACTTTTTTTGGTGGGCAACTGGTATATAACACCAGTAGAAATTATTTGTTCCAATAGCATTTGTCACTCTGTGTAGCTGCGGTAACGCAGCAAAATCACAAACAAATGCTGCACTAGCCAAATTCACTATATAGAAAGTATATTATTGGTATAGCACACCCCTGCTTCAATCAGTTTTTTTTTGAGGGGGCAACTGGTATATCACTCTATGTAGCTGCGGTAACGCATCAAAACCGCAAACAAATACTGAACTACCCAAATGCACTATGTAGAAAGTATATTATTGGTATTTAACAGCCCTGACTGAATCACTTTTTTGGGGGGGCAGCTGGTATATCACACCAATGGAAATTATTTGTTCCAATAGCGTTTGTCACTCTGTGTAGCTGCGGTAACGCAGCAAAACCGCAAACAAATGCTGCACTGACCAAATGTAGAAAGTATATCATTGGTATATAACACCCCTGCTTCAATCAGTTTTTTTGGGGGGGCAACTGGTATATCATACCAGTAGAAATTATTTGTTCCAATAGTATTTGTCACTCAGTGTAGCTGCGGTATCGCAGCAGCAACGCACACAACTGCTGCACAATACAAATGCACTGTAATATACTTTCTATACTAGAAAGTATAAGTATATCACACACCTCAGTAAGTCACACCTATCGATAGCACACATACACCAGTCCTTAAAAGGACTTTTGTGGCTCTATTAGCTAGCGTTTGGTGTCCCTAACAGCCTGTCCCTGCTCCACACAGCATCCTCTCCCTACACTGGCAAAAGACTGAATATAAAATGGCGGCCAGATCGGGTTTATTTATAAGGTAGGGGTTATGTCCATGTGCTGAAACGTCTCAATTGGCTGTCCTGTAGCACCTGATGGCTGTGTCAAGGGTCAAAGTTCTTCATAATGTAAAAGAATATGGCATCAGCGGGCATCGCCATATGTTCACCCGTTCGGTGAACCGCGAACGAGCAAAGTTCGCTGCGAAACGACCATCGGGCGATCCGCAAGGCCTTCTTTAGTGAGGACTCCGATGAAGATTGCATGCTGGAAAGGACTTGGGTGCTGAGGATGATGCAACATAAGTGGAGAAGAGCGGTGGCAGCAGAAATAAGCAACAGAGGTCACATACTTGCTAAAGAAGTCAGGGCCATGTCTGCTTCGGGATCTGGTGATACTGCAGATGCTGTGGGTGGGTTAGACACAAAACGTGCCAGAGCTAAGCTCAACTTAACTGCCTGTAGCTCTGTGCGAGCAACTCCCGTATCATGCTTTCTCTCGACAAGACGGGCACACAAAAGCATAGCGGTGTGCAAGATCTGCAGGATTAAAATAAGCCTGTTCAAACACAATTATAGGTACCAGAGGTCTATTGCAGCACATGAGCTGGCATCACAGGATCCTTTGGGAAAATACAACTGGCCAGCATTCTGAATTAGAACAGCTCTGTACTCCTTTTCCTGGTCCTCTTTGTGGCAGCCAACCCACATCTCCAAGCAATACAGAATCTTTGTCATCACCATCATCATCATCACCTTTTCTTCTCCTGCTAAGACTCCTCCTTGTCCTTGGCTCCATCGTGAGACATCTATAACGGAACTTTTGGCCATGAAAAAAATTTTTTCCAGCAGCAATTAGCCTGTCTACAAGCATAATGTCCACTGGCCACGTTGCTGCCGGTGCAATCACTATATACCATTGTAGTAGAGCCTTGAACTCTCATGTGGCAGAGAATGCAGGCCACTCCTTGCGATTCTTGCTGTGAATTAAGCTGCACTCCACGGCGGACGGCTGTTATGGGCAGGGACAGTACATGCCTTTCACGGCCCACTAGGTCACTTTTTTATGGCAGTGGAGAGGCAACACCCCAGAAACATGGCCATGGTCTTTTTGACCCCCTCCCACCATATCATGGGGCTGGCTCCCGCAGGCACTTATCTGCCTGCTCCATCTCCTCCTCCATGAACACGGTCCTGTTCCCAACAGCAGCAAGGTACAGCATCGCTCACACTACCCATCCTTCCTAACACATGTGTCAAGTCAAGCGTTGCCATGCTGTATTGGAGCGGATTGGCCTGGAAGAGAGTAGTTACACCAGTGAGCAGTAGCAAACATCCCACTGGCTGTCACCACCTTGACTCCAACTGGGCAAGGTGCTCAGTGACAATGGGCACAACTTCCTGGCCACCCTGAACTTAGGGGAAATAACACATGTTCCCTGCCTGTCCTTTAAAAAAAATTAATTGACTTGTGCATGGTGCTGGCAATGTCTAGGAGACTGTGCCTCTTTTTAGCCATACTCACATAGTTAGGAATAGTCTCCTGGGCCTGCAGCATCAAAATGGTATGCAGCTACACCCCTAAATCTACAACCTTCCAACTCACGGGAATTCAACATTATACATGCTTGAGCATCTGTTCAAGCAGCGGAAAGCTGTGAATGATTTGGTCATGCACCAGGCCACCTCAGCAGGAAACTGGGCAGTTGGGCAGTGGCATCTCATGCTGGGACAACATATGCAGTCATTTCCACATTTAAAAGTGCCTCAAGGTCTTTGGCTAAGCTATGTGCCTACCTTTGGGGGTGCCTGGTAATGACTATGTACCAATCTGCCCCTTATAGATCTGCCCCTCCTATAAGTAATGAGTGGTTTAGGGGGAATGCAATCCCTCAAATCAGATACCCATATTTTTTTGATTCTGGACGTCATAAGTGCCTATGATCCTCACTGTGTTGTTTCCATGATCAGAATATATATTTGAGGTGAGTAGGGAATGTCTATCCTTATTTAGAGAGTGATGGAATGCCTCTTTGAGGACATCTGGGGGATAACACCTCTGAGAGAATCTGTTCTGCATGTCTCTTGCCTGATCATAAAAGATTCAGTGGAAGAGAAGTTCCGTCTCGTTCTTAAATATTGTGCCTTGGGGATGCCTCTTTTTAAATTTAGGGGATGGTAGCTGTCGAACCGTAGTAGACTGTTAGTTGATGTTGGTTTGCCGTATGTAGTTCCCCATTGGCCTTGATTATGCCAAATATCAAGGAATGCAATACTCTGATGTTCTATTTCATGTGTAAATAATAAGCCTATATCATTGTTGTTCAGTTGTTGAACAAAGGCATTAAATAGTTTCACGCTACCGTCCCATAAGATCAGAATATCGTCTATATAGCGTCCCCAAAAGACTATGTGTAATATGAAATGATCATGCTCGTCCCTGAAACCTATGGTATCCTCCCACCAGCCCAGGAGCAAATTTTCATAACTAGGGGCACATGGGTAGTATCGATATTCACAGAGGACGTAATTATGATATAGGACAAATCTTAATATCGTCAAAACAAAGGAGTAGTGTAATTGGAATTGTATACCCCTAGATTTAAGGAAGTACTCTGCGGCAAATAGACCTCTATAGTGTGGGATGCTTGTATATAGTGCTTCCACATCGATAGAGGCCAGGTAGATGCTTTCATCCACTGTAACGTTCTCAATTTTGAGCATCAGGTCCGTGATGTTCCTCAAATATGATGGAAGGGAAACCACGAAGGGACGAAGGATCTCATCAATATAGGCTTTTTTCTTTCAAGGAGGTGAAAGGCCCCAGCTCCAAAGGACGCTCATTATCAATAAGAAGGGAGTGGAGGGTATGTACTTCCTCCAAGTCATCAATTGTAATACCTAATTTAGCACAGAGTCTCCTCTTCATGGGTTTTATAGAATTTTTTCCACTTCAATTTTCGGACAAATAAATTAATATCCCTGATCCAATTGAAAGTAATAGAAATTTTGTAGTTGGTGCAAAAGACAGCCCTTTAGCCAAAACCCTTTCCTCTGCTTCAGTAAGTATGTGCGTAGATAAATTAACGATCTGATTCTCTTGTTGTGTTAGGCTACTTTCACACTCGCGTTTGATGCGGATCCGTCATGGATCTGCACAGACAGATCCGTTCAGATAATACAACCATCTGCATCCGTTTAGAACTGATCCGTTTGAATTATCTTTAACATTGCCAAAACTGATCCGTCTTGAACACCATTGAAAGTCAATAAAGGATGGATTGATTTTCTATTGTGCCAGATTGTGTCATAGAAAACTTACATTGTGTGTCAGAACGGATCTGTTTGGCTCAGTTTCGTCAGACAGACACCAAAACTCTGCAAGCGGAATAGAGACGGAACGGAGGCAAACTGAGGCAAACTGATGCATTCTGAGCGGATCCTTTTCCATTCAGAATGTATTAGGGCAAAACTGATCAGTTTTGGACCGCTTGTGAGAGCCCTGAAGGGATCTCACAAACGGAAAGCCAAAACGCCAGTGTGAAAGTAGCCTTATTTATGTTTGCTTGGTCTCTGAGTAATTCCCCCATTTCTGTCCCTGGGTTGATAAGGAAAGGTGCTCATTTCTTCCTCTAGTATCACGGTTTGCACCTGTTTTGCTGCATCTGGGCCAGGACGGCTCGCCATCATTGATTGAAAGGGAGTCTGTCACCAAAACTGTACATTACACACTGCTTACATGTGGCTCTAGCACAGCTACCTATGATTCCAATAGTACCTTTGTTCTTTTGTTGTGACTTTCAGCAGCTAAACGCTGTCTAATCTATATGCAAATGGAGCTCGCAAGTACCCAGGGGCGGGGTTCGTGGGGTAGGTCCCCAGCCTCTTGTTTTGCCCGCCCTGTAAGTCCATTGCATCATCACCAGTACCAGCCGAGATCCTGCGAATGCACAGTTCAACACTGGTCTGACCGCTGGATGACAGTGACAGCTCTGGCCCATTTGCTGCTAGGTTCTTAGTTAATTTGTTACATTACTGATATAGTTACTGAACACTTTGGCCAACAGACAGTTGGCTGGGCCCTCCAAAAGAACGGGCAGGGCAGTGGCAAAAATGTTGTTGTAGCTGGCACAAGTAGCAGCAGAAGAAGGGGGGTTGGTAGCAGTGGCCGCAGCAACAGGCCAGAGCTGTCACTGTCATCCAGCGGTCATGTTTTGACCAACAATCGAGCTGTACTGGAATGGTTAACTCACTCTTCTACATCATCTTAAGTGAGAACAGATATCGGAGGAGAGTTCCGCTGTGGACTCCTCTAGGTGTGCAACTACCGATGATGACAGTCAGGTGGTAGCATATGTTGCGAGAGGTCAGGGATGTGAGCAAGAGACAGGTGAGGGTGATACAAATGACGACTAAACAGATGTAGATGATGATATAGATGTATATCGCATGTGGGAACCAGGTGAAAAGGAGACATTGTCATCATGAGGTGGCGAGGGTAACAATGTGCCCATGAGACAGCAAGGTAGAAGCAGTGGGAGATCTGCAGCCAAATGTGGAAGAGGTACAAACGCCTGCTACTCAGAAGATTGCTTGTGAGGAACACAATAGCAGTGCACGTGTTCATAAAAGCAGCAGCAGACAGGCATTATGCAGTGGTGGAGGGAAAATGCCATACTCACCAGTGTGGAAATTTTTCACCAAGTCGCTAGTAATGTTAGTATGGCAGTATCCAGGATGTATCGGCAGAAAGTGAGGCGCGGCCAGGGTGCTAATGTTGGCACAACTGCTCTGCTTAAACACATGTAGTGTCGCTATAAAGTTGCGTGGTAAAACCATGCCACTCGTTTAGTGTTACAGCCTGATGCCGCACCCCCTCTCCAGCACTCAGGACATGACAATGTCAGCAGAAGGAAGTAATCGTTCCTTCCCATCGACTTCAATGTTGTCTTACTCCTGATGCTCCTCCTCCTTGTCACTTGTTTTGACAGCAATTGCTCACCAGGCGCTTGCAAAAAGACAATATTCATGTATTCATCCAATGGGACAGAAGCTGAACATGCATGTGGCCAAGTTGCTGGTACTACAGTCCCTCACTTTCCATGTAATAGACTCTGCACATTTCAGAGAACTGATGGCTTGTGCCCACCCAAGGTGGAGAGTCTCAAGCTGACATTACTTTTCCAAAAAATGTACCAGTTCTGCACACGTATGTTGAGCAAAAGGTGGACCAGTCATTGGGCCTCTCGGTGTCTGGTAAAGTTCACACCAGAGCTGACGTATGGCGTTGTAACTATGGTCAAGGACAATATATGTCGTTCACAGCCCACTGGGTGAATGTGGTTCCAGACTAGGCATACCAGCAACTTGGCCAGGTGATGGCAATGCTACCTCAGCGTTGTAATGCTGGGATTTTTGCGCCAATGTCCTCCTCTGCCTCCTCACTTTTTTCCTCTAGAGACAGCTCAAAGTGGTGCTCCAGCATATCACCTATGCACAGATAGGCGTTGTCACACAGTTCTACACCTGGTTAGCCTTGGTGAATGGAGCCACACCAGTGAGGAACTGCTTGGAGACATAAATAAAGAAATTGAACACTGTCTCCTCGTTAACTGGAGATAGGAACCACGGTTACTGATAACGGGAAGAACATTTTGTCTGCGCTGCGGCAGGGAGGGCTGACCCATGCACCCTGCATGGTGCACATCTATAATCTCGTTGTCGCCCAGTTCCTCAAGTCTTCACCTGAACTGCAAGAGCTATCAAAAATCTCCAAGAAACTGTGCATGCACTTCAGCCACTGTTTCCGTACAAAACACACCCTCCTTGAGCTGCAAAGGCAAAATGCTCTTCCCCAACATCGACGGATATGCAACATTACCACCCATTGCAACTCCACGCTCCATATGTTAGACCACCTGTACGAGCAGAGGAAGGCAGTGAAGGATTTCTTAAAGCTGCTGGTGGACAGGCCTACTCCCCGATGTAACTTCCACGTTAGCCAGTGGCAAGTCATGCGTGACACGTTCCATTTGCTCAGGTCCTTTGAGGAGGCCCCATTAGTCGTTGAATGGCAGAGCTATGGGATGAATTATGTCATTCCACTCCTTCACATCCTGGAGGAAATGCTAACAAATCTGATTGGCAAGGGGATAGATTTAGTGGCACCTCCATTTCATGGCCACCTGAGCCCTGAGGAGGATGAACTGGCAGAGGATGAGGAGGACATAAACGCCCAGGATTTTTATATACAACTAAGTGGTTTATCTGCCCAAGCGAATGGAGTGCAGCAGGAGGAGCAGGAAGGCAACGCTGAAGACAACGCAGATGACCCAGACAAATCGAGGCACTATGCAATGGAGATGGAGGAAGGGAGGCCCTCCAAGTCCCTTGTGCAAATGGCCAGATGCATGCTGTCATGTTTGTGTATAGTGATGAGCGGGAGGTGCCATATTCGATTTCGCGATATTTCGCGAATATTCGAATGAATATTCGTGTTATATTCATCGAAATCGAATATTCGTAATTATTCCAATTATCGCGAATAATATACGAATAAAAATTTTCGCGTATTGCGATTATTTATCTTGATAGTATAAGGCAACGTTCCTATGCTAATTGACAATGGCTAGGCTAATATGTGTATTTTACGAAATTTCGTAATATTGCTCTAACTTCGTCTTTTCGAAATTTCGTAATATTGCTCTAACTTCGTCTTTTAGAATATTCGTAATATTCTAATAGACGAAGGTAGAGCAATATTAAGAACATTTGCAAAAGCCGAAATTGCGATGCGAGTAATATAATACGAAATAATCGCATGAAGATTTCAATTTAGCATTGCTTTATTCCATATTCTAGCCTAGTATGGAATATAGCAGTGCTAAGTTAGCACTGCTATATTCCATACTAGGCTAGAATATGGAATATAGCAGTGCTAAGTTGAAATCTTCATGCGATTATTTCGTATTATATTATTCGCATCGCAATTTCGACTTTTTCAAATGTTCTTATTATTGCTCTAACTTCGTCTTTTAGAATATTCGCAATATTCTGAAAGACGAAGTTAAAGCAATATTACGAAATTTCGAAAAGACGAAGTTAGAGCAATATTACGAAATTTTGTAAAATACACATACAGTCATGTGAAAAAATTAGGACACCCTTTGAAAGCATGTGGTTTTTGTAACATTTTTAATAAAAGGTTATTTCATCTCCGTTTCAACAATACAGAGAGATTAAAGTAATCCAACTAAACAAAGAAAACTGAAGAAAAGTCTTTTCAAGATCTTCTGTAAATGTCATTCTACAAAAATGCCTATTCTAACTGAGGAAAAAGATAGGACACCCTCACATGTATTCCCTCTTAAATTGGCTCAGATCTCACACAGGTATATCACACCAGGTGCACATAATTAGTAGATCGTTACTCTGCATGTTGAATGAGGCTTGCCCTATTTAAACCTCAGACATTTAGTTTGGTGTGCTCCTGACTGTTGAAGTGAGAGTGAGCACCATGGTGAGAGCAAAAGAGCTGTCAGAGGACTTCAGAAAAAAGATTGTAGCAGCCTATGAGTCTGGGAAGGGATTTAAAAAGATCTCAAAAGATTTTGAAATCAGCCATTCCACTGTCCGGAAGATAGTCTACAAGTGGAGGGCTTTCAAAACAACTGCCAACATGCCCAGGACTGGTCGCCCCAGCAAGTTCACCCCAAGAGCAGACCGCAAGATGCTAAAAGAGGTCTCCAAAAACCCTAAAGTGTCATATCGAGAACTACAGCAGGCTCTGGCTACTGTTGATGTAGAAGTACATGCCTCTACAATCAGAAAGAGACTGTAAAAGTTTAACTTGCATGGGAGGTGTGCAAGGAGGAAACCTTTGCTTTCCAAGAGAAACATCGAGGCCAGACTGACATTTGCCAGAGATAAAGTTGACAAAGACCAGGACTTCTGGAATAATGTTCTTTGGACAGATGAGTCCAAAATTGAATTATTTGGACACAACAGCAGAGGACATGTTTGGCGTAAACCAAACACAGCATTCCAAGAAAAGAACCTCATACCAACTGTGAAGCATGGAGGTGGAAGTGTCATGGTTTGGGGCTGCTTTGCTGCAGCAGGACCTGGTCAGCTCACCATCATAGAATCCACGATGAATTCTACTGTGTATCAGAAGGTGCTTGAAGAACATGTGAGACCATCAGTTAGAAAATTAAAGCTGAAGCGGAACTGGACCATGCAACATGACAATGACCCAAAACATACTAGTAAATCAACCAAAGATTGGCTGAAAAAGAAGAAATGGAGAGTCCTGGAATGGCCAAGTCAAAGTCCAGATTTGAATCCCATTGAGATGCTGTGGGGTGACTTGAAAAGGGCTGTACGTGCAAGAAACCCCTCAAACATCTCACAGCTGAAAAAGTTCTGCATTGAGGAGTGGGGTAAAATTTCCTCAGACCGATGTCGAAGACTGGTAGATGGCTACAAGAACCGTCTCACTGCAGTTATTTCAGCCAAAGGAGGTAACACTCGCTATTAGGGGCAAGGGTGTCCTATCTTTTTCCTCAGTTAGAATAGGCATTTTTGTAGAATGACATTTACAGAAGATCTTGAAAAGACTTTTCTTCAGTTTTCTTTGTTTAGTCGGATTACTTTAATCTCTCTGTATTGTTGAAACGGAGATGAAATAACCTTTTATTAAAAATGTTACTAAAAACCACATGCTTTCAAAGGGTGTCCTAATTTTTTCACATGACTGTAGATTGTATTTAAGCTAATATACTGCTATAGTAATATTTTTTAATACTGTACATATTTTACAAAACTTAAGTTCAGAAGAGGCAAAAAAAAACTTAGAGGAAAAAAAAGGGATTATAGCACTATATAAGCTAAATTACAATCTGTATGTGTATTTTACGAAATTTCGTAATATTGCTCTAACTTCGTCTTTTAGAATATTCGTAATATTGCTTTAACTTCGTCTTTCAGAATATTACGAATATTCTAAAAGACGAAGTTAGAGCAATAATAAGAACATTTGAAAAAGTCGAAATTGCGATGCGAATAATATAATACGAAATAATCGCATGAAGATTTCAACTTAGCACTGCTATATTCCATATTCTAGCCTAGTATGGAATATAGCAGTGCTAATTTAGCACAGCTATATTCCATATTAGGCTAGAATATGGAATATAGCAGTGCTAAGTTGAAATCTTCATGCGATTATTTCGTATTATATTACTCGCATCGCAATTTCGGCTTTTGCGAAATTTCGTAAAATACACATATAGATTAGATTGTAATTTAGCTAATATTGAATATAGCAGTAAGTTGAAAACGCTACTGACTGGAGCAGCCAGGAAGCCAGGAATCCAAAGGACAGGTAAGAACAACTTTAGGGAAGTGGCAAAGGAAAAAATTATAATAATAAAAAAAAAAAAAAAAGACGAATATTCGAATTCGCGAATATATAGAACGATATTCTAAATATTCGCGAAATCTCGAAATTGCGATATTCGAGAAAAAAATTCGCAATTCGAATATTCGCGCTCAACACTATTTGTGTAGTGAAAGCTGCATTGTCAGAAGGATGACTACTGGCTATCCACATTATACTCTCGCTACCAGTCAAAAATGGGGGCATTTTTCAGATCTTCTGAGAGGGATGCAAAAATTGACTACTATAGAGACATGCTGTGTAGTTATCGCCCGTCCTCAGGAAGGTCTGACCAGGAGGACCCTCTGCACTCACACTCCACTGCCATGACTGGTGGAGGGGGGACAGGAGGAGCACCAGCATCATATGCAGCAGCAGGACATGCAGCAGAATCTTAACCAGCAGGTGGTGGCATGCTTGGACTGCATCCTGTCACCCATGATCCAAGATCCCCTGGACTGCTGGGCATACAAACTTGAAGTGTGGCTGCAGCTTGCCGAGTTTGGCATGGGCATGCTTTCGCGCCCAGCCAGTAGTGTGGCATGAGAGCAGTACGATGGGAGGCATAATTACCCTAAGAGAACTCGCCTTTCCTTCATAAATGTTGAGAGACTAACCTTCAGAAAGATGAATCAGGGATGTAACAACCAGGATTTCCAGACGACTATGCCTGCTGCAGCAAAATAGATCATTCTGCCAGTAATGATCATACTGTAGTGCTGCCACAATGGAATATTTTGCAAAATGGCTAGTTACTTCTGCCAGTGCCCACATCCTGCTGTCCCCTTTCTGATGCTGCCACCTTTCTGCTGCTTTTGCTGCCAACTTTTTTAGACAATATGTATGCCACTGGGCCTTAATATCCCACTGCTGTTTTTGGGTTCTTCTACTACTTTGATCTGCCACCATCTGCTGCCCCCCTCCCCACTGTGTCATGGGGCAACTTTCGTCCCTGTTACTGCCATTGCTCTTTCACACGGTCAGTATTTTGAATCAGCATTCGTAAGTCAAAAGAGTGGGTCCAAAACACAGAAGAGATGGAAATATTTCCATAAAATTTTACCTCTGTTTCGGACCCACTCCTGGTTTTGGCTTACAATTACAGATCAAATACTTACCGCCTGAAAGAGGCTTTATGAATGGTCAAAATACAGGCTTCATTATTTTTTTTTTTTGATGGATCAGAAGAACAGAAAACTAAAGAGTGATGTGAAAACAGCCTTACTACCTCTGCTGCTTTTCCCCTTCCCCACGCTGTCATGAGGCCTCTACTGGAACCGATACTGCCACTGCACACAACTCCAGTATAAGAAGAGCCAAGAGGCCACACCCAGCTCCACCTTGCACACTCCTTAAACCCTAAACAAACCAAAATTGGAAGGAACACCAGCCTTAAAGGGGAAGTGTAAAATCATGCTAAACACCACGTTGCCACCAGCAAAAAGCATGCATGGCAAAAGTGTCACGGTCCACTACCACCAGACCATGACAGCCATGGGATTATCAGTATATTGAGCTATAGACATGGATTACTTATAATCTTTATGATTCATTATGGTTTTCCAGTTTGTTTGTAAAAAAAAATTGTCTGTCTGTGATTTGGGGTTAAGTTGTCCAGAAAAAAAAATAAAATTCTGTGTGGCAACCCTAAATAACCTTATATCAGACCCTAATGCTAGAGATGAGTGAATTCCTTAAAAGTTAAATTCGTCGAATTTCACCAAAAAATTTGCTTCATGACGAATGACTTTGTCACAAAGCACATTTTTTGGTAAGTAGTGGATGCAATGACAAGGAGCTGCGATAGCGCCGCCCCCGTCATTGTACCCCTCAGATGCTGCTTTCATACACGATAGCGACATCTGGGTGTAAAATTAACAATCAACATTTTTTTTAAATCAAATTTACCGCCTCCATTTGCTCGCGACGGGCCGGCCGCGCCTTCTTGCTTGAAGATCTCGGCATAAATCCTGTGCGGCGTGAGATTATAACGTGATGTAATCTTACGCCACACGGGATTTCGCCTGAGATCTTTAAGCAAGATAGAGGCTGGTGGCCCGTGGCGAGTAAATGGAGGATGTAAGTTAGAATTTTTTTGTTTTTTATACTATTTCAGTATTTCAGCACAAGGAAATTCGGCTTCTAGACAAATTAAATTCATCCTGAAATTCGGATTGAATTCCACTTTGTGGTATTTGATTCGCACATCTCTACCTAATACTTTGAGAGTCAGTCCTGCCCAGAGTGGAGAAGAAAGGTCTGTACACTTGGATTTCCAGGGGCCTTCATTCTCTGTTATCAGACTGATCAGAGTCTGATAGAAATATATTAGGAAATTGTTGTATATCATCCACAATTAGATTATCTAATATTATTTAATGTGTTTCACTCCAACTCTTTTGGGATGTACTAGGATTATACAGGTTTATAATCTAGTGTACAATGAGAGGTAATGTCTTTAGCTAAACCCTTACTACTAACACAATGGTGGTGCACTCATTGTTCATGATAAATTGTTAGACTTTTTAAAAGGTATCTAAGGAAGATAATATTTTTGCTTAGCAACAGATGGCAAATAATAGGCATTATATCAGATTTTATACAAATGGGAATATCTGAGATAATGTAACCTAGGAAGAAACCTTGAAGAAAAAAAAACATTCCATTTGTGAAAGAGCACAATTGTTGTCTTCTCAGACACTATTTGTCAATGCCTAAGAATAGGGCCTAACTCAAGTATAGATATTGTAGACTATTGTGTAGCCTAGAATGTAAGCATTAGACTCAAGCATTTTCTGCTATAAAGAGAGCTCATAGGACCTTCCAGGAGATTCCATTGTACTCCTGAGTGTTTGCTCTGCCTCTTCCTGGCCAGAAAACTCCCTGCCCCCTAGAGGGAAGCTTACTCCATAATTTGGAACTCAGACAACTTGAGGTGAAGTTCTGACTTGATGGGACTTTTTCTTAAAGTTTCCAGCAACACCTTCTTAGATGACAAAACTTAATGTACACATCAACAGAGGCATAGCTTTCTTAGCCTAGACTCACACCAGCGGAAGCGTACACCTGCCGGCAGCGTATGGAATTTCCACTGGCCCCATTAACTTGGTGTCTGGCCGATCCTGCGCTTTCCTGCCGAAACAGTCTGCTGGATTGTAGCTACCGCTGGTGTGACGGTAGCCTATTGTCACGTGCCAGGGGTCCAAGGCCGACCTCCGGGACGTCATACGAGCAGGTCACAGGCAAACAGAACAGAAATGACAGAAAAGCAGGTAACGATACCACAGAACTAAGTGCACTGGCCGACCGCAGCAAAACCCAGAGGGCGGAGCAAGTGATCCCCGAACTTCACAGAGCTACAAATGGTGGGAATGACTGGGCCAAGGGCTCACTGGTCGTACCTCCAGGAAGGTCCCGGTACACTTGGCCCCTATCTACCAGGAACAGGCGGGTGGAACTTCCAGTGGAACAGACAAACAGAACTAGAGGTACACACAGGGTAGCGATTGGACCCCCTTCCTGAGGCAGACATAAACAGAACAAAGAGGCAGAAACAGATAACGGATGCAGTTGCGCACTGCTAGGCGCTCAGATGCAGATACACTCTGGTAGACGAAAACATGGAACAGAACAGAACTGGACGTTGCCCCTGGCAACCAGCATACACTGATACAGAACTGGGCGTTGCCCTTGGCAACCAGGATACACGCATACAGAGTACAGATACAAGGGGTACACACGTACACGGGCAGGTTGACACTAGATACCGCTGCCAGCACATAGCCCCTAGCAACCAGCCTGCACAGGAGGCAACCTGCAGCAAGTACGCTAGAGAGCCTGCAGCCAGCCTGGACGGCAACACACGTCACAGTGAACAGCTATGTCCACTTAGCTGGAGATATCCCAAGATGAGACATCCAAGAAGACCAGGTTTGAAAAAAAAGGGTGTCCTTCTTTTGGGCGTTCTTTATGCTATATATGTGTCTGCCTCAGAATGTATCGAATTAGTATTGTGAGAAAGTGGTTGTTCTATTTTTGGACAAAGATTTAATCACTGCTATGGTTGCCGCCAGGCCATTAAACAGGAGGCCATCCCAGTATTTAAAAAAAAACTAACAAGTGTAGGTAATTTATCATACTCAGAAATTAAATATCAACACAAGTGGCTCACGGCGTCCAGAAAATAGATATTTGTAGTTGCTCTACTCCTGCTGATTTCCCGATATCAGAATGGAAAGAATGGTGTTTTCTAATCAGACTGACTGGCACTCTCACATTCCAGCTGTTCCATTATGTTTCAACAATAGACAGAATAGTATAATTTGGCATAAAATGAACATTACAATTAGAATTCAATGATACAATTTATTAAGTTTATATCAAAGGTCACTATCAAAAATGCATCTGCATGTGAACATGGTGCCATTGTTCTATATCACTGTTTATACTGTGAGGGCCCTGTGGAGTACATTGACTTGTATATGTCTAGATGCCCAGTATATTCATTGGCCTTGTTTTATTTTAATTTTAGTTTTTAACAGGAAATGTCATGAATCGTCATCTAGTTAGCAATGTAGAAAGGAACGGCACTTACACAAAGTTACTTTTTAGATGCTTGATTTATTTGTCACATACTGTACCAATATATGGTATGTGACAAATAAATCAAGCATCTAAATTGCTACTTTGTTTGAGTGCCGGTCCTTTCTACATTGCCGTTTCCCGGGACAGTAGCCCAAAGACACATGCACCACCACGCTATTACATCGCAGTGTAGGCCGGTGATTATCATAGATTGTCATCTAGTTAGATCATTAAATGGAATTTTATAAATGTGGGTTATTTTTAAAGTAGTCAGTGTAGAGCTTGCATAACAGTGTAAATTTGGTGTGCTCAACTCAACACACAGCCATTAATGTCTAAACTGCTGGCAACAAAAGTGAGTACACCCCTAAGTGAAAATGGCCAAATTGCGCCCAAAGTGTCAATTTATTGCATGGCCACCATTATTTTCCAGCGCTGCCTCAACTTTCTTTAACTAGAGCTTTGTAGGTTGTCACTGGAATCCTCTTCCACTCCTCCATGATGCAGCGGTTGTAGACAAAAAGAAAGAGAAGGCGCTCATAGGGTGAATATGTAAGGGATTATTTTCCTTTTTTCAGACGAGAGGTAATGTGCTCACCTGTTAAAGTTGCACCAATTGGATGCAACTACAATGAGAGCTGAGTAAACATTAGGGTTGGTTGGTGCCGCCGGCTCTGTCCTAAAAACACCCTTTGGTCGGTGCCGAACCGCCGAAAGGGTGAGTGTGGGAACTGTAGGTTTGGTGGACCAAGGAGGTCCAAGAGAAAGCGGACAGAGTAACGGGCGCAAATCCACAACCAGAGATAGAGAACAAATTGGTTTATTCAGGACTAAATAAACCAATTTGTTCTCTATCTCTGGATTTGCGCCCGTTACTCTGTCCGCTTTCTCTTGGACCTCCTTGGTCCACCAAACCTACTCCTCCATGATGACATCATGGAGCTGGTGGATGTTGGAGACCTTGCACTCCTCCACCTTAAATTTGAGGATGCTCCACAGTTGCTCAATAGGGTTCAGGTCTAGAGACATGCTTGGCCAGTCCAGCATCTTTACCCTCGGTTTCTTTAGCAAGACAGTGGTCACCTTGGAGCTATGTTTGGGGTAGTTATCATGTTGGAATACTGCCCTGCAGCCCAGTTTCTGGAGGGATGAGATCATGCTCTGCTTCAGAATGTTATAGTACATGTTGGCATTCATGGTTCCCTCAATGAACTGTAGCTCCCCAAAGTCGGCAGCACTCATGCAGCCCCAAACCATGACACTGTCCTGGGAATGAATAGATGATAAGATAGATCTCTGTACTGACCCCTGATATATTTATACATATTAATTAGATCTCCTCTCAGTCGTCTTTTTTCTAAAGTGAATAACCCTAATTTTGATAATCTTTCAGGGTACTGTAGTTGCCCCATTCCAGTTATTACTTTAGTTGCCCTCCTCTGGACCCTCTCCAGCTCTGCTATGTCTGCCTTGTTTACAGGAGCCCAGAACTGTACACAGTACTCTATGTGAGATCTGACTAGCGATTTGTAAAGTGGTAGAACTATGTTCTCATCACGGGCATCTATGCCCCTTTTGATGCAACCCATTATCTTATTGGCCTTGGCAGCAGCTGCCTGACACAGTTTTTTGCAGCTTAGTTTGCTGTTTATTAAAATTCCTAGATCTTTTTCCATGTCAGTGTTACTGAGTGTTTTACCATTTAATAAGTACGGGTGACTTGCATTATTCCTTCCCATGTGCATAACTTTACATTTGTCAGTGTTAAACCTCATCTGCCACTTATCTGCCCAAGCCTCCAATCTATCCAGATCGCTCTGTAGCTGTATACTGTCCTCATCAGTGTTAATTACTTTACACAGTTTAGTGTCATCTGCGAAAATTGATACTTTACTATGCAAGCCTTCTACAAGATCATTAAAAATATATTGAAGAGAATAGGGCCCAATACTGACCCCTGAGGTACTCCACTAGTGACAGTGACCCAATCTGAGTGTGTACCATTAATAACCACCCTCTGTTTTCTATCACTGAGCCAGTTACTTACCCACTTACAGATGTTTTCTCCCAGTCCGAGCATTCTCATTTTATATACTAACCTTTTATGTGGTACAGTGTCAAATGCTTTGGAGAAGTCCAGATACACGACATCCATTGATTCGCTGCTGTCCAGTCTAGAACTTACCTCCTCATAGAAACTGATTAAATTTGTTTGACATGATCGATCCCTCACAAAGCCATGCTGATATGGCGTTATTTGCTTATTTCCGTTAAGATGCTCTAACATAGCATCTCTCAGAAAACCTTCAAACAGTTTACCCACAACAGATGTTAAACTTACCGGCCTTTCTTGTGCAAAATCTTTAAAAGAGGCTTTCTTCTGGGATGAAAGCCATGTAGACCAATTTGATGAGTGTGCGGCGTATGGTCTGAGTACTGACAGGCTGACCCCCACTCCTTTAATCTCTGTAGCAATGCTGACAGTGCTCATACGTCTGTTTTAAAAAGACAACCTCTGGATATGATGCTGAGCACTTGCACTCAACTTCTTTGCTCGCGGCTTGTCTAACCACTGAATGGTCTTGGCCATCATGCTGCAGCTCAGTTTTAGGGTGTTGGCAATCTTCTCATAGTAAGGCCATATTTATTTAGAGCAACAATTCTTTTTTTCAGATCCTCTGGGGGTTATTTGCATGAGGTGCCATGTTGAATTTCCAGTGACCAGTGTAAGAGAGTATGAGAGCAATAACACCAAATTGAACACACCTGCTCCCCATTCACACCTGAGACCTTGTAACACTAACGAGTCACATGACGCCGGGCAGGGAAAATGGCTAACTGTTCTCAGTTTGGTCATTTTCACTTAGGGGTGTACTCACTTTTGTTGTCAGTGGTTAAGACATTAATGGCTGTGTGTTGAGTTATTTTGAGTACACACCAAATTTACACTGTTATACAAGCTGTACACTGACTACTTTACATTGTATCAAAATCTTCAATGTTGTCCCATGAAAATATATAATACAATATTTACAAAAATTTGATGGGTGGACTCACTTTTGTGAGATACTATATATATATATATATATATATATATATACACATAGAAGAAAAAATCCTGAGGGAGCACCACCCTCAATGTGGGTGCAAAATCCACAAGGGCAGCGGCAAAGCCCCAATATTATAGTTGAAGAAAGATAGGACTGCACTCCGGATAAAAGTGAAAATATGTGAAGCTTTATTCACCCATGGTATGGCAACTCAGTGACGTTTCGGCTCACAAGAGTGTCCTATCTTTCTTCAACTATATATACACATATATAAAAAGGAAAAAAGTTGGACTGCATTCCTGAATTGTAGTGAAAACAATAAAAACTTTATTCACCCATATTGTGGCAAACTTGCGACGTTTTAGCTCACATGAGCCTTCCTCAAGCTCATGTGAGCCGAAACGTCGCAAGTTTGCCACAATATGGGTGAATAAAGTTTTTATTGTTTTCACTACAATTCAGGAGTGCAGTCCAACTTTTTTTTCTTTTTATAATATTGGGTATTGCTGAAACCCATTGTTGGACATTGCACCCACTCTCTGGATGGTGCTCCCATTGGATTTTTCTTCAAAAAAATAAATAAAAATTATATATATATATATATATATATATATATATATAAAATTGTATCATTGAATTATTAATGCAGATTATGATAGTTAAGGAAGCATACACAACACCTTTACATGTAGACAAAATGTGGCCCTGGGCAAAGTCAAAAGTAGGGCCCCAAATCTTGTAATAATGTACTAACAACACATTTATATTCTGTTGATTCTTGCCCTCCCTCATAGATTTATACTCCATAAAGCTCCACACACACAGATCTGTACCCTCATGGCCCCAGAATACTCCACATGCCCCGTCTCCTCACAGGAATGAGTTCACCTCCCTCACAAAAAACTAATATATAAATATAAAAAAGTTAGCCCATTTGGTGAATGGCATTACAGAAATAAATTAAAACGGCTGATTTGCCGTTTTTCATCACTTTATCTCCCAAATCGAATAAAAAATGATCAAGTCATACACACCCCAAAATAGTATTGTCAAAAACAACAGATCGTCCCACAAAAAAATGAGCCCGCACACATCTCTGTAGCCATAACAATAAAAAAGTTATGAGGGTCAGAATATCTTTATAAGTTTTTTCTAAAGTGAGTCCTGATGTTTATAGCACTGACTGAGGCGGGGCTTGCTACAGTGAGCAGCCTATGGAGGTCCTTAGCTGTGGTGCTGTTAGGGTTGCCACCTTTCCCAACAAAAAATATTGGCTGCACAAGTAAAGCTTGGTGGGGATTAACACATGTGTTATTTGATCATATTTTATGTTTTGCTCCTTTTTTTTTTCATCAATAAAATCAAACTCTTCACTGTTGTGGACTTCCTGTATATTTAATGTCACAAACCAGCGGGTTTGAACCCACTGTGCCACATGTCCTACCTCCTCTAAGGGGGTTGTCTAAGTGAACCCCTCGATCTTCACAATACCCCTGATGGTGGGGATAGACTTTCCCGAGGGGAACCCCAGGTCGCTACCTCTTGAAGAGGATTGGCACACAAGGCAGCTGGTCCAGGCGGACCAGGAGGTACCTGAGCAAGGTACCAGAGGTATAGGCATTGTCAACAGTCGTAACCAGGAGAAACTGTGCAGGACCGAAGGATGAGGCAGAGGCGAAGTCAAACAGGCAACAGGTCAGGGCAGGTGGCACAGGTACAGGTCGGCAACATCGAGAGTCAAGGCAAGCAGATATCGGGAACCTTAACAGGACACAAGGACCTTGACACTGAGGCATCTGGAAAGGAGGCTGAGCCACTAATATATGTGCAGGAAGGCTAGGATTAGTAAGCGAGGTCACATGATCCAACCCATAAAACACAGGAAGTGATGCACGCCGGCCCTTAAGGAAATGCTGCAGGATACAAGCAACAAGCATGCTGTAGTCAGGGCTGAAAGGAAACACTGGCAGCAGATCACCACTGAACACAGCACCCGGAACTGCGGTGGTAAGCAGGGGAACATCAGTCGCTGTTACATTTAAGTTTCACTCAGCCTCTATTTTTTTTATCTTTCTGTGAGGATTCAAACTCACAACCATCTACAGTAACAGCAATAACCTCAACCATTGAGCTATAGAGCTCCATGTTAATATTAAAATATATTATGGTTAAAAACCTCATTTGTAGTGTCCCATGTATTATGAATTAATATATATCAGAAGTATCATTTTATATATTTGTTTTGGTCATTACATATTTATTTTTTGCCAAACATTTTTTTACAATTATTAAAAAAATATAAAAAGATACTTCTGCTGTATATGAAAACCAAATACATTATAAACTTCTATAAGTTTAACATTGAGCTCTATAGCTCAGTGGTTAAGGTTTTTGCCTTTAATGTACATAGCTGTGAGTTCAAACTCTAGCAGAAACATTTATAAAATAGAGTAGATATAGGTGAGGGGGCACACTCACAAGGAAAACACTTATGGGATGATGTAAATTGAATTTAATAAATGAGATAAAAACAGACCCCTAAAATACACATAAAACATACATCAAAAATCAGAAATTTCGAATATGCAATATGCAGCAATCAAAGGCAATGAATAGCAGCACCAATGTCCCACTTATAGTTCTAGATATAGGGATCGCTGCCGTATTGTTAAATATCTGACGCACAGTATGATGGTGAAATAGCCTGTAATGTTCCAATTGGAAATTAGTAGAGGCGTCTAGATTGTTGGTAATTAATGTCCCTCACTGTTGATATAGCACTATAGCCCCTTAAGGTGATGTTGAAGAGCCCGCACCGTGTTATAACTCAGGACAGTATTCCAGCTGACAATCAGGTATGGATATCTTGGTGTTAGAGTCCTGTGTGTTTGAACACGTATGGCACTATATCCACTTAGTGTGCTAGTATTAACTCGGATCAGTTCTCAAAGTCCGGTATTGAAGTTGTACAGAGATGCGTGTATACCCTCCAGGTTACTTACTATTTCCTCGCCGCTGTGTCTTCCTATTCTTACCCCTTCTTGCTGCGAATCTGCAGCGTTGGTCTCCCAGGTAGCCGTACACGGCCGGCTGTGGCGTCCCACGTGACCTGGTCTCTGGTGTTCCGGATAGACGCTTGTGTGTGACGTCACTAATGTGCGGCTGTAACTTTGCTAATGGAGGTAAATCGCTGACGTTTTGAGATCGCTGATATTATATGATCTTACTGATGTCCAGCTTCTTTTGTACGTTGTTTGGAATCCACGCTCACTCTGATATGCCAGACGCGTTTCAAGGTCTTACACCTCTTCCTCAGTGGCCACCGAGTGAGTGGATTCTCACTCCTTAAATATCGTGTTGTTCCACCCATCAATTAGTTGTGCCTGTTCTAATACATGGGGTGGATTTGATTGCTGCTTTGCTTCCATCATAAAAAACATTTATAATAGCAAATATGTACCAAATAAAAATATAAATATTCCCATATATGTTAAAACGCTCTTAAGTTGATCTATAGGTAATCTGCATAATCAGGACTGAATTTATACCAAAACCGCATTGGAACCGCATCAATGTGAATTGTGTCTCACATGCGGTTTTTGTATTTTTATATCCAACATGATACAATAGACCCAATCTAGGTCAATGATCACAAAAACGCATAGATCTATATTATCGTTTAGTGCGTCTTTGTGTTTCTTTTATTCTTATTTCCTCAGTGCACTCATTTTTGAGGGGTAGTAACTAGGGGAGGCTGTCTGGTGGGGAGGGGGGACCGCAGCGTCCAAGATTGGCAGAACCGCGGTGTCCCATCCCCACCAAACAGCCTACCCCCTATTCATAGGAATCCGAATACTTCCATCTCCGCATTGAGCCCCCTTGGGACGATGGTATCATATTCAAAAATTCTGCGGGATTCCTGTCTCGACATGTGTGCAATGTGGTTTCCTCCTCTCCACATTTTTTTGACCCTCTCTATAGCTGTGAATTTGAGGGAATGTGTTTGTTCTGCTTCGCGCTATTGACTGTTGTATAACGCTAGTCAGACAGCTTAACAATAATTCAGAAGTCAAGAAACGTGAGACATCAGATCTGTTTGTATTCTCTTTTCTGAATAACTTTGTAAAACTACAATATAAACATAAACAAAACATATGTATCAGTACATTACATATAATACAGCAGCCTCACTTCATCAGTGAGAGTACTCACAGACAATTCCACCATTAGTCCAGGAATAAATCAAGAGCTCCTCTGCATGCAGCCTGCAAGATCCAGGAGCAGTGATGAAATGGAGGAAATACAGTTCCAGGTTAAAGGTTACTGCCTCTGACAATACACTTCCTGTAAAGTTCTGGCGAAGTAGAAACTAACTTTGACCACTAGATGGCAGCAACGTCAAACATAATATTTCAGTACAATCTTTACAGCACATTATAATGCAAAATAGGCGGAACACTCCCTGTCTGGCATAATTATTATGTCACTACCTAAATAACTACTGCTATGCAGAAAAAAAACATATAAACAGGAAATGGAATCCTAGCTAATCTGAAACCAAAACTATGACGTCAGTTATAGGTCTAAGATACATTTTGGAAGTCCCATTCTTCGCAATCTTGACCTCTACCTTCCTAACATTGCCATCCCTGCTTGGTAGAGCATTGACAATAAGTCCTACAGGCCACTCGTTCCTGCTCTCTTGGCTGTCCTTCAACAGAACAACATCACCCACTTTTACATTTGGGCGATCCTCAGTCCATTTCCTACGGCGTTGCAGATTCGACAGATACTCCCTCTTCCATCTTTTCCAAAAGGTGTCTGCCAAGCATTGTACTTGCTTCCATTGTTTAGCATGAACTTGTGTTGTACTTATGGTTGCGGATGGAGCAGACAAAGAGTTCACCTTTTGAGTCAACAACATTGCTGGGGTAAGGACCATAGGTGTATCTGGGTCTGAGGACACAGGAACTATAGGCCTGGCATTCATAATAGCTGTAACCTCTGCCATAAAGGTGCTTAAAGTCTCATGGGTCAAGTGAGCAGTTTTAGTTTGTAGCAACATAGCGTCCAAGATTCGCCTGGCAATACCTATAAGTCTCTCCCAGACACCACCCATGTGTGAAGAGTGTGGAGGATTAAAGACCCATGTACATCCTTTGTCTTGGAGAAAGTCTTGCAATTGTGATTCGCTGGCACAAATGTTAAGTTCCTTGCAGGCTCCTACAAAGTTTGTTCCTCTGTCGGAACGGAGCAGTTTTGCTGGGCCACGAATTGAGAAGAATCTCCTCAAAGCATTAATAAAGCTTGATGTTGACATGGTTTCAAGTAGCTCTATGTGTACAGCTCTGGTGGACAAACAAGTGAAAAGGACTGCCCATCGTTTACTGTCTGCGCTGCCTCCTCTAGTGCGGCGGGTTAAGACAGACCACGGACCAAATACATCTAAGCCCACATTGGTGAAAGGTGGTTGAGCAATTACTCTGTCCTCTGGTAGCTCTGCCATCTTTTGACTTTGTAACCTTCCTCGCAGCTTGCGGCAGATGACACATTTGTGTATAACAGCTGATACCAAGCGTTTGCCACCAAGAATCCAGAAACCTGCGGTTCTAATTGCACCCTCTGTGATGTGTCGCCCTTGGTGAACTACTCGTTCATGATAGTACCTAACAAGCAGTGTTGCAATGTGGTGATTATAAGGTATAATGACAGGCTGTTTCTCTTCCTCTGAAAGTTCTGCAAGAGACAAACGTCCACCTACTCTCAACAACCCATTTTTGTCTAAAAAGGGGCTAAGCTTCCTAAGACGGCTTTGTTTCGGGAATGTCTTTTGTTTTTTGATGCAGTCAATTTCCTTCTGGAAATGTTTGTTTTGAACAGAAGAGATTATAACAGACTTTGCCTGAGCAAGTTCTTCTAGATTGACTTGTTCATGGAAACTTTCCCACCTTCTGACCTGATTGCTGCTGGTTTCCCTCTGGAAGGTTTTAGCGACATGGATGAGTCTGGCTAGGGTCTTAACTAATATCTTCCAGGAATTCACAGACTGAACATAACCCTGTTCATGGGATTATAATAGAATTAGGTCATAACATACGGGGGTATCACAGTGAAACCGTAAATTCTAAAACATGACTTTTAATATATTCAATTAAAATATTTTGACCCTTTTGATACATAAATAAACAATAAACAAAAAACAAAAATTAAAGCATAAGCTACAAATCACTTGTTTCCAATATAGCAGGAAAACAAGTGGATAATCTATAGGGACAATCACCCTAGTGTTGCCCTTTAAATGTTAAGGCCCTGCCTATGAACGGAATGGCCGCCCTGGTAAGGGCGATCCCGTGTCTCGTGCCTCCTATATACCCCTGCAAGACCCTATTATGGGTGGCGGGTAGAGCTAGTCCTAATGGAAGGCTGTTGCTGATCTACAGGTTGCCAAAAACAAAAAAGGGTTAATTAGAATAGAGGAACACCCAAAACCCATATAATGGGAGTAGAATTTAGAAAAAGCAGTAGATAGTTATGACTGAAAAAGACGTCCCGACGCGTTTCGCCCAGTTGATGTTGGGCTCCTCAGGGGACCAAAAACCAAAGAAATGCAGAGTGTCCAAAACCACAGATAAACAATCAAAAAAAAAACCACACAGATGACACATATGTGACCACAATAAGTGTAGCTTAAACTTAAGGTCACCAATTGTATCTAGATGTCTATAAATATATAAGACCCCTAGTCCTTGATATAGGATACTATTTGGGTCTTAGTGTATCAGACTCCAGCTATATGAAGAGAAAGTAATATAGGAATGGTAATGTTGATCCAATCGTCAGGTTATTACCATATCATCATAACACGCCCTCCCACTTCGAGGGCGTGTAAAAATCAACATACTGTACAGTAGACAGTCAGTACACAATGGCCGCAACAATCTCTGTAGAGAGAATATATATATATATAATACAGTAGAACCAATGGTCTGAAGTGTCTATTCTCTGATGATACAGAGGTACTTGCGTATCCAGGTAGGTCACCAACGTTGTTCAGTCACTATGGAGGATGTCCACATAGATAGGAAACTGTAGGTGCTAAGGCTCGAATGTCCCGGCGTGACCGCTGTCTGGATGGAGACGCAGCCGCGACTAAAGAAAACGCCAGCTGCGCTATTTAAGCCCAGCTTCCGGGTGTGACGTCAGATCACGTGATCGCGTTGCGGTCACGTGACCTATACTGGCGTCCTGGATACAGGGCCCATAGCTGCCGGGTGTGACGTCAGATCACGTGATCGTGTGTTGCGGTCACGTGACCTATAGTGGCGTCCTGGATACCGGGCCTATGTTATCTCTTAACCGCTCATCTGGGGCGGCTGCTCCGAGATCATGTTATGTTCGCCGTCTTGAGGTAGTCAGATGTTTGTATAGTGACGTGCTGATGAACTAAAACGTATATAGGGGTAGGTATCCAGACAAATTAGATATCGTGGCTGAGCTTAGGGCAAGTTATGATGTTTACAAGTTATAGGGCATATAGATGGCCAATTTAATCTCATTCACATTATATGGTGAGCTTGTTCTTATATTTAAAAAATTCTGGAGCTGATTAGTTTGTCAGGTCAATAGGTAGATTAATTGAGTTATCAGATATTGATGAGTATAGAGAGAATCAGTCTCTATATATTTAACTGGCGTAATACCACTGGTGTAACAGTCACCATTGCTCAGATATATTGATGGTCAACTCATAAAAAACACGCAAAGTCGATATGTTCATTGAGTCCAGATGGTGTAGTAGTGTTAAGCCTAAAGATCCATTTGGACTCTTTTTGTTTTAAGAGCTTGTCTAATGTCCCCTTTTCTAGTTGTAGGTTTTAATACCTCGATTACCGCGAATCGAACTGCCTCAGCAGAGCCAGCATGTTTAATTAAAACATGGCGGGCAAGTGGTTTGTCACGTTTATTGCGAATATCCCCAATGTGCTCCAGGACCCTTATTTTGAAAGGTCTTTTTGTCTTGCCTATATATTTAAGGCCACAGATGCACGTGGCCATATAGATTACACCCATGGTGTTGCAATTGGCAAAGCTAAAGACCCGGAATGTTCTATCCTCAGAGCTGTTTTGAAACGTGTTTCCTGGGGATAGAAAGTTGCACGCTTTGCACCTACCACATCTAAATGTGCCCACTTGTCTATTCATTAGCCATGTATTTGATGTCGGGGGATCAAAGTGGCTATGGACCAACGTGTCCCCTATGCTGCGGCCTCGTCTAAATGTAATGGACGGGTTTTCGGGTAGAACTCCCGTCAGGTCTGAATCTGTTTTAATTAGGGACCAGTATCGGGTAAGAATATCACGGACCTGTTGGGATTCCGAGTCATAGGTACCAATTATACGGATTGGCCCTGGAGTACTCGTCACTTCCTTTTTAGACGTCTGTAGGAGGGAGGAACGATCCTTTGATTTGGCCCAGTTCCAGGCCTCATAGAGACATTGATTAGGGTAGCCCCTTTCTTTGAAACGATGGAATAGTTTCATGGACTCCCTCATAAAAGACTCCTGGTCCGAACAGTTCCGTCGTACCCTTAAGAACTGTCCTTTTGGAATTCCCCTCTTGAGGGATCTGGGATGAAAACTTTCCCATCGGAGAAGGCTATTGGTTGAAGTCTTTTTTCTAAAGAGAGTAGTTTTGATATAATTATCAATATCTCGGTCAAGGGTTACGTCTAGGAAGGTTATTTGGTCATGATGAATTTCTGACGTAAAGTAGAGTCCTATCTGATTAGAATTCAATGTGTCCATGAATGAATGAAATTGTTGTTCCGTTCCAGACCATAGAAGCAGAATATCGTCAATGAACCTGGACCAAAGAGATATAAATTTGGTCCACTCATTCATGGTTTCGGAAAAGACGATCACGTCTTCCCACCAGCCCAGGAGTAAATTAGCATATGTCGGCGCACAGGGGCTGCCCATAGCGGTACCCCTGAGCTGGTGGTAAAGGCGATCCTCGAACACAAAGTAATTGTGTGTAAGAACGAACTTTAATAGTTCCAAAACAAAATTGTTATGGTGAGTCATGTTGGTGGACCGGGTGTCTAGAAAATATTTTGCCGCTGTTAAGCCCTTATTATGGGGGATTGATGTGTAGAGTGCCTCTACATCGATCGAAGCGAACCAGGTGTTGGGCTCCAGGCTAACGCCCTCTAGTCTCTTTAGTAGATCGGTAGTGTCGCGAAGATAAGACGGTAGAGCAGATACAAAAGGACGTAGAATGTGATCAATGTAGGTCCCTACATGTTGGGTAAGGTTGTCAATACCAGAGACAATGGGACGTCCTTTCAGCGGATTAATTCCTTTATGGATTTTCGGCAATCCATAGAAGGTCGCTATTTTTGGATTAATTGGTAGTAAAAATTCAAGTTCTTTTTTATCAATGCATTTATTTAGGTGGCCCCATTGTACAATTTCCGTTAATTCAACAAGATAAGTTGATGTGGGATCCCCTCTTAGAATCTCGTAGCTGTTGGTGTCTGATAAGAGAGTCCGACACATATCTCTATATTGTAAAAGGGAGAGAATAACGATATTACCTCCCTTGTCAGATGGTTTAACCACAATATTTTTGTTTTTATTCAGGTTTTGTAGGGCTATCATTTCAGAGTGGGTATAGTTTTTATATGAATTCTGTTCCTCAAGTTTTTCCAAGTCCCGTGTCACTGATTTAAGAAAAATCTCAATATTGGCATCGTTAAGGGTTCTTGGTGGCATTTTGGTGCTTCTATTTTTTAGGGACGTAAATGGGCCTTGTCCTATGGGGCGTTCGTTCTCGTCCAATAAGTTGGTGAGGTCATTAAGGCTATCTAGATCTTCACTCTCAATGCCTAATTCTAGACATCTTTTTTTATCTGTCGTGGCGAAAATTTTATGCCAACGAAGCTTTCTGGCGAAAAGGTTGATATCCTTAATCCAGTCGAAGCAGTTAAAACGCGTAGTTGGAACAAAAGTTAGGCCCTTTCTCAGAATTGAAATTTCTTCTTTAGATAAGGTAATATCTGAAAGATTAATGATCAACATATCGGGTGAGGTGGAATTTATTTCTTGTGTTGGGGTAGAGGACGGTCCCTCAATCCGTAGTTGTTTCCTCGTGGTGGGTCTAAAAAAGGGAGGGAATTGGAGGCTGATGTGGCAGAATAGGTAGAGGGCCCCAATGTAGAGCCGTCTGAGGTGTATTCCTGTGTTCTGTCGTTTTGTATTTTGTCGCCACTCCCTCCCATATTTTGTGGCTCCCATTGTCTAGAGTATTGTGTGTTAGTAGATTGTTCCCCTCTCCACGCGGATCTTGGTCCCAAATATCTGTTGCGTCCCCTAGTGCGACCTCTCCCCCTCCAGTGTGTTCTAGGGTACGTATAAGTTGAACGATATGTAGTCGATTCTGGGTCCGAACTCTCTGCTTCTGAGACGGACGTATCAGTGTTGGAACCCCTCTGATCTGTTCTTGTATTTATATATGCTGTACTATTCCTGAACTCTGTAAGGTCTTTGGTAAACTGTCGATGTTTTCTCTCTACCAGGGTGTTTCTGAACTTTTCGATATTATTTTGAAGTTCGAGTTCTTTTTTAGGGAATTCTGAATTGTCTTTGAATTTAAGGGCTAATTCGGTTAGGTTTTGTTTACGTTTCTCTAGTTGTTCTATATTGATTTTTTCTTGGTCTAGCAAAAGGCGCATAAATCTAATGGAACTAGCGGTGGCCTCAGTTTCCCATTTCATCAATAGCTCGGGGTTACTAACACGTGCAGCCGGACGTATAAAGATTCGTAGACCCCTGGGTACGATTGAGTTTTTTATATAATTATCGAGGGATTGGATTTCCCACCAGGTTTTGATATACTCTTTGTGGGTCTCATATAGATCTTTGAAGGTAGTTTTGATGGAGGGTGTGGTTATAGAGGGTAGACTAAGTTCTTTATCTGAAAATATCTCAGTAGCTTCTAGTAACCATCTATCCTCATTACTTTGCGTGCTGAGAAAGCCAGCCATCACAGGTCAGCTATTGATAACGATATAAACTATAATCAATTTAAGTATACGAGGAATTCACAGACTGAACATAACCCTGTTCATGGGATTATAATAGAATTAGGTCATAACATACGGGGGTATCACAGTGAAACCGTAAATTCTAAAACATGACTTTTAATATATTCAATTAAAATATTTTGACCCTTTTGATACATAAATAAACAATAAACAAAAACCAAAAATTAAAGCATAAGCTACAAATCACTTGTTTCCAATATAGCAGGAAACAAGTGGATAATCTATAGGGAAAATCACCCTAGTGTTGCCCTTTAAATGTTAAGGCCCTGCCTATGAACGGAATGGCCGCCCTGGTAAGGGCGATCCCGTGTCTCGTGCCTCCTATATACCCCTGCAAGGACCCTATTACGGGTGGCGGGTAGAGCTAGTCCTAATGGAAGGCTGTTGCTGATCTACAGGTTGCCAAAAACAAAAAAGGGTTAATTAGAATAGAGGAACACCCAAAACCCATATAATGGGAGTAGAATTTAGAAAAAGCAGTAGATAGTTATGACTGAAAAAGACGTCCCGACGCGTTTCGCCCAGTTGATGTTGGGCTCCTCAGGGGACCAAAAACCAAAGAAATGCAGAGTGTCCAAAACCACAGATAAACAATCAAAAAAAACCACACAGATGACACATATGTGACCACAATAAGTGTAGCTTAAACTTAAGGTCACCAATTGTATCTAGATGTCTATAAATATATAAGACCCCTAGTCCTTGATATAGGATACTATTTGGGTCTTAGTGTATCAGACTCCAGCTATATGAAGAGAAAATAATATAGGAATGGTAATATTGATCCAATCGTCAGGTTATTACCATATCATCATAACACGCCCTCCCACTTCGAGGGCGTGTAAAAATCAACATACTGTACAGTAGACAGTCAGTACACAATGGCCGCAACAATCTCTGTAGAGAGAATATATATATATATAATACAGTAGAACCAATGGTCTGAAATGTCTATTCTCTGATGATACAGAGGTACTTGCGTATCCAGGTAGGTCACCAACGCTGTTCAGTCACTATGGAAGATGTCCACATAGATAGGAAACTGTAGGTGCTAAGGCTCGAATGTCCCGGCGTGACCGCTGTCTGGATGGAGACGCAGCCGCGACTAAAGAAACGCCAGCTGCGCTATTTAAGCCCAGCTTCCGGGTGTGACGTCAGATCACGTGATCGCGTTGCGGTCACGTGACCTATACTGGCGTCCTGGATACAGGGCCCATAGCTGCCGGGTGTGACGTCAGATCACGTGATCGTGTGTTGCGGTCACGTGACCTATAGTGGCGTCCTGGATACCGGGCCTATGTTATCTCTTAACCGCTCATCTGGGGCGGCTGCTCCGAGATCATGTTATGTTCGCCGTCTTGAGGTAGTCAGATGTTTGTATAGTGACGTGCTGATGAACTAAAACGTATATAGGGGTAGGTATCCAGACAAATTAGATATCGTGGCTGAGCTTAGGGCAAGTTATGATGTTTACAAGTTATAGGGCATATAGATGGCCAATTTAATCTCATTCACATTATATGGTGAGCTTGTTCTTATATTTAAAAAATTCTGGAGCTGATTAGTTTGTCAGGTCAATAGGTAGATTAATTGAGTTATCAGATATTGATGAGTATAGAGAGAATCAGTCTCTATATATTTAACTGGCGTAATACCACTGGTGTAACAGTCACCATTGCTCAGATATATTGATGGTCAACTCATAAAAAACACGCAAAGTCGATATGTTCATTGAGTCCAGATGGTGTAGTAGTGTTAAGCCTAAAGATCCATTTGGACTCTTTTTGTTTTAAGAGCTTGTCTAATGTCCCCTTTTCTAGTTGTAGGTTTTAATACCTCGATTACCGCGAATCGAACTGCCTCAGCAGAGCCAGCATGTTTAAGTAAAACATGGCGGGCAAGTGGTTTGTCACGTTTATTGCGAATATCCCCAATGTGCTCCAGGACCCTTATAATATAGATTATCCACTTGTTTTCCTGCTATATTGGAAACAAGTGATTTGTAGCTTATGCTTTAATTTTTGTTTTTTGTTTATTGTTTATTTATGTATCAAAAGGGTCAAAATATTTTAATTGAATATATTAAAAGTCATGTTTTAGAATTTACGGTTTCACTGTGATACCCCCCTAATATCTTCCAGCAAGAAAATCTATCAAAGCAATGTGAGTGAAGTGTGGCTTCAGAAGCTCTGGTGCTGAAGCTTGTAATCTCAAATCTGATTTCAGGGTCAGCTTCAGGCCCTATGAGTGGAAAAGCATTAGCAGTGTCTATATCCTCACAGTGTGGTTGGTACAGAAAGGTTGGGCCTGAGAACCAAATAGAGTTCTGAAGGCATGCTGCTTGAGTAGGCCTAGTGGCATAATCTGCAGGGTTTTGATCTGTAGATACATAGGACCACTGATCTGGATGTGTAGACTGCCTTATTCTATTGACTCTGTTGGAGACATACAGATAGAACCTCCTAGTGGTGTTGCAAATGTACCCTAGGACAGTCTTGCTATCAGTAAAGAATTTCACAGCATCAAAATCAGTGTCTAGTTGATCTGTGATTAGCTCAGACATTTCAACTGCAAGTACAGCAGCACACAACTCTAAACGAGGAATAGTGTGGGCTGGTTTTGGGCTTAATTTGGACTTTCCCATGACAAATCCAACACGACACACATTTTCTGCATCAATTACTTTCAAGTAAGCTACTGCACCTATGGCTGTAGTGGATGCGTCTGAGAAGATGCATAGTTCTTTCCTGCAAGCTGATGATAGAGATATGGGCACATAGCATCTGTCTATCTTTAGGTGCTCTAACGCTTGCAAGGATTCTGTCCATTGAACCCACTCACTTAGTCTCTCTTGTGGAAGCAATGCATCCCATTCATTTTTCCCAGATGACAGTTCACGAACTAAGGCCTTACCTCTTATTGTCACAGGTGATACAAACCCTAGGGGATCATAGAGGCTGTTTACGGTGGATAGAATGCCTCTACGTGTAAAAGGCTTTTCCTCTGAAGAAACTCTGAAAACAAAACTATCATTTTCTAGATCCCAACTCAGGCCTAGGCTTTTCTGCAAGGGAAGGGCGTCTGTACCTAGGCAAAGATCTTTAAGGTCCTTAGCTCTGTCTGCTACAGGGAAGGCTTCCATTACTTTTTGGCTGTTGGAAGCGATTTTATGAAGACGCAGATTGGATTCTGCCAGCATTTGCTTTGCTTTACTGAGGATGGAGATTGCATCTTCAGGTGTGCTAGCAGAAGCGAGTCCATCATCTACATAGAAATGTCTCAATACAAAGTGTTTGGCTTCTTGTCCATAGCACTCCGCATTTTTCTGGGCAGCCTTTTGCATGCAGTATATAGCGACGGCAGGAGAGGGGCTATTGCCAAATACATGCACTTTCATTCTGTACTCGACAATTTCTTTGTCTATGTCATTGTCTTTGTACCAGAGAAAACGTAGAAAGTCTCTATGGTCTTCTCTGACAAGAAAGCAATAAAACATTTGTTGCACATCTGCTGTGAAAGCAACAGGCTCTTTTCTGAAGCGCATGAGGACACCTAGCAAGGTATTGTTTAGGTCAGGGCCACTCAACAGTACGTCATTTAAAGAGACTCCTTTATACTCTGCGCTGGAATCAAAAACTATTCTGATTTGGTTAGGTTTGTGAGGATGGTAAACACCAAACATTGGTAGATACCAGTGTTCTCTGTCTGTCTCAAGTGGTCCTGCAACTTCAGCGTGATCATTGTCTAGCATCCCCTTAATGAATTCAGTGAAATCTCTTTTCACTTCTGGCTTTCTCTGCAGTGTTTTGCTGAGTGAATGCAAACGCTTCATGGCTTGCTCCCTGTTACTAGGCAAAACACGTCTGGGTGTGCGAAAGGGGAGAGGAGCCACCCAACTGTGATTGTCATCTTGGTAGGCCTCTTTATCCATAATCTGCAAGAAGATCTGGTCTTCTATAGAGAGGGCCTGTTTATCATCATCTTTAGTTTTCTGAAATACTGTTATCCCTAGATTGTCTGTCTCAATGTTGGAGTTGACTTCTTCTTTACCATATAGTGTAGAAAAGTCACAGTGTTGTGTTGACCTGCCAAAGCTTTCCTTGACAATGAAGTTGTTGTGACAGGGACTGAGAAGGGATGTGCGTCCATTTGTTAACACAGACGTCTTCAAAGTGCTAACGTTGTCAGGCTGGTGCACTGTCCCCAGGCAAACTTCTCCTACAATGACCCACCCCAGGTCCAGTCTCTGTGCATAAGGGGCATTATAAGGTCCATTGATTTGCTGGCGTACCTTGTGTACCTGAAGGATATCTCTTCCAAGAAGTAGAAGGATAGAAACATCTGGCTCAACAGCTGGGATTAGGTGAGCAATTGAGCGGAGGTGGGGGTGGTGATGAGCTACTTCTGGAGATGGAATCTCAGTTTTGTCATCAGGTATCATGCCACACTCTATTAGGGTAGGAAGTGGGAACTGCACTTTCTTATTGAAGGATTCAATGGTAAAGTCAGTAGCTCTTCTCCCTGTGGTTTCAATTGTCCCTGCACATGTCCTTAGAGTGTATGGAACTGCACTTGCCTTAAGGTTAAAGATATCAAAGAAATCTGACTTTGCAAGGGATCTGTTACTCTGTTCATCTAGCACTGCATACATTTTCACCTCCCTTTCTCTCTTGCCAGTGGGATACACAGTCACTAGACAGATTTTAGAGCATGATCGTGCGCTCTTGCCTTGTCCACATACTTCGGTGCAATTGGACATTACAGAGGAGAGTGAGGTCTCTTGTTGCTCCCTGCCCTGATCTTTCCTGGGTTCTACAGTCTCTAGTGGGGCAGGAGCAGGGCCGGGGTGCAAAGCTGCAATATGTCTCTCACTGCCACATTCTGTACATTCTACTGGTATTTTGCAGTCTTTGGCAATGTGATAAGTAGATCCGCAGCACTTGAAACAGATGCCGTTTTGTTTAAGGAAGGACATCCACTCTGCGATGGGTTTGCTTCTAAAGCCTTTGCATTTCTTTAGTGGATGTGGTTTTTTGTGTATTGGACAATGTCTCTCAGGGTTTTCTATGGTGTGTACCTTGTGGGTGCTTTGGTAGTCTGTGACTTCTGAAGGTACAGCTGTTTTGTGTGTGGATACATAGGTCCTACCGTGAGGTCTGTGAGGTCTCTCTGGTCTGTGTGATTGATTGCCGCTGGTGGTGAAGGCGAAACTGGGATCACTTCGGATTTTCGCTTGCTGTCGGACAAACCTAGAAAACACAGAGAAAGGGGGAAAAGAGACTCCATAATCTTCTTTGAATTTACCTCCCACAGACATCCACTTGTCTTGCAGATTTGAAGGTAGCTTCTCTACTATGGGATTAGTGCCTCTAGCTGTATCTAGATACGAAAGTCCTTGCAAGTAGCCATCCTCTTTGGCATATTCTATCTCTAGTAGAAGATCACTTAGTTCTTGTAGCCGCACGTTGTCTCTGTAGCCCACCTTGGGAAAGACTTCAAGTTTATTCAACAGTGCTCCTTCTATTACCTCTGGGGATCCATACGTTTCTTCTAGTCTTCTCCAGGTCATGTTGAGTCCTGCTGCAGGGTTAAACAGGTTTGCTCTTCTCATCCTCTTAGCATGCTCTGCTGACTCGGTGCCAAGCCATTTTATCATTAAATTAAGCATTTCTGCTGGTGATAAGTTCAGACCTTCAGTGGCATTCAGAAAGGAAGATTTCCATGCCCAATAGTTTTCAGGACAGTCATCAAATTGGAGAAAGCCTGAGCTAACCATTTCTTTGCGGATGAGATATTTGGTGACATCCGCTGCACATTGTTGTTCGCGCATGTAATCTGTAGGTTGAGGTGATGGGAACACTTGTTTTTTGTTCTTAGGGGTTTCTGGTGCTTCCTTCTTGGTTTGCTGGCAGTCGCTGACCTCATGAGGTTGATTGGGCCTGCTCAGGGGGTATGTTGATCTCGGCCTGAATTCCTTTGCTTCAGGTTTAAGAGACTGTTCCTTTGTATGCGCATCAGTAAGGTTCTGGAGGTACTCATTTGTACGATCTGCAGAGAATAGAGGTTTTTCTGGAACCTCTGAGTCTTTATATGATCTTTCACTTCCTAACCGACTTGTTCCCATGTAGGCAGCGGCCTCTGCTTCAGCAGCAGCAGCTGCAGTCTGTCGCTGCAGGATGAGCAATTTTGATTCTAAAACCGCTTCTTCTTGTGCTATTGCAGCTTCCCTAGCTGCTGTCTCTTGTGCTACAGCAGCTTTCTTTGCTGCTAACTCCTGCATCATCATGGCTTCTTTTTCTGCGTACTGTAGCTGGACGCGGGCAGCTTCTGCCTTGGCACGAGCTCTAACTGCTGAGGAACTTGCTGAGGACATCTTGCTAGCCCGTGAAGTTCTGGACACATGCGACTTTGCATCGTCTTGCTGGGCACTGGGAATGTTCTCCCTGCCTTGCTGTGTCTGCGGTAGCGTGACATCAGCCTGGTACTTTGTTCCTGATCTTAGACTCATGCTGCAGTAATGGCGTCTCAGTTTATTCCAGACCGCCACGTGGGTTGTCTTTTTACTGTTCTGCTTCGCGCTATTGACTGTTGTATAACGCTAGTCAGACAGCTTAACAATAATTCAGAAGTCAAGAAACGTGAGACATCAGATCTGTTTGTATTCTCTTTTCTGAATAACTTTGTAAAACTACAATATAAACATAAACAAAACATATGTATCAGTACATTACATATAATACAGCAGCCTCACTTCATCAGTGAGAGTACTCACAGACAATTCCACCATTAGTCCAGGAATAAATCAAGAGCTCCTCTGCATGCAGCCTGCAAGATCCAGGAGCAGTGATGAAATGGAGGAAATACAGTTCCAGGTTAAAGGTTACTGCCTCTGACAATACACTTCCTGTAAAGTTCTGGCGAAGTAGAAACTAACTTTGACCACTAGATGGCAGCAACGTCAAACATAATATTTCAGTACAATCTTTACAGCACATTATAATGCAAAATAGGCGGAACAGTGTTTCTAAACCTTTCTTTATATTTGCCACGTGTTCAGCTACCCTCTTTTTGAGTGTCCTTTTCGTTCTCCCTATATATTGTTTCCTACATCCACATTCCAGCAGGTATATCACGTCTGTAGAATCACAGGTCAGGACTTCTTGTATTTCTATACTAAAAGAATTCACTGTAGATGTTACCCTAGTTGTTTTTTTGGGGAAGCTGGTGATTTTGCAGTTAGTGCATCTTCCACATTTGAAGAATCCATTAATTGTCAGCCAGTTCTTTCTTTGATTTTGTTGTTGTTGATTGTCTATTTTTACAGTTGGCGCTACTTTGCCTGCTAAGTTATTGGCCCTTGTATATGTTATTTTTGGTGCATCACTTAATAATGGGCCAATTAGTTTATCATTTAGCAGGTGTTCCCAATGCTTTCGGATGCTTCTTTCTATCATTCTATGTTGGGAACTAAATGGAAGAATGATTCTTATTTTTTCATCCTGTGGTTGTGATGGGCCTACCTCAAAGAAACTTTTCCTTTCCATCTTTTTTACTTTCTCTAGGGATTTCTCTATAATTTGAATTGGGTAGTCTCTTTCTACAAATTGTTGTTTCAGGCCAGCGGCCTCTTCATCAAATTTGCTATCCACCGTGCAGTTTCGCTTCAATCTGCGAAACTGGCTGGTTGGTATATTGATCAACCATCGTGGAAGGTGGCAACTAGCAAATCTGATGAAGCTATTTTTGGCCACTGGCTTGAAAAAGGTATTACATTGTAGCTGATTATCTTTGATCCATATTTCCAAATCCAGGAATTCAACTTTCTCTTTGCTAATAGTGGGGCTAAATATTAGATTGTTGTCATTTTTATTTATATCACTGAGAAATAAATCGAGGGATTCAGTTGTATTGCACCAAATGAACAGGATATCATCAATGTATCGCCGCCATAGCACCAGATCCGTCCCCAGCCTGGGCATAACAACCTCCCTCTCCCATTGGGCCAGAAAGAGATTGGCATAGCTGGGGGCGAATCTGGTGCCCATGGCGGTACCGGTACACTGCAGATAAAACTCCTGCTCAAAAGCAAAGTAGTTGTGAGTAAGGATGTATCTTACTCCATCCAGTAGGAACCCTAATTGTTCCACCGAGAGTTCTCCTCCTGATAGCTGCTCATGTAGTGCCTGAATCCCCCTATTGTGTTCAATAACTGTATAGAGAGATCCGACATCAAGTGTCCCCAAGATCCACCCATCTGTCCAAGTGACTTCTTCCAACGTTTTAATAATGTCTGTGGTGTCACGGATGTAGGACGGCACTTTTTTGACATATGGTTGAAGCCATTGATCTATATACTTGGACAGATTACATGATATGGATTGAATGCCCGACACAATCGGGCGACCTGGCGGTGTTTCCAGGCTCTTGTGGATCTTGGGGACACAGTAGAACATCGGAACCCTCCTCTCAGTGTCCAGAATAAACCTGGATTCCTGGTCGGAAAGGAAATCAGCTTCTACCCCCCTTACACAATACTTTTTAAGAATATTATAGTATTCTTGTGTTGGGTCTCCTTTTAGTTTTTGATAGGTATTGCCGGATCTTAATTGTCTATAGCACTCTTCTATGTAGTCTACTTTATTCAATATTACTACGGCCCCTCCTTTATCGGCGGGCCTAATGACAATATCATTTGCTTCCTGTAGGGATTTAATAGCTTTAATTTCTTCTTTGTTTAGATTTGAATTTATCCTGCGACTTTTTATTCTTCTTATGTCACGTTCCACATTGTTCTTAAACGTGGCCATTTCGTTGCTGATTTCCTGCCTAGGGTATTTCTTTGATCTAACCTTAAGATCTGTATGGCTTTTTCAAGCCAGTGGCCAAAAATAGCTTCATCAGATTTGCTAGTTGCCACCTTCCACGATGGTTGATCAATATACCAACCAGCCAGTTTCGCAGATTGAAGCGAAACTGCACGGTGGATAGCAAATTTGATGAAGAGGCCGCTGGCCTGAAACAACAATTTGTAGAAAGAGACTACCCAATTCAAATTATAGAGAAATCCCTAGAGAAAGTAAAAAAGATGGAAAGGAAAAGTTTCTTTGAGGTAGGCCCATCACAACCACAGGATGAAAAAATAAGAATCATTCTTCCATTTAGTTCCCAACATAGAATGATAGAAAGAAGCATCCGAAAGCATTGGGAACACCTGCTAAATGATAAACTAATTGGCCCATTATTAAGTGATGCACCAAAAATAACATATACAAGGGCCAATAACTTAGCAGGCAAAGTAGCGCCAACTGTAAAAATAGACAATCAACAACAACAAAATCAAAGAAAGAACTGGCTGACAATTAATGGATTCTTCAAATGTGGAAGATGCACTAACTGCAAAATCACCAGCTTCCCCAAAAAAACAACTAGGGTAACATCTACAGTGAATTCTTTTAGTATAGAAATACAAGAAGTCCTGACCTGTGATTCTACAGACGTGATATACCTGCTGGAATGTGGATGTAGGAAACAATATATAGGGAGAACGAAAAGGACACTCAAAAAGAGGGTAGCTGAACACGTGGCAAATATAAAGAAAGGTTTAGAAACACATTCCCTGTCGAAACATTTCAAGACCCAACACAATTGTGATCCAACCAGCCTCAAATTCACAGCTATAGAGAGGGTCAAAAAAATGTGGAGAGGAGGAAACCACATTGCACACATGTCGAGACAGGAATCCCGCAGAATTTTTGAATATGATACCATCGTCCCAAGGGGGCTCAATGCGGAGATGGAAGTATTCGGATTCCTATGAATAGGGGGTAGGCTTTTTGGTGGGGATGGGACACCGCGGTTCTGCCAATCTTGGACGCTGCGGTCCCCCCTCCCCACCAGACAGCCTCCCCTAGTTACTACCCCTCAAAAATGAGTGCACTGAGGAAATAAGAATAAAAGAAACACAAAGACGCACTAAACGATAATATAGATCTATGCGTTTTTGTGATCATTGACCTAGATTGGGTCTATTGTATCATGTTGGATATAAAAATACAAAAACCGCATGTGAGACACAATTCACATTGATGCGGTTCCAATGCGGTTTTGGTATAAATTCAGTCCTGATTATGCAGATTACCTATAGATCAACTTAAGAGCGTTTTAACATATATGGGAATATTTATATTTTTATTTGGTACATATTTGCTATTATAAATGTTTTTTATGATGGAAGCAAAGCAGCAATCAAATCCACCCCATGTATTAGAACAGGCACAACTAATTGATGGGTGGAACAACACGATATTTAAGGAGTGAGAATCCACTCACTCGGTGGCCACTGAGGAAGAGGTGTAAGACCTTGAAACGCGTCTGGCATATCAGAGTGAGCGTGGATTCCAAACAACGTACAAAAGAAGCTGGACATCAGTAAGATCATATAATATCAGCGATCTCAAAACGTCAGCGATTTACCTCCATTAGCAAAGTTACAGCCGCACATTAGTGACGTCACACACAAGCGTCTATCCGGAACACCAGAGACCAGGTCACGTGGGACGCCACAGCCGGCCGTGTACGGCTACCTGGGAGACCAACGCTGCAGATTCGCAGCAAGAAGGGGTAAGAATAGGAAGACACAGCGGCGAGGAAATAGTAAGTAACCTGGAGGGTATACACGCATCTCTGTACAACTTCAATACCGGACTTTGAGAACTGATCCGAGTTAATACTAGCACACTAAGTGGATATAGTGCCATACGTGTTCAAACACACAGGACTCTAACACCAAGATATCCATACCTGATTGTCAGCTGGAATACTGTCCTGAGTTATAACACGGTGCGGGCTCTTCAACATCACCTTAAGGGGCTATAGTGCTATATCAACAGTGAGGGACATTAATTACCAACAATCTAGACGCCTCTACTAATTTCCAATTGGAACATTACAGGCTATTTCACCATCATACTGTGCGTCAGATATTTAACAATACGGCAGCGATCCCTATATCTAGAACTATAAGTGGGACATTGGTGCTGCTATTCATTGCCTTTGATTGCTGCATATTGCATATTCGAAATTTCTGATTTTTGATGTATGTTTTATGTGTATTTTAGGGGTCTGTTTTTATCTCATTTATTAAATTCAATTTACATCATCCCATAAGTGTTTTCCTTGTGAGTGTGCCCCCTCACCTATATCTACTTTATACTAATCTTTCTGGTCCTGAGGGTAGGACCTGAGGGTGAGCACCTAACCATACGAAGTAGTAGTGAGCCGCTGTATCCTTTTTACTGTATTTATAAAATAGAGGCTAAACAAGGCTTATTTTTGATACCCCCTTCATGTTCATAGGACTGGCTCCATGGACAAAGACATATATGGAGTTAGAGCAGGGACTCCTGAGTTGGGAAGCCCTGACTTTTCAGTAACACTAGAGCACCAACTGTTCAGCGATCTGAAGCAGGGGGCACTTTATAGGATCGTGGCCTTTGGGAACTGCCTAACTTGCACCTCCTCCAATGCCGGTCCTGCATGTAGATTATGATTGTTAAGGAAGCATACACAGATTATGATTGTTAAGGAAGCATACACAACATCTTTACATGTTGTAGTCACATGGTAAAAGATGCATGGAGAAAAAATAACATGGAACATGCTAATAGAATCGTGTCCAGAAACCTGACTGTGCGGCCTTACCTTTAGACATCCCAGTGACTTCTCAAGGCTTTCATATACCAAGTAAATTTTTTGTATAGAATCTTGGCAGTATCCAAGCAAAGCATTTACAAACATACCAAACATTCTTAGTTTCCAATCGCATTTTATGTTTTGTACTTCAAAACAGAATTTGACTCTTCCGACCCTCACGCAATACCCTACAATACATAACAGCACAAAAAGTGATTTATGATTACATTCATTTTTATATGCAGAACAGAAGCCATAAAAGCCCTTAGCTGCAATTCACAAACAAGCAGAACAAAGATCATCTAGTCCTATCATTTTATGTGCTAATTATCCCAGCGCATTCCAACACTTTTAATCTACTGTATGAGAATTGCTGTTTATGCATTAAGTAACGTACAAAGATGATGCTAAATAATATCTGGAAGGATAGAAATTAACTAATGCATTATTCACACATATTGGGGCAGATTCATAAAAGCTGTCCATGCCTGCAGTTTTCAGTCTGTATATTGATCAGATGTGGCCCAGATTTAAAGAAATGGTGCTAAAATGTTCATGAATCAGACACGTTACGTACACTGCCTGTCCCCAAAAAAAGTCACCACCAAAAAAAGCCTTTAGCTTTGATTACGGCACGCATTCACTGTGGCATTGTTTCGATAAGCTTCTGCAATTTCACAAGATTTATTTCCATCCAGTGTTGCATTCATTTTTCACCAAGATCTTGCATTGATGATGGTAGAGTCTGACTGCTGCGCAAAGCCTTCTCCAGCACATCCCAAAGACTATCAATAGGGTTAAGTTCTGGACTCGGTGGTGGCCAAACCGTGTGTGAAAATTATGTCTCATGCTCCCTGTACCAATCTTTCACAACTTGAGCCAGATGAATCCTGGCATTGTCATCTTGTAATATGTCCATGCCATCAGGGAAGAAAAAATCTATTGATGGAATAACCTGGTCATTCAGTATGTTAAGCTGACCTCATTCTTGGAGCACATACTGTTGCTGAACCTAGACCTGACCAACTGCAGCAACCGCAGATAACAGCACTGCCCCCACAGGCTTGTACAGTAGGCACTACTGGGTGCATCACTTCATCTGCCTCTCTTCTTACCCTGATGCGCCCATCACTCTGGAACAGGGTAAATCTGGACTCATTAGACCACATGGCCTTATTCCATTGCTCCAAAGTCCAATCTTTATGCTCCCTAGCAAACTGAAGCCTTTTTTCTGGTTTGCCCTGATTAGTGGTTTTCTTTCTGCTACACAGCTGTTCCCTTTGCATTGTGCGTGTGGAAATGCTGTTACTTTCACTAATAAACATAGCCCTGAGTTCTACTGTTTTTTTTCTTTGATTTAATTTCAGTTTCACCAAACGTTTAAGTGATCGCCGATCACGATCATTCAGAATTTTTTCCCGCCACATTTCTTCCTCGCATACGATGGGTCCCCATTAGCCTTCCAGTTTTTAATAATGCGTTGGACCTTAAAGGGGTTGTCTGAGTTATGAAAAAAAATATATAGCCCTGAAAATCTGATGGGCAGTTTCAGGCAAAAAAAATATATATTTCCTAATTTCCCTGGTTCTCTTCTGGCCCTTGTTTACATGCAATAAAAACAATCTCTTCCCCTCCCCCTGCACTGCAAAGGGAGTGGATACAAGAGCTGGCCTGAGTGACATGTCTGCCTGCTGGGAGAATCAGCAGCATGTTGTATGTGTAGGACTACAAGTCCCAGCTGTATAATGACACTGCTAAGGGAGTGGACACAAGAGCTGCCCTGAGTGACATGTCTGCCGGCTGGGAGAATAAGCAGCATGTTGTATGTGTAGAACTATAAGTCCCAGCTGTATAATGACAGTGCGAAGAGAGGGAATACAAGAGCTGCCCTGAGTGACATGTCTGCCTGCTGGGAGACTCATCAGCATGTTGCATGTGTAGGACTACAAGTCCCAGCTGTACAATGACACTGCTAAGGGAGTGGATACAAGAGCTGCCCTCAGTGCTGGGAGAATCAACAGCCACTTGTAATTGTAGAACTAAAGGTCCCAGCTGTATAATGACACTGCTAATACACACAGTATCTTCCCCCTACCTTCTTGTACAATGCTCTCTCTAGTCTGTCAGCTCCTGTGCCCAGCATTGTCTCCTCACTGCTGCAGCTACCCAGTCTGTGCAGCTGAAGGGGTTAAGAATCCTAGGAGAGAGCAGTGAAAAGGGGTGTGGCCAGCACAGGGACCTCTCATTTACAGGCTTGTAAATGAACTTTATCAGAGCATGGAGAGAAGCTGGCATCACAGGTCATGTGACCCTCAGTCAAATCAGAGAAACCAGGCACTGCAGATAAAGTGAGTTAATTGGAAAGCTTTTACATTTGCCTAGTTAGGAACATAGAAAGAACAAAAATATTACTCCGACAAACCCTTTAACCCAATTTTAGTAGTTTCTGCAATCTCCTTAGATGTTTTCTCTGCTTGATGCATGCCAATGATTTGACCCTTCTCAAACAGACTAACATCTTTTCCACGACCACGAGATGTGTCATTCGACATGATTATTTAAGAAATGAGAAGCAACTTATTGCACCAGTTGGGGTTAAATAACTTGTTGCCAGCTGAAAGATAATCGCCCATGCAGTATTTATCCAATAGGAGGCTCATAACTATCTGCTTAGATAAATCCAGGTGGCGACTTTTTTTTTGGACAGGCAGTGTATATGTACATCCGGCACATTTTCTGTAAATCTGGACCACATCTTATTAAAGCATTGTATCTATACTAGTAAGTAGGAATTTGTTTAACTTTTTTCTTTATCCTGTCATTTCCGTCAAAATCTGATTTGCACTAGTCTTCTTCAATGGAGCTTATTGAACATTGACCCAATAGCTTTAAAATTCCTTGTTTATTTTAGGACAGATAGAAGCTCTGTGGCGGGCTGCCCCCACAGGGTCAATCGGGTCCCAGTGTTTAGGAATGCCAAGTGGTAACTAGTGGCCCTAATAGTTTGCGTCACATTGTTCCTGCCTGGACAATGTCTCTCCCCGGGCATAAGCTCCATAGCAAAAAGGAGCTGTATGTAGTTGGTGGAGTAAGTAGAGTCCAGACTTTGTGAAGTTTAACGGTTTTTACTTGAATAAATTTGCAATAAACTTGTGTCATCCAAACAATGTTTGATCTTTCTCTTGGCTTCAGCAGTCTAAGGGCAAACTAGCAGGTAAACTTGAAAACTTTGCTTTCTCTCTGCTGCTGTGCTACTCTCTGACTTCAACCTGGTTCCTATTAGCTTCAGTTACTGTGTCTTATGATAGTGAGTTATCCTGCGACCCATTCTGCTGAGTAGGGGTCTTTGGCTCCCTTTTGCCTCTCAGAATTACCAAGCCCTTTTATATATCAGGAGTGGTCTTCTCTCTTAACTATTTTTCCAAAGCTCCTGCAGCAGTGAGGGGAAACGTTTCCTCACCACATCTCACTGTCTTACGCCAACTCTCAACTCCAATCTCCACTTCATGCGACCCCTCCCTTGGTAGGAATCAGGACTAGTCCACTTCTGCCTAAAAAGGGGGAGAATATAATGGTAAGTTCTGTTCTGCCGAATACACTGCCACCTTCTGGACAACCAGGCACAATACATGAAATACATATATGCACCTAATTTATGATGAGATGCATGCCTTGAGATAAATTAGATGCATCCTCCAGTAGTTTGTGTGTCTAAACTGAATTCTACTCCAGCCCCATCCCCTCCCTACCCTCATCACTCCCTCTTGTTGGGAAATTGTCAGGGACAGCATAGAAACAATAAATATACAAAAGAATGGCAAGCTCACAAGAAGTTAATTACATGCAATTTAATCCCAACCTATAAAATTACATACAATTTAATCCCAACCTATAAAATTAAGCCAAGTGTTGGCTAATCTTACATATACATATATATATATATATATATATATATACATATGCGTTCTTATGCTGACCTAGATATACCATATGGCAGCATGCAATTAAATGTATTATTGGATCCAAGACTTGACAATAAAAGTTAATATATAAAAATATAAAAAATGACAATTAATAAATGATCACGGTCCCTCCTTTATACTAAGCTGCAGAGCTCTTGCAGCTTACTCTATAATGAATGGACTGCAGCCCTACGTTTTTTTCCTTATTCAATTTTCCTATTGGTGTATTTTCCTTGAGTTGATAGAGTATACTATAGAACATATGCGAGTGTTCAATGTCTCAATTCACACTAATGAGTGAGTTAACAGTGGTGATGTGCATATCCGGAGAGTTTGCCGCCTTTTGATGTAACAGGTAATTTTCTTTTGCAGCGCTTATGCGCTTCTTACCCTATACAGGTGGTGTCTGCATGGTGGAGTCTAATGGCATACGGTTCAGATGTCAGCCGCTTTATGGATAGTCTCCGGATGTCGATGACACTGCGCGCCTGCGCAGTATAATATTCCGGACGCGGACTGCTCCACGTGTGGACCCGATTCCTGACAGTGCTAGACACCTGCGCAAAATAGAAACCTGCGCAAATAGAAAGTTCCGGCTGCTCACGGCCTGCAGATCACTGCACTATACTGGTTCAACCTCGCACTTGTAGATTTTCCAATTTTTCAATTCCCGATGGTAGGGGTATTACACCAATTCTAACAGGGGTGCAGTGCAAAAGAAACACCACAATTTAGGAACAGTGGTGTGCTGGGGGGGGGGGGGGGGGGCTAAAGGGTGGTCCACCCCGGATGCCTGCTCTCAAAGGTTGCCAGAGTCCAAAAGCAATGAGGGCTTAAATCAATACATATGGAAGCGCTCATTGCTTTAGCGCAGGGATCTGGGTCCTGTCTCTCACTGCTCAGCTCTAGTGAGGTGGGCCCAATTAACTTAAATAATAGAAGATATTCTGCTTTTTGGCGCTCCAAAACCTGGTCAAGGAAATATTGAGTTTAATGGCAGGCGAACCTGAAAAACCTTCAGGTCATATTTGCAGCCACCAAATACTTACTAGAAGTGCACAAATAGTTTCACAACATGGACATTGACATACCAGAGGGGGGTCATTTGCAAAAATTCCCACAAATGATATGTATTTTAATCAGGGGCCATTTTTATGCGTCTTAAAGGCAAAATCTCAAAGATGTGCCCTGCTGAAGCCTAGAAAAAATGTATTTTAGGCCATGGGAGTACAGGCTCCCAAAAATTAGGCATTTACCTGACAGAAAAGAACTTGTGATGATGTGGCTAGAGATGCATTAGGCTGTCACTGGATAACATTTTTACTGTAGGCCACTCAGTACAGGCCCAAAAAATTAGGCATTTACCTGACAGACATGGCCTTTTATGCCGCTGTATATACAAAAGACAAGGACCATTCTTTGTTCTGTGTGGTGGCGGATTTGTGTGGGCTGGCTTGAGGAAATTCAATTACACGTTGTCGTCACAGGTGTTGAATTCCTCCGAGATCCATGCCTCATTCATTTTTAGAAATGTGAGGTAGTCCAGACTGTCGGTAATGATCCCCCCTGATGCGCTGAAAGTCCTTTCGGACAGAACACTCGACGAGGGACAAGCCAAGAGTTCCATGGCAAATTGTGACAGCTCTGGCTACAGGTCAAGCCTGTACACCCAGTACAGGGGTTTCCCCGCTTCTCAGAGAGTCCAGACACATGTGGGGCTAGGCTTTCCCAGAGGCTGGATCCAGAGGGCGGCTGTCTTGCATGCACTGTTGGATTTGTACCCCCAACTGCTTCTCTGTGAGTGGAAATTCCTCTGCCTGTGCCCACAAAAGTGGAATGCAGCATTTCTCGAAGCAAGGCCTGGAAGTGCTGCATTCTGACAGCCCTCTGTGATGCTGGTAACATGGACTGGACACCTGTCTGTCTAGGCGTTCCCTGAGGCTAGATCCAAAGTACAGCTGTCGATAGGTTGGCTGCAAGAATGATCTCATATCCGAAGTGACTAAACCATCTTCAAACCACCCTCTTCTTGCAGGTGCGGTAGGATTTGTACTCGCACCTGTTTCGCCGTGGGTGGAAATTCCTCTGCCAGTGCCGGCAACAGCAAAATGCAGCATCTCTCACAGCAAGGCCTGGAAATGCTGCATTCTGCCAGCCCTCTGTGTTGCTGGTAAGATGTCTGGCATTTTCATGTTTGTACCGGGGGTCTAAATACATTTCCATTCAGTACAGGTTCTTGCCCTTTATGCTTTTTATACTGGGGACCCTCTTCATACACTGGAGCATAAAGGCCCAAATTGCACTAAATTGGAAGCGGTGAAGCGCCCTGGCTCCTGCTCATCGCCCAGGAGAATGTCATCCTCGGTCTCCTCTGCCCAGCCACGGACAACACCAGGGATCCCCGAAAAGTTTAAAGTCCCCCTTAAACCCTTCTCTTCTTGCTCTTCCTTCTCCCCAGCCACCATCCTCTTCTGACTCGTCTCAGATGGAGTAGCCCCCCCCTGGGAATTCATTCAGCATTGCGACTTCCTCATCTTCCAGCTCCTGCTCCGACGGCTTGATCAATGACATGATGCAATGCACGCTCCAGAAAGAATGCGTAAGGTACGATATCACTGATGGCGCCCTGGCTGCGACTGACCAGTTTGGTGATCTCATCAAATGGCCACAGAAGTCAGCATGTGTCACGCTGACTGAGTGACTGAGTCTGAGTAAGATACCAGCTCAGGACCTATGGGACCCTGAATTTGAAATCGAATGGAACACATTGCTGAAAGAACTGTCAAAAATGTTGATATTGTTAATTATAAAAAGGAGGACTGTGATGTTGGAAAATATAATGAGTCAATTGAATCTAGTAAAAGATAAGATAGATAAATTGTCCAGGGATGATGAATACGAGTTGTGGCAACAAAGGTTAATAAAAAGTCTTGATAAAACAGAACAAGAAATCATAAGTAGGAAATCCAAAAAAATAATGAAAAATTATTCAGATAACAGACAAGAGCCAAATAGACATATGATAACACAAAATAGTAATAAGGATACAACAAGGTAGAGACAAGAAAAAGACGATCGGAGTAATAAATACACTATCCCGGTTAGTAACAAATTTGATTTACTGACAGAGGAACATTTTTTAGATGTGACCCCTTCACATCACAGGGTACGCACACGAGAGAGGTCACAACATTCCCCAGTACGGAATCACCAACAAAATTCACCAGGGACACATCATTACTAGAGTTGAGCGAACACCTGGATGTTCGGGTTCGAGAAGTTCGGCCGAACATCCCGGAAATGTTCGGGTTCGGGATCCGAACCCGATCCGAACTTCGTCCCGAACCCCATTGAAGTCAATGGGGACCCGAACTTTTCGGCACTAAAAAGGCTGTAAAACAGCCCAGGAAAGAGCTAGAGGGCTGCAAAAGGCAGCAACATGTAGGTAAATCCCCTGCAAACAAATGTGGATAGGGAAATGAATTAAAATAAAAATTAAATAAATAAAAATTAACCAAAATCAATTGGAGAGAGGTTCCATAGCAGAGAATCTGGCTTCCCGTCACCCACCACTGGAACAGTCCATTCTCAGATATTTAGGCCCCGGCACCCAGGCAGAGGAGAGAGGTCCCGTAACAGAGAATCTGTCTTCATGTCAGCAGAGAATTAGTCTGCATGTCATAGCAGAGAATCAGGCTTCATGTCAGCCACCACTGCAACAGTCCATTGGCATATATTTAGGCCCAGCACCCAGGCAGAGGAGGGAGGTCCCGTAACAGAGAATCTGTCTTCATGTCAGCAGAGAATCAGTCTGCATGTCATAGCAGAGAATGAGGCTTCACGTCAGCCACCACTGCAACAGTCCATTGGCATATATTTAGGCCTAGCACACAGGCAGAGGAGAGGTTCATTCAACTTTGGGTAGCCTCGCAATATAATGGTAAAATGAAAATAAAAATAGGATTGAATGAGGAAGTGCCCTGGAGTCCAATAATATATGGTTATGGGGAGGTAGTTAATGTCTAATCTGGACAAGGGACGGACAGGTCCTGTGGGATCCATGCCTGGTTCATTTTTATGAACGTCAGCTTGTCCACATTGGCTGTAGACAGGCGGCTGCGTTTGTCTGTAATGACGCCCCCTGCCGTGCTGAATACACGTTCAGACAAAACGCTGGCTGCCGGGCAGGCCAGCACCTCCAAGGCATAAAAGGCTAGCTCTGGCCACGTGGACAATTTAGAGACCCAGAAGTTGAATGGGGCCGAACCATCAGTCAGTACGTGGAGGGGTGTGCACACGTACTGTTCCACCATGTTAGTGAAATGTTGCCTCCTGCTAACACGTTGCGTATCAGGTGGTGGTGCAGTTAGCTGTGGCGTGTTGACAAAAGTTTTCCACATCTCTGCCATGCTAACCCTGCCCTCAGAGGAGCTGGCCGTGACACAGCTGCCTTGGCGACCTCTTGCTCCTCCTCTGCCTTGGCCTTGGGCTTCCACTTGTTCCCCTGTGACATTTGGGAATGCTCTCAGTAGCGCGTCTACCAACGTGCGCTTGTACTCGCGCATCTTCCTATCACGCTCCAGTGCAGGAAGTAAGGTGGGCACATTGTCTTTGTAGCGTGGATCCAGCAGGGTGGCAACCCAGTAGTCCGCACAGGTTAAAATGTGGGCAACTCTGCTGTCGTTGCGCAGGCACTGCAGCATGTAGTCGCTCATGTGTGCCAGGCTGCCCAGGGGTAAGGACAAGCTGTCCTCTGTGGGAGGCGTATCGTCATCGTCCTGCCTTTCCCCCCAGCCACGCACCAGTGATGGACCCGAGCTGCGTTGGGTGCCACCCCGCTGTGACCATGCTTCATCCTCATCCTCCTCCACCTCCTCCTCATCCTCGTCCTCCTCGTCCTCCAGTAGTGGGCCCTGGCTGGCCACATTTGTACCTGGCCTCTGCTGTTGCCAAAAACCTCCCTCTGAGTCACTTCGAAGAGACTGGCCTGAAAGTGCTAAAAATGACCCCTCTTCCTCCTCCTCCTCCTCCTCCTCCTGGGCCACCTCCTCTTCCATCATCGCCCTAAGTGTTTTCTCAAGGAGACATAGAAGTGGTATTGTAACGCTGATAACGGTGTCATCGCCACTGGCCATGTTGGTGGAGTACTCGAAACAGCGCAACAGGGCACACAGGTCTCGCATGGAGGCCCAGTCATTGGTGGTGAAGTGGTGCTGTTCTGTAGTGCGACTGACCCGTGCGTGCTGCAGCTGAAACTCCACTATGGCCTGCTGCTGCTCGCACAGTCTGTCCAGCATGTGCAAGGTGGAGTTCCACCTGGTGGGCACGTCGCATATGAGGCGGTGAGCGGGAAGGCCGAAGTTACGCTGTAGCGCAGACAGGCGAGCAGCAGCAGGATGTGAACGCCGGAAGCGCGAACAGACGGCCCGCACTTTATGCAGCAGCTCTGACATGTCGGGGTAGTTGTGAATGAACTTCTGCACCACCAAATTCAGCACATGCGCCAAGCAAGGGATGTGCGTCAAATTGGCTAGTCCCAGAGCTGCAACGAGATTTCGCCCATTATCACACACCACCAGGCCGGGCTTGAGGCTCACCGGCAGCAACCACTCGTCGGTCTGTTGTTCTATACCCCGCCACAACTCCTGTGCGGTGTGGGGCCTGTCCCCCAAACATATGAGTTTCAGAATGGCCTGCTGACGTTTACCCCGGGCTGTGCTGAAGTTGGTGGTGAAGGTGTGTGGCTGACTGGATGAGCAGGTGGAAGAAGAGGAGGAGGAAGCCGAGAAGGAGGAGGTGGCAACAGGAGGCAAAGAATGTTGCCCTGCGATCCTTGGCGGCGGAAGGACGTGCGCCAAACAGCTCTCCGCCTGGGGCCCAGCTGCCACTACATTTACCCAGTGTGCAGTTAGGGAGATATAGCGTCCCTGGCCGTGCTTACTGGTCCACGTATCTGTGGTTAGGTGGACCTTGCCACAGATGGCGTTGCGCAGTGCACACTTGATTTTATCGGATACTTGGTTGTGCAGGGAAGGCACGGCTCTCTTGGAGAAGTAGTGCCGGCTGGGAACAACATACTGTGGGACAGCAAGCGACATGAGCTGTTTGAAGCTGTCTGTGTCCACCAGCCTAAATGACAGCATTTCATAGGCCAGTAGTTTAGAAATGCTGGCATTCAGGGCCAGGGATCGAGGGTGGCTAGGTGGGAATTTACGCTTTCTATCAAATGTTTGTGAGATGGAGAGCTGAACGCTGGCGTGTGACATGGTTGAGACGCTTGGTGACGGAGGTGGTGGTGGTGGTGTTGGTGGTACATCCCCTGTTTGCTGGGCGGCAGGTGCCAACGTTCCTCCAGAGGCGGAGGAAGAGGCCGAGGCGGCAGCAGCAGAATAGGCCGAGGCGGCAGCAGCAGAAGAGGTAGCAGGGGGAGCCTGAGTGACTTCCTTGGTTTTAAGGTGTTTACTCCACTGCAGTTCATGCTTTGCATGCAGGTGCCTGGTCATGCAGGTTGTGCTCAGGTTCAGAACGTTAATGCCTCGCTTCAGGCTCTGATGGCACAGCGTGCAAACCACTCGGGTCTTGTCGTCAGCACATTGTTTGAAGAAGTGCCATGCCAGGGAACTCCTTGAAGCTGCCTTTGGGGTGCTCGGTCCCAGATGGCGGCGGTCAGTAGCAGGCGGAGTCTCTTGGCGGCGGGTGTTCTGCTTTTGCCCACTGCTCCCTCTTTTGCTACGCTGTTGGCTCGGTCTCACCACTGCCTCTTCCTCCGAACTGTGAAAGTCAGTGGCACGACCTTCATTCCATGTGGGGTCTAGGACCTCATCGTCCCCTGCATCGTCTTCCACCCAGTCTTGATCCCTGACCTCCTGTTCAGTCTGCACACTGCAGAAAGACGCAGCAGTTGGCACCTGTGTTTCGTCATCATCAGAGACATGCTGAGGTGGTATTCCCATGTCCTCATCATCAGGAAACATAAGTGGTTGTGCGTCAGTGCATTCTATGTCTTTCACCGCTGGGGAAGGGCTAGGTGGATGCCCTTGGGAAACCCTGCCAGCGGAGTCTTCAAACAGCATAAGAGACTGCTGCATAACTTGAGGCTCAGACAGTTTCCCTGGTATGCATGGGGGTGATGTGACAGACTGATGGGGTTGGTTTTCAGGCGCCATCTGTGCGCTTTCTGCAGAAGACTGGGTGGGAGATAATGTGAACGTGCTGGATCCACTGTCGGCCACCCAATTGACTAATGCCTGTACCTGCTCAGGCCTTACCATCCTTAGAACGGCATTGGGCCCCACCATATATCGCTGTAAATTCTGGCGGCTACTGGGACCTGAGGTAGTTGGTACACTAGGACGTGTGGATGTGGCAGAACGGCCACGTCCTCTCCCAGCACCAGAGGGTCCACTAACACCACCACGACCATGTCCACGTCCGCGTCCCTTACTAGATGTTTTTCTCATTGTTATGGTTCACCACAACAACAAATATATTATTTGGCCCAATGTATTGTATTCAAATTCAGCGGGATATAAATTTGAGGCCTAGTATTTAGGCGCTGGGTGACCGGTATGGATTTAGTGACAGAATTAGACTTGGAAATGCACAGAAGCGTGTGTGTGAAGTTATTCTGAATGACCCTATGTGCACCTTCAATATGATCTACCCTTTTAGGGATAGATTTCAAATAGCTCTGATATAGCAGAAACGACTAAATTATGAAATTGCTAAATTGGGAATTGTATTTCAACCCAGAACAAAAAATGTGCTTTGACGGACACTAAATAACTTTCCCAGCCACAACAGGACAGCGGTAACGAGAGATTTAGCGGGATATAAATTTGAGGCCTAGTATTTAGGCGCTGGGTGACAGGTATGGGTTTAGTGACAGAATTAGATTTGGAAATGCACAGTAGCGGGTGTGTGAAGTTATTCTGAATGACCCTATGTGCACCTTGAATATTATATACCCTTTTAGGGATAGATTTCAAATAGCTCTGATATAGCAGAAACCACTAAATTATGAAATTGCTAAATTGGGAATTGTATTTCAACCCAGAACAAGAAATGTGCTTGAACGGACACTAAATAACTCGCCCAGCTACAGCACTAGGGACAGATTTAGCGGGATATAAATTTGAGGCCTAGTATTTAGGCGCTGGGTGACAGGTATGGGTTTAGTGACAGAATTAGATTTGGAAATGCACAGTAGCGGGTGTGTGAAGTTATTCTGAATGACCCTATGTGCACCTTGAATATTATATACCCTTTTAGGGATAGATTTCAAATAGCTCTGATATAGCAGAAACCACTAAATTATGAAATTGCTAAATTGGGAATTGTATTTCAACCCAGAACAAGAAATGTGCTTGAACGGACACTAAATAACTCGCCCAGCTACAGCACTAGGGACAGATTTAGCGGGATATAAATTTGAGGCCTAGTATTTAGGCGCTGGGTGACAGGTATGGGTTTAGTGCCAGAATTAGACTTGGAAATACACAGTAGCGGGTGTGTGTGAAGTTATTCTGAATGACCCAATGTGCACCTTGAATATTATATACCCTTTTAGGGATAGATTTCAAATAGCTCTGATATAGCAGAAACCACTAAATTATGAAATTGCTAAATTGGGAATTGTATTTCAACCCAGAACAAGAAATGTGCTTGAACGGACACTAAATAACTCGCCCAGCTACAGCACTAAGGACAGATTTAGCGGGATATAAATTTGAGGCCTAGTATTTAGGCGCTGGGTGACCGGTATGGATTTAGTGACAGAATTAGACTGGGATATGGCCAAAAAATAAACAGACTATTGCTGGTTAAATGCACTTGGTGTGACAGCTTCACCCTGATGTAGGCTTTAGCCAAAAAACAACCACACCATTGAGGGTTAAATGCACTTGGTGACAGGCGCAGCTTGCCCCTGATTTAGTATATGGCCAAAAAATGAACAGACTATTGCTGGTTAAATGCACTTGGTGTGACAGCTTCACCCTGATGTAGGCTTTAGCCAAAAAACAACCACACCATTGAGGGTTAAATGCACTTGGTGACAGGCGCAGCTTGCCCCTGATTTTGTATATGGCCAAAAAATGAACAGACTATTGCTGGTTAAATGCACTTGGTGTGACAGCTTCACCCTGATGTAGGCTTTAGCCAAAAAACAACCACACCATTGAGGGTTAAATGCACTTGGTCGCAGCTTGTGCTGGCGCACCACAAGACACAAAATGGCCGCCGATCACCCCAGAAAAATGTGACTGACAAACGGTCTGGGCAGCCTAAAAACAGTGAGCAATTGAGGATCAGCAGCTCAATGATCCACAGCTGCAGATCGATCAGTTAATCAAGTCCTTTGGAGGAGTTAATCTGCCTAATCTCGCCCTACTGTCGCAGCCGCAACCTCTCCCTACGCTAATCAGAGCAGAGTGACGGGCGGCGCTATGTGACTCCAGCTTAAATAGAGGCTGGGTCACATGGTGCTCTGGCCAATCACAGCCATGCCAATAGTAGGCATGGCTGTGATGGCCTCTTGGGGCAAGTAGTATGACGCTTGTTGATTGGCTGCTTTGCAGCCTTTCAAAAAGCGCCAAGAAAGCGTCACAAAAGCGCGAAGAAAGCGACGAACACCGAACCCGAACCCGGACTTTTACGAAAATGTCCGGGTTCGGGTCCGTGTCACGGACACCCCAAAATTCGGTACGAACCCGAACTATACAGTTCGAGTTCGCTCATCCCTAATCATTACAATCTACGACACAGACTGACAGATCAGAGTCACAATTATGGAGAAAGAGCACAGAATTACATAAGACAAAGGACACCAACTCACCAAGAAATACAGAACAGGGTGAGACACAAATCACCAGGCCAACAAGAAATTCAGAACACAAGACACAGATCCCCAATACGGGAACAGAGAGACACACATTGGGAGGGAAAAAGAAGAAGATACGACGGGGAAAGGGGAAGAGGGGCACGAAAACACAGATAGAAGATATAACACAAAACCTAGTGGTCAATTTAAGTAATACAACACTAACAGAAACACAGATGCGTTTATTAAATAAGGGACTTAAGTTCGCACCCACGCAGAAACTAAATCATTTCGATGCCTACATTGGCGTCGAGAAATTTGTTAGAAAGTTATGTCTTAAAAAATACCACCTTAAAAACCCCATGGAGAGACCAGTGACGGTTACACAAGAATATACCCACACAGATTTAAAAAAGAAATCTAAGAAGTATCCTTTACAGGAATTAAGTCAGGAAATCATTGCTTTTCGTCAATCAGTTGAATATGATCTAAGAAAGATCAAAAATAATAATAGGGGATGTAACATTTCGAATCAGGAAATAAAAGCCATAAAGGAACTACAAATGAAAGAAAAAATAGTGATTAGATCAGCAGATAAGGGAGGGGCCATTGTTATTTGGGGTGAGGAAGATTACAATAAGGAATGTCTTAAACAATTGGAGGATGAGAGTACATATATGAGAGTAAAAGTCGATCCGACTAAAGTCTATCAAGAGGAGTTGAAACAACTGTGTGAAAGAGGATTCTCCCAAAATGTAATAAATAGACAAGAATATGAATTTATATGTGATACACAGGCAAGAATGCCAATTTTTTACTGTCTGCCGAAGTTACACAAGAACCCAACACAACCACCCGGCCGACCCATAATTTCCGGGATTGGTTCAATCACAAGTAATTTGTCAAAATATATTGACACCCACCTCCAGCCGACAGTAAAAAATATGAAAACTTACATCCGAGATACGACACAAGTTATAGACATTCTAGAAAAGTTAAAATTTGACCCCAAGTGGACAATGTGCACATTAGATGTACGGTCATTATACACAATTATTGACCACCAACAAGGGACGATAGCTATGAAGGATCAATTATTAATGGAAGGTAGACTCAAAAAAGAACAGATAAGCTTCCTAGAAGAAAGTGTTAACTTCATCTTGTCTCACAATTATTTTTGTTTTGGCTCAAATTTTTATGTGCAAAAGTGCGGTACCGCCATGGGCACCAGGTTCGCCCCCAGTTATGCGAACCTCTTCATGGCAGACTGGGAGGAGAGGTCTGTCTTACCACGACTGGGGACGGACCTGGTGCTATGGTATAGGTATATTGACGACATTATTTTAGTATGGAACGGGGACACTTAGATCCAAAAGATCCACTGAACCCAGGATATCAATATTTATAATCCAATAGTCAAAAGACTAATAATTCCTGTTTGAGGTCTATTTAAAACTTAACCTTTAATATTTCTTATTTATTATTGACATACATAACACATAATTCAAAAAAAGAAAAGGACTCTGTTGAGAGTACTTTAAAAATATATATGAGGGGGATAGTGTATACGGGGTAATTTTGTGACACTGTGTCACTATATTACAGTTATATCTTTTTATGAATGACGTTTCTTGAATGTAGTAAATATATATCAGAAGTTTGCCACTGGCATATCCTCACTTCTGATATCTACTGATGTTATTTTCCACCAGGTTACAAACTATCATTCCTTTGATACATTGATTGTGCTGTTCCAGCGTATCGTTTGTAGTTATTAGGAGCCCACTCTGTTGTTAGACATCCTATTCACTGCCAGCACAGTCAGCTATATCTACACTACCCTCGTATAACTAATCTGAAGCGCACTGTGTCTGCAGATCACAGCGCTACAGAAACACTATCCCCAACATATTCTTAAAAGATTTCACAAAGCAGCTCCCAAGGGGGAGCTGCGTTGTGAAATCTTTTAAGAATATGTTGGGGATAGTGTTTCTGTAGCGCTGTGATCTGCAGACACAGTGCGCTTCAGATTAGTTATACGAGGGTAGTGTAGATATAGCTGACTGTGCTGGCAGTGAATAGGATGTCTAACAACAGAGTGGGCTCCTAATAACTACAAACGATACGCTGGAACAGCACAATCAATGTATCAAAGGAATGATAGTTTGTAACCTGGTGGAAAATAACATCAGTAGATATCAGAAGTGAGGATATGCCAGTGGCAAACTTCTGATATATATTTACTACATTCAAGAAACGTCATTCATAAAAAGATATAACTGTAATATAGTGACACAGTGTCACAAAATTACCCCGTATACACTATCCCCCTCATATATATTTTTAAAGTACTCTCAACAGAGTCCTTTTCTTTTTTTGAATTATGTGTTATGTATGTCAATAATAAATAAGAAATATTAAAGGTTAAGTTTTAAATAGACCTCAAACAGGAATTATTAGTCTTTTGACTATTGGATTATGAACGGGGACACTAGTTCGCTAGCCTCCTTCATAGATGGATTAAACAGGAATGACAGAAATATACACCTTTCATCCAAGATATACGATGGAAACATCGAATTCTTGGACTTAAATATCCAAATTGAAGGTGAGAAAGTAATCTGTAATACCTTTCTGAAGGAGGTTGCGAAAAATAGTATGATCCCCTATACCAGCGGACATCTACCTAGATGGCTGCTAAATATACCATATGGACAGTTCCGACGCATAAAACGTAATTGCACTAAAGAGGAGCAATTTGAAGAGGAAGCATGCAAAATGAAGGAACAATTTGTAACTAGAGAATACCCAGAAATTTTAGTAGACTCATCTCTAAGTAAGGTGAGAGAATTAGATAGAAAATCCTTCTTCAATCCAACTAAAGTGAGAAAGAAAAATAAAGATGAGGGGACTATGAGAATGGTCTTACCCTTTAATGCCCAATACCGAAAAATACAACATATAATTAAAAAACATTGGCATTTTCTCAAAGAAGATAGATTGATAGGCTCATTGATCCCGATCACACCACACATTGTGTACAGTAAGGCCCCCAATTCAGGATTAAAGGTAGCCCCTACAATAAAAAAGAAGAAAACCAACAAACCCACGATACAGACAATGTTGGATATCAAAGGCTTCTATAGATGCGGCACTTGTATCAACTGCCGATCGACTAAGTTCCCACGAAAGACACAGAAAATAATATCCCCGACTAACCAACTCAGACATAAAATAAAAGAATACCTCACTTGTAATACTACTAGTGTTATTTACACAATAAGTTGTCCATGCAACAAAATCTATGTGGGAAGAACAAAAAGAACATTAAAAAAAAGGATTGCAGAACATCTCAATAACATCAGGAAAGGCCACATGGACCACCCACTGTCAAAACATTTTAAAGAACATCACGGTCAACAAACAGATCTATGTTTTGCAGCGATAGAGAAAGTGGAAGTGGATTGGAGAGGAGGTAACCATGTGGAGAAAATGTCCAGAATAGAATCAAGATGGATTTTTGAACTGGACACCCTTATACCACATGGATTAAATGCAGAGTTAGAAATCTTTGGCTTCTTGTAGCAGATTAAAACCTGGGGTGGTTGCCTTCCACCGACACATGGTCAGATGGTATATTAATTACGTACATCTGACCGTGTCTTGGTGGACGGCACCCACCGCCCATTCAGCCACAATCTCGTGTTCATCCAATCTGACAACAGTCCTCCATGTTGTACTAAGTCAGTTTGATTCATCTACTTTTGGATGTAAAAAATATGCGAAGGTGCATTTATTTATTATATTTTTTACCAATTAAATATTTTTATATTCATTTATACATTTTAATTCATGTTATTGTGCATAACGAGAGAAAGGAAGCAAATAACACCAAATCCCTCATGCAAATGATTAAGGATGTAATTTCAGCAGCTTTTCTGAAAAAAACGCATCGACTCTAAAAAAAACGCATGGAAACCGCATCATTACCGCATATGCGTTTTTTTCAAAAATAGCAAGATTTCGATGTATTATACTTATGGAAGAAATGTGGGAGCTATATCTCTGATTGAATTTACTTTATCATTAAAATATTCAATTTTATCATTGAAGTATAGCACATTGTAATAATCCAGACCAGATTTTGTCACTATGGTACCTGGATTGTGATCCAGGACTGATCTTTGGGACATCTGGAACCAATTAACAAAGATGGTATAAAAAAGGTGGTTTAGGGGGAGCCAGGTCACCACTGAGGAAGAAGTCAGCACCCCTTGGGACTTCGAAACGCGTCTGGGAGGAACCTGGACCCCACATTACCACCATTTTGGCGTACGCAAGGAGATCTACAGCTGCACCTCCCTTACCAATAACCTCCTAAGTGATCAACTCGTCCTACATCAAGTTCGAAAACTCCTCAGAGTGAGACACTCTGATTTACAAGCAAGGAGAAATCGAATATTTGGGACGCTGAGGAAACGGTGACTGAACAAACCGTATTGAGAAGTGGAGGTAAGGGATTTAAATAGCTTGAAAAAAGGTGGGACGCCACCTAGAGCTAACAACTTCTGAACTCTAATCCGATAAGTTCCATGAACTGTGATATATGCATATTCGGAATAACTTCTACTATTAAATCCGAAAATCCTGCGACTGCACTACATTAATGATAATCGGTGATTATTTTATACCGAATGAATGGTGACATTCGATCAATTTCTCATTGAAAACTATTGAGCAATAACACATTCAGTGCTCTAGTGCTGAGAATTTAACTCTCTGGACCCATTCAATCAGATTACAGACAAGTACCCATTTGCTGTCTGATGTGTGTTTATATATACACTATAAGTGATTTTTATATTGTCAATTGTGACTTTTTATTATTATGTTATTTAATTTCTGTACAAATTACGTACTTTGTATGACATTTTAAGTATTTTATTGCATCAATAAAGCGACTTGTTTTGAGCAAAATTCCCAGATATTGAGTGCCATATCTCCAATATTATTTGAAATTCTTTACTTTCTGGTGTTTGGAGTTCACACCTAGATATTGAGCACCTCTCCATCCTACGGAGTAGTAGAGCCACTCCATTTTTGTAAAAATTTGTGTCACGCATGAGCAGCCACTGGCGTGGTGAAAATAAAGCAAGCTCCCTAGAACCTGTCCTGCTGCAGAGTTCGTACAGGTAGTCATTAACAGCACATTACTGCTGGAGGAGCCTATCAAGCATATACAAGGTGGAGTTCCAGCGCTTCGGGTTGTCATATCAGACATCTGACATGCAAGTGATGTTGCCGCTGAACCTCAGCAAGGCGAGCCATGGCAGTGTAAGATCTTCTAAAATGCCCAGAGATTTTCCTGGCCTGCCGCAAGACATTGCTGCACAAATAAGTTCAGTAAGGCACGTGTGTCATTTTGCCCTGTTTCAGCACGCTCAGCAGATTGACACTGTTGTCGCGCACTTTACCAACTGTCAAATTGAGCAGGGTTAGCCACTGATAAGCCTGTGACCGCAGAGCTGAAAGCAATGCAGGACTGGTGTGGCTCTTGGCTTCCAAGCACAACAGACGCAGCGGCGGCAGTGTTACATATTAATAAAAGTTAAAGTTAATAAAGAAGTTATTTTCAAGCATTTAATGTGCTCTTTAAACCTACTGTTTCCATAGAACGGAGCTATTACAGAGTAAGAGACAGTCTGGTCAGACTAAAAGTCCGAGATATCAAAATTCTTCTAATGCCAAAGCGCAAAAGGTACTTACTAGTGCTGTGCCTGTCACATCAATCAATATTTGGCGAAAGCAGGATATCAAATTCCATAATCAATATTTTGTGGAAGCAGGTATATCACAGCCCAGAATTAGTATTTTGTGGAAGCAGGTATATCAAATCCCTTAATAAGTATTTTGTGGTAGCAGGTATATTGCAGACCTCAATCAATATTTGGTTGAAGCAGGCAAATCAAACCCCTTAATCAGTATTTTGTGGACGCAGGTATATCGCAGGCATCAATCAATATTTGGTAGAAATAGGTATATTAAACCTGTTAATCGTTATTCTGTGGAAGAAGGTATATCGCAGGCTAAATCAATATTTTGTAGGAACAGGTATATCGTAACCATTGATCAGTATTTTGTGTGAGCAGGTAAATCTCAGTCCTCAATCAATATTTGATAGAAACAGATATATCGAACCCCTTAATCAGTATTTTGTGGAAGAAGGTATACCGCAGCCCTTAATCAGTATTTTGTGGAAGCAGGTATATCGCAGGCCACAATCAATATTTGGTGGAAACAGGTATGTCAAATCCCTTAATCAGTATGTTGTGGAAGCAGATATATCGCAGTCCTAAATCAACATTTGATGGAAACGGGTATATCAAAATCCCTTAATCATTATTTTGTAGAAGCAGGTATATCGCAGGCCTCAATCAATATTTTGTAGAAACAGGTATATCAAACCCATTTATCAATATTTTGTAGAAGCAGGTATATCGTTGCCCTCGATCAGTATTTTGTGGAAGCAGGTATAGTAAACCCCTTAAGCAGTATTTTGTGGAAGCAGGTCTATCACAGGCCTCAATCAATATTTGGTGGAAATAGGTATATCGACCACCTTAATCAGTATTTTGTGGAAGCAGGTATATCTTAGGCATCAATCAATACTTTGTGGAAACAGGTATATCGAACCCCTTAATTGGTATTTTGTGGAGGCAGGTAAATCGCAGCCCTCAATCAGCATTTTATGGAAAAAGGAATAACAAGCTCTTAATTCAGTATTTAGTGGAAGCAGGTATATTGCAGGCCTCAATCAATATTTGGTGGAAATAGGTACATTTAAAACCTTAATCAGTATTATGTGGAAGCAGGTATATAGCAGGCCTCAATCAATATTTGGTGGAAACAGGTATATCGAACTCCTGATTCAGTATTTTGTGGAAGCAGGAATATCGCAGGCAGCAATCAATATTTGGTGGAAATAGGTATGTCGAACCCCTTAATTAGTATTTTGTGGAAGCACAAATATTGCAGCCCTCAATCAGAATTTTGTGGAAGCAGGTATATCAAATCCCTTAATCAGTATTTTATGGAAGCAGGTATATCGTACCTTTCAATCAATATTTGTTGGAAACAGGTATATCGAACCACTTAATCATTATTTTATGGAAGCAGGTATACCGCAGTCCTCAATCAATATTTGGTTGAAACAGGTATATCGAACCCATTAATCAGTATTTTGTGGAAGCAATTATATCGCAGCCCTCAATCGGTATTTTATGGAAGCAGGTATATTAAGCCCCTTAATCAGTATTTTGTGGAAGAAGGTATATCGCAGGCCTCAAACAGTATTTTATGAAAGCAGGTATATCAAGCCTCTTAATCAGTATTTAGTGGAAGCAGGTAAATCGTAGGCCTCAATCAGTATTTGGTGGAAACAGATATATCAAACCCCTTAATAAATACTTTATGGAAGCAGGTATATAGCAGGCCACAATCAATATTTGGTGGAAACAGGTATATTGAACCCCTTAATCAGTATTTTGTGGAAGCAGGTATATCGAAGTCGTAAATTTATATTTGGTCCAAAAAATTATGTCGAATCCCTTAATCAGTATTTTGTGGAAACAGTTATATATCATAGCCCTCAATCTGTATTTTGTGTAAGTAGGTATATCGCACCTTTCAATCAATATTTATTGGAAACAGGTATATTGAACCCCATAAATCAGTATTTTGTGGAAGCAGGTATATTGCAGGCCTCAAGAAAATAGGTATGTCGTACCACTTAATCAGTATTTTGTAGAAGTAGATATATAGCAGCCCTCAATCATTATTTTGTGGAAGCAGGTATATCAAACCCCTTAATCAGAATTTTGTGGAAGCAGGTATATAGCAGTTCTCAATCAATATTTGGTGGAAACAGGTATATTGAACCTCTTATTCGGTGTTTTGTGGAAGCAGGTATATATCACGCCTCACTGGTGGAAATGTTGAACACCTTAATCAGAATTTTGTGAAGTAGGTATATTAAAGCCCTCAATCAATATTTTGTGGAAGCAGGTATATTAAACCCCTTAACCAGTATTTTGTGGAAGCAATATATCGCCGGCCTCAATCAATATTTTGTAGGATTAGGTATATCGTACCACTTAATCAGTATTTTTTGGAAGCAGTTATATCGCAGCCCTCCATCAGAATTTTGTGGAAGCAGGTATATCAAGCCCCTTAATCAGTATTTAGTGGTAGCAGTAAATCGCAGGCATTAATCAGTATTTGGTGGAACCCCTTAATTAATACTTTGTGGAAGTAGTTATATAGCAGACCACAATCAATATTTGTTGGAAACAGGTATATCGAACCCCTTAATTAGTATTTTGTTGAAGCAGTTAAATTGCAGGCCTCAATCAATATTTGGCAGAAATAGGTATGTCGAACCCCTAATCAGTATTTTGTGGAAGCAGGAATATCGCACCCTTCAATCAATATTTGATGGAAACAGGTATATTGAACCCCATAATCAGTATTTTGTGGAAGCAGGTATATTGCAGGCCTCAATCAATAATTGGTGGAAATAGGTATGTCGAACCCTTTAATCAGTATTTTGTGGAAGCAGGAAAATCACACCTTTCAATCAATATTTGTTGGAAACAGGTATATTGAACCCCATAATCAGTATTTTGTGGAAGCAGCTATATTGCAGACCTCAATCAATAATTGGTGAAAATAGATATGTCAAACCCCTTAAATAGTATTTTGTGGAAGCAGGAATATCGCAACTTTCAATCAATATTTGTTGGAAACAGGAATATTGAACGTCTCAATCAGTATTTTGTGGAAGCAGGTATATCAAGCCCCTTAATCAGTATTGTGTGGAAGCAGGTATATCGCACATTTCATTAAATATATGTTGGAAACAGGTATATTGAACCTCTTAATCAGTATTTTGTGGTAGTAGGTATACCTCAGGCCTCAATCAATAATTGGTTGAAGCAAGGATATCAAACCTCTTATTCAGTATTTTGTGGTAGCAGGTATATCGCACCCCTCAATTAATATTTAGTGGATATACGTATATCAAAACCCTTAATCAGTGTTTTGTGGAAGCACGTATATCACAGGACTCAATCAATATTTAGTGGAAACAGATATATCAAACTCCTTTATCAGTATTTTGTGGAAGCAGGTATATCGTAGGCCTCAATCAATATTTGGTGGAAGCAGGTATATCAAACCTATTAATCAGTATTTTCTGGAAGCAGGTATATCGCAGGACTCAATCAATATTTGGTGGAAACAGATATATTGAACCCCTTTATCAGTATTTTATGGAAGCAGGTATATTGCAGGCCTCAATAAATATTTGGTGAAAATAGGTATGTAGAACCCCTTAATCAGTACTTTGTGGAAGCAGGCATATCACATCTCTCAATCGATATTTGGAAGAAAAGGGTATATCAAAACCCTTATTTAATATTTTGTGGAATTAGTAATATCGCATCCCTCAATCTGTATTTTGTAGAAGCAGGTATATCGCACCTTTCAATCAATACTTGTTGGATACAGGTATATCGAACCCCTTAATCAGTATTTTGTGGAAGTAGGTATACCGCAGTCCTCAATCAATATTTGGTTGAAACAGGTATATCGAACCCATTAATCAGTATTTTGTGGAAGCAATTATATTGCAGCCCTCAATCGGTATTTCGTGGAAGCAAGTATATCTCAGGCCTCAATCAATATTCGGTAGATACAGGCATATCGAACCCCTTTTTTAGTATTTTGTGAAAACAGCAATATCGCAGCCCTCAATCTGTATTTTGTGGAAGCAGGCATATCAAACTCTTTAATCAGTATTTTGTGGAAGCAGGTATATCGCAGCCCTCAATCACTTTTTTATGGAAGCAGTTATATCAAGCCCCTTAATCAGTACTTTGTGGAAGCAGGTATATCGCAGGCCTCAATCAATATTTTATGGAAACAGGTATATCGAACCCCTTAATAGGTATTTTGTGGAAGCAGGTATATCGCAGGCCTCAATCAATATTTGGTAGAAATAGGTATATCGTACCCCATAATAAGTATTTTTTGGAAGCAGGTATATCGCAGCCCTCAATCAGAATTTTGTGGAAGCAGGTATATCAAGCCCCTTAATCAGTATTTAGTGGTAGCAGTAAATTGCAGGCATTAATCAGTATTTGGTCGAAACAGGTATATCGAACCCCTTAATTAGTATTTTGTTGAAGCAGTTATATTGCAGGCCTCAATCAATAATTGGCGGAAATAGGTATGTCGAACCCCTTAATCAGTATTTTGTGGAAGCAGGAATATCGCACCCTTCAATCAATATTTGATGGAAACAGGTATATTGACCCCCATAATCAGTATTTTGTGGAAGCAGGTATATTGCAGGCCTCGATCAATAATTGGTGGAAATAGGTATGTCGAACCCTTTAATCAGTATTTTGTGGAAGCAGGAATATCACACCTTTCAATCAATATTTGTTGAAAACAGGCATATTGAACCCCATAATCAGTATTTTGTGGAAGCAGGTATATTGCAGGCCTCAATCAATAATTGGTGGAAATAGGTATGTCGAACCCTTTAATCAGTATTTTGTGGAAGCAGGAATATCACACCTTTCAATCAATATTTGTTGAAAACAGGCATATTGAACCCCATAATCAGTATTTTGTGGAGGCAGCTATATTGCAGGCCTCAATCAATAATTGGTGGAAATAGATATGTCAAACCCCTTAATCAGTATTTTGTGGAAGCAGGAATATCGCACCTTTCAATCAATATTTGTTGGAAACAGGTATATTGAACCTCTCAATCAGTATTTTGTAGAAGCAGGTATATTAGGCCCCTTAATCAGTATTGTGTGAAAGCAGGTATATCGCACATTTCATTAAATATATGTTGGAAACAGGTATATTGAACCTCTTATTCGGTATTTTGTGGAAGCAGGTATATATCAGGCCTCACTGGTGGAAATTTTGAACACCCTAATCAGAATTTTGTGAAGTAGGTATATTAAAGCCCTCAATCAATATTTTGTGGAAGCAGGTATATTGAACCCCTTAAGCAGTATTTTGTGGAAGCAATATATCGCCGGCCTCAATCAATATTTGTTCGAAACAGGTATATCGAACCCCTTAATCAGTATTTTGTGGTAGTAGGTATACCTCAGGCCTCAATCAATATTTGGTTGAAGCAAGGATATCAAACCTCTTAATTAGTATTTTGTGGTAGCAGGTATATTGCACCCTTCAATTAATATTTGGTAGAAATACGTATATCAAAACCCTTAATCAGTGTTTTGTGGAAGCATGTATATCGTAGGACTCAATCAATATTTGGTGGAAGCAGGTATATCAAACCTATTAATCAGTATTTTTTGGAAGCATGTATATCGCAGGACTCAATCAATATTTGGTGGAAACAGGTATATTGAACCCCTTTATCGGTATTTTGTGGAAGCAGGTATATTGCAGGCCTCAATAAATATTTGGTGAAATTAGGTATGTCGAACCCCTTGATCAGTACTTTGTGGATGCAGGCATATCACACCTATCAATCAGTATTTGGTAGAAACAGGTATATTAAACCCCTTATTCAGTATTTTGTGGAATCAGGAATATTGCAGCCCTCAATCTGTATTTTATAGAAGCAGGTATATCGCACCTTTCAATCAATATTTGTTGGAAACAGGTATATCGAACTCCTTAATCAGTATTTTGTGGAAGTAGCTATTCTGCAGGCATCAATCAATATTTGGTTGAAGCAAGGATATCAAACCCCTTAATCAGTAATTTGTGTAAGCAGGTATATTGCACCCCTCAATCAATATTTGGTGGAAACAGGTATATCAAACTCCTTAATCAGTATTTTGTGGAAGCACGTATATCGCAGGCCTCAATCAATAATTGGTGAAAACATGTATATCGAACCCCTTAATCAGTGTTTTGTGGAAGCAGGTATATCGCAGGCCTCAATCAATATTTGGTGGAAACAGGTATATTGATCCCCTTAATCTGTATTTTGTGGAAGCAAGTATATCGCAGGCCTCAATCAATATTTGGTAGAAACAGGCATATCGAACCCCTTTTTTTGTATTTTGTAAAAAATCTGCAATATCGCAGCCCTCAATCTGTATTTTGTGGGAGCAGGTATATCGCACCTTTCAATCAATATTTGTTGGAAACAGATAAATCGAACCCCTTAATCAGTATTTTGTGGAAGTAGGTAAACCGTAGGCATCAATCAATATTTGGTTGAAGCAAGGATATCAAACCCCTTAATTAGTATTTTGTGTAAGCAGTTATATCGCACCCCTCAATCAATATTTGGTGGAAATAGGTATATTAAACCCCTTAATCTGTATTTTGTGGAAGCACGTATATCGCAGGCCTCAATTAATAATTGGTGGAAACATGTATATCGAACCCCTTTATCAGTGTTTTGTAGAAGCCGGTATATCACAGGCCTCAATCAATATTTTGTGCAAGCAGGTATAACAAACCCCTTAATCAGTATTTTGTATAAGCAGGAATATCGCAGGCCTCAATCAATATTTGGTGGAAACAAGTATATTTATCCCCTTATTTGTTATTTTGTGGAAGCATGTATATCTCAGGTCTCAATCAATATTTTGTGGAAATAGGTATGTCGAACCCCTAATATTTTGTGGATGTAGGTATATTGCAGCCCTCAATCAGTATTTTGTAGAAGCAGTTATATCAAACCCCCTTAATCAGTATTTTTTGGAAGCGGGTATATCACACCTCTCAATCAATATTTGTTGGAAACAGGTATATCAAATGCCTTAATCAGTATTTAGTTGAAGCAGGTATGCCGCAGGCCTCAATCAATATTTGGTTTAAACAGTGATATCAAACACCGTAATCAGCATTTTGGGGAAGCAGGTATATCGCACCCCTCAAATCAATATTTGGTGGAAATAAGTATTTTGAAACCCTTAATTTTTTTTGTGGAAGTAGGCATATTGCAGGTCTCAATCAATATTTGGTGGAAACATGTATATCGAACCCCTTATTCAGTATTTTGTGAAAGTAGGCATATTAAAGGCCTCAATCAATATTAGGTGAAAGCAGGTATATCAAACTCTCTAAACAGTATTTTGTGGAAGCGGGTATATCACAGGCCTAAATCAATATTTAGTGGAAACAGGTATATCGAACCCCTTAAACTGTATTTTGTGGGATCAGTTATATCGGGGGCTTCAATCAATATTTGGTGGAAATAGGTATGTCGAACCCCTTAATCAGTGTTTTGCGAAAGCAGTTATATCACAGACCTTAAGAAAAAAAAAACTAATGATAATAGTTGAAACACCTGGTCTTAAGAGGCATTGAATTTCTCAGAGGCCCAAAACATTAGTCATTCAAGGAACAGAAAAGGCCTTTTATGCCCCTGTATTTACCTAAAGCAGGGACCAATATTTGTTCTGGGTGGCGGCGGGTATTTGTGGGCTGGCATGAGGAAATTCAATTAAACGTGGTTATCACAGGTGTTGAATTCCTCCGAGATCTGTGCCTTAATTATTTTTTAGAAATGTGAGGTAGTCCACACTGTCGTGAGCTAGGCGAGTGCGCTTATCGGTCACGATCCCCCCCTATTGGGTGGACCCTCCTTTCGGGCAGGACATTGGACGAGGGGCAAGCCAACAGTTCCATGGCAAATTGTGCCAGCTCTGGCCACAGGTCAAGCCTGCACACCCAGTAGTCCAGGGATTCCTCGCTTCTCAGAGCGTCCACATCAGCTGTTAACCTGATGTAGTCGGACACCTGTCAGGCTAGGCGTTCCCTGAGGCTGGATCCGGAGGGCAGCTATCGATGGGTTGACTTCAAGAATTATCTCATATCCGAAGTGACCAACACATCTTCAAACCGCCTTCTTTTTTCAGGCGCTGTTGGATTGGTACCCGCAACTGTTTCTCTGTAAGTGGAAATTCCTCTGCCAGCTCCCGCAAAAGCAGAATGCAGCATTTCTCAAAGCAAGGCTTTGAAGTGCTGCATTCTGACAGCACTCTGTGATGCTGGCAACATGTCCGCTATTTTGTGTTTGTACCGGGGGTCTAAGTACGTTGCAACCCAGTACTGGTCCTTGTTCTTTATGCTTTTTATACGGGAGTCCCTCTTCAAACACTGGAGCATGAAGGCCCCCATTTGCACTAAACTGGAATTAGTGGAGTGGCCCGGCTCCTGCTCATCATCCAGGAAAATGTCGTCCTTGGTTTCCTCCCCCCAGCCACGAACACCATGGATCCCAGAAATGTTTAAAGCATGCTCTTCTTGCTCCTCCTCCTCCCCGACACCATCCTCCTCTGACTCCTCTTCAGATTTCTGTTGACTTGTCTCAGATGGAGTAGCCCCCCCCCCCGGGAATTCATACAGCATTGCAACGTCCTAATCTTCCTGCTCCTGCTCCTCGATGGCTTGATCAATAACAAAATGCATTGCACACTCCAGAAAGGAGGCATAAGGTACGATATCTGGCGCCCTGGCTTGCAACTGACCAGTTTGTTGATCTCATCAAGTGGCCAAAGAAGTCTGCATGCATCATGAGCAGCCACTGGCACGGAGTAAAGAAACCAAGCTCACCATAACCTTCCCTGCTGCAGAGTTCATACACATAGTCGTTAACTGCACATTTCTGAAGGAGCAGCCTATCAAGCATATACAAGGTGGAGTTCCATCGCGTCGGGCAGTCACAAATCAGACCTCTGACGGGCAGGTGGCGTGTAACACCAAATCCACACAGGTTCCAAGGGTTGCATGCTTGTGGGCAGTAAAAGTTATGTACCTTTCTTGCCCGTGTTTGCTAGACCATATGTCTGTGGTCAGATGTATCTTGGCACCGACACTGTGTTCCAGAGATACATTCACTTGCCGCTGAACGTGGCCATATAGCTCCAGGATGCCCTTCTGGAAGAAATATTTCCTTACAGGGACCTTCCATTGCGGTGTGCCAATGGCCACAAATTTTCTAAAGGTCACTGAGTCCACCAGTTTATATGGCAGTAGTTGGCGGGCTAGCAGTTATGACAAGCCAGCGGTCAGACATTGGGCAAGAGGGTTATCTGGCATCATCATTAGGGATGAGCGAACCCGAACTGTATAGTTCGGGTTCGTACCGAATTTTGGGGTGTCCGTGACACGGACCCGAACCCGGACATTTTCGTAAAAGTCCGGGTTCGGGTTCGGTGTTCGTCGCTTTCTTGGCGCTTTTTGAAAGGCTGCAAAGCAGCCAATCAACAAGCGTCATACTACTTGCCCCAAGAGGCCGTCACAGCCATGCCTACTATTGGCATGGCTGTGATTGGCCAGTGCACCATGTGACCCAGCCTCTATTTAAGCTGGAGTCACATAGCGCCGCCCGTCACTCTGCTCTGATTAGCGTAGGGAGAGGTTGCAGCTGCAACAGTAGGGCGAGATTAGGCTGATTAACTCCTCCAAAAGACTCCATCCAGTGATCGATCTGCAGCTGTGGATCATTGAGCTGCTGATACTCAATTGCTCACTGTTTTTAGGCTGCCCAGACCGTTTGTCAGTCACTTTTTTCTGGGGTGATCGGCGGCCATTTTGTGTCTTGTGGTGCGCCAGCACAAGCTGCGACCAAGTGCACTTAACCCTCAATGGTGTGGTTGTTTTTTGGCTAAAGCCTACATCAGGGTGAAGCTGTCACACCAAGTGCATTTAACCAGCAATAGTCTGTTTAATTTTTGGCCATATACTACATCAGGGGCAAGCTGCGCCTGTCACCAAGTGCATTTAACCCTCAATGGTGTGGTTGTTTTTTTGGCTAAAGCCTACATCAGGGTGAAGCTGTCACACCAAGTGCATTTAACCAGCAATAGTCTGTTTATTTTTTGGCCATATACTAAATCAGGGGCAAGCTGCGCCTGTCACCAAGTGCATTTAACCCTCAATGGTGTGGTTGTTTTTTGGCTAAAGTCTACATCAGGGTGAAGCTGTCACACCAAGTGTATTTAACCAGCTATAGTCTGTTTATTTTTTGGCCATATACTACATCAGGGGCAAGCTGCGCCTGTCACCAAGTGCATTTAACCCTCAGTAGTGTGGTTGGTCAAGCTGTCACACCAAGTGCATTTAACCATCAATAGTGTGGTTATTTTTTGGCCATATCCCAGTCTAAATCTGTCAGTAAACGTATACCTGTCACCCAGCGCCTAAATACTAGGCCTCAAGTTTATATCCAGCTAAATCTGTCGTTACTGCTGTACTGTTGTGGCTGGGCAAGTTATTTAGTGTCCGTCAAAGCACAGTTTTTGTTCTGGGTTGAAATACAATTCCCAATTTAGCAATTTCCTAATTTAGTGGTTTCTGCTGTATCAGGCCTATTTTAAATACATCCCTAAAAGGGTATATGAGAATCAAGGTGCTGATAGGGTCATTCTGAATAACTTCACACACACGCTACTGTGCATTTCCAAGTCTAATTCTGTCAGTAAATCTATACCTGTCACCCAGCGCCTAAATACTAGGCCTCAAATTTATATCCAGCTAAATCTGTCGTTACTGCTGTACTGTTGTGGCTGGGCAAGTTATTTAGTGTCCGTCAAAGCACATTTTTTGTTCTGGGTTGAAATACAATTCCCAATTTAGCAATTTCCTAATTTAGTGTTTTCTGCTGTATCAGAGCTATTTGAAATCTATCCCTAAAAGGGTATATAATATTCAAGGTGCACATAGGGTCATTCAGAATAACTTCACACACACGCTACTGTGCATTTCCAAGTCTAATTCTGTCAGTAAATCTATACCTGTCACCCAGCGCCTAAATACTAGGCCTCAAATTTATATCCTGCTAAATCTGTCGTTACTGCTGTACTGTTGTGGCTGGGCAAGTTATTTAGTGTCCGTCAAAGCACATTTTTTGTTCTGGATTGAAATACAATTCCCAATTTAGCAATTTCCTAATTTAGTGGTTTCTGCTGTATCAGGCCTACTGTAAATACATCCCTAAAAGGGTATATCAGATTCGAAGTGCACATAGGGTCATTCTGAATAACTTCACACACACGCTACTGTGCATTTCCAAGTCTAATTCTGTCAGTAAATCTATACCTGTCACCCAGCGCCTAAATACTAGGCCTCAAATTTATATCCCGCTAAATCTGTCGTTACTGCTGTACTGTTGTGGCTGGGCAAGTTATTTAGTGTCCGTCAAAGCACATTTTTTGTTCTGGGTTGAAATCCAATTCCCAATTTAGCAATTTCCTAATTTAGTGGTTTCTGCTGTATCAGAGCTATTTGAAATCTATCCCTAAAAGGGTATATAGTATTCAAGGTGCACATAGGGTCATTCAGAATAACTTCACACACACGCTACTGTGCATTTCCAAGTCTAATTCTGTCAGTAAACCCATACCTGTCACCCAGCGCCTAAATACTAGGCCTCAAATTTATATTCAGCTGAATTTGAATACAATACATTGGGCCAAATAATATTTTTGTTGTTGTGGTGAACGATAACAATGAGGAAAACATGTAGTAAGGGACGCGGACGTGGACATGGTCGTGGTGGTGTTAGTGGACCCTCTGGTGCTGGGAGAGGACGTGGCCGTTCTGCCACATCCACACGTCCTAGTGTAACAACTACCTCAGGTCCCAGTAGCCACCAGAATTTACAGCGATATATGGTGGGGCCCAATGCCGTTCTAAGGATGGTAAGGCCTGAGCAGGTACAGGCATTAGTCAATTGGGTGGCCGACAGTGGATCCAGCACGTTCACATTATCTCCCACCCAGTCTTCTGCAGAAAGCGCACAGATGGCGCCTGAAAACCAACCCCATCAGTCTGTCACATCACCCCCATGCATATCAGGGAAACTGTCTGAGCCTCAAGTTATGCAGCAGTCTCTTATGCTGTTTGAAGACTCTGCTGGCAGGGTTTCCCAAGGGCATCCACCTAGCCCTTCCCCAGCGGTGGAAGACATAGAATGCACTGACGCACAACCACTTATGTTTCCTGATGATGAGGACATGGGAATACCACCTCAGCAAGTCTCTGATGATGACGAAACACAGGTGCCAACTGCTGCGTCTTTCTGCACTGTGCAGACTGAATAGGAGGTCAGGGATCAAGACTGGGTGGAAGACGATGCAGGGGACGATGAGGTCCTAGACCCCACATGGAATGAAGGTCGTGCCACTGACTTTCACAGTTCGGAGGAAGAGGCAGTGGTGAGACCGAGCCAACGGCGTAGCAAAAGAGGGAGCAGTGGGCAAAAGCAGAACACCCGCCACCAAGAGACTCCGCCTGCTACTGACCGCCGCCATCTTGGACCGAGCACCCCAAAGGCAGCTTCAAGGAGTTCCCTGGCATGGCACTTCTTCAAACAATGTGCTGACGACAAGACCCGAGTGGTTTGCACGCTGTGCCATCAGAGCCTGAAGTGAGGCATTAACGTTCTGAACCTTAGCACAACCTGCATGACCAGGCACCTGCATGCAAAGCATGAACTGCAGTGGAGTAAACACCTTAAAAACAAGGAAGTCGCTCAGGCTCCCCCTGCTACCTCTTCTGCTGCTGCCGCCTCGGCCTCTTCTGCTGCTGCCGCCTCGGCCTCTTCCTCCACCTCTGGAGGAACGTTGGCACCTGCCGCCCAGCAAACAGGGGATGTACCACCAACACCACCACCACCTCCGTCACCAAGCGTCTCAACCATGTCACACGGCAGCGTTCAGCTCTCCATCTCACAAACATTTGAGAGAAAGCGTATATTCCCACCTAGCCACCCTCAATCCCTGGCCCTGAATGCCAGCATTTCTAAACTACTGGCCTATGAAATGCTGTCATTTAGGCTGGTGGACACAGACAGCTTCAAACAGCTCATGTCGCTTACTGTCCCACAGTATGTTGTTCCCAGCCGCCACTACTTCTCCAAGAGAGCCGTGCCTTCCCTGCACAACCAAGTATCTGATAAAATCAAGTGTGCACTGCGTAACGCCATCTGTAGCAAGGTCCACCTAACCACAGATACGTGGACCAGTAAGCACGGCCAGGGACGCTATATCTCCCTAACTGCACACTGGGTAAATGTAGTGGCAGCTGGGCCCCAGGCGGAGAGCTGTTTGGCGCACGTCCTTCCGCCGCCAAGGATCGCAGGGCAACATTCTTTGCCTCCTGTTGCCACCTCCTCCTTCTCGGCTTCCTCCTCCTCTTCTTCTACCTGCTCATCCAGTCAGCCACACACCTTCACCACCAACTTCAGCACAGCCCGGGGTAAACGTCAGCAGGCCATTCTGAAACTCATATGTTTGGGGGACAGGCCCCACACCGCACAGGAGATGTGGCGGGGTATAGAACAACAGACCGACGAGTGGTTGCTGCCGGTGAGCCTCAAGCCCGGCCTGGTGGTGTGTGATAATGGGTCAAATCTCGTTGCAGCTCTGGGACTAGCCAGTTTGACGCACATCCCTTGCCTGGCGCATGTGCTGAATTTGGTGGTGCAGAAGTTCATTCACAACTACCCCGACATGTCAGAGCTGCTGCATAAAGTACGGGCTGTCTGTTCGCGCTTCCGGCGTTCACATCCTGTCGCTGCTCGCCTGTCTGCGCTACAGCGTAACTTCGGCCTTCCCGCTCACCACCTCATATGCGACATGCCCACCAGGTGGAACTCCACCTTGCACATGCTGGACAGACTGCGCGAGCAGCAGCAGGCCATAGTGGAGTTTCAGGTGGTCAGTCGCACTGCGGAACAGCACCACTTCACCACCAATGACTAGGCCTCCATGCGAGACCTGTGTGCCCTGTTGCGCTGTTTCGAGTACTCCACCAACATGGTCAGTGGCGATGACGCCGTTATCAGCGTTACAATACCACTTCTATGTCTCCTTGAGAAAACACTTAGGGCGATGATGGAAGAGGAGGTGGCCAGTCTCTTCGAAGTGACTCAGAGGGAGGTTTTTTGCAACAACAGAGGCCAGGTACAAATGTGGCCAGCCAGGGCCCACTACTGGAGGACGAGGAGGACGAGGAGGAGGAGGAGGTGGAGGAGGATGAGGATGAAGCATGGTCACAGCGGGGTGGCACCCAACGCAGCTCGGGCCCATCACTGGTGCGTGGCTGGGGGGAAAGGCAGGACGATGACGATACGCCTCCCACAGAGGACAGCTTGTCCTTACCCCTCGGCAGCCTGGCACACATGAGCGACTACATGCTGCAGTGCCTGCGCAACGACAGCAGAGTTGCCCACATTTTAACGTGTGCGGACTACTGGGTTGCCACCCTGCTGGATCCACGCTACAAAGACAATGTGCCCAACTTACTTCCTGCACTGGAGCGTGATAGGAAGATGCGCGAGTAGAAGCGCACGTTGGTAGACGCGCTACTGAGAGCATTCCCAAATGTCACAGGGAAACAAGTGGAAGCCCAAGGCCAAGGCAGAGGAGGAGCAAGAGGTCGCCAAGGCAGCTGTGTCACGGCCAGCTCCTCTGAGGGCAGGGTTAGCATGGCAGAGATGTCGAAAAGTTTTGTCAACACGCCACAGCTAACTGCACCACCACCTGATACGCAACGTGTTAGCAGGAGGCAACATTTCACTAACATGGTGGAACTGTACGTGTGCACACCCCTCCACGTACTGACTGATGGTTCGGCCCCATTCAACTTCTGGGTCTCTAAATTGTCCACGTGGCCAGAGCTAGCCTTTTATGCCTTGGAGGTGCTGGCCTGCCCGGCGGCCAGCGTTTTTTCTGAACGTGTATTCAGCACGGCAGGGGGCGTCATTATAGACAAACGCAGACGCCTGTCTACAGCCAATGTGGACAAGCTGACGTTAATAAAAATGAACCAGGCATGGATCCCACAGGACCTGTCCGTCCCTTGTCCAGATTAGACATTAACTACCTCCCCTAACCATATATTATTGTACTCCAGGGCACTTCCTCATTCAATCCTATTTTTATTTTCATTTTACCATTATATTGCGAGGCTACCCAAAGTTGAATGAACCTCTCCTCTGTCTGGGTGCTGGGCCTAAATATCTGACAATGGATTGTTGCATTGGTGGCTGACGTGAAGCCTGATTCTCTGCTATGATATGAAGACTGATTCTCTGCTGACATGAAGCCAGATTGTCTGTTACGGGACCTCTCTCCTCTGCTTGGGTGCCGGGGCCTAAATATCTGAGAATGGACTGTTCCAGTGGTGGGTGACGTGAAGCCAGATTCTCTGCTATGGGACCTCTCTCCAATTGATTTTGGTTAATTTTTATCTATTTAATTTTTATTTTAATTCATTTCCCTATCCAGATTTGTTTTCAGGGGATTTACCTACATGTTGCTGCCTTTTGCAGCCCTCTAGCCCTTTCCTGGGCTGTTTTACAGCCTTTTCAGTGCCGAAAAGTTCGGGTTTCCATTGACTTCAATGGGGTTCGGGTTCGGGACGAAGTTCGGATCGGGTTCGGATCCCGAACCCGAACATTTTCGGGAAGTTCGGCCGAACTTCTCGAACCCGAATATCCAGGTGTCCGCTCAACTCTAGTCATCATCATTTTTTGCTCGAACATTTGGGGCAAGGAACCCTTCCTTTTGCCAGATGAACGCGACGACGGCACGGTGAAAGGTGGAGTGGAGGACAACTGGAAGGAGAGAGTGGAAGGAGAAGAGGCAGGATGGGGAGCGCCGGGAGTGTGGCTTTGTGGGTTCTGACGGTGTTGCTCCCACTGGACTCGGTTATGGGAAGCCAGGTGCCTTCTTAAGTCGGTTGTTCCTAGGTGAGTGTTGGGCTTACCGCGACTTATGCATTGACAGCATAGGCTGCAGATGGTAACACTATTGTCAGCAGTGGACACGTTAAAAAAAGCCCACACTGCGGAGCCATATGCCGGCTTCCTGGGAGCACCATGGTTACCGCGCATGGTGGATGACTCGTTCCAGATACATTAGCAGTCTGCTTTTTGCCTCCTGTGCACTGTAAGTTCTGATTGCTTCTCCTCCCTATCTGCTGCTCCGTCTCTCCCTCTGGACTCCCCTCCTCTTCCTCTCTTGTGGGCACCCACTTTATGTCCATAGAAGCATCATTATCGTCTCCTTCACCACCAGTGACATTATAAATCTCAGAGTAGGCAGCAACAACGGGAAACACCCTCCTTGGGCTGATCTGGGTACTGTTGTTAGACCGCTGGGTGGCAACCATTGATAACTTTTCTTCCTGATCTGACGCATCGGTAAGGTCTTGTGATGGATTGGAAAATAATTCCTCTGACTCGAGCTAAGGGGATATGATGGTGGTGGTGGTGGTGTCTTTGGGAGTGCACACAGCAGAGAGTGAAGAGGGTTCAGATAGAGAGGATGAGGAGGGTGCAGAAGCAGAAGGCTGAGTGAGCCACTCAACCAAGTCTGGTGCGTCCTCTGACGTAATCGCACGCACCTTCTGCAATTTCATACTTAGGCTCAGGTCTGGTGCACCCGCTCGACCCCTACCACCCCTGCGGAATGGCCTGCCTCTTCCTCTGCCTGTTATTTTCAAAATAACCCTTTGCCAAAAGTCCCTATAGAAGACCAATATTTGTGGAAAAAGGTATATCACACCCCTGCTTCAATCAGTTTTTTGTGGGGCAACTGGTATATGACACCAGTAGAAATTATTTGTTTTAATGTCATTTGTCACTATCTGTAGCTGAGGTAACGCAGCAAAACCGCAAACAAATGCTGCACTACCCAGCTGCACTATATAGAAAGTATATAATTGGTATATAACACCCTTGCTTCAATCATTTTTTTTGGGGGGGAACTGGTATATTACACCAGAAGAAATGATTTGTTCCAATAGCGTTTGTCACTACGATATCTGTAGCTGAGGTAACGCAGCAAAACCACAAAAAAAAATGCTGCACTACCCAAATGCACTATATAGAAAGTATAAAATTGGTATATAAGACCCCTGCTTCAATCAGTTTTTTGTGGGGGCAACTGGTATATCAGACCAGTATAAATTATTTGTTTTAATGTCATTTGTCACTATCTGTAGCTGAGGTAACGCGGCAAAACCGCAAACAAATTCTGCACTACCCAGCTGCACTATATAGAAAGTATATAATTGGTATATAGCACCCTTGCTTCAATAATTTTTTTGGGGGGGCAACTGGTATATTACACCAGAAGAAATGATTTCTTCCAATGGCGTTTGTCACTACAATATCAATAGCTGAGGTAACGCAGCAAAACCGCAAAAAAAATGCTGCACTACCCAAATGCACTATATAGAAAGTATATAATTGGTATAAAAAAAACCCTGCTTCAATCAGTTTTTTTTTGGGGGGGGGGGGGCAACTGGTATATCACACCAGTAGAAATTATTTGTTCTAATGTCTTTGGTCACTATCTGTAGCTGCGGTAACACAGCAAAACTGCAAACAAATGCTTCACTACCCAAATGCACTAAACCAGTATATCGAACCCCTTAATCAGTATATTGTGGAAGCAGGTATATTGCAGCCCTTAATCATATTTGGTGCAAGCAGGTGTCACGGAAGGTGTACAGGAAACAAGACAATGCAAAATGAATATATGACTCACTGGATCCAAAACTAAGGAACAAAAGGGAGACCCCTGCATAAGACCTGGCACTCTCCCTGACTGCTCAGCCTATGCAAACACCCCAATGGTGGACGATCGCATATCATCGTACCTCGACTATATAACGCCTGAACACCCTACAATAGTGAGGGGACACGACCACCGGCTCCCTACACTAGACACGGAGGGAGTCAGGGTCACCTGGGATCCAGCAAACAACAAATGAATGTACAACACTTATCTTTGTAGAAGACTGGGAAATAGGATCAGCATGCACACACACTCCAGGAAGTTGTATAAACCGCACACTAATGCATTATGGGGAGGAATTTAAAGGGATGCAATCAGTCCAACTACATGACAGCTGAGAGAGGCTAAACGAGATGAGGAACTGAAAACCAAAACAAAGAAAGCTCAAGGAGGAGGTTCTGAAAGGCATCTGTCAGAGCTTCTTCTTCTTTTCTAGGGTGGGGATGTGTCCATGTTCTGAAACATCTCAATTGGCTGTCCTGTCCCACCTGATGGATGTGTCATGGTTCAAAGTTCGGCGCAATGCAAAAGAATATGGCACCAGCGGACATCGCCATATGTTCGCATGTTCGGTGAATAGCAAACGCGCAAATTTCACTGTGAAACGACCGCTGGGCAAACCGCAAGGCCATCTCTTCTCAGCTCCCCACACTCCTCCCCTCCGGCACTCTGAATGGTGGAGCAGGAAGACCTCTCCTTGCTCCACTATTCTGCCTGCAGGCACAGATTGCGCTGCCGGACTGTGTGTGAGGAGCCTGCAGTTCGGAAATCTGCATAAGCTCTGCACACACAGTGCTGCAGAGCAATCTGTGTCTGCAGGGGAGAGAGGATTGTGAGCTTCAGGAATGGGTCAAGGTCAGTAGTTACTGTGTTTTTTGTTTGTTTGTTTTGTTTTTAACACAGAGAGGGCACAATAGGCATTTATACTCTGGAGGGGGCACAATAGCCTTTGCAAATGTTAAGGTGGCACAATGGGCATTTCTACTATGGAGGGGGCACAATGGGCATTTGTACTCTATTGGGGGCACATAGGGCATTGCTTATGTAAAGGGGCACAATAGGCATTTCTAGTATGGAGGTGGCACAATGGGCATTACTACTATGAAGTAGGCAAGGAGGGCATTATTAGTGTGAAGGGGCACAATGTGGATTTCTACTATGTAGGGGCACAGAGGGCATTATTTCTGTCAAGGGGCCCAATGGGCATTATTGCTATTAAAGGGGCACAATAAAAACATAGAAACATAGAATGTGTCGGCAGATAAGAACCATTTGGCCCATCTAGTCTGCCCAATATACTGAATACTATGAATAGCACTTGGCCCTATCTTATATGAAGGATGGCCTCATGCTTATCCCATGCATGCTTAAACTCCTTCACTGTATTTGCAGCTACCACTTCTGCAGGAAGGCTATTCCATGCATCCACTAATACTTCCTGATATTACTTTTAAACCTTTGCTCCTCTAATTTAAAACTATGTCCTCTTGTAGCAGTTTTTTTTTTAATATTTTCTCCTCTTTTACCTTGTTGATTCCCTTTATGTATTTAAAAGTTATTATCATATCCCCTCTGTCTCGTCTTTCTTCCAAGCTATACATGTTAAGGTCCTTTATTCTTTCCTGGTAAGTTTTATCCTGCAATCCATGTACCAGTTTAGTAGCTCTTCTCTGAACTCTCTCCAAAGTATCAATATCCTTCTGGAGATATGGTCTCCAGTACTGCGCACAATACTCCAAATGAGGTCTCACTAGTGCTCTGTAGAGCGGCATGAGCACCTCCCTCCCTATACACCCAAGCATTCTGCTAGCATTTCCTGCTGCTCTATGACATTGTCTGCCTAAATTTGTCTTCTGAAATAATGACCCCTAAATCCCTTTCCTCAGATACTGAGGTTAGGACTGTATCACTGATTTTATATTCTGCTCTTGGGTTTTTACGCCCCAGGTGCATTATCTTGCACTTATCAACATTAAATTTTAGTTGCCAGATTTTTGACCATTCCTTTAGTTTTCCTAAATCCTTTTCCATTTGGTGTATCCCTCCAGGAACATCAACCCTGTTACAAATCTTTGTGTCATCAGCAAAAAGACACACCTTACCATCGAGGCCTTCTGCAATTTCGCTGATAAAGATATTAAACAATATGGGTCCCAGAACAGATCCCTGAGGTACCTCACTGGTAACAAGACCATGGTCTGAATATACTCCATTAGCTACAACCCTCTGTTGTCTGTCCCTCAGCCACTGCCTAATCTATTCAACAATATTGGAGTCCAAGCCCAATGACTCTAATTTATTGATAAGTTTTCTATGTGGGACAGTATCAAAAGCCTTACTAAAGTCGAGATAAGCAATGTCTACTGCACTTCCGCCATCTATTATTTTGGTCACCCAATCAAAAAAATCTATAAGATTAGTTTGACATGATCTCCCTGAAGTAAACCCATGCTGTTTTTCATCTTTCAATCCATGGGATTTTAGATTTTCCACAATCCTCTCCTTGAGTATGTTTTCCATTAATTTCCCCACTGTTGATGTCAGGCTTACTGGCCTATAGTTGCCTGATTCCTCCCTACTACCTTTCTTGTGAATGGGCACAACATTTGCTAATTTCCAATCTTCTGGGACTACTCCTGTTACCAGTGATTGGTTAAATAAATCTGTTAATGGTTTTGCTAGTTCACCGCTGAGCTCTTTTAATAGCTTTGGGTGTATCCCATCAGGCCCCTGTGACTTCTTTGTATTCATTTTAGACAGCTGACTTCGAACCTCTTCCTCTGTAAAGACACATGCATCAACAGATTCATTATTCTTCCTTCCTAACTGAGGTCCTTTTCCTTCATTTTCCTTTGTAAAAACTGAACAGAAGTATTCATTGAGGCAGTAAGCTAGTTCTTTATCTTCTTCTATATACCTTCCTTCTTTTGTTTTTAATTTGGTAATTCCTTGTTTTAGTTTCCTTTTTTCATTTATGTATCTGAAGAATGCCTTATCACCTTTTTTCCCTGACTGAGCTAATTTCTCTTCTGCCTGCGCTTTAGAAGCGCTTATAGCTTGTTTGGCCTCTCTCTGCTTAATCTTATAAATTTGCCTGTCATCCTAGTTTTTTTAAATTTTTATAATTACTAAATGCTATCTTTTTGTTTTTAATGATTTTGGCCACTTCTGCTGAGTACCACAGTGGTCTCTTCCTTTTTTTTGCTTTTACTGACAAGCCTAATGCAATTTTCTGTTGCCTTCAATAGTGCCACTTTTAAGTAGTCCCATTTCTTCTGGACTCCATTGAAACAGTTTCAATCTGATAGGGACTTGTATACCACTAATCTAATTTGAGAAAAGTCAGTTTTTCTAAAATCTAAAACTTTTGTTTTTGTGTGGTGTGAATCAGTCACTGTACTTATAGTAAATCACACTGACTGGTGATCACTAGATACCAAGCTTCCCCCTACAGTAATATCAGATACCAAATTCCCATTTGTGAATACTAAATCTAAAATGGCCTCCTTCCGGGTTGGCTCCTCAACTACTTGCTGTAGAGATAATCCCAGTAGGGAATTTAGAATATCTGTACTCCTGTCAGAACTAGCTATTTTGGTTTAGCAGTTTACATCAGGAAGATTAAAGTCTCCCATAATGATAACTACCCCCTTCAATGTCATTTTAGCTATTTCCTCAACTAGTAGATCATCTAATTCTTTGACTTGGCTGGGTGGTCTATATATCACACCTACACTAGTTACCTTATGATTATCAAGCTGCAAGGTAACCCAAACTGACTCTAAATTGGTCTCGCTAACTTGTATTAAATTAGATTTTATGCTATCTTTCACATACAGGGCCACCCCTCCCCCTTCTTGCCTTCTCTGTCTTTTCTATATAGAGAGAACCCTGGTATTGTTATATCCCAGTCATTACTTCCAGTGAACCACGTCTCAGTAACAGCCACTAAATCTATATTCTCAGAACAATGGGCATTATTACTATTAAGGGGGCACAATGGGCATTATTACTATTAAGGGGGCACAATGGGAATTATTACTGTGAAGGAGGCACAAGGGGGATTATTACTATGAAGGGGGCACAATGGGGATTATTACTATGAAGGGGGCACAAAGAGGGCATTACAACTGTGAAGGGGCACAGATAGGGAATTACTACTGTGAAAGGGGCGCAATGAGGGCATAACTACTGTGAGCGGGCACAATGAGGGCATAACTACTGTTAAAGGCCACCCATCTGTAAAAACCTACTGTGAAGACTGTACAATGAGGGCAATACTACTGTGAGGGGGTACAATTTTTTTTAAGTATGGGGGGGTGCCAGAGAAAGGGCCCGTTTCTGGTGCCAAACAACCTAGGCACACCACCGCACAGTGGTGTTTAAAAAAATGGTAAGCATTACTTTTGCAGCTTTTGTATGCCAGAAAACTAGCTCGGAGGGCATGATAAATTCCCCCCCCCCCCCCATGAAATTTACTGTAAATAATGAAACATTGTATCCATCCTTACAATAAAGCATTTTGTATTGCCAGTTCATGTACATGCTTGTTTATTATTTCCCAACTTCTGGACGTTTAGGAACAGGTTAACAGGCCTGGCTGACATGTGGGTTTTAAAAAGAGTAACCTTATAATCTAACAGCTAATCAAGCCAATCAGCTAAAAACACAATTACTGTTGCAACAAATGTAATTGTGCTGCTGATATTAGCCACTTAGAAGTGCCGTAATTATCTCTACTGAGTTTGCTAATTATACGCTGTATATTCAACATATAGAAAAATAAAATGAAGTGATAATTAATGCAGTTAGGTCTTGTTCACACTGGTGATTTTCATTATATTTTTGTCACAAATATTTTCATAGAAGTAGTAATGGTATGGACCTAATGGAAGTAATAATTGGTGTGGAATCAATTTGCTCCGTTAGGCCGCTTTTGCATAGTCAGTGTTTGATCAGTGTTTGATTGGTGATTATTATCAGTGATTGGGAGCTAAAACCAGGAATGAAGGCTATAGAAAGATAAAGTATAATGGAAAGAAGTACACCTGTTCTTTTTTTGACCCGCACCTGGATTTGGCTTACAATCACTGCTCAAAATCGCTGATCAAATACTGACTAAACACTGAATGTGTGAAAGTAGCCTTGCTGTTTCACACAGCTGTGGTTTTGTTTACTTTATTTAAATTTTTTAAACAGGAACAAAAATGACTTCAGTTTTTCCCCCAAAAAAATTACAGTAAATGGAATTTGTTAGCAACTTGACCCCTCAAAACTGCTAACAGAGATATGTAGGCTTGGAGGAAAGCAACATGTATATAGCTAGTGCAAAGTCATTCTTTTCTCATGGCAAAGAAATCAAAATTTTAATACTTCTAGTGCCAGGATCATAAGTGCCAAGTAGGCATTCTCTTCATATCCATTGGTTCTCTGTGGCCCGCGGGTTTGGCTTCTTGCAAGACAGTGAATCCACTGAGAATTCTGATCAGGCAGAGGTCTGCCAAGAGAGTGTACTTACCTCAATACTTACACATTTGAATCCGGGAGACCAGGAGGAATACACCCAGGTTGATGACCAGTGGGGACGGTACGCGGTGGGTGTGGTCCTATCTACCCAAGCCAATGATGCCAACCAGAGCACCAGAAGAGTGTCAAGAAGACAACACGGTGCCCTCAGAGCCACTCAGTCTCGGTCTGAATGTGGAGGGACATCTCACTTTAAGACCTCATGCACACGACCGTTGTTGTGGTCCGCGTCAGAGCCGCATTTTTTGTGGCTCTGGTGCGGACCCATTCATTTCAATGGGGCCACAAAAGATACTGATAGCACTCCGTGTGCTGTCCGCATCCATTGCTCCATTCAGTGGCCCCGCAAAAAAAATATAGCATGTCCTATTTGTGTCCGTTTTACACACAAGAATAGGCATTTCTACAATGGGCTGCCCGTTCTGTTCCGCAAATTGCAGAAGGCACATGGGTGGCTTCTGTTTTTTGCAGATCCGCGGTTTGCAGACCGCAAAAAACGGAACGGTCGTGTGCATGAGGCCTAACTCTAACACAGACTGTGAGACTAGTCTATTTTACTACAATTGGCCTAGTTACTGACTCCACCACCATTCACCAGCCACATCACCTACATCTTGTACCTTGCATCCATACCAAACGCATACCAGCTACCATCAGACAAGAGCTCCAACAACAGGGTGTGCCCCGAGGGAAGAAAGGGTGCACCCCCATGTCACTGTCCCAGTCCTAGGTACAGCTTAATAATGAGGGCTTACTTTTTACACTGGCACACTTTGAACACAAAATATTGGCCACTGAAAATGCATATCTCTGTAAATATTTCAAATTTTCACTTTACACCATCTGCAGTGCATTAATTTTTGCAAAACACCTGTGCTGGTTTTCAAAATAGGGTCAATTCTTGGAAGTTTCTTTTTTTATTTGACCTAAGAGCCTCTGCAGTTGTTGTCCAGTGCTGTATAATAGTGATGTGCGGCAGGGGCAATATTCAAATTCGTGATATTTTGTGAATATCTAAGGCTAATATTCGCAATATATTCGCAAATTCGAGAATTCGTTATCTCCAGTCATTATTTTCTTGATTGCAGAAATCGGCAATTGAAAAATTTGCAAAACAAATTTGCATTACTAAAATTCACAATTAACACTACTCCTAAAGTTAAGATATTGCAGACTTCTCATTGGCCCACATGCTAGAAGCAGGGAGGGATAATGTGTACTGAATAAAAAAAAAATCTTGAATATTCGAAATTACGAATATATATCACTATATTCTAAATATTCGCAAATTCTCGAAGTGCCGATATTTGCGATAAAAATTCGCAATTCGAATATTCGTGATCAACACTACTGTATAAATCACCAAACTATGCCTCAAATGCACATGCGTACCCTGTGCCAGTCTAAATGTACTGTAATGCTTTCTTGCTGGCTTACATTTAGACACCCGGCCTACGCCACACCCAGTTTTTTTTAGACCTGGGTTATCTCTGGATGGTAAACGACCCCCTATATTTTTCATTTCATGCAAGTATTCCGATCTAAGTGCTGGCTTAAAAAATGTTGAATTATTTTCATGGGACAACACCTGTAGTGACATAGGCAAACTAGATATCTTATTAAATATGGTTACACAACCTTATAAATTAGAATACAGCCACACAGTCAGGTTTGCTAATGCAGTTTTGGAAGCCACAGTCAGGAGTGAATTCAAAAAAGATAAAAAGTTGTATCTTTATGATCCACTCCTGGTTTTGGGTTCCAAAACTGCATCCAGAAATCTGGCTGTGTGGCCGTATCCTTAAAACTATAACTACGTTTTAATCTTCAACAAGATGAAAATGCGGCACTCACCAATTACAATATCCTCTTCATTGGTGTATCAACAATCCATAAAATACACTAGCATGAGGAAGTAATATGCGATAGTGAGGCGACAGGCCTGTGGAACCAGTCAGCGCAAAAAGTCAAACGCCTCGTTATCGCATATTACTTCCTCATGCCAGTGTATTTTATGGATTGATGATACACCAATGAAGAGGACATTTTAGTTGGTGAGTGCCGCATTTCCATCTTATTGAAGATTGGATTTGTGTCTACTTGTATGCTGAGCACCAGCGCATTTATTCATGCCACTGCCCTGGAACAGGATAAGGCGGTACCGACTTTTTTTGCTTCCTTTGTGGATTGTATAACTACGTTTAACCACCATTCTATACACGGCCCAAAATCCATTCTGATCCAGTTACCATAAATGTGGACAGAAGTCTGTTGACCACTGTTGTGAGGACATCTGACTTGTGCACGCTAGGAGGTGAGCTGAAATTTGAACTTTTTATATATCTACTGTACTACAGACCTTACAAGTATTTTGACTTTATAAACATATTATTATAAGCTGCTGATATAACCTCTGGGATCAACACATAATTTCATTTTTATCTATCAGTAGCATTATTTTCTTATTTGCTAGGAAACAATTCTCATTTACTATGTGATTTCTGATTTATTTTTACATTAATCATTGGATAATCCCTTTAATGCCTAGTACCAGTCACCTCCACTGCAAGCATCTTCAAGCTCATGCCATTCTGTGTTAATCTCTCACAGTGGCTCTCCTGTGTCTCACCATTGTTCTCCTACATGAGGTACTGCCTGCACTTCTGTATATCCTCTCTGAGGATGGGCTAGCTTGGGTGGAGATGCTGACAGGAGTGTTAACTCCATGCTTGCAGCACAGCCTCTGCAACATTACTTTGCAGTTAACTTTTTGCTGCCACCAGACCTCATCTGACCACCAGCCCAAAGGTTGGTCTACCATGTAGACAGCAGTGGTCAGTCTCCAAGCAGTCTCTCCATGTGAACTACAAAATTACATCATCACCTATGAAATCCCTCCTGGATAGCTCTCACTTCTTCTGATGAAATAATATCTCTTCTATCTAAAGGACCAAGAGTGTAGATATATAGTACTTGAGTGTATATACATTAGCTGCAGTTATATAAGCCCCCTGACTCACACTGCCTGTCTATGCCATCTGTGTGTGCTGACTCTCCAGTGTAGTTCTATGAGATGTAGGTTCACGCTGCTCGCCTGCCTCCTGAATATAAGAGCTGACAGGTGAGAGAGAGAGATGACAGGGTAGAGAGGGCAAACAGTCTCAAGCTGTATCACTTAGGAATACATGGAGACTTTGCAGTGTGAGGTGTCAGCAGTTCTGTGTTACTCATCTGTCATGGCTGCCCTTACACAGAACTCATAGTAATGCAATGTGATAAGACTCTAATCCTTTTGTCTTTGTAAAGCCAGACATAATGGGAAATGTAGGCTTTATTAGGAACACCATATCTGAGGCAGAAAAGAAACTAAAGTGGCAGACTACCCACAAATTGAACATCAAATAAAACAGGTATACACATAACATACTCAAGAGTCTTTTATCTTATTATTTATAATGGCCTATCCTGCGTATAAGCATAAAAAATCCTGGAGGGCTTCTTTAAAAGTGCATGACATGGCATATCAAACATGGCATGGTGTATCATACATGAATCTACTTAAATGTGAGGAGATATAATAACATGCATAAGCAAAATTTTGCAATACTGGCGCATCCTCACCAGTAAGCATTAATTGATTGATTCTGAACTAACCTGATTTGTACCGAATTTCCCCCAAAAAGTGAGATTCTAACAAACCCAAAAATGAGCAATTCAAGAGAGAGACCCACATGTGGAAAGCATGTGCTATTCAGCTCTTTTCAAAAATGATTAACAAAAGCTAAATGTTTCACAACTAAAGCCAGTCATTGCTCAGCCTTTTAAACTGACTAACATACCACAACTAAAAAAACAGCTAACCCTGCCTCACATCTGCAACTAGTTTTTTTCACGACAAAAGAGCAGAACAGATAGAATCAGCTTTTGAGTTGAGGGGCCTTGGTAGGACCTCTAGCTGGGTTCTATTTCTAATATTGAGACTACTTAGTATATATGATGACTGTTGTATGCTTGGGAATGCTCCTTTTGTTTTTGGGGAAAATATATGCTGGCACTTTTTGTCAGTTATTTGCATAACTTTGCCTCCTTTAACCCCTTAATGACCACCCACTGTCTTTTATCATTGCTGTTTCAGAGGGAGCAGAACACTTCTGTGAGCACTCCTGCTCTACTAAAAAGCTGTAACTAGCAGCTCCAGTTCTTAGAGAAGCCTTTTTCTTTATAGCCTTGATCGGCAGTAGCTCCAATCCCAACTGTTGACCCCTTGACTGGCACAGTTTTTGTGACCACAGCATGAACAAAGAATGCCCCTCCCCACTGATTTGGTCCCATTGTTTTGATTAGATGTTGTGTAAGCACTCTACAGTCAGCTCTAGTCACCTGGAAAGGACCAGGGGACATTAAGTACAGTAATCCTGCTCTGAGGGCACACTAGTGCTGTCCTAACCACAGCCTGCATCATAGTTTGTGACCACAGCATGAACAAAGAATGCCCCTCCCCACTGATTTGGTCCCATTGTTTTGATTAGATGTTGTGTAAGCCCTCTATAGTCAGCTCTAGTCACCTGGAAAGGACCAGGGGACAGTAAGTACAGTAATCCTTCTCTGAGGGCACACTAGTGCTGTCCTAACCACAGCCTGCATCATAGTTTGTGACCACAGCATGAACAAAGAAAGCCCCTCCCCACCGATTTGGTCCCATTGTTCTGATTGGATGTTGTGTAAGCCCTCTGCAGTCAGCTCTGGTGACCTGGAAAGTAGTGATGGACGAACATTGGCCGGGACGGTTCGCGAACGCGAATGCGCATTCGCGCTCAAATGTTCACGAACTGTGTGATCACAGTGAGCCCCATAGACTTGAATGGCAGGCGAACCTGAAAAGCCTTTAGGTCATATTTGCAGCCACCAAATAATTACTAGAAGTGCGCAAATAGTCCCACAACATGGACAGTGACATACCAGATGTATTATTCGAATTTGCAATCTCCATTCATTATTTTATTCCATGCGTAATATCGACAATATAATTTTCATGTATGCGCATGTGCAAAATATGCGCAGCCTACTACAGCAACTGGTTCCCACCAGACCGAAGTTGGATGCGTTTAGAAAAGTTGGTTGTCAACAATTTTCGCAACGTTGTGGAAGAACTTACTCACTGTAAGTAATTTGACATTAAAGCAGTGTATTTGATTACATTTTACATGCATGTTAGAACAATAGCTGTATATGCAGATTTAGTGTTTAAAAAAAAGCACCATTGCGAAATCCCTAATGATGCATTTTTTTTTTTCCGCGGTACACATAACTTCGCATTTTATAAGGTCTCATGAGATATTAGTGATTGGTGCACTAAGTATTGTTGTGAGAACTTGCCAGTACAGGCCCCAAAAATTAGCCAATAGGCATTCACCTGACAGGACACAACTTTGTAGGATTCTGTGGCTGGAGGGACATTAGGCGGTCACAGGATAAAAATTTAACCGTCGGCCAGTACAGGCTACAAAAATTAGGCATTCAACGGACATAAAAGGCCTTTTATGCCTGCTGTATTTAACTAAGACAGGGACCATGATTTGTTTCTGGGTGGTGGCGGATATTTGTGGGCTGTCATGAGGAAATTCGATCAAACGTGGTCGACTCGTCACATGTGTTGAATTCCTCCGAGATCCATGCCTCATTCATTCTAAGAAATGTGAAGTAGTCCACACTGTCGTGAGCTAGGCGAGTGCGCTTATCGGTCACGATCCCCCCTACTGCGCTGACTGTCCTTTCGGACAGGACACTAGACGATAGGCAAACCAAGAGTTCCATGGCAAATTGTGCCAGATTCTGGCCACAGGTGAAGCCTGCACACCTAGTAGTCCAGGGGTTCATTGCTTCTCAGAGCACCCACATCGGCCGTTAACCCAATTTAGTCGGACACCTGTCGGTCTAGGCGTTCCCTGAGGCTGGATTCGGAGGGCGGCTGTCGATGGGTTGGATGCAAGAATGATCTCATATCCAAAGTGACCAACACATCTTCAAACCGCCCTCTTCTTGCATGCGCTGTTAGATAGTTACCCGCAACTGTTTCTCTGTGAGTGGAAATTCCTCTGCAAGCGCAAAAGCAGAATGCAGCATTTCTCGAAGCAAGGCCTGAAAGTGCTGCATTCTGACAGTCCTCTGTGATTGTGGTAACATGTCCCCCATTTTGTGTTTGTACCGGGGGTCTAAGTACGTTGCCACCCAGTACACAGGGGTCCCTCTTCAAACACTGGAGCATGTAGGCCCCGATTTGCACTAAACTGGAAGCGGTGGAGTGGCCCGACACCTGCTCATTATCCAAGATAATGTCATCCTCATTCTCCTCCCCCAGCCATGGACAACACCAGGGATCCCAGAATAGTTTTAAGTATGCTCTTCTTGCTCCTCCTCCGCCACTGGCACCATCCTTCTCTAACTCCTTATCAGACTCCTGTTGTTGACTTGTCTCAGATGGAGTAGCCCCCTCAGGGAATTCATCCAGCATTGCGACTTCCTCATCTTCCAGCTTCTGCTCCTCGACGGTTTGATCAATGACACAACGCAATGCATGCTCCAGAAAGAAGGCGTAAGGTTACGATGTCACTGATGGCGCCCTGGCTGCGACTGACCAGTTTGGTGATCTCATCAAATGGCCTGCAGAAGTCTGTATGCGTCGCGCATGAGCATCCACCGCAGAGTTTGTACAGGTATGCCTATCAAGCATATACAAGGTGGTGTTCCATCGCGTCGGGCAGTCACAAATCAGATGTCTGATGTGCAGGTGGTGTCGCCGCTGAATGTCAGCAAAGTGAGCCATGGCCGTGTAAGATCTTCTAAAATGGACCAGAGATTTTCCTGGCCAGTCGCAAGACATCCTGGACCCTGAGGTATTCGGCAACAAATCGCTGCATGACTAAGTTCAGGATGTGTGCCATGCACGGCACATGTGTCATTTTGCCCTGTTTCAGCGTGCTCAGCAGATTGGCACCGTTGTCGCACACCACTTTACCAACTCTCAAATTGAGCAGGGTTGGCCACTAATCAGACTAGATGGGCCAAATGTTCTTATCTGCCGACACATTCTATGTTTCTATGTTTCTAATAGGCCTGTGACCGCAAAGCTGAAAGGAGTGCAGGACCGGTGTGGCTCTTGGCTTCCAGGCACAACAGACGCAGCACAGCATGGCACTGTCTCACCTGGCACATTGGATAGGTTCTGGGGAGCTTCAGGGGTGCAGCGTAAAAGATGGTAGCAGCAGAAAAGAAGTTTCACCTAGTGGGCAGTAAAAGTTATGTACCTTCCTTGCCCGTGTTTGCTAGACCACGTGTCTGTGGTCAGATGTATTTTGGCACCCACACTGTGTGCCAGAGATACATTCACTTGCCGCTGAACTTGGCCATATAGCTCTGGGATGCCCTTCAGGGAGAAATATTTCCTTCCAGGGACCTTCCATTGCGGTGTGCCAATGGCTACAAATTTTCTAAAGGCCTCCGAGTCCACCAGTTTATATGGCAGTAGTTGGCGGGCTAGCAGTTCTGACAAGCCAGCGGTTAGCCGTTGGGCAAGAGGGTTACCCAGCGTCATCATCTTTTTTCGCTCGAACATTTTTGGACAAGGAAGCCTGCCTTTTGCCAGATGAACGCGACGACGGCACGGTGGAAAGTGGAGTGGAGGACAGCTGGGAGGAGAGAGGAGAAGGAGAAGAGGCAGGACAGGGAGCGCTGGGAGTGTGGCTTTGTAGGTTCTGACGGTGTTGCTCTGACTGGGCTTCAGGATGGAAGGCCAGGTGCCTTCTTAAGGCGGTCGTCCCTAGGTGAGTGTTGGGCTTACCTGCGGCTTATGCGTTGACAGCACAGGCTGCAGATGGCAACACTATTGTCAGCAGCAGACACGTTAAAAAATGCCTACACTGCGGAGCCATGTGCCGGCGTCCTGGGAGTGCCAGATGTAACCGTGCATGGTTGATGGCTCAGTTCCAGATACATTAGCAGTCTGCTTTTTGCCTCTTGTGCACTGTAAGTGCTGCCTGCTTATCCTCCTTCTTCTCCCTATCTGCTGCTCCGTCTCTTCCTCTGAACTCCCCTCCTCTTCCTTTCTTGTGGGCACCTATGTGACGTCCATCGACATGTCATCATTGTCACCTTTTGACATTAGAGATCTCGGAGTAGGCAGCAACAGCGGGGATCACCCTCCTTGGTCTGACCTGGGTACCTTCGTCAGACTGCTGGGTGGCGACCATTGATAATTCCTCTTCCTGATCCGATGCGCAACGGTAAGGTCTTGTAATGGATGGGAAATAATTCCTCTGACTCGAGCGGAGGGGATATGGTGGTGGTTGTGGTGTCTTTTGTAGTGCACACAGCAGAGAGTGAAGATGGTGCAGATAGAGAGGATGAAGAGGGTGCAGAAGCGGAAGGCTGAGTAATCCAAGTCTGGTGCGTCCTTTGAAGTAATCGCACGCACCTTCTGCAAATTCCCAGTTAGGTTTTCGGCTTGATGCACCTGACCGACCCCTACCACCCCTGCGGAATGGCCTGCCTCTTCCTCTGCCTGTCATTTACAAAATGACCCTGTAACAAAAGTCCCTATAGAAGAGCAGTATTTGTGGAAGAAGGTATATCAAACCCCTGCTTCAATCAGGGGCAACTGGTAAATCACACCAGTAGAAATTATTTGATCCAATAGCGTTCGTCACTCTGTGTAGATATGGAAATGCAGCAAAACTGCAAACAAATGCTGCACTACCCAAATGCACTATATAGAAAGTATATTATTCGTATATAACACCCCTGCTTCAATCCCAAATTTTTTTTTGGGGGGGGGGGGGCAACTGGTATATCACACCACTAGAAATTATTGGTTCCAATAGCGTTTGTCACTCTGTGTAGATGCGGTAACGCAGCAAAACCGCAAACAAATGCTTCACTACCCAAATGCACTATATAGAAAGTATATTATTGGTATATAACACCCCTACTTTATTCACTTTTTTTTGGGGGGGGGGGGGCAACTGGTATATCACAGCAGTAGAAATTATTGGTTCCCATAATGTTTGTCACGCTGTGTATATGCGGTAATGCACCAAAACCGCAAACAAATGCTGCACTACCTAAATGCACTAAAAGTATATTATTGGTATATAACACCCCTGCATTAATCACTGCATTAATTGGTATATAACACCCCTGCTTCAATAAGTTTTTTTTAAGGGGCAACTGGTAAATCATGCCAGTAGCAATTATTTGATCCAATAGCGTTTGTCACTCTGTGTAGATGTGGAAACACATCAAAACCGCAAACAAATGCTGCACTACTTAAATGCACTATTGGTATATAACAACCCTGCTTTAATCAAATTATTGGTTCTAATAGTGTTTGTCACTCTGTGTAGATGCGGTAACGCAGCAAAACTGCAAACAAATGCTGCACTACCCAAATGCACTATATAGAAAGTATATTATTGGTATATAACAACCCTGCTTCAATAAAAAAAAAAAAAATTAGGGGGGCAACTGGTATATCACACCAGTAGAAATTATTGGTTCCAATAGCGTTTGGCTTTCTGTGTGGCTGCGGTAATGCAGCAGAACCACACAACTGCTGCACAATACAATTGCACTGTAATATACTTTCAATGTTAAAAAAGTATATTATAAGTATATTACACCCCTCATTATGTCACACCTATCGATAGCACACCTATCCCAGTCCTTAAAAGGACTTTTGTGGCCCTATTAGCTAGCAGTCTGTGCCTGCTCCACACAGCAAAGGTAGGGGGTATGTCCATGTGCTGAAACGTCTCAATTAGCTGTCCTGTACCACCTGATGGATTTGTCATGGGTCAAAGTTCTTTACAATGTAAAAGAATATGGCGGGTTCGAATATCGCCATATGTTCGCATGTTCGGCGAATCGAGAACTCGCAAAGTTCACCGCGAAACAACCACCGGGCAAACCGCAAGGCCATCTCTACTAGTGCTGTCCTAACCACAGCCTGCGTCATAGAGACACAGAGCATAATGTAGCCATATAGGCGTATACTAATGCATTATAAGTATAAAATAATTTTGTAAGACAGTAATTCCATAATTAAGTTTTTAAAAAAAATGTAATACTTTTTTTTATATAAAAACTTTATAAATTAATAAATAAGGAATTATTTTACCTAGAACACATTTTATTGTGCATACATTATGTAAAGGCAAAAAAAATACACTTATTAGGTAACCACACGAGCAAAATAACCTGAACAACAAATTTCATAGGTTACTTGGTGTGAAATATATACGTTAGAAACATAAACAACTGCTTTTTCTATATTTGTGATGCAAAAAAAGTCTATAAATTAATAAGCCCCAAAATACTGTCATTTAACTTGCATAAAACCTTATACAGCCATGCCAATGAAAAAATAAAAAAGTTAAATTAAAGATAATGCCTTATTATGTTAAAAAAAAGAAAAAGAAAGTACAAATATTATGTATTGGTGTGTCTGTAACAACCTGAACTATAACATCATAATTATATTAAACCAAACAGTAGGGATGAGTGAACCCGAACTGCAAAGTTTGGTTTTGGGAATTTGGGTACCTGGACCCAAACCCGTACTGGTTCACTGAAGTCCTGGTTCAGGTTTGGTGTTCAGGTGATTTTATTATTTTCCGTTATAACATGGTTATATCGGCAAATAATAGCATTCTTAAGACAGAATGCAAAAGAATGTGGCCATTTAGGGGTAAAAAAACAACAACTCACCTTATCCACTTGATCTCGCTACAGCAGTCTCTTCTATATTCATTCAGCAGGACCTGCCAAAGGACCTGCAATGTGCGCAATTACGTCACCATGATAGAAGAGACTGCTGAAGAGCGATCAAGGGGATGAGGTGAGTTTTTTCTTTTTTTTTTTTACTACTAAATTGCCATATTCCATTCTCTGTATTCTGTCTTAAGAATGCCATTATTTTCCGATATAACCATGTTATAACGGAAAATAATAAAGTGAAGTCCGGGTCCCCATTGACTTCATTGGGGTTCAAGTTTGTGTCAAGTTATGGTCCCAAACCCAAACTTTGACCTGGAGTTCGGCCGAACCCGGCGAACCCGAACTTCCACAGGTTTGCTCATCCCTAACCATGAGTTGAATACGATACAAAAAGACAATAGTGATGTATTTTGTTCATCCACCCTCCGATAAAAATGTGATAGCAAGAGACAAAAAATTTGTATGTAACCCAAAATGATACCAAAGAAAATGTTAACTTATCCTTCTAAAAACAACCTCTCATACAGCTCTGACTGACTACTTAAAAAAAATATAAAGTTATGGGTCTCAAAATATGGTGACATGAAAACAAATGTTTTTTTTTTAAAGATGTTTTTGTTATATAAACAACATAAAAATAATGAATAGCATAGAAGTGAAAAAACACCCCAGAAAATGAGGAGTTTTTTCCCCATTCTACAACCCCATCTCCAAATCATATAGTATGCAAAATTCATGGCATTACAATGTACAACTCATCTTTGTAAATACATAATGGTAAATACAAGGAGACAGATAAAAAATTATAAAAATAGGGAACATATAGCAAAGTACAGTACAATATTCAAATCCATAAACATACATGAGCAGTTTGATGTATTCTTTTGGTGACTGTTGCTTAAATGACATCCAGAAACACTTGGGGAAGAGTTCCATCTTGTGGATAGAACTATAATTCATTTGGAATTCTACTAGTATTGCTACTATCTAACTCTTTTCCTGAGTTATACTTTATGTTTACAGTTAGGTCCATATATATTTGGACAGTGACACAATTATTATTTTTTTATCTGTTTACAAAAACATATTCACGTTATAGTTATATCATGGACATGAGTCCAGACTTTAAGCTTTCATTTGAGGGTATACACATTAAAATTGGATGAAGGGGTTAGAAGTTTCAGCTCCTTTACATGTGGCACCCTGTTTTTAAAGGGACCGAAAGTAATTGGACAATTGACTTAAAGGCTGTTTCATGGGCAGGTGTGGGCAATTCCTTCATTATTTAATTATCAATTAAGCACATAAAAGGCCTGGAGTTGATTATAGGTGTGATGCTTGCATTTTGAAGATTTTGCTGAGAAGTAACATGCGGTCAAAGGAGCTCTCCATGCAGGTGAAACAAGCTTCCTTCATCTGCAAAAAAAAAAAAAAACATCCGAGACACTAATTGCTACACTATTAGGAGTGTCAAAATCTCCAGTTTGGTACATCCTGAGAAGGAAAACACTGGTGACCTCAACAATGCAAAAAGACCTGGACGCCCACCGAAGACAACAGTGGTGGATGATAGCAGAATAATTACCATGATGAAGAGAAGCCCCTTCACAACAGCCAACCAAGTGAACAACACTCTCCAGGATAAAAGTGTATCAATATCCAAATCTACCATAAAGAGAAGACGGCATGAAAGTAAATACAGAGGGTTCACTGCACCGTGCAAGCCACTCATAAGCCTCAAGGATAAGAAGGCTAGATTGGACTTTGCTAAAAAAACATCTTAGGCTACTTTCACACTCGCATTTGGTGATGATCCGTCATGGATCTGCAAAGATAATATAACCGTCTGCATCCGTTCAGAACGGATCCGTTTGTATTATCTTTAACATAGCCAAAACGGATCCGTCTTGAACACCATTGAAAGTCAATGGGGGACGGATCAGTTTTCTATTGTGCCATATTGTGTCAGTGAAAACGGATCCGTCCCAATTGACTTAACTTGTGTGCCAGGACGTTTCTGTTTGCCTCTGCATCATAAGGCAGACACCAAAACTCTGCAAGCAGCGTTTTGGTGTCCACATCCAGAGCAGAATGGAGACAAACTGATGCAATTTGAGCGGATCCTTTTCCATTCAGAATGCATTAGGGCAAAACTGATCTGTTTTGGACCGCTTGTGAGAGCCCTGAACAGATATCACAAACAGAAACCAAAACACCAGTGTTAAAAGTAGCCTTAAAAAACCAGCACACTTCTGTAGGAACATTCTTTGGACAGATGAAACCAAAATCAACCTCTACCAGAATAATGGAAAGAAAAAAGTATGGCAAAGGCCTGGTACAGCTCATGATCCAAAGCATACCCCACCATCTGTAAAACACGGCGGAGGCAGTGTGATGGCTTGGGCATGCTTGGCTGCCAGGGGCACTGGGTCCCTAGCGTTTATTGATGATGTGACACAGAACAGAAGCAGCCGGATGAATTCTGAGGTTTTCAGAGACACACTGTGTGCTCAAATCCAGCCAAACTGATTGGTCGGCGTTTCATAATACACATGGACAATGCCCCAAAACATAAAGTCAAAGAAGTGCACACAAAAACAATGTAATTTAATCTAATAAAAACAAAGATTGACTCCTTTAAAAAAGAGGAGGAAATCTTTAGATTACAAAATAATCTGATTAGGAAATTAGAGGAAGTGGAACAAGAGATCATACAAAAAAAGACAAAAATGTTTTTGATGTGTATGTGGGTATAGAAAAATACATGAAAAAACAATGAGGAAGAACTAAGAAGCATGTGTGATACAGCAAAAGAAAAATGAATCTTGAATCAATCCGAATATGATTTTATACTAGGCACTCCTAAAAAGTTGCCAGTCTTTTACTGTATCCCAAAGGTGCATAAAGACCCTATTAATTCACCAGGGAGAACTATAGTCTCTCGAATAGGCTCATTAACAGCTAATTTGTCACAGTACCTGGACCATATGTTGCAACCGTATGTAAAGAACATCCCATCATAGTTGAAGGATACTACAACGGTTGTTAACTTATTTGAAAACTTGATATGTAAGTCGGGTTGGATCATGGCAACGTTAAATGTTAGTTCGCTCTATACTTGCATCAACCATGAGCACGGTATACATGCAATAAAAATGATGTTATCTCAGAGAAAAGATTTAAAAACTGAGCAGTTGCAATTCATCCTGGATAGCATTAAATATGTGTTAACACATAATTATTTTTATTTTTATTCAAATTATTATTTACAGTTGATGGGCACGACCAATTTGTTAATGGCAGCTTGGGAACAGAATATCATAACACCCAGGCTGGGGTCGGGTCTGGTGCTCTGGCGGCGCTACATCGACGATATTATACTGGTGTGGGATAGGTCGCATGATGATTTGGTGCGATTTTTGGACGAGCTAAATCACAACAAGCTCAACCTTAAATTTACGCCGAACATCAGCACACAAGTTGTGCAATTTTTGGATCTTAACATAGAAATTAATGGCCCCAAATTCTTCTGTAGCACATATCAAAAATCTGTATCGAGGACCAGCTTTATTTTGAACACAAGCTGCCATTTGCCTCGATGGCTGTTGAACGTACCATTCAGCCAATTCCGTAGGTTGAAGCGCAACTGTACCAAGGACGAACAGTTCGAACGGGAAGCAATGTCTATGAAAAATCTATTTATGGAAAAGCAGTATCCACCCGTGCTGCTGAATGATGCATTAAATAGAGTGAAAAATCTAGGTACACGCACATTTTTTGAAGAAAGAAAGAAAGAAATCAAGGAGAAGCAACATCATTAATACTACCCTTCGATGTAGAATATAAAATTATTTCAAAGGTGGTGAATAAACACTGGCACATGTTGCGTGAGGATAAAATTATGGCTACTGTTTTGTCAACCAAACTGCCTATTGTTTTCACAAAAGCAGCAAATCCCGGGTTGCAAGTAGCTCCTACTATTAGGAAAAAAGAAGAAAAAAGATCCACAATTACACCTTGGATGACCCTAAAGGGGTTTTACAGATGTGGTATTTGTGGGAATTGTAGAACAACAAAATTCCCCAGGAAAACCACTAAAATAATCTCCCAAATTTATTTGTATGAATGGGAGATTAACAAAATACTATTATGCAACAGTGAAGCCGTTATTTATACAGTATGTTGGAGTGCCAATGTGCGAAACAATATGTGGGTTGCACTAGTAGGACCCTCAAGATCAGGGTCTCCGAACATATAAACAACATTAAGAAGGGTTACGATAAACATGTGTTGTCTAATCATTTTAAAATACACCATGCTAGGGATCCAACAGGCTTAAAGTACACAGCTCTACAGACTGCTAATAAAGACTGGAGGGGAGGCAACTTCATATCCAAAATGTCCAGGTACGAGTCTAAAATGATCTATGAATTTGGAACTATAGCACCTAGGGGACTCAATCCTGAACTCAAAATTTTTGGGTTCCTATAGACGGTTTGGTGGCAGACGTACACGACGTGTCGATGCCAGGCTGTTTTATCAGCGCATTGACACGTCCTGCACCCTCCCACCGAAACCAGTCATTACATCAGTTGAAGCCAATTCTGCTGGATCAAGGTTTTGTATATGATGCTGACATAATGTAATATCACTATCATATATAATGTTGTTAGTATGTAGTGTATAACACTAACATACATGAGAAGAATAACCTATATTTTATGATTTAATGAGTATATGATATAGCACTGTTTAGTATATAGAAGTATCAGTCATGGTCCAGTCCAGGTTTTGATTCCAACTTAGGCTACTTTCACATTAGCGTTCGGGGGCTCCGCTTGTGACTTCCGTTTGAAGGCTCTCACAAGCGGCCCCGAACGGATCCGTCCAGCCCTAATGCATTCTGAGTGGATGCGGATCCGCTCAGAATGCATCAGTCTGGCACTGTCTGTCCTCCGCTCCGCTCAGCAGGCGGACACCCGAACGCTGCTTGCAGCGTTCGGGTGTCCTCCTAGCCGTGCGGAGGCAAACGGATCCGCCCAGACTTGCAATGTAAGTCAATGGGGACGGATCGGTTTGACGTTGACACAATATGGTGCAATTTCAAACGGATCCGTCCCGCATTGACTTTCAATGTAAAGTCTGGACGGATCCGTCTGACTAACAATTAGACTTAGACTTTTTTCTGAAATATAATGCAAACGGTTCCGTTCTGAACGGATACCATCGTTTGCATTATAGGAGCGGATCCGTCTGTACAAATACCAGACGGATCCGCTCTGAACGCAAGTGTGAAAGTAGCCTTAGGCTCCTTATAGGGAGCAATATGTCCCCCTTTCTCCATTCAATATTTTGCCACTGAGGAAGAAACCCATGCAGTTTTGAAACGCGTCTGGCTAGAAGAGTGACTGTACCCCTGTTACAATCTGTGATACATCTTTGTAATATCAAAATCCCAAATATTTATTTTGGTGATTGAATAGTGGAAATGCGCAAGTGTGGAAACATAGAAACATAGAAACATAGAATGTGTCGGCAGATAAGAACCATTTGGCCCATCTAGTCTGCCCAATATACTGAATACTATGAATAGCCCCTGGCCCTATCTTATATGAAGGATGGCCTTATGCCTATCCCATGCATGCTTAAACTCCTCCACTGTATTTGCAGCTACCACTTCTGCAGGAAGGCTATTCCATGCATCCACTACTCTCTCAGTAAAGTAATACTTCCTTATATTACTTTTAAACCTTTGCCCCTCTAATTTAAAACTGTGTCCTCTTGTGGTAGTTTTTCTTCTTTTAAATATTCTCTCCTCCTTTACCGAGTTGATTCCCTTTATGTATTTAAAAGTTTCTATCATATTCCCCTCTGTCTCGTCTTTCTTCCAAGCTATACATATTAAGGTCTTTTAACCTTTCCTGGTAAGTTTTATCCTGCAATCCATGTACTAGTTTAGTAGCTCTTCTCTGAACTCTCTCTAGAGTATCTATATCCTTCTGGAGATATGGCCTCCAGTACTGCGCACAATACTCCAAGTGAGGTCTCACCAGTGTTCTGTACAGCGGCATAAGCACTTCACTCTTTCTACTGCTTATACCTCTCCCTATACATCCAAGCATTCTGCTGGCATTTCGTGCTGCTCTATTACATTGTCTTCCCACCTTTAAGTCTTCTGAAATAATTACTCCTAAATCCCTTTCCTCAGATACTGAGGTCAGGACTGTGTCAAATATTCTATATTCTGCCCTTGGGTTTTTACGCCCCAGGTGCATTATCTTGCACTTATCCACATTAAATTTCAGTTGCCAGAGTTCTGACCATTCTTCTAGTTTTCCTAAATCCTTTTCCATTTGGCGTTTCCCTCCAGGAACATCAACCCTGTTACATATCTTTGTGTCATCAGCAAAAAGACAAACCTTACCATCGAGGCCTTTTGCAATATCACTTATGAAGATATTTAACAAAATTGGTCCCAGTACAGATCCCTGTGGAACCCCACTGGTAACATGACCTTGTTTTGAATGTTCTTCATTGACTACAACCCTCTGTTGTCTGTCACTCAGCCACTGCCTAATCCACTCAACAATATGGGAGTCCATGCTCAATGACTGCAGTTTATTGATAAGTCTTCTGTGTGGGACAGATGTTTAGATTGTTTTAGATGTTCCACAATCCTATCCTTTAATAGGGTTTCCATTAATTTGCCTACTATTGATGTCAGACTCACTGGTCTATAGTTGCTCGATTCCTCCCTACTACCTTTCTTGTGAAAGGGCACGACATTTGCCAATTTCCAATCTTCCGGGACGACTCCTGTTACTAATGATTGGTTAAATAAATCTGTTAACGGTTTTGCCAGCTCACCACTAAGCTCTTTTAATAATTTTGGGTGTATCTCATCAGGCCCCTGTGACTTATTTGTCTTCACTTTAGACAGCAAACTTAGAACATCTTCCTCTGTAAAGACACATGCATCAAACGATTTATTAGTCATCCTTTCTAGTGGAGGTCCTTCTCCTTCTTTTTCTTTTGTAAAAACTGAACTGAAGTATTCATTAAGGCAGTCGGCTAGCCCTTTATTTTCTTCTACATACCTTCCGTCCTTTGTTTTTAATTTAGTTATTCCTTGTTTTAATTTCCTTTTTTCATTTATATATCTGAAGAATGTCTTATCCCCTTTTTTCATAGACTGAGCTAGTTTTTCTTCTGCTTGAGCTTTAGAAGTTCTTATAACTTGCTTGGCCTCTTTCTGCCTAATCTTGTAGATGTCCTTATCTTCATTGCTCAGTTTTTTTTTATAATTACAAAATGCTAGCTTTTTATTTTTAATGATTTGGGCCACTTCTGCTGAGTACCACAGTGGTCTCTTCCTTTTTTTGCTTTTACTGACAAGTCTAATGCAATTTTCTGTTGCCTTTAATAATGCACCTTTTAAGTAGTCCCATTTCTCCTGGACTCCATGTAATCCGTTCCAGTCTGATAAGGACTCATTTATGACTAATTTCATTTTTGAAAAGTCTGTTTTTCTCAAATCTAAAACTTTTGTTTTTGTGTGGTGGGACTCTTTCACAGTTCTTATATTAAACCACGCTGACTGGTGATCACTAGATCCCAAGGTTTCGCCTACAATGACATCATATACCGAATCCCCATTTGTGAATATCAAATCCAAAACGGCCTCCCTCCGGGTTGGCTCCTCAACCATTTGTTGTAGGGATAACCCCAGTAGGGAATTTAGAATATCTGTACTCCTGGTAGAACTTGCTATTTTGGTTTTCCAGTTTATATCTGGAAGATTGAAATCTCCCATAATGATAACTTCTCCTTTCATTGTCATTTTAGCTATTTCTTCAACTAGTAGATCATCTAGTTCTTTAACTTGACCAGGTGGTCTATATATCACACCTACACGAGTTACTGCATGATTAGCAAACTGCAACGTAACCCAAACTGACTCTATGTTGGCCTCACCAACTTGTATTAGGTTAGATTTAATGCTATCTTTCACATACAGGGCCACTCCTCCTCCTTTCTTGCCTTCTCTGTCTCTTCTGTATAAAGAGTACCCTGGTATGGTTATGTCCCAGTCATTTCTTTCATTAAACCATGTCTCCGTAACAGCCACTAAATCTACATTCTGAGATGCCATTATTGACCCAAGTTCATTGATTTTTTTACCTAAACTGCGAGCATTTGTAGACAGGACTCTGAGCTTATCATTTCTTAACCTCTGTGCTTCTGACCTGTTCTGGCATTGTTTCGGGGGGCAATTGGACTCTTTTATTTTCACTCTTTTGCCCCCCCCCCCCCCCTTCCTAGTTTAAATACTCTTTCGCAAATTCTTGGAGTTGTTCACTAAGTACATTTGTTCCTTTGAGAGAAAGATGCAAACCATCTTTTTTGTACAGTTCCTTTCTATTCCAAGTAGAGCTATCATGAGAAACAAAGCCAAATCCTTGCTCTTGACACCATTTACCAAGCCATATGTTGAACTCCTTTATGCGCCTCTGCCTATCATTCTGAACATTATGCACAGGCAGAACTTCAGAAAATTAAATGGTGGATGCAAAATCCTGTACGTCATTACCAAGTGTGATAAAAGATTTTTTCACCTCTGACACTTCATTGCAAGCCAGGTCATTTGTCCCTAGATGGACAAGAACATCCACGTCCCCTTCCTGCTTTGCTTGCTTAACAATATTAATAATACGTCTTCTATCTCTTCTAGCAGTAGCCCCAGGGAGACATCTCACAAAACCATTTTCTTTAAGCTCCACACTTCTTATGATTGAATCTCCCAGCAACAGCTGCTTTCTTTGAGACTTCACTTTGTCTTTTTTGTCCTTGGCTGCAGTCTTGCATACACTAGACATAGGAGTCGATGGTTTCTCACCCTCTGTGCTTGAGTCCATATCCATGTTGTCCTTACATTCTGAGAGTGCTGCAAATGAATTATGGAGAACCACCGACTGTGGGACATGTCTTCTATCCACCACTCTAAGTCTTCCAGAACCTACAGTAACCCATCTGCCATTTCTGGGGGTCCTCTGTGGCAGTGGCATTGCAGCAGTCCTAGCTGGAGTTTGTTTAACAGATAATTTAAATATCTCAGATTTCAAAAATGCAATTTCCTGCTGCAGTAAGGAGAACTGTCTACAGATCTGACAGCATCCAAATCTCCAAAGAGTGGAACATGAAATAAATGGAGCTATAACATCGAAGTGAAACTACTTGTGCGCAGTTGCTCAGTGTCGCTAACAACCGGAGAACACATGTGGAACAGTCAGCATCCGTAAATCTGTACTGCGCAGGCGCGCAGCGTCACTAGCAACCGGAGAGCATCTGTGGAGTGGCCGATACACGGACTGCATACTAACAGACGTCACCTTGTAGATTACCATCAACATTGGGTAAGAAGCGCATAGCGCTACAAAAGAAAACGACCCTTTATACTGCAAAGGCGGCGAAGCGACTGGACATGTAAGTGGACCTGCGCCCCTCTATTAGCAATCATCTAATGCATATATCATTGTGAAATAAAATACTGGACACCAACTTACGCCTCATAGAACATTCCACTATCCTGTTGAAAGTACATCAATTAAGAAAATCTAAAGGAAAACAACGTAGGGCTGCAGTCTAAATATTATAGAGTAAGCTGCAAAGCTCTGCAGCCTAATAGAAAGGAGGGACCGTGACTACTTATCTATACTGCGACTTTGATAGTATATTTTAGAATTATATTTCATAATTGTATTTGATTTTATACTGCTATTTGGTGTATTTATGTCAGTACATAAGAGTGTATTACTGTAGGTATGATTGGCCAATATCTGGCACGATTTTATAGGTTGAGATTAAATTAGATTTAATTGACTTTTTGTGAGCTGGCCATCTTTTTGTATAAAGCCAAAGAAACCCAGGAATTTATTAAAGCAAAGAAGTGGAATATTCTTGAATGGCCGAGTCAGTCACCGGATCTGAACCCAATAGAGCATTTCACTTGTTAAAGGCTAAACTTTAGACAGAAAGGCCACAAACAAACAGCAACTGAAAACCGCTGCAGTAAAGGCCGGGCCGAGCATTAAACAGGAGGAAACACAGCGTCTGTGTCACGACCATGTTTATGGCCGTGACTCCTTGGGAGCCGCATACAGTTGCCCGCGGTTTGGGTTGTAGTGTCAACCGCAGCTGGAGGCATAATGTTGTTTGCCTCAAGTGCGGTTGCCGCGGACAATAGGTATGTGTGCGGTTTCCTTGGAGTTGTGTGCGTGTATGTATGCACTTTTGTATGTCTGTGTGCACTCTGTTTTATGTTTGGTGTGCACTGACATCTTCCCTTCACTGTGGTTGCCCGTGGCAATGTTTTGTTGTATGTGTACATGTGGTGGCAGTGTCCCGGCCTTCGGGCTGACTCCCAGGACATGGGTGCCACCCATGTCGTTGCCAGCGGCAACAGCCACAGTGTGTTCCTGAGTTGGACACTTTCCCTTTAAGTTTGTGTTTCCCTTCCCTGGTATTGGAAGGGTTAACTCCCTTTCTGTGTGTGTGAGTCACGGGGTGTGTCTGACTGTTGGGTGTGGCCTCTTGGCCCTATAAAGCCTCAGTTGAAGGCAGTAGTCAGAGAGGGTGCTTCAGCCATGCTTGCTGGAGACATCCTCCTGGTTATTTACCAACTGCCAGTGGGGGCCCCTTCTGGTCATAAAAAAAAATAATGTCGTTTGGTGTTTAGAAGATATGTTTCTCTTTATGCTTCTTTATTGCAGCTTATGGATCTGGGTTCCTGTGCGTGGATGTGTGGTTGCTGGGTTCATCTCAGGTTGTGTGGACATCAGCTTGCCAGCATAGGGATCCAGTCAGCAAGGCTGTGGCAGGTAGGTGGAACTAGTACAGTTCACCTGCCATATCCGTAAGACTGTTAGTGTTCCCCTTTTCCCTGCAGCTTGGCCAGTGAGACCCCTGTTCCTTCGTGTCCAGAAGGAACAGGCCGTCTTACCCTGACTCTTAGTCCAGGGACCGGTCGGAGGGTGAGTTAGGGATCCGAGGTTCCGGAGCATGGGTCCTCCTACCTTAAAGGTCGGCCCATGCAGCTAGGAGTTAGGGTCAGGTTAGGGACGCTTTAGGAGGTGACCTGCTCCCTAATCCTGTCGTCCTGGTCGAACAGCGACCATCTTCCGGCATTGCACGGCTGAGGGTTTTCCCCATCCTCAGCCGTGACAGTCTGGTGATGTCCATGAGGTCAAGACTTCAGGCAGTCATTGCCAACAAAGGGTTTACAACCAAGTATTAAACATTTACATTTTATTTACAATTATTTAATTTGTCCAATTATTTTTGAGACCCTGAAATGAGACCCTGAAATGAACTGCTTCCCACTCTAGGATGGCAGAAGAAATCAGGCGCACACAGGTGTAACTTAAGGCGGTGTTGACTGGACTCATGTGGAGTAAGAAGTTATCGTTACAACAGCCTTTGACAGGAAAGATGCTTAGTGGTTACAGTCTCTTAATGAGGGTGCAGTCTTAGTGACAGGTAAAGCCTCATGCAGAAGTCTGTGAGATACCGGACTGGCATTGCAGGAGCGCACAGTGTCATTGGTTGCTATGACGCTGTGCGCTTTGTGCCGCCGCTGCTGTACCGTAATACACTTGCATAGATCATACAAGTGTATTAATGTACTGCGGGGGCTGCACAAAGCGCACGGCGTCATAGCAACCAATGACGCTGTGCGCTCCTGCAATGCCAGTCTGGTATCTCACGGACCGTGTTCCACGGACGTCTGCATGAGGCTTAACAGAATAATTTTGTGCACTGTCTGTCAAAATAACAACAGACAAATATGAGACTGTCCCTTTAAGCGATAGCCACTCACTTCACCTCTGACTTGCTTTACACACAACTACCTAGACATCAACACTCTGGCTTCCTCTGCAAATACATTTTCACGTGGCACAGTACCACAAAATGTGCAGTCTACAAAGCTGGCCATACACAGGAAACTTTTGTTGGTCAAACCCACCAAGAATGGCAGGTTTGGCCAACACACTAAGTGGAGCTTCTTAACCACACCCCACAACAGATAATCCCGGGGTAAACAAAGGTTGCGGAAAACAAATATTTTTGCCATATCCTTTTCTTCTCCTGGGAGATAAGCCACTGCTAGAAGTGTCTGGCAGCGGCTTCCTCCACTCTCCCCATAGCATACACAGGCATATTCACAATATTACTTCCAAGCAGCAGGCTGGACTTTGTTGCAGTCCTGTCTCTTTTATAGGTGTAAGCTGCTTCCAGGATGCACAGACTTTACCCTTCAGTTCAGGCTCCAGACCCTCTGTGGTATTCGGTTTCTATTGCCCTATTAATTCCCTGAATGTGTGTAGCAACCACCTCCGCTATATCTCACATGAATACACACTGGCTATGTCTCCTGCAGCAGCCACCAGCTCACTCTTTCATTTCCTGTCTTCTACTGATAAAATGTCTACCAAGCCAGACATATTTATAATTTCTTACAGGAGCTTCAGTACAAACTGAAGGACCATACAGTGGGTGGTCGCTAAGAGCTCTTTACAACAGAGGACCTTCAGCAAAAAGGGTCAGCCAGTGGTGTAACTAGAAATTACTGGGCCCCACAGCAAATCTTTGAATGGGCCTCCCCCCGCAACTTCTTTGCAACCCCTTCCTCCCGTGCAATCCCCACTCCTGTGGCTAGACAAGATCGCTCTCTCAGAAGTGTCCCAGCACCCGTCCCATCCTACTGTGTCACTGTATAGAATGTAATTTTATAATACCGTTTAGGGGGCTCTGAAAATAAAATCTTTTAGTCTTCCTCCTGGTTGGGCCCCTTCTGAATTCTGAATTCGAGCCCTGAAGCAGCCGCTTCCCCCCACTTCCCCTATAGCTACGCCCCTGAGGTCAGCTGATCAGAAAGGTATTGCATGACCCATTGTATTATGCAACCTTGATAATACAATTGCTTAATAGATGGCAGCATGACCTCAGTGCTGTTCTAAACGCACGTCTTTCATGCATTCATCTCAGTACAGAATGCACACATTTAGATACAGTACTCATCACATCTACAGTACTCATCTATCACAGTGGCTTAAAGACACAGTACATGTTTAATCACCTATCATCATAACATGGAAATCATCAGGGGTGCAAGTGCTGGGAGATATATACACGCATAACATAGCATTATAGCAATGTTGGCATGTTCAGCATTTCAACTAGGTGGTATTGCCAGTGCATCTGGCTCAAAAGCTTACCCATGACAACAGCTATTGTAAAGGACACCGTTTTCTAAGTCCCCACTTGACCGTATTATTCCTCCGCATCTGATCTGCATTTTTTGCAGATTAGATGCGGAACCATTCATTTCAATAACTCCCTGGATGATCGACCCCTCTCTAGTAGCTATAGCCTGTAATATTATTACACTCCAGAAATACATCCAGGCCCCTCCTGAATTCCTTTATTGTACTCACCATCACCACCTCCTCAGACAGAGAGTTCCATAGTCTCACTGCTCTTACCGTAAAGAATCCTCTTCTATGTTTGTGCACTAACCTTCCTTCCTCCAGACGCAGAGGATGTCCCCTCGTCACAGTCCTGGGGATAAATAGATGATGGGAGAGATGTATTTGTGATATATTTATACGTAGTAATTAGTGCAATGGCCAGGATATAGGTATTTAATGTTATGTATTTGTCATGACGCCAATTGCAGCGTGCGCAGGGTACTATCCCAGGGCCCTTCCAAGGTGTTATAATGCACGTCCCAGATTATGAATGCCAGAGTGGTGTAATGGCCTATAATGTCTCTATAGGGTGGTGATAATTGTGTCAACGGTGTCTCCTACCTGGGTATGGCTGGACTGCTGGCTCACTTGCAATACATTTGAGTGTAGTAATAGTAGGAGTAATAGAGGAATTTTGCAGAGTAAATGATGTCCAGATCTTGAGATGAAGTTCAAACTGTTTCTTTACTGAAGATAACTTGTATCCAAGCAAGCAGTGTACAGCTTTGGTCTCTGGTCCCAGCAGGTTTTAGCAATGATTGGCAAGAAACGAATGCTTCTGCTCTAAACTTGGAGCTTGCAGGATAAGTCGTCTGCTTGGTAGCTCTGTAATTGTGGCAGGAATTAAGCTTCTGCTTTACTTGTACCTTGCCAAAGTGTTGCTGCCACCTGCTGGTGAACCTGGAAATTACAGGAACAATTGTGTTTAACATGGTTTTAGATGCACATTTGTGAAGACATAATATAAATTATATCAGATGACAATGTACAGGCTCTTAGAAGATAGTTGTGAGGTAGAGGTGTGTAGTAACACAACTCTGGGGTGTTACATTATATCTCCCCTTTTTCTAAAGTGAATAACCCTAATTTTGACAATCTTTCAGGGTACTGTAGTCCATCCATTCCATGTATTACTTTAGTTGCTCTTCTCTGAACCCTGTCCAGCTCTGCTATGTCTGCCTTGTTCACAGGAGCCTAGAACTGTACACAGTACTCCATGTGTGGTCTGACTAGCGATTTGTAAAGTGGTAGGACTATGTTCTCATCACGGGCATCTATGACCCTTCTGATGCAACCCATTATCTTATTGGCCTTGGCAGCAGCTGCCTGAATGGTTTCTACAGCTTAGTTTGCTGTTCACTAAAATTCCTAAGTCCTTTTCCATGTCAGTGTTACCTAGTTTTTTACCATTTAGTATGTACGGGTGACTTGTATTTTTCCTTCCCATGTGCATAACTTTACATTTGTCAGTGTTAAACCTCATCTGCCACTTATCTGCCCAAGCCTCCAAGCTATCCAGATCCCTCTGTAGCAGTGCCTTCCATCCCAGTTCAATAAATGTATGGCGGAAGTAGGGGTTTTGAATATGGCGCCCAATAACAAGCATACCGGGTGCCATAGTCTAATGCAACAGCAGCAATCGGAGAAGACATTCATTGCTCTGATGTGCAGGGCCTCTCTGAAGAGCTGTAGTTCCTATGGAGGCCTGCAGGTGGCAGAAATTTATAGCATAACATAGCATATTCTAGCCTCATAGGGGGGCTAAAAAAATATACAAAAATAGAAAAATTTTAATCACCCACCTTTCTCCAGAATTAAAATAAAAAATAAACAATAAAAACTATAAAGATCATGGGCATTGCAACGTCCTAAAAATGCCCAAGCCATCAAAATATTAAAAATAATTATCCCATTCAACAAATCAAAATGGATGATTTACCATTTTTCATTGTTTGACTTATAAAAAGTTGAATAAAATGTGATAAAAAAGACACACAGCCCAAAATGGTATCAGTAAACACTATAGATCATCTCTCCAAAAAATGAGCCCTCATACAGCTCCATAGAAATAGCTATAAAAAAAGTTGCAGGCATCAGAATATGGCGATGAAAAGAAAAATATGTATTTTTTAAAAGAATTTTTTTTCAGTATTACGAACAAGAAAAACTATATAAATGTGGTATTGTTGTAATAGTACTGACCCAGAGAATGAAGGGCACAGGTCAGTTTTATCACATAGTGAACGCAGTATAGACAAAACCTGTAAAACTGTGGCGGAATTTGATTTTTTTCAAATTCCACTCAATTTGGAATTTCTTCCCAGCTTCCCACTACAATGTATGCAATATTTAATGGTGCCATTAGAAAGTACATCTTGTCCTGCAAAAAACAAGCTCTCATACAGCCACTAGAAAGGAAAAAATAAAAATGTTATGGCTCCGGAAAAGCAGGGAGGAAAAATGAAAACGCAAATAAAAAATCTTCTGGGACTCTAGGGGTTAAAAAGTATGATAGAAGTTATTTTACAGTACTGATATTAGTGAAGTAAGAATGTATCCACTTTATGATCCCCACTAATCACATCTAATTGACACAAGATACTAATAGTAATAGTAAGACTGTAGGTTCAAAACACATATGTAAAAAAAAGCATCCCGAGTGGTGTTCTAACCTGTTACTCGGATTAGCTAAATCACCAATAAAGCAACATTTCTAAAGCTTGCTCATCTCTAAGTTCTCATATCTCAGCTTCCCAAATCACTGTGAGTGCTAACTAAAGCTAAAAGCTTTAAATGTAAGGCATTTGTATTCTTGGCCACTAGATGGCATACTGTGACTTATAACAGTGCCTGGCTGTGCATAAAGAAAGGAACACATACTGTAGTATAAAAAGCCTAACATATAAGTAATATAGAGCTTTATGTAAGTATTTAATGACTTACTTTATATTGAGTTTAATTATCCAGAGCAATATTACCCACATAAATTCCACGCTATACCAGGTTATGGTGAGAAAGACAGGAGATAAAATGACCTAAAACACATACCATTAAAATACAGGGATTTAGATTGTTTTTGCAAAGTAAAATACACTGTTTAACATGAAAGTAGCCTTGTAATGTAGCCTGGTGACCTGGTGCTTGGAAAATAATATGTTTCTGTCAGTTAAGCCTTGTGAAGTAAGAAATATAAGCACAGGATTCTTATTTTTCCCTCTATGAATGTTATATAATGCTGTCTGGTGCCCTGCGCCGCCTTCCTCACCTCAGCGCCGCCTCCTCAATCCACCCGTCCCTCTGCCAGATCCTGCGCCTGCGCACTAGCCTCAGCCTGATGCGCCGCGGACTCCTGGCAGCGGCTTCGTTGAGCGAAGTGCGCATGCGCATCAGGCTGAGGCTAGTGCGCAGGCGCAGGATCTGGCAGAGGGACGGGTGGATTGAGGAGGCGGCGCTGAGGTGAGGAAGGCGGCGCAGGGCACCAGACGGCGAGGGTGCAGACGGGCATCCTGGATTAACGCAAAACCCCTTGGGCACCTTAGGTAGGTGAGTGACAGCTTATAAAAACCAGTTTTTTGGGCTAATAGAGCCACAAGCAGGTTTAATAAGGGCAGGTTAGGATTCATGTTATTAGCACCGACATGGCCATATGTTTAGCTTATAGGGCACAAATCTGATGACAGAGTCCCTTTAAAATGTGACCTCCACAACACTCCACCCCTTTAACAGTAACATATTCAGCACCCCGCCCCTTAACACTGACCTCCATAGTGAACCGTCCCCTTAACTGTAACCTCCACCATTCCCTGCCCCCTTAACAGTGACCTCCACAGCATCCCGCCTCTTAGAAGTGACCTCCACAGCAGCCCGCCCCTTTAACAGTGACCTCCACAGCAGCCTGCCCCTTTAACAGTGACCTCCACAGCAGCCCTCCCCTTTAACAGTGACCTCCACAGCGGCCGCCCCTTTATTAGTTACCTCCACAGTACCACATCTCCTTAACAGTGATTTCCACACACCCCACCCCCTTAACAGTGGTCTCTACAGCAATCTGCCCCTTAACACTGACCTCCATAGTGGACCGTCCTCTTAACTGTGACCTCCACAGCAGCCTGCCCCTAGGGTGGCCAGAGGTCCAGTTTTAGACCGGACAGTCCGGCATTCAGACTCCCTGTCCTCCGTCCAGCGCAGGGCCTGGATGGACACAGGGATGTCCTTTTGAACAGCTCACTCACAGACAGCAGCACTGTGCTGTCTAAGCATAAGCTGCAGGGACCCTCCCTCCCACCCCTGCAGCTGACAGAAGTTGATTTTTACCTTCATTTTTTCAATCCCCGTTGGCTGCGGAGTGGGAGTGGCCTAACCAGATCAGGGGCAGAGTTTATAAATCCGTCTTTTGCCCCCTTAACTGTGACCGCCACAGCGCCCTGCCCCTTTAAATTTGACCTACAGCAGTGAAGAAAAATGGCTGGCTTGTTATGGAAACCTGGTGAAAAACTGTGTGTATGTGGAGACAAAGGGCATGCAAGCTTCTATTGGCTGATAAGGGTCACGTGACCAGGCTTCTATTGGCTAATGCATTTTTAAGAACTGAGATCCGGTCTAAAACCTTTTCGGACACCTGATGTACCAGTGTGCCAAATTTCGTGATTGTAAATGCGACGGTGCGGATTCCGTTAGTGGACATACATACACACATACAGGTGAAACTCGAAAAATTAGAATATTGTGCAAAGTTCATTTATTTCAGTAATGCAAATTAAAAGGTGAAACTAACATATGAGACTCATTACATGCAAAGCGAGATATTTCAAGCCTTTATTTGTTATAATTTGGATGATTATGGCTTACAGCTTATGAAACCCCAAAGTCACAATTTTGAGGTCCCCTTTGCTCAGGGGGTATGGGTTAATTAGCTGACTAGAGAGTGATACTTTGAGCCTAGAATATTGAACCTTTTCCCAAAATTCTAAATTTAAGCTGCATTAATGCAACTCCTTTTAATTTGCATTACTGAAATAAATGGACTTTTGCACGATATTCTAATTTAGTTTCACTTGTACACTCAGCTTTATATAAGATATATATATATCAGGAAAATGTTATAGTGATTGGCTGCAGTGGTCATATACATTTGCAGTTCACCGAGAACGGCTACTGCAAAGGGTTAATTATTATTACAAGAGTTAATGCAAAGTTATTGAGTGCATGGAGGTGCAAGGGAGCCGAGGTTGTGGCACTGATGGTGGTTCTGCTACTCACAGATCACAGTGATTATCTCTTTCTCTGGCTCTCCCTGGGGCCAAGCAGTGACTAGAGCAGGGCCGGTTTTAGACAAAGTGTGGCCCTGGGCAAAATTTTAAGTGGGGCCCCAAATGAAATATTGCACAAACAACACATTCACACATAGCCTGCCTGCACTGATTGCGGATTACACATGGTTTTTCCACACAGATTCTCGTGCAGAGAAACTGCAGTGTAATACAGTACCAGCAAGGTGTATAAGATTATCTTTAGGATAGGTCATCAATATCAGATGGGCTGTGGTCCTTCTCCCGGGACACCTGCCGATTCACTGTTGGGAGGCCAGTGATGTCACTGTATATCCGTCACATGGCCTAGTTGCAGTTCAGTCCCATTCAAGTGAAAGGAGATGAACTGCAATACCAAGCATCGCTGCTGTCTAATGTACGGCGCTGTGCTTGGTAAACTATTAAGAGACTGCAGTGCTCACCAGAGCTCTGGTGAATGCCGTGGCCTCTTCAAACAGCTGATCAGCAGGGGTGTCAGGAGTCGGATCCCCACTGATCTGATACTGATGACCTATCCTGAGGATAGACCATACATATCAAATTCCCAGGTAAACCTTTTAACTGAAAAAAAACAAGAAGCAGGTTGGAAAGACAAACAAAAATAGCCTTTAAAGTGTAACTCTCCTTAAAAAAACACTTTTTACTGTACATGTCATAGTGACCACATACCTCTTACATCCAGGGACATCTCCTGTCATGTAGACCTTCTCTTTCCTCTTCCCCTCCGTTTGACCCAGACCGCTATGACAAATTCTTTCCGCCACATCTCGTCTCTACAGAGTTTGTAACACAGACACCAGGGGCGTTGCTAGGTTAAAACATTTGGGGTCTGGGCCCCTGATGTTTTGCCCAGGCCCCGAATGTTCTGCCTGCCTGCTAGGTACAACTATATTGACGTCCTCAAGACGGCAATATAATTGAATCTAATGCACTGTAAGATCTCAAGGACCTGTGGGGACATCACAGGTCATGTGACCAGTAAAACAGGAAGTGGTTGAGAAGGACCGGCAGTGATGTCACCATCACTGTGACCAGTGCAGGAGAGGACGACAGTGAAGAGGAGAAGAAGCTGTGGTGAGGTCTGTACATGAGGAGAGGTAAGTGAAGGGAGAGGCAGAGGAATGCTGGGAGTTGTGGTTATTTAACTGGTACTGTATGTTAGGGCTTAAGGGAGGAAAGTTATTTACATGGAACTGTGTGCTGGAGGTGGCTGGGGAGGGGGTCATGTTATGTTCATGGGACTGTATGTCGGAGGGGGCTGGGGGAGGCAGTGATGTTATTTACATTGGACTGTATGTTGATGGTGGCTGTGGGAGGGAGTGATGTTATATATATGGGACTGAAAGTGCCCCCATAGTAATAGGAGCACTATTACTATGGGGGCACTAATATTTCTTCAGGATAGTATTTGGGGTTATTGGGGAGCACAGCGAGCAGCAGGATAACACTGTGGGGACTCCAGTTTGAGGGAAAATAATAGAAAAGTGAGGAAGCTAAGATGTCTGTGCGTCACACTCTGCAGAGACGAGGTGGCTGAAAGAAGATGTCCAGACTAAATGGAGAAGATGATGACAGAGAAGATCTACATCAGAGGAGACGTCACCTGGGAGGCCCTGGAGGTGAGAGGTATGTGCTTCTGTATAGCAAGTACAGCAAAATGCGGGAAGGTGGGGGGGGGGCTTAGAGAGCTGGGCCATATTCATTGGGGCTCGGGCCCCGGATCTTTTGAGACCCTAGCAATGTCCCTGACAGACACGTTAGATTTCTCAATATTTCCATCCTAGTGTCCCCACAGTGTCATCCTGCTGCCACCCCCAATACTGTGCCCATGGTGCTCCCCAATGTCACAGGTACTATACTGCTGAAAAAATGGTGACCCTAATAGACATAATTGGGGTCATTTATCAAACTGGTGTAAAGTAGAACTGAATTTCCAAAAGAGCTGTCAAAAATGAAAGGTGAGATCTGATTGGCTGCTATGGGCAACTAAGCCAGTCCCACTTTACACCAGTTTGATGAATTACCCCAAATGTCCCTATAGTGTCCACGACAGCTATAATGTCCCCTAGAGTGGCCCCAGTAATAATATCACTCTATATTGTGCTCCAGGTAAAATCCCTGTATAGTGTCCCCAGAAATAATAGAATTGCCCCTACAGTGCCTCCCCAATAGCAAGGACCCCCATACTGCGCCGGGATTTCACTACCGCATAGGCCTCAGGCCTACTAGGCTTGTAAGCCTATGGTGGTGATCGGTGGCGGGGCAGGGAACTATGCGCTTCCGTGCCCCGCCGCAGTATGAGGGCATTTGGGTCGGCAGTGGGCCCCCCAGGGGTGCTGGGCCCGGGGCTGCCAAGCCAAACGTCACCCACCACTGACTGGAAGGGGGCCCCTTTGGTGACAGGGTCCCAGGGCAATTGCCCAGTTCATTGCAGGCACAAACCGGATACATATTTGTGTCCCGGTGGCCACGATGTACGTGCCCATGGGCTTTATTTAAAGGGGGACATGCCAGGGAAGGAGATATCCATATCTCCCCACAGAAACCAAATACTGGTACCATGTTTGGACTCTAGTTGTAGCCGGAACCCAGGCGGATCAATTGGGCCCGGAACCATCTTTCTGCGACATTCTGGTCTGGGGCTATGAGCCCTATGGATCATTTGCTCCCAGCACCAGAGAAGGAGGGGTGGACCCTACCCATAGGCGGGGAGGGGAGCGGCCGGATACAGGTCATAAGCCCATGCAAGCCAGAGGGCGGTGTCTTTTCTGAAGGGGGTCACATCGTGCCAATGTGTTTGGAGAGACCAGGAACCAGCTGACCTCACTGCCCCCACGTGACTGCAGCCAAGGGCTATTCCACACTTATGACCCAACGGAACTTCCATTTACCCGGTAACTGACTTTTACTCTGCTTAACCCAGTTATAGCAATATAACCTGTATCTGTAACCTCAGACCACTCTATATATTCTCTGTGTATATTGTGCTATGTCTAGTGTGCCCTTACGGCGATTAAATATATAATTTAATCTTGTGCTGTCTTGTATCTCAATCATCGAATCCCCACGTCAGTGTTTTGGCCTAGTTATACGCTACCGCGGGTTGGTTTCTCACCCTATATAATCCCTTTAGCGGACCGGGGCTTATGTCAAACAAGAAGCTGGTGGCAGGTTTCTCGGGCTGAGACAGCGCTGTTTTCACTGCGGCAGTGAAAAGGCTCTCTCAGATTGTTGCCTCTCTGTGTGTAAACTGTACCAACCTGACCTTAGCTGCTTCTCTGGAGGGCATAAAGTCACGTTTTTTGTAACCCGTGACTATACCGCGCCTTGTGAGCTCGACGTAGGCGACGTCAAGTGGGCACGAGGTGTAGTATTCATCACACTTATTATTTAAATATATTTTTGCCACATAATATGTCCCCCAAGAGGTTATAAAAAGAATGTTGGGGGTCAATGAACACTAATATTTTGCACTTTTTATTTATATTTTTTATTTGTATTTCATTTTTATTTATTTTTTTCTATTATTTTGTTTAACTATATTTTTGCCACATAATGTCCCCTCAAGGGATCATAAAAAAGACTGTCAGGGGACAGTGAATTTTGCCCTTTTTTTTTTTTTTTCTTTGCATTTTCTTTTATTTCTTTTTATTTATTTTTTTCTTTTATTTGTGTTTTATTATATTTTTTGTTTTAAATTTTTTTAAATAATTTTTTAACTTTTTTATATATATTTTTTTTCCACATAATTTGTCCCCAAGAGTAGGGATGAGCGAACTCGAACTGTATAGTTCGGGTTCGTACCGAATTTTGGGGTGTCCGTGACACGGACCCGAACCCGGACATTTTCGTAAAAGTCCGGGTTCGGGTTCGGTGTTCGTCGCTTTCTTCGCGCTTTTGTGACGCTTTCTTGGCGCTTTTTGAAAGGCTGCAAAGCAGCCAATCAACAAGCGTCATACTACTTGCCCCAAGAGGCCATCACAGCCATGCCTACTATTGGCATGGCTGTGATTGGCCAGAGCACCATGTGACCCAGCCTCTATTTAAGCTGGAGTCACATAGCGCCGCCCGTCACTCTGCTCTGATTAGCGTAGGGAGAGGTTGCGGCTGCGACAGTAGGGCGAGATTAGGCAGATTAACTCCTCCAAAGGACTTGATTAACTGATCGATCTGCAGCTGTGGATCATTGAGCTGCTGATCCTCAATTGCTCACTGTTTTTAGGCTGCCCAGACCGTTTGTCAGTCACATTTTTCTGGGGTGATCGGCGGCCATTTTGTGTCTTGTGGTGCGCCAGCACAAGCTGCGACCAAGTGCATTTAACCCTCAATGGTGTGGTTGTTTTTTGGCTAAAGCCTACATCAGGGTGAAGCTGTCACACCAAGTGCATTTAACCAGCAATAGTCTGTTCATTTTTTGGCCATATACAAAATCAGGGGCAAGCTGCGCCTGTCACCAAGTGCATTTAACCCTCAATGGTGTGGTTGTTTTTTGGCTAAAGCCTACATCAGGGTGAAGCTGTCACACCAAGTGCATTTAACCAGCAATAGTCTGTTCATTTTTTGGCCATATACTAAATCAGGGGCAAGCTGCGCCTGTCACCAAGTGCATTTAACCCTCAATGGTGTGGTTGTTTTTTGGCTAAAGCCTACATCAGGGTGAAGCTGTCACACCAAGTGCATTTAACCAGCAATAGTCTGTTTATTTTTTGGCCATATCCCAGTCTAATTCTGTCACTAAATCCATACCGGTCACCCAGCGCCTAAATACTAGGCCTCAAATTTATATCCCGCTAAATCTGTCCTTAGTGCTGTAGCTGGGCGAGTTATTTAGTGTCCGTTCAAGCACATTTCTTGTTCTGGGTTGAAATACAATTCCCAATTTAGCAATTTCATAATTTAGTGGTTTCTGCTATATCAGAGCTATTTGAAATCTATCCCTAAAAGGGTATATAATATTCAAGGTGCACATTGGGTCATTCAGAATAACTTCACACACACCCGCTACTGTGTATTTCCAAGTCTAATTCTGGCACTAAACCCATACCTGTCACCCAGCGCCTAAATACTAGGCCTCAAATTTATATCCCGCTAAATCTGTCCCTAGTGCTGTAGCTGGGCGAGTTATTTAGTGTCCGTTCAAGCACATTTCTTGTTCTGGGTTGAAATACAATTCCCAATTTAGCAATTTCATAATTTAGTGGTTTCTGCTATATCAGAGCTATTTGAAATCTATCCCTAAAAGGGTATATAATATTCAAGGTGCACATTGGGTCATTCAGAATAACTTCACACACACCCGCTACTGTGTATTTCCAAGTCTAATTCTGGCACTAAACCCATACCTGTCACCCAGCGCCTAAATACTAGGCCTCAAATTTATATCCCGCTAAATCTGTCCTTAGTGCTGTAGCTGGGCGAGTTATTTAGTGTCCGTTCAAGCACATTTCTTGTTCTGGGTTGAAATACAATTCCCAATTTAGCAATTTCATAATTTAGTGGTTTCTGCTATATCAGAGCTATTTGAAATCTATCCCTAAAAGGGTATATAATATTCAAGGTGCACATTGGGTCATTCAGAATAACTTCACACACACCCGCTACTGTGTATTTCCAAGTCTAATTCTGGCACTAAACCCATACCTGTCACCCAGCGCCTAAATACTAGGCCTCAAATTTATATCCCGCTAAATCTGTCCCTTAGTGCTGTAGCTGGGCGAGTTATTTAGTGTCCGTTCAAGCACATTTCTTGTTCTGGGTTGAAATACAATTCCCAATTTAGCAATTTCATAATTTAGTGGTTTCTGCTATATCAGAGCTATTTGAAATCTATCCCTAAAAGGGTATATAATATTCAAGGTGCACATTGGGTCATTCAGAATAACTTCACACACACCCGCTACTGTGTATTTCCAAGTCTAATTCTGGCACTAAACCCATACCTGTCACCCAGCGCCTAAATACTAGGCCTCAAATTTATATCCCGCTAAATCTGTCCCTAGTGCTGTAGCTGGGCGAGTTATTTAGTGTCCGTTCAAGCACATTTCTTGTTCTGGGTTGAAATACAATTCCCAATTTAGCAATTTCATAATTTAGTGGTTTCTGCTATATCAGAGCTATTTGAAATCTATCCCTAAAAGGGTATATAATATTCAAGGTGCACATTGGGTCATTCAGAATAACTTCACACACACCCGCTACTGTGTATTTCCAAGTCTAATTCTGGCACTAAACCCATACCTGTCACCCAGCGCCTAAATACTAGGCCTCAAATTTATATCCCGCTAAATCTGTCCCTAGTGCTGTAGCTGGGCGAGTTATTTAGTGTCCGTTCAAGCACATTTCTTGTTCTGGGTTGAAATACAATTCCCAATTTAGCAATTTCATAATTTAGTGGTTTCTGCTATATCAGAGCTATTTGAAATCTATCCCTAAAAGGGTATATAATATTCAAGGTGCACATTGGGTCATTCAGAATAACTTCACACACACCCGCTACTGTGTATTTCCAAGTCTAATTCTGGCACTAAACCCATACCTGTCACCCAGCGCCTAAATACTAGGCCTCAAATTTATATCCCGCTAAATCTGTCCCTAGTGCTGTAGCTGGGCGAGTTATTTAGTGTCCGTTCAAGCACATTTCTTGTTCTGGGTTGAAATACAATTCCCAATTTAGCAATTTCATAATTTAGTGGTTTCTGCTATATCAGAGCTATTTGAAATCTATCCCTAAAAGGGTATATAATATTCAAGGTGCACATAGGGTCATTCAGAATAACTTCACACACCCGCTACTGTGCATTTCCAAATCTAATTCTGTCACTAAACCCATACCTGTCACCCAGCGCCTAAATACTAGGCCTCAAATTTATATCCCGCTAAATCTCTCGTTACCGCTGTCCTGTTGTGGCTGGGAAAGTTATTTAGTGTCCGTCAAAGCACATTTTTTGTTCTGGGTTGAAATACAATTCCCAATTTAGCAATTTCATAATTTAGTGGTTTCTGCTATATCAGAGCTATTTGAAATCTATCCCTAAAAGGGTAGATCATATTGAAGGTGCACATAGGGTCATTCAGAATAACTTCACACACACGCTTCTGTGCATTTCCAAGTCTAATTCTGTCACTAAATCCATACCGGTCACCCAGCGCCTAAATACTAGGCCTCAAATTTATATCCCGCTGAATTTGAATACAATACATTGGGCCAAATAATATATTTGTTGTTGTGGTGAACCATAACAATGAGAAAAACATCTAGTAAGGGACGCGGACGTGGACATGGTCGTGGTGGTGTTAGTGGACCCTCTGGTGCTGGGAGAGGACGTGGCCGTTCTGCCACATCCACACGTCCTAGTGTACCAACTACCTCAGGTCCCAGTAGCCGCCAGAATTTACAGCGATATATGGTGGGGCCCAATGCCGTTCTAAGGATGGTAAGGCCTGAGCAGGTACAGGCATTAGTCAATTGGGTGGCCGACAGTGGATCCAGCACGTTCACATTATCTCCCACCCAGTCTTCTGCAGAAAGCGCACAGATGGCGCCTGAAAACCAACCCCATCAGTCTGTCACATCACCCCCATGCATACCAGGGAAACTGTCTCAGCCTCAAGTTATGCAGCAGTCTCTTATGCTGTTTGAAGACTCCGCTGGCAGGGTTTCCCAAGGGCATCCACCTAGCCCTTCCCCAGCGGTGAAAGACATAGAATGCACTGACGCACAACCACTTATGTTTCCTGATGATGAGGACATGGGAATACCACCTCAGCATGTCTCTGATGATGACGAAACACAGGTGCCAACTGCTGCGTCTTTCTGCAGTGTGCAGACTGAACAGGAGGTCAGGGATCAAGACTGGGTGGAAGACGATGCAGGGGACGATGAGGTCCTAGACCCCACATGGAATGAAGGTCGTGCCACTGACTTTCACAGTTCGGAGGAAGAGGCAGTGGTGAGACCGAGCCAACAGCGTAGCAAAAGAGGGAGCAGTGGGCAAAAGCAGAACACCCGCCGCCAAGAGACTCCGCCTGCTACTGACCGCCGCCATCTGGGACCGAGCACCCCAAAGGCAGCTTCAAGGAGTTCCCTGGCATGGCACTTCTTCAAACAATGTGCTGACGACAAGACCCGAGTGGTTTGCACGCTGTGCCATCAGAGCCTGAAGCGAGGCATTAACGTTCTGAACCTGAGCACAACCTGCATGACCAGGCACCTGCATGCAAAGCATGAACTGCAGTGGAGTAAACACCTTAAAACCAAGGAAGTCACTCAGGCTCCCCCTGCTACCTCTTCTGCTGCTGCCGCCTCGGCCTATTCTGCTGCTGCCGCCTCGGCCTCTTCCTCCGCCTCTGGAGGAACGTTGGCACCTGCCGCCCAGCAAACAGGGGATGTACCACCAACACCACCACCACCACCTCCGTCACCAAGCGTCTCAACCATGTCACACGCCAGCGTTCAGCTCTCCATCTCACAAACATTTGATAGAAAGCGTAAATTCCCACCTAGCCACCCTCGATCCCTGGCCCTGAATGCCAGCATTTCTAAACTACTGGCCTATGAAATGCTGTCATTTAGGCTGGTGGACACAGACAGCTTCAAACAGCTCATGTCGCTTGCTGTCCCACAGTATGTTGTTCCCAGCCGGCACTACTTCTCCAAGAGAGCCGTGCCTTCCCTGCACAACCAAGTATCCGATAAAATCAAGTGTGCACTGCGCAACGCCATCTGTGGCAAGGTCCACCTAACCACAGATACGTGGACCAGTAAGCACGGCCAGGGACGCTATATCTCCCTAACTGCACACTGGGTAAATGTAGTGGCAGCTGGGCCCCAGGCGGAGAGCTGTTTGGCGCACGTCCTTCCGCCGCCAAGGATCGCAGGGCAACATTCTTTGCCTCCTGTTGCCACCTCCTCCTTCTCGGCTTCCTCCTCCTCTTCTTCCACCTGCTCATCCAGTCAGCCACACACCTTCACCACCAACTTCAGCACAGCCCGGGGTAAACGTCAGCAGGCCATTCTGAAACTCATATGTTTGGGGGACAGGCCCCACACCGCACAGGAGTTGTGGCGGGGTATAGAACAACAGACCGACGAGTGGTTGCTGCCGGTGAGCCTCAAGCCCGGCCTGGTGGTGTGTGATAATGGGCGAAATCTCGTTGCAGCTCTGGGACTAGCCAATTTGACGCACATCCCTTGCTTGGCGCATGTGCTGAATTTGGTGGTGCAGAAGTTCATTCACAACTACCCCGACATGTCAGAGCTGCTGCATAAAGTGCGGGCCGTCTGTTCGCGCTTCCGGCGTTCACATCCTGCTGCTGCTCGCCTGTCTGCGCTACAGCGTAACTTCGGCCTTCCCGCTCACCGCCTCATATGCGACGTGCCCACCAGGTGGAACTCCACCTTGCACATGCTGGACAGACTGTGCGAGCAGCAGCAGGCCATAGTGGAGTTTCAGCTGCAGCACGCACGGGTCAGTCGCACTACAGAACAGCACCACTTCACCACCAATGACTGGGCCTCCATGCGAGACCTGTGTGCCCTGTTGCGCTGTTTCGAGTACTCCACCAACATGGCCAGTGGCGATGACACCGTTATCAGCGTTACAATACCACTTCTATGTCTCCTTGAGAAAACACTTAGGGCGATGATGGAAGAGGAGGTGGCCCAGGAGGAGGAGGAGGAGGAGGAGGAAGAGGGGTCATTTTTAGCACTTTCAGGCCAGTCTCTTCGAAGTGACTCAGAGGGAGGTTTTTGGCAACAGCAGAGGCCAGGTACAAATGTGGCCAGCCAGGGCCCACTACTGGAGGACGAGGAGGACGAGGATGAGGAGGAGGTGGAGGAGGATGAGGATGAAGCATGGTCACAGCGGGGTGGCACCCAACGCAGCTCGGGTCCATCACTGGTGCGTGGCTGGGGGGAAAGGCAGGACGATGACGATACGCCTCCCACAGAGGACAGCTTGTCCTTACCCCTGGGCAGCCTGGCACACATGAGCGACTACATGCTGCAGTGCCTGCGCAACGACAGCAGAGTTGCCCACATTTTAACCTGTGCGGACTACTGGGTTGCCACCCTGCTGGATCCACGCTACAAAGACAATGTGCCCACCTTACTTCCTGCACTGGAGCGTGATAGGAAGATGCGCGAGTACAAGCGCACGTTGGTAGACGCGCTACTGAGAGCATTCCCAAATGTCACAGGGGAACAAGTGGAAGCCCAAGGCCAAGGCAGAGGAGGAGCAAGAGGTCGCCAAGGCAGCTGTGTCACGGCCAGCTCCTCTGAGGGCAGGGTTAGCATGGCAGAGATGTGGAAAACTTTTGTCAACACGCCACAGCTAACTGCACCACCACCTGATACGCAACGTGTTAGCAGGAGGCAACATTTCACTAACATGGTGGAACAGTACGTGTGCACACCCCTCCACGTACTGACTGATGGTTCGGCCCCATTCAACTTCTGGGTCTCTAAATTGTCCACGTGGCCAGAGCTAGCCTTTTATGCCTTGGAGGTGCTGGCCTGCCCGGCAGCCAGCGTTTTGTCTGAACGTGTATTCAGCACGGCAGGGGGCGTCATTACAGACAAACGCAGCCGCCTGTCTACAGCCAATGTGGACAAGCTGACGTTCATAAAAATGAACCAGGCATGGATCCCACAGGACCTGTCCGTCCCTTGTCCAGATTAGACATTAACTACCTCCCCATAACCATATATTATTGGACTCCAGGGCACTTCCTCATTCAATCCTATTTTTATTTTCATTTTACCATTATATTGCGAGGCTACCCAAAGTTGAATGAACCTCTCCTCTGCCTGTGTGCTAGGCCTAAATATATGCCAATGGACTGTTGCAGTGGTGGCTGACGTGAAGCCTCATTCTCTGCTATGACATGCAGACTGATTCTCTGCTGACATGAAGACAGATTCTCTGTTACGGGACCTCCCTCCTCTGCCTGGGTGCTGGGCCTAAATATATGCCAATGGACTGTTGCAGTGGTGGCTGACATGAAGCCTGATTCTCTGCTATGACATGCAGACTAATTCTCTGCTGACATGAAGCCAGATTGTCTGTTACGGGACCTCTCTCCTCTGCCTGGGTGCTGGGCCTAAATTTATGACAATGGACTGTTGCAGTGGTGGCTGACGTGAAGCCTGATTCTCTGCTATGACATGCAGACTGATTCTCTGCTGACATGAAGCCAGATTGTCTGTTACGGGACCTCTCTGCTCTGCCTGTGTGCTAGGCCTAAATATATGCCAATGGACTGTTGCAGTGGTGGGTGACGTGAAGCCTCATTCTCTGCTATGACATGCAGACTGATTCTCTGCTGACATGAAGACAGATTCTCTGTTACGGGACCTCCCTCCTCTGCCTGGGTGCTGGGCCTAAATATATGCCAATGGACTGTTGCAGTGGTGGCTGACGTGAAGCCTCATTCTCTGCTATGACATGCAGACTGATTCTCTGCTGACATGAAGCCAGATTGTCTGTTACGGGACCTCTCTGCTCTGCCTGTGTGCTAGGCCTAAATATATGCCAATGGACTGTTGCAGTGGTGGCTGACGTGAAGCCTGATTCTCTGCTATGACATGCAGACTGATTCTCTGCTGACATGAAGCCAGATTGTCTGTTACGGGACCTCTCTGCTCTGCCTGTGTGCTAGGCCTAAATATATGCCAATGGACTGTTGCAGTGGTGGGTGACGTGAAGCCTCATTCTCTGCTATGACATGCAGACTGATTCTCTGCTGACATGAAGACAGATTCTCTGTTACGGGACCTCCCTCCTCTGCCTGGGTGCTGGGCCTAAATATATGCCAATGGACTGTTGCAGTGGTGGCTGACATGAAGCCTGATTCTCTGCTATGACATGCAGACTAATTCTCTGCTGACATGAAGCCAGATTGTCTGTTACGGGACCTCTCTCCTCTGCCTGGGTGCTGGGCCTAAATTTATGACAATGGACTGTTGCAGTGGTGGCTGACGTGAAGCCTGATTCTCTGCTATGACATGCAGACTGATTCTCTGCTGACATGAAGCCAGATTGTCTGTTACGGGACCTCTCTGCTCTGCCTGTGTGCTAGGCCTAAATATATGCCAATGGACTGTTGCAGTGGTGGCTGACGTGAAGCCTCATTCTCTGCTATGACATGCAGACTGATTCTCTGCTGACATGAAGCCAGATTGTCTGTTACGGGACCTCTCTGCTCTGCCTGTGTGCTAGGCCTAAATATATGCCAATGGACTGTTGCAGTGGTGGCTGACGTGAAGCCTGATTCTCTGCTATGACATGCAGACTGATTCTCTGCTGACATGAAGCCAGATTGTCTGTTACGGGACCTCTCTGCTCTGCCTGTGTGCTAGGCCTAAATATATGCCAATGGACTGTTGCAGTGGTGGGTGACGTGAAGCCTCATTCTCTGCTATGACATGCAGACTGATTCTCTGCTGACATGAAGACAGATTCTCTGTTACGGGACCTCCCTCCTCTGCCTGGGTGCTGGGCCTAAATATATGCCAATGGACTGTTGCAGTGGTGGCTGACATGAAGCCTGATTCTCTGCTATGACATGCAGACTAATTCTCTGCTGACATGAAGCCAGATTGTCTGTTACGGGACCTCTCTCCTCTGCCTGGGTGCTGGGCCTAAATTTATGACAATGGACTGTTGCAGTGGTGGCTGACGTGAAGCCTGATTCTCTGCTATGACATGCAGACTGATTCTCTGCTGACATGAAGCCAGATTGTCTGTTACAGGACCTCTCTGCTCTGCCTGTGTGCTAGGCCTAAATATATGCCAATGGACTGTTGCAGTGGTGGCTGACGTGAAGCCTCATTCTCTGCTATGACATGCAGACTGATTCTCTGCTGACATGAAGCCAGATTGTCTGTTACGGGACCTCTCTGCTCTGCCTGTGTGCTAGGCCTAAATATATGCCAATGGACTGTTGCAGTGGTGGGTGACGTGAAGCCTCATTCTCTGCTATGACATGCAGACTGATTCTCTGCTGACATGAAGCCAGATTCTCTGTTACGGGACCTCTCTGCTCTGCCTGTGTGCTAGGCCTAAATATATGCCAATGGACTGTTGCAGTGGTGGCTGACGTGAAGCCTCATTCTCTGCTATGACATGCAGACTAATTCTCTGCTGACATGAAGACAGATTCTCTGTTACGGGACCTCTCTCCTCTGCCTGGGTGCCGGGGCCTAAATATCTGAGAATGGACTGTTCCAGTGGTGGGTGACGGGAAGCCAGATTCTCTGCTATGGAACCTCTCTCCAATTGATTTTGGTTAATTTTTATTTATTTAATTTTTATTTTAATTCATTTCCCTATCCACATTTGTTTGCAGGGGATTTACCTACATGTTGCTGCCTTTTGCAGCCCTCTAGCTCTTTCCTGGGCTGTTTTACAGCCTTTTTAGTGCCGAAAAGTTCGGGTCCCCATTGACTTCAATGGGGTTCGGGTTCGGGACGAAGTTCGGATCGGGTTCGGATCCCGAACCCGAACATTTCCGGGATGTTCGGCCGAACTTCTCGAACCCGAACATCCAGGTGTTCGCTCAACTCTACCCAAGAGGTGTTTTTTTGCACTATTTCCACTGTAACTAGGGCATCTAAAGGTGCCCCAATTACAGGGGAAACCCGCCTGCTGTGGGGGCATTGTACACAGGCAGAGCTGATCAGGGTCTCCTGACCCTGTAGCTCTGCGCTCCTCTGCCCCCAATCTGAGGGGAAGGCAGAAGTGCTGATACACTTCTTCTGCTTTCTCCTTGGCTTCCCTGCTGTCACTTATAGCAGGGAGCAGACTTGCTCCTGCTACAGTGCAGGGGCAGGAGCTGTAATGCTCTGTCTTGCAGCGCTGCGGGCAGAAACACAGCAGATCGCAGGTTGTGCACCCCTGGACTAGAGGATGCAGACCTTTTCCCTAAGGGTAATCCCTGGAGTTGGGGCTCTTATATGGTGTTGAGTGGGGTGCCCCATTATAGGGGTTGTGCAGGCAGTTTATATTGATTACCTATCGTTGGGATAGGTCATCAATACCTGATCGACAGGGCCCAACACCCAGCACCCCCCGACAATCACCAGTTTGAAGAGGAGGCAGTACTCTATGTGAGTGCTGCTTCCTCTTCATTACACTATGCATAGGATGGGTCATTAATAGAAACTGCCTGCACAACCCCTTTAAGAATGTCTGTAACGTAATGTAGTAACATAGTTTGCAAAGCTAAAAAAAGACGTATCCAGTTCAGCTTCTTATTCTACGAAGTTGATCCAGAGGAAGGCAAAAAACCCCATGAGGTAGAAGCCAATTCTCGCCAATCTTGGGGCGAAAAATTCCTCCCCAACTCCAATTTGGAATATTTTACTGGTTTAATGACCTTCTCCAGTAATCTAATAATTATAATTGGTAATATTATTATACTCAAGAAATACATGCCGATCCCTCTAGAATGTTTTTTAATGTGTTCACCATCACCTCCTCCTCAGGCAGAGAGTTCTATAGTCTCACTGCTGTTACAGTAAAGAATCCTCTTCTATGTTGATGTAGAAACCTTTTTTCTTTGACGTATGGTATATTTATACATAGTCATTATATCTGCCCTCAGCAGTCTTTTTTCTAAACTACACTCCTCAATATTCAAATTACAACACCAAGAAGAAAAAGTCAGGATTTATGGAAGTCACAGGATCGGTAGACATGTTAATGTAATGCAAATGATAAATAAATGGAAACAAGGGGGGAGGGCATTTATCAAACTGATGTAAAGTAGAACTGGATTACTTCAGTAACAAATTTTCAATAGGTCCAGCACCTTGGAATTTAAAATAAAACGTAACTTTTATTTATATGAATAAAAAAACTCGGGGGGACGCGATTCGCGCAGATCGCGCTTCATCAACCCCCAATTATATATATTTTTTCTTAGAACTGGCTTAGTTTCCCATAGCAACCAATCAGATTCTACTTTTGATTTTTTACAGCTCCTTTGGAAAATGAATGGAGGGATCTGATTAGTTGCTGTGGGCCAGTTCTACTTTACACTAGTTTGATAAATGACCCCCAAAATATTTATAACACCTCTATCTATGGTATTCAGTATCAAGTATGAGCACCACACACAGAAATATATGCGCTTTCATACTATCAGCCTTTGCATACTATCAATGAGGTTATTAATGGCTGTCTGAGGGATGTTATACCACGCTGAATGCACTTGGACACGCAAGTCATCAAAATACACTGCTGGCAGCTCAACTTGCAGTTGAAGTCTCAGATGTGCTCAATGGGGCCACACAGGCTGCTCACAGTAACAATGTGAGGCCTGGAGTTGTCCTGTTGAAAAACGGCTTCTGGGACAATTTGGAGAAATGGGCGTTCCATAACACTGGTTCCACAACCAAAATAATGTAATGCCAAGCTGTAGTGTACCTCAAATGAAGACTAGAGGGGTCAAGCTACTGTACATTATTCCACCCGATAACATAATCCCAGGAGTAGGACTGGTATGATGTTCCCTTGTGAAGGCCTCTTCATGGTGTTGCCATCGTGGTCTGCAGATAAATCTCTGCCTGTTATTGCATTTAAGACAAAACAGGACTCATCGCTGAAGAGAATAGATTTCCATTCCTGCCTCCATTGCCATCATGCTGGTCACCATGATAACTTTTGAGAGCAGTGAAGTGTGGTCAATGGAACACCTATAGCTGGACATCTGACTAGTAGCCCACTGTCATGCAAACACCTTTTGATGTTTTTTGTAGACACTGTTTGCTGCCGTAGGCCTGGAATATGACATTCAGTTTCACCTGTAGTACAGATTGGATCCCTACGTGTCATTCTTCTAATCAGACGATCTATCAGAGATCTGCTTCTGTGCCCCGCTTGCTCTCATTCCAATTCATGATTGTATTCCTAACCACCGAGACACACAATGTTCAACAGTGCTGACATCTTGGTCTAGGTGTGTAGCGATCTGCTGAAGTGATAAACCAAGGTTTCAAGGATTATGTCCCTCTCAGTTTGTGACAAGTGGAAATAATTGGCAAAACAGCGAACAGGAGACATCATACAATCTTCCCACACAACCGATTTTTGGGGTTTTATGAGGCTAGAAAAACTTTGCTTTCAATCTGGCCTTTATGCCCCTCTCACTTCTCAAAGATTGGAAAATTTGATCATTCGCAGATCTTAGCGACACCTCCAACCTCCTCAATTTGGATAGCCTTACAGCTTATTCTTCTTGGTGGTGCAATTTTAATGTTGAGGAGTGGAAATAACCCTAATTGTGATCATCTTTCTGGGTCCTGTAGTCCATCCATTCCATTATTCTATTTTAGTTGCCCAATGTCAGTGCATCTTTTGTATGCATATACCTAGACTTGGAAAAAAGGGTCATAAACTGTGACATCTCAACAAATTATTCCTAATGGAGCTAATAAGTTGTATTTTTTTCTAGTACATGTACTGAAAATGTCCTTTCCTTCACCTGACAAACTGCTACAGTATATCTGAATATTAGCTAGCTTATTTACGACACTCAATTTGACAAATCAATCATTACAATGAAAGAATAACAATGGATGTAAAATGTTCTATTATTGTCTTAACCAATGGTGACCTCATAAGCTTAATCGGATATTTTAGCCATCTGTGATTCATTTCCACATCGAGGGACTGGAGTATTTCACATACTCTCTGTCCACAAGACAAGTTTTACATCTGTAAAGAAAACAGCAGAGTACATTTCAGAAAATTCCTCAGCCTCTTCTCAATGATATTCCACCTACCACTGTATCTGAGGAGTTGCCAGAATATTGTATCTGAATGTCCTGGCCCAACCACTGGTCGAATGACCCAAACTAAGAGCATTATAAGGGTCTATGAGGTCATTAGATCTGGATCAGATTGGGACATTCGACCAATGGGGCAACAGATTGGGGATATGTGCAAAACTGCTTGAAAAAAATACTGTCTTTGTTGCCCATAGGAACCAATCACAGCACAGCTTTAATTATTTACAGTGTTTTTGAAAAATAAAATCTGAACTTTGAATGGTTGGTATGGTTATCCAAGATTTTCTTTCAGGCAGCTTTCATAAATCTAACCTAGTATGTCTACATAGGATTTGCATCGCCAGCTTTTTTACAAAGTCCTTATGTTTTGAGGCGTAGAACTTGTAGACTAGAGGCCTCAAAACTTTTACAGCTTCTAAGCAACATTCTGGTATAGTAGGCATTGTGGAGGAATATTACACAGAAACATTAGGAAAATGTAGCTGACCTACTTTTTCATGATACACCTTGTGTCATTCCACAATAAGGCTGTTAGATGCCACATGAAAATCATTGGTGTGAAAAAATAACATTCACAATCAGATGCAAAAGTCCTGAGAGCTGCATGTAGTTCACAAGCCATTGGTTGGGGAACATTACATGTGACAGAGGAAGACATCAAGGTGTTATTCTTGAACATATGTGCAGAGGAGTCGGTGCAGAGGACCGGAGTGGTGGTGGTGCTGATGAGATGAAGTGTCACAGTGTACTCCCTCAGGTCATTGCTCTCTGGGGATGGATGCAGTAAAAAGGTGGTATAAGGAATCAGGCTAGAAGTACAAGAATAAAAGGCTTTCTTTACTCAGTGCAAAAGATACATTGTAGTACATCCAGTAGTAGTTTGCACAAAGTGTAATATTTCTCCCCATATGATGAGGTATGGTGGCTGGAAAAATGTCAGGTAGGTCTGGTGTGCTATCTTGTTAATGCACTTCTGGCTAACAGCTGTAAGCTGGCACTTGTAGCTTTGAGTACCCACTGTGTAATGCAGGCTTTGAGTTGGTCTGGCCTGGATGTAATCTAGGTGATGGGTGTCTGAGCTTTAGTCCCTCACCTGCAGCATGGTCTATAAAGCTGTGGCTTGCTGGTCACTTTGCTGACTGTAAACTCTGTAGCTTTAAAGATATCTGCAGTTCTGTATTCCTGCAGTTTCCAGTGTTTTCTCCCAGATGAGCTGGATCGATCTAAAGCTGGCACCTAAGACCCTTAGAGCAGAAGCAATCACACATGCTTCCTCACTAGTCTAACTAACTCTCCTGGCAGGAAATAGGACCAGCCCACTCCCAACAAGAGGAGAGGAATGGGATGGTTAGTTCTATTCCTAATGCCAACCACTGCCAGTCATACCCTATCTGCTGTTGTACAGTGCATACACGAACATAGTAAAACATAACAAACTGAACAATTTGCAGATACACCCAGGTCTGATTATGAATAGTGGATATTATGGTACTTAAAAGACATCTAGTCTTTTCCTTCCATTCATTGAACTCTGCTGTGATCATTAGCTGCCCCTCACCTATGAGACTTATTACACAGTGGAGGAGGACTCCCTTAGCTCCTAGGCACCACATGGCTGGTAGACAGGCCCAGAGATTTATCAAACCTGGTGCAAAGGAAGACTGGCTTAGTTGCCCATAGCAACCAATCAGATTCCACCTTTCATTTTTGACAGCTCCTTTGGAAAATGAAAGGTGGAATCTGATTGGTCGCTATGGGCAACTAAAACAGTTTTCCTTTGCACCAGTTTTGATAAATTCCCCCTCCCTATGTATACATAATGAACCCTAAGAGCTGAACTTTGCAACTGTGACTACAGTGCAGACGTCTTCATTAGAGATGAGCAAATTTCATATTTAGAAATTCGTTCACGCTTCGTTTACTGGTAAAAGGTGAATTGCGTTAAGGATTCCGTTACCATGGACCATAGCGCAATTCTATGACGGAATGCATAACGGAATGGCTTTAGAGGCATTGCCTTATTCATTCCATCATAATAGAAGTCTATGGGCTGCAAAACGGATCCGTTCCATTTCCGTTATGCAGAGGAGTCCATAGGGGCCTAGTACATGGGATCTTTTGATCCCCTCTCCTATTCACGCTAATAGATCTCTATTAGGGTGAATAGGATTTTCACACTGTCCATTCTGAGCTGTGCCTCGTGCATAGCTCAGTATGGAGAAAGCCATGGCAGGCCTGGATAGCTTCAGCAGCGTCCAGGTTTCTGTGGCAACCGATCGGAGCCCCGTTATTTCACTGCGGGGGCTCCAATCAGAAGGCAGCCGCTTCTCTCTGCCCTCACTCACAGGTGCCGCGATCAGCGTTGATCGCGGCACCTGAGGGGTTAAATGACAGGGGCGGCGTGATCGCTGCTTCCTGTCAGTGCGGGCAGGTGCCGGCTGTATGATACATCCAGCACCTGCCGTGTATGGAGCGGGCCCGCTGCAGAGGCCCACTCCATACATTCCTTCACATATTAAGATATACAGGCAGGGGGGTAGCTAAAGGCTCATGAGCCCTGGTGCAAGAGTTCAGCTTGGCCCCCCCCCCCCCCTTCACTCTGGTGCACCTAGCTTTTCTGCTGCCCGGGGCAAAAATTTAACCCCCCCCCATACCAAATTATCAACCTAACCCCTTCCCTCCAGTCCTATTGTTAAAGGGGTTGTCCTCTTTTTACTACTGACCCAGCCGATCAGCTGTTTGAAGGAGAGGGCAGCGCTCATATGAGAGCTGCTTTCTTTGCTCTGTTCACCTGCTCGCCGTAGCATTTTCAGTGATGAGCAGGTAAACAGAGCAGAGAAGGCAGCGCTCATACGGAAAATAAAACAGACAACCCATTTAAAGACATACTTGGAAAACATTACATACAGCACTACAGAACATACAGGGTCATACAGCCACATATATGTATCTCTTCCATCCAGTGACTTCTCTTCTCTGATGTAGATATTCTCTTGTCTCTTCTTCTCCTCTCAGACCAGACCGCCATAGTGACTTCTTTTAGCCGCGCCTCATCTCTGCAGAGTTTAACAAACAGACATCTTATTTTCCTTCTTTTCCATCATCCTCCTCACCTTCTCAACACCCCATCCTACCACCCCCAATACTGTGCCCTCTGTGCTCCCCAATATTATCCTACAGAAACTGTCCCCCTGAAAATACTGGTACAACACAGAGCGTCAGTACAAAAACACCCCTTTATATTGTGCGCCAGTACAAAAAATACCCTCTTTCAGATCAGACCCCCATATAAAACCCGTAAATGAGACCCCCCCCATCTCAGACCAAACCCCCTTTAGACCTCTATGTCAGACCCCAGTTTTAGAAGAGAAAATTGCGGCACACAGGAGTATATTTGCAATTGTGTATCATTTATTGATTAAGCATCATCATTTTTGATTCATGATCCAGGTATTTCAAGCACTATTATAGCCACTTTTAGCAAACATATCAACCGGACGTTTCAATCCTAGTTGGACCTTCTTCAGTGGTCTAGTTATCTGGTATCCGTGGCTGGAGGTATGGTGTACTGGGTGATCCAATGAGCGTGCTCTCTGTACGTCCTGATGCTGCAGGCAGCCAGGATAAAACAGCGCAGAATCTGAGACGCGTAAGCAGGAGGAGGGGTAAGTACAGTGCTCAGGGTCCGCCTCCTCCGTCTGCATTATGGAAGCGCTCACTAGTATTCCCTTTATAAGATGCACTGCATCTTATAAAGGGAAAAGTACAGTACAATGGCAAGGGGCCCGGTGGCAACTGCAAACGCTGCAACCCCTATAGCTACTCCACTGTGTACAGGTACGTCATAATGTGTGAAGGGGTTAAAGCAATTTTCTTGCTGCCTAAGGCCTCATGCACACGGCCATTGCCCGGCCGTGTCCGTATTGCGGCCCGCAAAAGGCGGGTCTGCAATATACGGACCTTGGCTGTTTGTGAATGACATCACCGATGTCACCCATTCACTTGATGTTCTAGTTTTTTTGCTGTGCGGACGGACCACGGGCCTATTCAAGCACTTAGATCTAAATACTTTTGTGATTGCATGTAATAATAAAAAAATTTGTATAGCCACTGATTTATTCAATAAAATGTATCTGTATAGCGCCACCTGCTGTTTTTTTTTTCTTATTTCTTTGACCTGCTCACTGAGAAGGCCGCAGATGCTCATTTCCATCCTTTAACTGCCTCCTGAGCTGTGATAGGGAGAGCTGAGGCACGCCTCCTGAGCTGTGATAGGTGGAGCATGGACACGCCCCTTAGCTGCAGCAGAACAGACACTCCCCTTGAGCTGTCAGCTTGATATAAATCTAGCAGAGCAATGAATGGGGAGATCTCTGGTTCCATGTGAGGTACAGGGCTGGTTCTAGAAAGAGACTGTCATGTACTACAGTATATGATGTATGATTTTCATTTTTTACAATAATCATGGAATAACCCCTTTGAAGGAATTTTACTCAGGGACTTGCATGCTGGAGTCTATTTTAATGGATCTCAGAATGCAGTGGTAGTGGCTCCTGTAAAGTTCCACAATCATCATAGATAGATCTTCTTTACAGTAAGATCAGTGAGTCTATGGAAATGTATGATCATGGTTAATAAATTGGAATAATTTTAAGGGACTTGAATACCTTTGTTGAAAACAATAATATTAGAAGCTATGCATACTAGATTTCTGATGAAGTGTTGATGTCAAGATTTACTCATATTGCCAGATTTAGATCTGAGAAGGAATTTTCACCTAAGATAAGGAAAATTGGCTTTTGTCTCATGGGGGGTTTTATTTACCTTCCAGTCTGGACCAACCTTACAATTTTATTTTATTTTTTCAGCCATTTTCAGTTGATGCCTGACAGTCTGTGCCAAGGTTTCAGGTAGTGCAAGCTGGCATTGTGTGTGGGGTAATTTGTGAAGAAAAATGCAGGGTAGAAAGAGGACAGGTGGAGCAAGGAGAAAACACTTGTTCAGTCATCAGACGATCTGCAGCAGCATCAGTGTAGTCTGCTTGTAGAAATTCCTTAGTAAGTATTAAAGGAATACGTCACCTATAATGTTTTTCTGCCAGTTAAAACCAGATAATGACACATATCATTGGGGGTGGCCATCTTGGCTAAGCTGGTAATAAAATGTTCTCCAAGAAATATTGAGGATAGGTCATCAATATGAGATTAGTAGGGTTCAAACTCACACCCACAGATAAGCTGTTTGAGAAGGCTGTAGCACTCCGATGAGCACCTCATCCTTCTTGCAGTTTACCAAGTACAGTGCCACACATTGTATAGTGGCTGTTTTTGGTATTGCAACTCAGCTCTATTCTCTTGAATGGAGCAGAGTTATGATTAGGCCATGTGACCAATGAACGTTACAACTCTGTATGAGGAAGAACTCAGGCCTCTTTAAACAGCTGATCGGAGGGGTTGCCACGAGTCAGGATCAGATATTGATAACTTATCCTGAGTATACAGGGCCGTCTTTAACGCTGGGCAAAAGGGGCAGCTGCCCCGGGCCCAGTTGCTCCTGGGGGGGCCCAAGGCAGCTGCCTCTTGTGCCCCGCTGCGGCCTTGGTGACAAGTGGGGAGCAGTGGCAGGGCACAGGGAGATGAGCGCTTCCATTGTGGAAGCGCTCATCTCCATAGTCATCTGTATCACCGTCCTCAGGACAGCGATACAGATAGATGTGCTGCAGCGGAGTAGGGGAGGGAAGAGGCGTCTCCCTTCCCTGTTCCTATGATAGGCTGCAGGCCTGATCAGTACAGCACGGGACACAGGCCGGAAGAGGCCTGCATCGCATCGCTGCCAGCCTGATGGAGGTAAGTATACTGTAAGTGTTTATTTTTTTTATATGGTACTACTTACTGACACATGATTGGGGGTCATCTATGGGGGAACTTGTTACTGGCACATGATTGAGGGGAATTTATGGGGGAACTTGTTACTGGTACATGATTGGGGGCATCTATGGGGGCACTTGTTATTGGCACAAGATTGGGGGGCATCTACTGGCACATGATTGGGGGCATCTATGGGGCACTTGTTATTGGCACATGATTGGGGGCATCTACTGGCACATGATTGGGGGCATCTATGGGGGCTCTTGTTACTGGCACAATATTGGGGGGGCATCTATGGGGGCACATCTTACTGGCACAATATTGGGGGACACGGTGGGTGCATCTATTGGGGCACTTCTTACTGGCACATTATTGGTGGCACTTTTTACTGGCACATTATTGGGTGGCACTATGGGGGCACTTCTTACTGGCACATTATTGGAGGCACTATAGGGGCATCTACTGAGACCACAAAGAAGAGGGAATTTTATATGGGGGAAGGGGGAGAATAACACTTGGGGGCTTCTACTGAGGCCACAAAGAAGGGGTATTTTATATGGGGGGCTCTGTATAGGGGCATTATATACTGGGGCACATTATGGTGGGTACTATGGGGAAGGGGAGAGAGGAGTGATATGGGCTCATCTATGGGGGCACTAAGAAGGGGTATTTTATACTTATGCAAATTATGGGGGACACTGATGGCATCTACTGGGGCACTATATATGTGGCATTTTATACTGGTACATTATGGGGGCACTAAGAAGAAGGGGGAGAGGAGCACTTTGGGGGAACTATATAGGGGTACTTTATACTGGCACATTATGGGGGCACTATGGGGACACTAGCTCAACTTGGGGCATTAAAAGTGGGTATTTTTTGCACTGGCACATCATAAGGAGAATTATTACTACTGGGGGCATTATGATGGGCTTTATTACTACTGGGGGTCTATGGGAAACATGATTACTAGTATGGGCACTATGGAAGCATTATTACTTCTGGGGCACAGTGGGAACATGTTGGGGGCACTGTAGGAGCACAATTACTACCATGTGTGCTCTAGCAGAGAATTATTCCTATTGATGGGACTTTTGGGAGCACTATTACTGTGGGGGCACCTTGGCACAGTATCAGCTTACCACAATTATTTTTGGGGGACGTTATGTTTACATTATTAGTGTCAGGGGCACTATTTGCTGGGCGCAGTTATTTTAGGGCACTGTGGGCCAATAATTATTGAAGGGCACTATCTGCATGGTACTACTATTATCAGGATGATTTGTCCAGATGATGGGAGGATGATGGGAAAGTAGTAAACTAAAATTTTGTTTGTCGAACTGCAGAGACGAGAAATGGCTGAAAAATGGTGGTCTGGTCTGAAAGGAGAAAATGAGGAAAGAGAACATCTACATCAAAGAGACGTCACTGGATGTAAGAGGTGTGTGGCGCTGTATTACCCTGTATGTACTGTGCCGCCAACTGCTCACATAATCCTCTTTTCCCTTTAGGAAACCAAGATGGCACCTGAGGTGATGAAGTGTCTTCTATCCGGCAGATCGATAAGGATCTAAATCTTTAGAATGATATATCTTAGTAACATTTAAACGTGGACTTTATTGAGATTTGTGAGGCATACGTTTTAGCACCATGGACATAAACAGAATTGTCTTTAATTGTTAGGCTCCTTCAAATGGAAGGTTAAAATCAACTAGTCCCTGCTTAACATGGAAGCAATTAATTGTGATGTCCCTTAAGGCTTCTTAATTAGACCTCTATTCTCTTTCATGTGATGATTAATGAGGTGTCATTACTTAAATAGGGAAAAATGCTCATTGCTTGTTTTGTAATTAGAATAAAAGCTCCAGGATTGACGTAAAGACTGGGCTATTGCCTGTACAGATATGTTCAAGCATTTCCACCACTGCTGTTACAAGAAGTTTAGAAAAGGAATGGCCTTGACACCAAGAGTCCATCTGCTGTGAAATCACAGAATAAACATTGTTATCAGGTAGGAGCCCTGTGTGAAAAACCTTGACAGAATATGCATTTGTATTTCTGCATTTAAAGGGCTATACTCCGAAGAACAAGAAAAATGAAGCATAACCTGCTTTGGAAGGTTTGTCTGTAGCTCTTTCATGGCATCTTAGACGCATGCCATATACAGTACTAGGCATGCATCTATATTTTTATATAGAGGTATTCTTTCCACTTTATACACTCATGGCATATCCACAGGATGCACAGTAAGGCCCCTTTCAGACAAGCATGTTCCATATGCGACCCCGTCAGTGTTGGGAGGTCAGGATGGGGGCTGCTGCATATTCAAGGTGCAAGCAATGTTTGGAACTGACTCATCTGAAAGGGGCCCTAAATGTCTGATAGATGCTTGGTAAGGCCACCTCACCAAGTGGGACAGGGGTAGGGGGAGCCCTGTGCTAGAGGTAGGTACAAATCCAAAAGGTAAGAAACGGATTTATCAAACATTTATGGCATTTCCTGTGAATATGTAATACTCTAGACCTGGGAATACTAAAAATTGTGTATTATTGTGCATCATGTATTTTACTGTTTGCCTCTGGCTGTAGTGAACAGCAAGGAATGGTTGGAAAAGGTTGGCAAAGAACAAGGCTAACCACCCCGTTCCACCCCTCTTGGTAGGAGTGGGCTGCTTCTGCTTCCTCCAAAGAGGGGGAGTTCCTGTCCAGAGACAGTGAGCAGAGGAAGCACCTTGCTCAGCTCCTGCTCCTAGAGAGATTCTCCAGACAGAACAATGAACAATTTCCTTCAAGTGAAGTCTTGAGAAGCTCGACAGCAGAGTGAACAGCCATAACCAGCATCTACAGATGCTGCTGTTTCTAGCTGCTACCATTCAGGAGATAGCAGCATCTAAAGAAGCCCTCCCCCCTGAGGTGAGGGACTACGACTAAGACACCCGTCACCCAGGACATTACTAGGCCAGTACAACATAACTGCAGCCATCCAATCTGCCATCAGATTCCTTGCTGCTGCCAGAGAGAATTGCACTTAGAAGTTGCTGCTATCAAATGCATTTGAGGTTCAATGTTCTACTTCGTAAAAAAAATACTGTGTTATGTTTAACTCTGACCTCCTCCTATTTAACTCTGACCTCCTATTATATTTCCAATGCATCCAATTTCGGGCAGCAACAGCCTAAAGGAGTATACTGTGACACATCAATTCATCAGGGCCACTAGCACTCCTATACTCTACACAAGCTCCTCAGAGGGCTGTGCAGTGGCCGGGTTTGGGGTGGCTCTAGCTCTATGCTGGGAAGGGATGGTTTGTTGGATCACATCAATGGTGTTTACCGAAAGCAGCCTGATGCTCTTTAAAGGGGTTTTCTGGGATTTTAATATTGATAACAATGCTTGAGTGAATCAAGCTTCAGATCGTTGTTAAACCCCTAAATGTTTTGCCTCAGCTTACAGCTTCAGCAGTGGGAAAAGTAGTTAACTGGAGGGGGGAGGGCTTCTTTAGATGCTGCTATCTCCTGAATGGTAGCAGCTAGAAACATGCAACTGGTCTTGGTCTTTGAAAGCTGACATTCCAAGCTTTCAGACAATACCAGAATGACCGAAATATGTTCAGTATAGGGGAAGATATAACTGATAGAAATCAAGATGCTGTGAATGCAGCTGAAAATAACAGCAGGTTTTACCCGCAATTATTCCCGACTCGATTTCTAACAGTGATTTCTCCTCTGTTGCTTGGACTTTGAAAGCATGGAATGTCAGCTTTCAAACAAGTTGCATGTTTCTAGCTGCTACCATTCAGGAAATAGCATCTAAAGCAGCCCTCCCCCAGCAGTTAGCTACTTTTCTCACTGCCCGAGCTGGACTTTGGCAAAACAGTTAGGTGGTTAATGCTGTTACTGTACAGCATTAAAATGTATTGGCTCCGTGTAGAGTTGAGCGAACACCTGGATGTTCGGGTTCGAGAAGTTCGGCCGAACTTCCCGGAAATGTTCGGGTTCGGAATCCGAACCCGATCCGAACTTCGTTCCGAACCCGAACCCAATTGAAGTCAATGGGGACCCGAACTTTTCGGCACTAAAACGGCTGTAAAACAGCCCAGGAAAGGGCTAGAGGGCTGCAAAAGGCAGCAACATGTAGGTAAATCACCTGCAAACAAATGTGGATAGGGAAATGAATTAAAATTAAAATTAAATAAATAAAAATTAACCAAAATCAATTGGAGAGAGGTCCCATAGCAGAGAATCTGGCTTCCCGTCACCCACCACTGGAACAGTCCATTCTCAGATATTTAGGCCCCGGCACCCAGGCAGAGGAGAGAGGTCCCGTAACAGAGAATCTGGCTTCATGTCAGCAGAGAATCAGTCTTCATATCATAGCAGAGAATCAGGCTTCACGTCAGCCACCAGTGCAACAGTCCATTGGCATATATTTAGGCCCAGCACACAGGCAGAGGAGAGAGGTCCCGTAACAGAGGATCTGGCTTCATGTCAGCAGAGAATTAGTCTGCATGTCATAGCAGAGAATGAGGCTTCACGTCAGCCACCACTGCAACAGTCCATTGGCATATATTTAGGCCCAGCACCCAGGCAGAGGAGAGAGGTCCCGTAACAGACAATCTGGCTTCATGTCAGCAGAGAATCAGTCTTCATGTCATAGCAGAGAATCAGGCTTCACGTCACCCACCACTGTAAGAGTCCATTTTCATAAATTTAGGCCCAGCACCCAGGCAGAGGAGAGAGGTCCCGTAACAGAGGATCTGGCTTCATGTCAGCAGAGAATCAGTCTGCATGTCATAGCAGAGAATCAGGCTTCACGTCACCCACCACTGCAACAGTCCATTGTCATAAATTTAGGCCCAGCACCCAGGCAGAGGAGAGAGGTCCCGTAACAGACAATCTGGCTTCATGTCAGCAGAGAATTAGTCTGCATGTCATAGCAGAGAATGAGGCTTCACGTCAGCCACCACTGCAACAGTCCATTGGCATATATTTAGGCCCAGCACCCAGGCAGAGGAGAGAGGTCCCGTAACAGACAATCTGGCTTCATGTCAGCAGAGAATTAGTCTGCATGTCATAGCAGAGAATGAGGCTTCACGTCAGCCACCACTGCAACAGTCCATTGGCATATATTTAGGCCCAGCACACAGGCAGAGGAGAGAGGTCCCGTAACAGAGGATCTGGCTTCATGTCAGCAGAGAATCAGTCTGCATGTCATAGCAGAAAATCAGGCTTCACGTCAGCCACCACTGCAACAGTCCATTTTCATAAATTTAGGCCCAGCACCCAGGCAGAGGAGAGAGGTCCCGTAACAGACAATCTGGCTTCATGTCAGCAGAGAATTAGTCTGCATGTCATAGCAGAGAATCAGGCTTCACGTCAGCCACCACTGCAACAGTCCATTGGCATATATTTAGGCCCAGCACACAGGCAGAGGAGAGAGGTCCCGAAACAGACAATCTGGCTTCACGTCAGCAGAGAATTAGTCTGCATGTCATAGCAGAGAATGAGGCTTCACGTCAGCCACCACTGCAACAGTCCATTGGCATATATTTAGGCCCAGCACCCAGGCAGAGGAGAGAGGTCCCGTAACAGACAATCTGGCTTCATGTCAGCAGAGAATTAGTCTGGATGTCATAGCAGAGAATGAGGCTTCACGTCAACCACCACTGCAACAGTCCATTGGCATATATTTAGGCCCAGCACACAGGCAGAGGAGAGAGGTCCCGTAACAGAGAATCTGGCATCATGTCAGCAGAGAATTAGTCTGCATGTCATAGCAGAAAATCAGGCTTCACGTCAGCAACAACTGCAACAGTCCATTTTCATAAATTTAGGCCCAGCACCCAGGCAGAGGAGAGAGGTCCCGTAACAGACAATCTGGCTTCATGTCAGCAGAGAATTAGTCTGCATGTCATAGCAGAGAATGAGGCTTCACGTCAGCCACCACTGCAACAGTCCATTTTCATAAATTTAGGCCCAGCACCCAGGCAGAGGAGAGAGGTCCCGTAACAGACAATCTGGCTTCATGTCAGCAGAGAATTAGTCTGCATGTCATAGCAGAGAATGAGGCTTCACGTCAGCCACCACTGCAACAGTCCATTGGCATATATTTAGGCCCAGCACACAGGCAGAGGAGAAAGGTCCCGTAACAGACAATCTGGCTTCACGTCAGCAGAGAATTAGTCTGCATGTCATAGCAGAGAATGAGGCTTCACGTCAGCCACCACTGCAACAGTCCATTGGCATATATTTAGGCCCAGCACACAGGCAGAGGAGAGAGGTCCCGTAACAGAGGATCTGGCTTCATGTCAGCAGAGAATCAGTCTGCATGTCATAGCAGAAAAATAGGCTTCACGTCAGCCACCATTGGAACAGTCCATTGGCATATATTTAGGCCCCGGCACCCAGACAGAGGAGAGGTTCATTCAACTTTGAGTAGCCTCGCAATATAATGGTAAAATGAAAATAAAAATAGGATTGAATGAGGAAGTGCCCTGGAGTCCAATAATATATGGTTAAGGGGAGGTAGTTAATGTTTAATCTGGACAAGGGACGGACAGGCTGCGTTTGTCTGTAATGACGCCCCCTGCCGTGCTGAATACACGTTCAGACAAAACGCTGGCCGCCGGGCAGGCCAGCACCTCCAAGGCATAAAAGGCTAGCTCTGGCCACGTGGACAATTTAGAGACCCAGAAGTTGAATGGGGCCGAACCATCAGTCAGTACGTGGAGGGGTGTGCACACGTACTGTTCCACCATGTTAGTGAAATGTTGCCTCCTGCTAACACGTTGCGTATCAGGTGGTGGTGCAGTTAGCTGTGGCGTGTTGACAAAAGTTTTCCACATCTCTGCCATGCTAACCCTGCCCTCAGAGGAGCTGGCCGTGACACAGCTGCCTTGGCGACCTCTTGCTCCTCCTCTGCCTTGGCCTTGGGCTTCCACTTGTTCCCCTGTGACATTTGGGAATGCTCTCAGTAGCGCGTCTACCAACGTGCGCTTGTACTCGCGCATCTTCCTATCACGCTCCAGTGCAGGAAGTAAGGTGGGCACATTGTCATTGTAGCGTGGATCCAGCAGGGTGGCAACCCAGTAGTCCGCACAGGTTAAAATGTGGGCAACTCTGCTGTCGTTGCGCAGGCACTGCAGCATGTAGTCGCTCATGTGTGCCAGGCTGCCCAGGGGTAAGGACAAGCTGTCCTCTGTGGGAGGCGTATCGTCATCGTCCTGCCTTTCCCCCCAGCCACGCACCAGTGATGGGCCCGAGCTGCGTTGGGTGCCACCCCGCTGTGACCATGCTTCATCCTCATCCTCCTCCACCTCCTCCTCATCCTCGTCCTCCTCGTCCTCCAGTAGTGGGCCCTGTCTGGCCACATTTGTACCTGGCCTCTGCTGTTGCCAAAAACCTCCCTCTGAGTCGTTTCGAAGAGACTGGCCTGAAAGTGCTAAAAATGACCCCTCTTCCTTCTCCTCCTCCTCCTCCTCCTCCTGGGCCACCTCCTCTTCCATCATCGCCCTAAGTGTTTTCTCAAGGAGACATAGAAGTGGTATTGTAACGCTGATAACGGCGTCATCGCCACTGGCCATGTTGGTGGAGTACTCGAAACAGCGCAACAGGGCACACAGGTCTCGCATGGAGGCCCAGTCATTGGTGGTGAAGTGGTGCTGTTCTGTAGTGCGACTGACCCGTGCGTGCTGCAGCTGAAACTCCACTATGGCCTGCTGCTGCTCGCACAGTCTGTCCAGCATGTGCAAGGTGGAGTTCCACCTGGTGGGCACGTCGCATATGAGGCGGTGAGCGGGAAGGCCGAAGTTACGCTGTAGCGCAGACAGGCGAGCAGCGGCAGGATGTGAACGCCGGAAGCGCGAACAGACGGCCCGCACTTTATGCAGCAGCTCTGACATGTCGGGGTAGTTGTGAATGAACTTCTGCACCACCAAATTCAGCACATGCGCCAAGCAAGGGATGTGCGTCAAATTGGCTAGTCCCAGAGCTGCAACGAGATTTCGCTCATTATCACACACCACCAGGCCGGGCTTGAGGCTCACCGGCAGCAACCACTCGTCGGTCTGTTGTTCTATACCCCGCCACAACTCCTGTGCGGTGTGGGGCCTGTCCCCCAAACATATGAGTTTCAGAATGGCCTGCTGACGTTTACCCCGGGCTGTGCTGAAGTTGGTGGTGAAGGTGTGTGGCTGACTGGATGAGCAGGTGGAAGAAGAGGAGGAGGAAGCCGAGAAGGTGGAGGTGGCAACAGGAGGCAAAGAATGTTGCCCTGCGATCCTTGGCGGCGGAAGGACGTGCGCTAAACAGCTCTCCGCCTGGAGCCCAGCTGCCACTACATTTACCCAGTGTGCAGTTAGGGAGATATAGCGTCCCTGGCCGTGCTTACTGGTCCACGTATCTGTGGTTAGGTGGACCTTGCTACAGATGGCGTTGCGCAGTGCACACTTGATTTTATCGGATACTTGGTTGTGCAGGGAAGGCACGGCTCCCTTGGAGAAGTAGTGGCGGCTGGGAACAACATACTGTGGGACAGCAAGCGACATGAGCTGTTTGAAGCTGTCTGTGTCCACCAGCCTAAATGATAGCATTTCATAGGCCAGTAGTTTAGAAATGCTGGCATTCAGGGCCAGGGATCGAGGGTGGCTAGGTGGGAATTTACGCTTTCTCTCAAATGTTTGTGAGATGGAGAGCTGAACGCTGCCGTGTGACATGGTTGAGACGCTTGGTGATGGAGGTGGTGGTGGTGTTGGTGGTACATCCCCTGTTTGCTGGGCGGCAGGTGCCAACGTTCCTCTAGAGGCAGAGGAAGAGGCCGAGGCGGCAGCAGCAGAAGAGGTAGCAGGGGGAGCCTGAGTGACTTCCTTGGTTTTAAGGTGTTTACTCCACTGCAGTTCATGCTTTGCATGCAGGTGCCTGGTCATGCAGGTTGTGCTCAGGTTCAGAACGTTAATGCCTCGCTTCAGGCTCTGATGGCACAGCGTGCAAACCACTCGGGTCTTGTCGTCAGCACATTGTTTGAAGAAGTGCCATGCCAGGGAACTCCTTGAAGCTGCCTTTGGGGTGCTCGGTCCCAGATGGCGGCGGTCAGTAGCAGGCGGAGTCTCTTGGCGGCGGGTGTTCTGCTTTTGCCCACTGCTCCCTCTTTTGCTACGCTGTTGGCTCTGTCTCACCACTGCCTCTTCCTCCGAACTGTGAAAGTCAGTGGCACGACCTTCATTCCATGTGGGGTCTAGGACCTCATCGTCCCCTGCATCGTCTTCCACCCAGTCTTGATCCCTGACCTCCTGTTCAGTCTGCACACTGCAGAAAGACGCAGCAGTTGGCACCTGTGTTTCGTCATCATCAGAGACATGCTGAGGTGGTATTCCCATGTCCTCATCATCAGGAAACATAAGTGGTTGTGCGTCAGTGCAGTCTATGTCTTCCACCGCTGGGGAAGGGCTAGGTGGATGCCCTTGGGAAACCCTGCCAGCGGAGTCTTCAAACAGCATAAGAGACTGCTGCATAACTTGAGGCTGAGACAGTTTCCCTGGTATGCATGGGGGTGATGTGACAGACTGATGGGGTTGGTTTTCAGGCGCCATCTGTGCGCTTTCTGCAGAAGACTGGGTGGGAGATAATGTGAACGTGCTGGATCCACTGTCGGCCACCCAATTGACTAATGCCTGTACCTGCTCAGGCCTTACCATCCTTAGAATGGCATTGGGCCCCACCATATATCGCTGTAAATTCTGGCGGCTACTGGGACCTGAGGTAGTTGGTACACTAGGACGTGTGGATGTGGCAGAACGGCCACGTCCTCTCCCAGCACCAGAGGGTCCACTAACACCACCACGACCATGTCCACGTCCGTGTCCCTTACTAGATGTTTTCCTCATTGTTATGGTTCACCACAACAACAAAAATATTATTTGGCCCAATGTATTGTATTCAAATTCAGCGGGATATAAATTTGAGGCCTAGTATTTAGGCGCTGGGTGACCGGTATGGATTTAGTGACAGAATTAGACTTGGAAATGCACAGTAGCGTGTGTGTGAAGTTATTCTGAATGACCCTATGTGCACCTTGAATATTATATACCCTTTTAGGGATAGATTTCAAATAGCTCTGATATAGCAGGAACCACTAAATTATGAAATTGCTAAATTGGGAATTGTATTTCAACCCAGAACAAAAAATGTGCTTTGACGGACACTAAATAACTTTCCCATCCACAACAGGACAGCGGTAACGAGAGATTTAGCGGGATATAAATTTGAGGCCTAGTATTTAGGCGCTGGGTGACCGGTATGGATTTACTAACAGAATTAGACTTGGAAATGCACAGTAGCGTGTGTGTGAAGTTGTTCTGAATGACCCTATGTGCACCTTGAATATTATATACCCTTTTAGGGATAGATTTCAAATAGCTCTGATATAGCAGAAACCACTAAATTATGAAATTGCTAAATTGGGAATTGTATTTTAACCCAGAACAAAAAATGTGCTTTGACGGACACTAAATAACTTTCCCAGCCACAACAGTACAGCGGTAACGAGAGATTTAGCGGGATATAAATTTGAGGCCTAGTATTTAGGCGCTGGGTGACCGGTATAGATTTACTAACAGAATTAGACTTGGAAATGCACAGTAGCGTGTGTGTGAAGTTATTCTGAATGACCCTATGTGCACCTTGATTATTATATACCCTTTTAGGGATAGATTTCAAATAGCTCTGATATAGCAGAAACCACTAAATTATGAAATTGCTAAATTGGGAATTGTATTTCAACCCTGAACAAAAAATGTGCTTTGACGGACACTAAATAACTTGCCCAGCCACAACAGTACAGCGGTAACGACAGATTTAGCGGGATATAAATTTGAGGCCTAGTATTTAGGCGCTGGGTGACCGGTATGGATTTAGTGACAGAATTAGACTGGGATATGGCCAAAAAATAACCACACTATTGCTGGTTAAATGCACTTGGTGTGACAGCTTGACCAACCACACTACTGAGGGTTAAATGCACGTGGTGACGGGCGCAGCTTGCCCCTGATGTAGTATATATATGGCCAAAAAATGAACAGACAATTGCTGGTTAAATGCACTTGGTGTGACAGCTTCACCCTGATGTAGGCTTTAGCCAAAAAACAACCACACCATTGAGGGTTAAATGCAATTGGTGACAGGCGCAGCTTGCCCCTGATGTAGTATATGGCCAAAAAATGAACAGACTATTGCTGGTTAAATGCACTTGGTGACGGGCGCAGCTTGCCCCTGATTTAGTATATGGCCAAAAAATGAACAGACTATTGCTGGTTAAATGCATTTGGTGTGACAGCTTCACCCTGATGTAGGCTTTAGCCAAAAAACAACCACACCATTGAGGGTTAAATGCACTTGGTGACAGGCGCAGCTTGCCCCTGATGTAGTATATGGCCAAAAAATGAACAGACTATTGCTGGTTAAATGCACTTGGTGTGACAGCTTGACCAACCACACTACTGAGGGTTAAATGCACTTGGTGACGGGCGCAGCTTGCCCCTGATGTAGTATATGGCCAAAAAATGAACAGACTATTGCTGGTTAAATGCACTTGGTGTCACAGCTTGACGAACCACACTACTGAGGGTTAAATGCACTTGGTGACGGGCGCAGCTTGCCCCTGATGTAGTATATGGCCAAAAAATGAACAGACTATTGCTGGTTAAATGCACTTGGTGACGGGCGCAGCTTGCCCCTGATTTAGTATATGGCCAAAAAATGAACAGACTATTGCTGGTTAAATGCACTTGGTGTGATATCTTGACCAACCACACTACTGAGGGTTAAATGCACTTGGTGACGGGCGCAGCTTGCCCCTGATGTAGTATATGGCCAAAAAATAAACAGACTATTGCTGGTTAAATGCACTTGGTGTGACAGCTTCACCCTGATGTAGGCTTTAGCCAAAAAACAACCACACCATTGAGGGTTAAATGCACTTGGTGACAGGCGCAGCTTGCCCCTGATGTAGTATATGGCCAAAAATTAAACAGACTATTGCTGGTTAAATGCACTTGGTGTGACAGCTTCACCCTGATGTAGGCTTTAGCCAAAAAACAACCACACCATTGAGGGTTAAATGCACTTGGTCGCAGCTTGGATGCACTTGGTCGCAGCACCGCACAAGACACAAAATGGCCGCCGATCACCCCAGAAAAAAGTGACTGACAAACGGTCTGGGCAGCCTAAAAACAGTGAGCAATTGAGGATCAGCAGCTCAATGATCCACAGCTGCAGATCGATCAATTAATCAAGTCCTTTGGAGGAGTTAATCTGCCTAATCTCGCCCTACTGTCGCAGCCGCAACCTCTCCCTACGCTAATCAGAGCAGAGTGACGGGCGGCGCTATGTGACTCCAGCTTAAATAGAGGCTGGGTCACATGGTGCCCTGGCCAATCACAGCCATGCCAATAGTAGGCATGGCTGTGACGGCCTCTTGGGGCAAGTAGTATGACGCTTGTTGATTGGCTGCTTTGCAGCCTTTCAAAAAGCGCCAAGAAAGCGTCACAAAAGCGCCAAGAAAGCGACGAACACCGAACCCGAACCCGGACTTTTACGAAAATGTCCGGGTTCGGGTCCGTGTCACGGACACCCCAAAATTCGGTACGAACCCGAACTATACAGTTCGAGTTCGCTCATCCCTAGCTCCGTGTAACTTCATATCAACCGAAGTTACGCGAGACTTCGGTGAATGAGTACGGTATTTCTATCTGAGTACAGATGTAGTAGAGTTAACACACATGCTTTATGAGACGTGTCATCTAAACTAAATGCATTAAGCAAACATCTTTAATTGCTTTTCAATGGCTTTTGTTTCAAGATAACGCAATGAGTCAGGAAATTTAAGTTAAGACTTGGAGTGTTAACTCTGCTACATCTGTATTTAAAACATTTTAAAATAGGAATTCGAAGTGGGCTCTGGTTCTGAGGTACCAACAGTACCAAAGCCCACTTTAGACTCCTATTTTAAAATGTTTTTTAATACGCAAATAGGAATACGGCCGAGACAAAGTTTGGCTACACGCAGCCAATACATTTCAATGGTGTACAGAAACAGCATTAACAGCAACGTTCGACGCTCGATTTACTCAAAGCTATGGATGACCTATCTTCATGATAGGTCATCAATATCACATCAGCAGGGTCTGACACCCGGTATCCCAACCGAGCAGCTGGTTAAAGGGACGGCCATGAACTAAGCGAGCACAGCCTTCCCTTGTTTGTTTACCTGTCCACCGTCAAAATCACAGCCGTGAGCAGGTGTAATTACAAGCCCCCCTTTCATTTCAATGGGTTGGCTCGTTCCTATTGAAGTGTATAGGAATGAGCCGTCCCATTAAAATGAATGGGAAGGCTTGTAGTTACATCTGCTCACGGTTGTGATGTCAAAGGCAAGCAGGTAAACAAACAAGCTGATTGGCGGGTGTGCCGGGTGTCGAGCCTCCAACGATCTGGTAATCAGGTAATCAATATTAAAATCCCGGAAAACCCCTTTAACAACCTTCAGGACACCCTCCTTGCCCTCAGCAGGGGTGTTCTGATCCCTAATGTGCAGCTGTTCCCACCAGAGAACCTCTGGACAGAGTTTCTGCCTGGTTGGTAGACTGAGTGGCTGGACAGTCAAACTGGACAATATCATCATTCCCAATATGTATTAATTTAGCAACAGTCTGGTATCTGTTCAACTGAACAGGCAGGTCACTAATGTTCATCATGTGGACTGGCAACCTGCCTTGCTTCACAGTAACTAGACTGTGGGCAGCGATCAAGTATTCCTTGCCCCCATCCAGTATAGGTTCCTCAAGGGCCTAGTAAGGTTGCCCATGTGGTCCTATACGTGCTTTACACCAAAGTAATGTCTCAGATTGAGGTTGTAATCATATGGGTTTAGCATCAGAAACCCTTACATTTCCATCTTAATCTTGTGGTCATGGAAATTTTTATGTAACCTTAGTGTATGCTCATGGGTGTAGGAACCCCCAAAAATCTGAGAGGGACAGCATTTTTGCTCGCCGGGTATATTCTTATTCAGTAAACTGCGAGTTGTTTATATTGTTAAATTTTAAGTGTGTGTGTGTGTGTGTGTGTGAAAAATCTCACAACAACAAAAAAATATGCAAAAGAACAGTTCTTTGTTTATCAGGTCACAGAAATTAACCAAACGTTTGGCATATATTTCAGTTATTCCGGGTACTTTCTCTGGCACCCCCAACCCCCCCTCCCGAAACAATAATCTCCCCTTACATATAATTTACTTACAGTTCTGAAGACTCAGGGGTGCTGGCTGGCTAGGCCAGGCAGAAGGAGTGTGGGAGACTGTGAGGCCTTTTTCTCCAAGCTGCTCCGGATCAGTGCTCTGGGCAGCTGGGCTCCGGGCTGGAAGTGGGCACAATAAGAACAAAATATTTTTCATTACACCTCAGGTCAGACCACCAATCAGACCCCCAATGTTAATCAGACCTCAGCTAACAGCCCCAATAAGATCCCCAATGTTAATAAGATCTCATATCATACCTCAGCTCAGTCCCCAATATGAATGACCCCCAATCAGACCTCAGATAAGAGCCCCATGCCTCATAGCAGCCCCCAGTGCCTCTCCAGCAGCCCCCAGTACCTCTCATCAGCCCCCCAGTGCCTCTTATCAGCCCCCCAGTGCCTCTCATGAGCCCCCCCACCGCCTCTCATCAGCCAGTAATAACAGCCCCCCCAATCATGTGCCAGTAATAACAGCCCCCCCCAATCATGTACCAGTAATACCAGGGCCCCCCCAATCATGTGCCAGTAATAACAGACCCCCCCAATCATGTGCCAGTAATAACAGACTCCCCAATCATGTGCCAGTAATAACAGACCCCCCCAATCATGTGCCAGTAATAGCAGGCCCCCCCAATCATGTGCCAGTAATACCAGCCCCCCCCCCCCCCAATCTTGTGCCAGTAATACCAGGGCCCCCCCCCCATTATGTGCCAGTTATACCAGGGCCCCCCCAATCATGTGCCAGTAATACCAGGGCCACCCAATCATCTGCCAGTAATACTAGGGCCCCCCCAATCATGTGCCAATAATACCAGGGCCCCCCCAATCATGTGTCAGTAATATCAGGCCCCCCCCCCCCCCATTATGCACCAGTAAAAAAACAAAGTATTGTATATAGTAAAAAAAAATGCATCCTGCATTTTGCGGACAGCATATGGCCGGCCCTGTGATAGAAATGCCTATTTTTGTCTGTGGCTGCCGACAAGAATAGGAAATGCAATCTTTTTTGTGGTGCTGCGGAATGAAATTACAGATGGAGACAACACATGGTGTGCTGTATGCATCTTTTGCAGCCCCATTGAAATAAATGGGTCTGCACCTGTTCCACAAAATTGCGGAACGGATGCGGACCCGTTCATACGGACGTGTGAATGGACCCTACTTGTAGGACATTCACCAATGTATGCAAAAAAGTTGGTCCACTGCCCCAGGAGACGATAGTTTAACTGTTTGCACTGACGCATGACCTACTTTATGACACTTAAAACATATAGGTCGACCATTGGCATCAAACTGGTCAGTGGGTAATCAACCATAATTCCTAGAGTTACCATTAGAGCCATATCTCGGTCTACCTCTAAGATACCAAGTACCTTTATCAGGCTGACAACCTTGTTTCATTCCCTTTTTTTAACACTTCAATATTTTTAGAAAGCTGTAGCACCAACTCCTTCAAGTAAACACCAGGATTTTCATCACATTTCTTATAATTAGACTGTACAGGTTCGCTCTTTTGTTCAGACATAATGGCACAAAACCTGGGTCTGGATCAGTACCCAGTACCGTTACTGCAATCTCCTTAAAGTGGAAGAATGGCATATCAGGGTGTTGTAATGGAAGAGTTCTCAGCTGGGTTTTTATAGCATATAGTCTGGCCCCCTCTACAAACTGGTCTTTCAGAGTGTGGTCTGGGTTCAGAACCACATGTGGACCCATGTGCTGGATGGCGAGCAGAGCTTCCTGGAGACTTAGAGAAAAATCTTGTAGGTTTTCACCGATCTTTTGTCTACAGCTAAAGAAATCAATTTTTTCTGTGATAAGGTGTGCCTCTGCAGTGGCCCAGTATGGGAAGATAATATTCTGTATTTGTCATAACGCCAATTGCAGCGTGCGCAGGGTACTATCCCAGGGCCCTACCAAGGTGTTATAATGCACGCCCCAGGTTAGGAATGTCAGAGTGGTGTAATGGCCTATTATGTCTCTGTAGTGTTGTGGTAGTGGTGTCACGTTGTCTCCTACCTGGGTACGGCCGGCCTCCTGGCTCCTGGCTCACTTGCAATAAATTTGAGTATGGTGATAGTAGGAGTAATAGAGGAACTTTGCAGAATAAATGGGGTCCAGATCTTTATATGAAGTTCAAACGTTGCTTTACTTGAAGTAACTTGCATCCAAACAGTATACAGCTTTGGTCTCTTGGTCCCAGCAGGTTTTGACAATGATTGACAGGAATGAGTGCTTCTGCTTTAAATGTGGAGCTTGCAGGATAAACATCTGCTTGGTAGCTCTGTAACTGTGGCAGGATTAGCTTCTGCACTTAACTGTAACTTCTGCTGTGTGGGGAAAGACTAGCTGAGAAGGAATAGGCTTCTCCTAGGACTCTGGACTTATCTCACAGATGGATTCTCAGGATATGTTTTATTTCTGGAACCCTGGAGTTTGGCTGTAGTTTCTGCTCTCTTCATCCAGCAGAACTGAAGTTGCTCAGACTGGGTATATATATGGACATGTCTCAGCCGAGACTATGTCCTTGCTGTCTTCCCTAAGAAGGGGTTCTCCTGAACACTATCACCCAGCCTTCACCTAGGGGGTGGCTGGTGCAGTAGGCAGCCCTGCAGGGTGAGGTGAATGGTGAGGTCAGAGGGGTAGTTACTAACCGAGGGTGGTTGTAGTACTCACAGTCTTTTATACCCTGGGCAGACATACAGCAGTGATGGAGAGGCTGGCACAAGGTTACTCTGGGGCACTTTCGGTGTATAGGGACCAGGCCTGATGGTAGGTGAGGTGCCCTGGATGTTGCAGGTTTTTAATGTACCGGTGGCAAGATCCCTTTACGTTTGTGACGCCAGTTCCGGTAACGGTGGCACATCGGTTTATGGTAGTAATAATTGAGGAACACAGTGTTGTAGTGAACCAAAACTTTTGTTTACTGAAATAGTTAACTATATACAGTCTTTGGTCAAAGTTCCATATGTAAGAGGTAGTAACAGGCAGGCTTTACATCAATTGGCAGGCACAATGTTCTTGCAAGATACTCAGAGGGTTAAACACTTACAGATCAGGCTGCACTTTTGTCACGGATGGTGTTGCAGAAAACTAGAAGACACAAATAAAGATCCGACTGACTTGATCCCAAACTAAGGAAGATAAGGGTGAGCCCTATAAAAGCCCTAGAGCTCTCCCTGACTGCTCAGCCCATGCAAAGAGCTTTATGATAGATAATTGCATGCCCTCGTACCTAGACTGTGTGACACCTGAAAACCCTATAATAGTGAGGGGACACGACCACCGGCTCCCTACACTTAATACAAAGGGAGTCAGGGTCACCTAGGATCAAGCCAACAGGAAAACACAAATAAAGGAACAGACTTACTGAGGAACCAGCAGTTGCAGCATCTAGCAGTGAGCACAATCCAGGAAGTTGTATAAACCGCAAAGTGATGCAGTATGGGAGGGGATATAAAGGGATGCAATCAGTGCAACTAGATGACAGCTGAGAGAGGGAAACGAGATGACAAAACGAAACCAAAACAAAAGAACCTCAAGCAAGAGGTACTGAAGAACGTCTGTCAGAGCTTCTCAGAGATCTGGCGGTGACAGTACCCCTCCTTCTACGAGTGGACTCCGGACACTCAGAGCCCACCTTCTCAGGATGGGACCTATGGAAAGCCCTGATGAGACGAGTGGCCTTAATGTCCGCCACTGGGACCCACATCCTCTCCTCAGGACCATAACCCTCCCAATGAACGAGGTACTGGAGAGAACCGCGGATAATGCGAGAATCCACAATCCTAGAGACCTGAAATTCAAGATTACCATCAACCACAATCGGAGGAGGAGGCAAAGAGGAGGGTACAGTGGGTTGGACATAAGGTTTTAACAGGGACTTGTGAAAAACATTATGGATCTTCCAAGTCTGAGGAAGATCAAGACGAAAGGCAACGGGATTGATGACGGACAGAATCTTGTAAGGCCCAATAAACTTAGGACCCAACTTCCAGGAGGGAACCTTCAATTTGATATTCTTAGTAGACAACCACACCAGATCACCCACATTCAGGTCCGGACCAGGCACACGTCTCTTATCCGCCACACGCTTATATCTCTCACTCATCCTCTTCAGATTACCCTGAATCTTTTGCCAAATAAATGACAAAGACGAGGAAAATCTCTCCTCATCAGGTAAACCAGAAGACCCCTCTCCAGAGAATGTCCCAAACTGCGGATGAAACCCATATGCACCAAAAAATGGTGACTTATCCGAGGACTCCTGGCGACGGTTATTTAAAGCAAACTCCGCAAGGGACAAAAAAGAACACCAATCCTCCTGATTCTCAGTCACAAAACAGCGCAGATATGTCTCCAGATTCTGATTGACGCGCTCTGTCTGGCCATTCGACTGCGGGTGAAAAGCAGAAGAGAACGACAACCGAACCCCCAAGCGAGAACAGAAGGCCTTCCAGAATCTGGAAACAAACTGCGTGCCCCTATCCGAGACTATGTCTGAAGGAATGCCATGCAGTTTGACAATGTGATCAACAAATGCCTGCGCCAGCGTTTTAGCATTGGGTAACCCAGGAAAAGGAATAAAATGCGCCATTTTGCTAAAACGGTCTACTACTACCAAAATCACAGTCTTCCCCGAGGAACGAGGCAGGTCCGTAATGAAGTCCATGGACAGATGTGTCCAAGGACGGGAAGGAATGGGTAACGGGAGGAGAGGACCCGATGGCCGTGAATGAGGGACCTTGGCACGAGCGCAGGTCTCGCAGGCTGCCACAAAACCCTCAACCGTCTTACGAAGAGCCGGCCACCAGAATCTCCGAGCAATGAGATCCACAGTGGCTCTGCTCCCCGGGTGCCCAGCAAGGACAGTATCGTGATGCTCCTTAAAAACCTTGTGTCGTAAAGCGAGAGGCACAAACAACCTCCCAGGAGGACAAAGATCAGGAGCCTCTGCCTGGGCTGCCTGAACCTCTGCCTCCAAATCAGGGTAAAGAGCAGAGACGACCACCCCTTCAGCCAAAATGGGACCCGGGTCTTCAAAGTTCCCCCCTCCCGGAAAACAACGTGACAGGGCATCGGCCTTCACATTTTTAACCCCAGGGCGGAACGTGACAACAAAATTAAACCTGGAAAAGAATAAAGACCATCTGGCCTGTCTCGGGTTCAGACGCTTGGCTGACTCCAAGTAGGCCAGATTCTTATGGTCGGTAAACACAGGTAATAGGGTGTCTGGCTCCCTCTAGCCAATGGCGCCATTCCTCAAAAGCTAATTTGATGGCCAACAACTCCCTATCTCCCACATCGTAATTTCTCTCTGCGGAGGAGAGTTTCTTTGAGAAAAAGGCACACGGTCGCCATTTGGCAGGAGAGGGACCCTGAGACAAGACCGCACCCACACCCACCTCAGAAGCGTCCACCTCAACAATGAAAGGTAGAGAGACATCAGGTTGTACCAAGATGGGAGCGGAAGCAAAACTCTCTTTGATACTAGAAAAGGCCTTACGCGCATCTACCGACCAGGAGGAAAAATCCACCCCCTTTCTAGTCATATCAGTGAGTGGCTTAACAACAGAGGAATAATTCAAAATGAACTTCCTGTAATAATTGGCAAAACCCAAAAAGCGCATCAGCGCCTTCTGATTCTCAGGAAGCTCCCAATCAAGCACCGCGCGGACCTTCTCAGGGTCCATGCGAAAACCAGAAGCGGAGAGAAGAAAACCCAGAAATTGAATTTCTGGAACCGCAAACACACATTTTTCCAGTTTAGCGTACAATTTATTCTCCCGCAGAATGAGCAAGACCTGACGTAGGTGGTCCCTATGAGTTTTGAAATCAGGAGAAAAAAATCAAAATGTCATCTAGATACACTAGTACAAATTTTCTCATTACATGATAAAAAATGCTGTTCACAAAATGTTGGAAGACGCTGGAGCATTCATGAAAACAAAGGACATAACCAAATTCTCAAAATGGCCCTCAGGAGTATTGAAGGCCGTCTTCCATTCATCCCCTTCCCTGACCCTGACCAGGTTGTATGCCCCTCTCAAATCTAACTTAGAAAAAACTTTAGCCCCAACAATCTGGTTAAACAGGTCTGGGATCAGAGGAAGCGGATAAGGGTCACGAATTGTGATAGTGTTCAGCTCCCTGAAATCCAGACATGGTCTTAAAGAACCATCTTTTTTCTTAACAAAAAAACAAACAGCGGCAACAGGTGACTTCGAGGGTCGGATGTGTCCCTTTCTCAGGCTCTCAGAGATATACGTACGCATAGCGACCCTTTCAGGTTGGGAGAGATTGTATAAACGAGATTTAGGCAGCTTGGCGCATGGGATGAGATTAATAGGGCAATCGTACTCCCCGTGAAGGTGCAGCTCCTGGACACCACTCTCTGAAAACACATCCGAAAATTCAGAGAGAAAAGATGGTAGAGTCTTGGTAGAAACCTCTGAAAGAGACGCCGAGAGGCAATTCTCTCTGCAAAAGTCACTCCAATCATTTATTTGCCTTGCTTGCCAATCAATGGTGGGATTATGTTTAGTGAGCCAGGGTAGCCCCAACACTAGAGGCGTAGGTAATCCGCTTAGGACGAAACATGAGACATCCTCAACATGAGCATCACCCACAGTCAAACGGATATTGTGAACTATGCCCTTTAACGATTTTTGAGAAAGTGGAGCGGAATCGATAGCAAAAACAGGTATATCTTTTCCCAAAGTGCATACCTGGAAACCATGTGTTATAGCAAATTGATTATCAATGAGATTGACAGCTGCTCCACTATCTACAAAAATCTCACAAAAAATGTTCTTGCTCTCTAGCGCCACCCTGGCAGGTAGGACAAAACGGGAACTACAAGCAAACGGAAAAGCTTCAATTTCCGCATCAACCTTGCCAATGGTAACAGATGGAAAGTTTTTAGAGGATTTTTTTCTTTTAGTTTCTTTATTACCCTCAAAATTCTCCCTGAATCTTCTAGAGGGGCAAACATTTGCCAAATGATTTATACCTCCACAACAGAAACAAACCCTGCCCTGAGAGCTGAATCTTCTACTATCAGAGGCAAGCAAACCCATCTGCATGGTCTCCTGCTCAGAGGGGATTGAGAGAGACTGAGACCCCTGCGCACTGAATGAGACCGCCCCACTGTCCTTGGACTGAATATGACAGGAAGGAGTGATCTCTCCTCTCTCTCTAAGACGCCTGTCAATACGAACAGCCTGAGACATGGCAGACTGCAAGGAGGCAGGTCTCTCATGAAAGGCAAATGCATCTTTCAATCCCTCCGAAAGACCATAGCAAAATTGACTTCGGAGTGCAGCATCATTCCAACCAGTATCAGCTGCCCATCTCCGAAATTCTGAACAGTATATCTCAGCGGACTGTTTACCCTGGCATAAAAGACGCAGTTTAGATTCAGCCAGAGCAATACGATCCGGGTCATCATATATCTGACCCAGGGCTGCAAAAAATTCATCCACCGATCGGAGGGGCCGTGCCCCCACCGGCAGCGAAAAGGCCCAAGACTGAGCGTTATCCCTGAGCAGCGAGATGATGATCCCCACCCTCTGCTCCTCATCACCAGAGGAATGGGGAAGTAGGCGAAAATGGAGTTTGCAAGCCTCTCTAAAACAAACAAAATTCTCACTACCCCCGGAGAACGTATCCGGAAGCGAGATCTTAGGCTCAGAACAAACTCCATGAACGCAAGCTGAACCGGTCACCTGAAACTGAGATACAGTTTTACGGAGATCTGCTACCTCCAGTGAAAGACCCTGCATGCGTTCAGTCAAGAGGGAAACCGGATCCATGCTTAAGACGGTTTTGGCGGTTTATAATGTTGCGGATGGTGTTGCAGAAAACTAGAAGACACAAATAAAGATCCGACTGACTTGATCCCAAACTAAGGAACATAAGGGTGAGCCCTATAAAAGCCCTAGAGCTCTCCCTGTCTGCTCAGCCCATGCAAAGATCTTTATGATAGATAATTGCATGCCCCCGTACCTATACTGTGTGACACCTGAAAACCCTATAATAGTGAGGGGACACGACCACCGGCTCCCTACACTTAATACGGAGGGAGTCAGGGTCACCTAGGATTAAGCCAACAGGAAAACACTAATAAAGGAACAGACTTAAGTAAGGAACCAGCAGTTGCATCATCTAGCAGTGAGCACAATCCAGGAAGTTGTATAAACCACAAAGTGATGCAGTATGGGAGGGGATATAAAGGGATGCAATCAGTGCAATTAGATGACAGCTGAGAGAGGGAAACGAGATGACAAAACGAAACCAAAACAAAAGAACCTCAAGCAAAAGGTACTGAAGAACGTCTGTCAGAGCTTCTCAGATATCTGGCGGTGACAACTTTCCTCATAATCTTGTCCTCCTTTATCCCAAGGCCCGTATGCCCTATTGCTGTCTTTATCCTTGGTTAGGGAAAACTTCCTCAGGTATATGTCTCCTTGCTTTAAATAGATCCTTCTGCCCTTCATCTCTTAGTTTGGCTGGAATACACTTGGCTCTGCACTGCACCTTTAAGGGAACTTGGTTTTCTCAGGAGGTAAACCCTTCTCATGGTGGCAGCTTCTGAGCTTCCATGCTCAGGGCCCTCAGGCAGGCTAGACTGCACTGACTAGCCTCCTGGACTATACTGCACTCCCCCTTTCCTGTCTGGGCCTAACTATATATACTAGGGGTTCCCTAGCTTCCTCTACTGTCTAGGAGGAGGAACTACCCTTAACAGGCCCGATACAGGAGATAACAGGGAAAACACATACAAACATCATATAAAATACAATGACCAATAATGTGGCCATATTGACCCACATTTACCTAGCGGGACACTACACTGGCACTTCCTTAAACTTCCTTCTCCATCCATACTGCAGGATGTGGGACCAGCCTACCTCTCCACAGAGTGGGAGCTAAGCTGGAATAAACCATTCCAGCTCAGATACACAAAACACTAACCCGTCCCTGGCGATGAGTTGCTCGCACCTGCTGGTAAACCAGGTAAAATTACATGAACAATTGCATTTAACATAGCTTCATATGCACATTTGTGGAGGACATAATGTAAATTATATCAGATGACATTATAAGAGGCGCTCAGAAGATAGTAGCGGGTAGAGGAGTGTAGTAACACAGCTCTGGGGTGTTACACCTGTCAAACATGCTGGTAAGTCTGTCTAAAACCTTAGGGCTGCTCCTTCCAATTGACCAATCAACATAGCAAATTTCTATTCATCATTGAGGGAAATCATCTTGAAAATGGAACTCATTTGATCTCTTAAGCTCTCCTCCATATTTCAGTAACCATGGTGAGAGAGAGGGGCTAGAGACCCCAGGACTAGCAGGCATATCACGGTCTCTGACATGGTAGCAAAGCATAGTAGCACAATAAGGGAGTAATCCAGTCCCTTAGTCCCAATTCTCTAGCTAGTAATGTAGGATATAGTCTCACTAGCACAGTCAGTTGCCTGCAACAGATCCCACAAGGGGAACACTTACAAAGCAGATGCTTTCATGGAGCTGGTTCACCTCAGATTCATGCAGACACCCTACAGTGATAAACATAGCATTTTATCCTGACTAAGGATAGTCACCAGCGGGTGTGGCTTCGCAGTAGGGATAAGCGGACCCTTGAAAGTTCGGGTACGCTGGGTTCGGCCGAACTTCGGGTCAAAATTTGAGTTCGGGACCCGAACTCGAACCCGAACCTCATTGAAGTCAATGGGGACCTGAACTTTGGTGCACTAAAATGGCTGTAAAATAGTCATAGTAAGGGCTAGAGGGCTGCAAAAGGAAGCAACATTTGGGTAATAACAGGACAATTGCCCTGCAATCAAATGTGGAAAGGGAAATGACTGAAAATAACATAGAATAGAAAAAAATGTTAAAATAATAATCTTGAACTAGGAGGCGGAGGTCAAAGTGGAGTAGGAGGTTGAGGAGGCTGTAGACATGGCGGTGTAGTTGGAAGCGGCGGTGGAGGAGATAGCCAATGCTATTTTTTCTTTATTTTTATTTTTTTCCTTTATTTATATATTTATTTATTTATTTTTTATAAATTTGGGAAGACCCAAAAACATTGGAATATGGAGAAGAGAACGCAAAGAGAAAGTGCACTGGAGTATAACAATGGCTGAGTGCGGCTGGTATACTAGTCTATTCAGCACAAGGTATTGACAAGTCCTGTGGGATCCATGCCTGGTTCATTTCAATGAATGTGAGCTTGTCCACGTTGGCTGTGGACAGGGTGATGCGCTTGTCTGTGATCACCCCCCCCCCCCTGCCGTGCTAAACACACGTTCAGACAATACACTGGCCACAGGGCTGACCAGCACCTGCAAGGCATAAAGGGCAAGCTCAGGCCATGTGCCCAATTTGGAGAGCCAGAAGTTGAATAGGGCAGACCCATCAGTCAGCACGTGTAGGCATGTGCACATGTACTGTTTCACCATGTTGCTGAAATGCTGCATCCTGCTAAGACTTTTTCGTATCAGCTGGTGGTGCTGGTTGTAGTGGCATGCTGACAAAGCTTTTCCACATTTCGGCCATGCTAACCCTCCCTTCTGAGGTGCTTCCTCCTCCTCTGCCTTCGCCTTGTGCTTCCACTTTCAGGTGGGAAGGCCATCAGCAGTGCATCTACCAGCGTGCGCTTGTACTCGCACATCTTCCGATCACGCTCGTGACGGAATTAAGGATGGCACATTGTCCTTGTTTCGGGGATCCAGCAGGGTGGCCAGCCAGTAATCAGCACTGGTTAGAATGTGGGCAACTCGGCTTTCGTTGCATAGGCACTTCAGCAAGTAGTCACTCATGTGTGCCAGGCTACCCAGAGGCAATGACAAGCTGTCCTCTCTGGGAGATGTATCGTCGGTGTCCTCTGTATCCCCCCAGCCACGCTCCAGTGATGCCCATGAGCTGCTTTGGGTGACACCCTGCTGTGAACATGGTTCCACTTCCTCATCCTCCTCCTCCTCATCCTCCAGAACTGTGTCCTGGCTGGGAAGTTGTGTACCTGGCCTCTGTTGGTGCAATTCCCTCTTCCTTCTGTGCCACATCCTCTTCCATCATCGCCCGAAGCGTTTTTTCAAGGAGACATAGAAGTGGGATAGTAACGCTGAGAATGGCGTCATAGTCACTGGCCATGCTGGTGGAGTACTTGAAACAGAGCAACATGGCACACACGTCAGGCATGGAGGGCCACTCATTGGTGGTGAAGTGGTGCTGTTCCGCAATGCGACTCGCCCATGCATGCTACAGCTGAAACTCCACCATCGCCTGCTGCTGTTCGCACAGTCCATCCAGCATGTACAAGGTGGAGTTCCACCTTGTGGGTTCCTCACATATGAGGCAGTAAGCAGCAGGATGAGAACTCTGAAAGTGCACACAGACTACCTCTGCACCACCAAATTCAGCACATGCGCCAGGCACGGGATGTGCGTCAAACCAGCTAGGCCCAGAGCTGCTACGAGATTTTACCCGTTGTTGCACACCACCAGGCCGGGTTTGAGGCTCAGTTGCACCAACCACTTATCAGTCTGTTGTTCCATACCCATCCACAGCTCCTGCGCATTGTTGGATTTTCCCCCAAACAGATGAGTTTCAAAACAGCCTGCTGTCGTTTCCCCCTGGCTGTGCTGAAGTTGGTGGTGCAGGTGTTACACTGACCAGATGAGGAGGCGGTAGAGGAGGAAGCGGAGTAGGAGGTAACAGGAGGCAACGAGAAACATCCTGTAATCCATGTATCGGTGGTTATGTGGACCTTGCCACAGATGGCGTTGCGCAGTGCACACCTGATTTTGTCATCCACTTGGTTGTGCAGGGCAGGAGATGGCTCACCTTGAAAAGTAGTGGTGGCTGGGAACCACGCACTGTGGGACAGCCACTGCCATAAGGTTTTAAAAAGTCTCCACCAGACGGAATTACAGCATTTCAAAGGCCAGGAATTTTGAAATGCTGGCATTCAGGGCCAGGTGCGTAGGGGGGTACTTCCTCTTTCTCTTCAGTGTTTGGGGGATGGACAGTGAACAATTCCATGGGACAGTATGGAGATGCTTGGTGTCGATGCTGGTGTTGCTGTCACATCTGCTGTTTGCGGGGAGGCAGTTGGCACTGTCACACTCCAGAGGGGGAGGAAGAGGCCGAGACTGCAGCAGAAGAGGGAGTAGGATGAGCCTGAGATCTTTAGTGGTTTTTTGAGGTGTGTACTCCACTGCAACCCGTGCTTTGCATTTAGATGCCTGGTCACGCAGGTGGTGCTCAGGTTTAGAACATTTATGCCTCGCTTCAGGCTCCAATTGCACAGTGTGCAAACCACTTGTCGTCAGCACATTGTCTGAAGAACTGCCACACCAGGGAACTCCTTGGAGCTGGCTTTGGTGTGCTCAGTCCCTGGGTGCGGTGGGCAGTAGCAGGTGTACTGTCTAGGGGACGGCTTCTCTGCTTTTCCACCCTGCTCCCTCTTTTGCTGTGTGACCACCACCTCTTTCTCCGAACTGCACACATCACTCGCATGACCTTGATTCCATGTTGGGTCTAGGACCTCATCATCCTCCACATCATTTTCCACCCACTCTTCACCCCTGCCCTCCTTGTGTCTGAACACTGCAGAAAGCCGCAGCAGTTGGCACCTGTGTTTCGTCAGCATCAAAGATGTGCTGTGGTGGTCCTCCGATGTCCATATCCTGAAACATAAGTGGTTGGGCATCAGTGCACTCAATTTCTTCCACTTCTGGGGCAGGGCTAGGTGGATGACCCACAGAAACCCTGCCAGCAGAGTCATCAAAAAGCATAAGAGAATGCTGCATGACTTGGGGCTCAGACTGATTGTCTAATTTGCAAGGGGTGAGGTGAAAGATAGATGTCCATGTGCTGCAGGTGCCAACGCTGCGCTTTCAGCAGGGGACCGGGTGGGAGACAATGTGAAGGAACTGGAGGCACTGTCAGCCACCCAATCTAACACCGCCTCTAGTTGTTCTGGCCTCACCATTCGTACACCAGTAGATCAACCACGTCCTCCCCCTGCAACAGGAGCTCCTGCAACACTAGCAGTACCACGACCAGGGCACGTCCCTTATTTGATGCTCTCCTTATTGAGGTCACCCACCGATCTAACAGACGGATTAACTATATTAATTTCCCTTTCACGTATGCAGTGCAGGTGTACCTCACAACAAAAATGGGTATATGTCGCCCACCGAACTAACAGACAGATTAACTATAATATTTTTGTTTCAGGAGTACAAAGATGGTGCATTGCACCCACAAAAAAATCGCTCTAGGTCACCCACAGAATTATCAGCCAGATTAATTATTATATTTCTGTGTCAGGGGTGTAGGCCACCCACAGAATAAATAGCCAGATGATATTCCTAACACCCCCCTTTACTTCAGCTGCCTGCTTCCTGTCCCTGCACTTCTCAGAGCTGATGGGCGGTGCTAAACGTGATACAGCTTGTATAGAGGCTGGGTCACATGATGCACCGGCCAATCACAGCCATGACATTACTAGGCATGGCTGTGATGGCTTCTAAGTGCCCACAGCTTAAAAGCTTGTTTATTGGTTGCCCTTCAGCTTTTCAACAAGCTTTATTAAATGCCCGAACACCGAACTCAAACAAAAATTTTGCTGCAAAGTTCGGGTTCGGGTCCGGGTACCCGAACTCACAAAGTTCGGTACGGACCCGAACTTTGAAGTTCGGGTTCGCTCAACAGCAGTGCGTCTCTCCCGAAGTGACCATGCTGGGACTGAGGATCACTCTGCTGGAGCCCGGACGGGTAAGTCTATTACAGAAATAATGGCTAATAGCTGTTGATACTTTTTATATGAGCTTAATGAGTAGGATAATCCTTTTAATAGCTTAAAGGGAACCTGTCATAGTGAACATGGTCTCTGAGCTGAATGCAGCATGTTATAGAGCAGGAAGAACAAAGCAGATTAATATATTGTTTCACATGAAAAGATTCTGTAAAACTTGTAATTTATAAATTTAAATTCCTGCTCATTCTGAGCATTGAAGTCTAGGAGGCGGTCCTATAGTTACCACTTCTGCACCTTGCTACTGTCTTTATTGGTCTAACCTCATGTCATCCTATGCATTTATTCCAGGTCCTCCATCCTGTGCATTTCTAATGTTATGTAACTGTTCATGTAATGTGCCTGGTACACCAGTAGGTGGCAGCAAATACGGCAGAGCTGTATGTAGATAGAATGGAACCTTCCATTCCATTTTAACCCCCCTCTGTGGAGAAGTGGGCTAGTCCCACTTTCTGCAGAAAGGGTGGGGACAAGTTCTAGTCAGTCTAGCTTACCCACTGCTAGGTAAGGTTGTGCAGGGGCATGTCTCTGCTGGATGTGCCCATGCAAGCCAGAGCACCCTAAGCTCTGCTGGCCATGGAGGCCAAAGCTTGAAGCCTCAGGAGTCAGGAGGAAAATTCCCTGGCATAATTTAGAGTCAGACTACAGAGAGAAAGTGCAGCATCAAGAAGAAAGCAAAGATTTTATGAAAGCCTGTCAGTACAACAGAGTCAGAGAGAAACAGATATAGCAGAGTGGAGTTTGCCTGCCAGTTTTATGCTAAAGCCTGCTGGGACCAAGACAAAGCTTGAAGACTGTTTCTGATGAACGTTTATTCAAGTAAAGCTGCTGTTTAACTACATACAAGGTCTGGGCTCAATCTTTCTTTCAAATCCCTCAATTATTCCCCCTATTTATTGTTTCGGAGCCAAAGCCTGGGGTCCAGCGCTATCCAGGTAGGAGCACCGTGACACACGTAAAGATACATTTTAGACCGCAACAAACTACTCGGCAGTCCTACACCTGAGACGAGTGTTATATAGAGGGCCCTAGGAGGAGTGACTGACAGCCTTCTCTCGATGATTGTGTATAGTTGATCACTGGCAGGACCACCTCCTTGACTTCAAAACCCAGAATGAACAAGAATGTAAATGAGTGAAATACAATTTATCCTGATCCCCCCCCCCCTTCCCCCACAAAACTATAAATTAATATGCTCAGGTCCTCCTGCTCTATAACATGCTGCCTGCAGAATACTTTAGCATTTTCATGAGAACAGGTTCCCTTTAAAGGTGTTATGTAAGGAGCAATGTTTTTTTGCGATATATGCAAGATGTCAGCCAGTCATGCCTGTTGTGTGTTCAGCTAGGGCTATTTCAGTGCAATTTACTAATGTAAGCAGAAAAAGTTCATGCCCTAAATTCCAATTTCATCACTGAAAACAAATAAACTGAGACATTTATAGTAAAATAAACCTGGGCACTCAAGAACTAACATAACCTCCTAAATTACAGCTACATTTACTGTATTAATTCAAATATATTCCTATATTAGATGACACGTACAATAAAATGCTCAATTTAAATGGTACCATTAGGCTGTTGTCAAACAAAAGCCCACATTCTGTGCGCCAAGGTAAACATGCTCCATAGCAGCAGAATTTCACCAGTGCAGCAGTAACTGGAAACAGAGAGATGGCATTCTGTCTTTACTAAACCCTTTATAACATTGCAAATCATAAGAAATTATAATTAGGGCTGTTTCACTTCTGCGTTTGTTATTTCCATTATTCTGCTCCATTATAGGGGCAGAACAAGGCAAATAACAGAAGTGCTGGATTCAGCACATAACTGAAGCAAACAGAGCAGAACAGACCCCATTGATAGAGAGGAGAGAATTCCATATTTTGAAATTTGTTCATGCTTCGTTTACTGGTAAAAGGTGAATTGCGTTATGGATTTTGTTACCATGGACCATAACGCAATTCTATGACGGAATGCATAATGGAATGCCTTTAGAGGCATTCCGTTATTCAATCCGTTATAATAGAAGTCTATGGGCTGCAAAACGGATCCGTCCCGTTTCTGTTATGCATGGGAGTCCTCTCCTGCATAACGGAAACGGGACGGATCAGTTTTGCAGCCGATAAACTTCTAATATTATGGAATGAATAACGGAATGGCTCTAAAGGCATTTCGTTATGCATTCCGCCACAGAATTGAGTTATGGTCCGTGGTAACGGAATCCATAATGCAATTCACCTTTTACGAATATACCTGAAATTCGCTTATCTCTACCCATTGACTATAATGGAATCCGTTCAATTTTGGTTCAGGACAGGGCCGTAGATAATTTTTTTTCCTGGGGGGGGGGTTGAGCTTTCTCAAATTATAAGACTTTATCTAGCAGACACACCAGGGTTTGAAAAAAATATACCAGCCATATCATTTCTAAACCAATCCTTTACCTTGACAAATACCGATTTAGTTTTTTGACACCATATGGAAAAAACATGTTTTAAAAAAATTGGTACCTACCCACTGCAGTCTGGAGTGACAGTCTATGGCACGCATGACACATCACATGCTAGCTTACTCTTGTCATTTCCATAAGAAATTGTGTTTCTTTATTGTTGAGGAGACTAGAGTGTGAGAGACTAGAAAAAATACATCAAACCATGCAGCCTGCACAATAAGCGATGTGGACCAGCATGGTGGTGGCCAGTTCCCTCAATTCATAAGAGTCTGGGGGCTGGACTAAATATATGACCAGGCTGGGTTAAACTGTAAAAAAACAGATGTGCGCACCATAGGGTAATTCTGTGAGTACAAAAGTATAAAGGAAATAACTTGCAAGGCACACCGTACGCAGTTGCGCAATGTAGGCACAACACTAATGAGAGTTTGTATGGTAAGTCTGGACACCTGAATGTGATGGTCTGCAGCCACGGGATCACAGAGAATCTTCTAAGTGGAGACGCCTGGAGCCCCTATGAAGATGATTGTCACAGGAAAAGACAATTACGTCCCGCGGCGCGAATTACCATCAACCAGTCGCCAGGATCAGAATAAGAATCTTTTATTGCAGCGATACAACGCGTTTCGGGGAATCACTCCCCTTCATCAGGTACAAAAAAGCTGCACAACTTAAACAGCACAGAGGTGCACATATTTATACATACAAGGTACCGCCTATAGAGGGGTCACAAGGTCAGAAGGGGTGTTGCCTGAATGAATATACGGCAAATAGAATGTGTAAATCAGCAAGTCCTCAGAATGGACTGCTGGTGTACACATACTAAATGTGCTCACATATTATGGAACGGAAATTCACAATACTACATACTTATTTAATAAAACTTTCATAATCACATGACATGACGGTGCCCACTGAGAGGGCCGGCCCTGAGGTGGAAAGTGATTAGAGACACATCAAAGTGCGCATACGATGCGCCCAAATCCACGCTTACTAATGACATAATATTGTGATGATATTGAGTGTTCCGAACCCGCATCACATGAGCGGGGTCGGGTCACGTGGGGGCCATTGTCCAGGTTGCAGAGACGCTCTGATGGCAGGGGAGCTGTCTGCTGTATGGGGGCGTGTTGTGTGTTCCAGCTTCATCACGTGATGTCGGGCCGGAACACGTGGAAGCCGTTACTAAGCAACATGGACGCTCTGGCTGTATAGAGCGATCCACTGTTTGCGGGAGCAGTCTGGCTCGTGCTGAGGAGGCGGAATTAGAATAGTGTATACTAGTGCACTAAAAACAAAGAGATGTGACTCCTAAAATGAAATGCATATATACACATATACAAACCTGCATATATACATGTACAGAAATGTATGCACATATCCAAATGCATTAAATACATGTAAGAGTGGCATATTAAGGTAATAAAACCTTTAAAGGATAAAAAAGAGAAAATAATGATAAAAAATTAATAAATGACTAAATAAATAAAAAACATATGTATAGTCATATACACATATATATATATATATATATATATATATATATATATATCTGTATTTCGCCATAGCAATCTGCACCTGCTAGGGAATGTGCGGGCTGAATCCCCCATATTTTTTCTTTGTAGTATATATTGGAGGTGTGGCGATCTCCAAGCAGTCATGCACACCTGACCCGTTAGTCTGCCCTGGAGGCTGGTTTCAAAGTCAGTATAAAACTGAGTCTGCTTATATAGCACCTACCAGTAGCCATTTGGCTCCAGGAGAAGTATATAGTGGGCTCAGCATGCATGTTGGTACTTGCATCCCTGGATCCGATGAAAGCTGTAATGGCACCGGACGGGGTTAAAAGCAGAATGTGCTTGGCGTGCATGCTGTACCTGCGCTCCCTGGACTTTGTGTGGCTGTCATGGCCCATAACGGGTAGGAACTAGTGTTAGGGACCACTCATTAAGGCGACCTTGACGTGGTGAGTGGCTTATTACGCTTTGGCCAAAATGTACACCAATGCCTTATTCAACATCCAGCATAAAGGCAGGGCAGAGTGATGGTTGCAGAGTGCGATTGCATTTGTGTTTTTTTGTTTGTATCTGTATTTCACCATAGCAATCTGCACCTGCATAGGGTTGTGCTGACTGAATCCCCCATATTTTTTCTTTGTACATATATATATATGATATAATATACAAAGGGAAAAATGGCGGCACTGGCTGCACTAGGAAAAAAACGGGTGCACGTTCCTGGGGAATCGACCTCTCTCCCCAACCAATATATCCAGAAAAAGGACGGCACTCCAGCAGGATGAAAGTGAAAAACTTCTTTTAATCGACCATACGGTGCAACGTTTCGGCTCAACTGAGCCTTTCTCAAGCTGAGAAAGGCTCAGTTGAGCCGAAACGTTGCACCGTATGGTCGATTAAAAGAAGTTTTTCACTTTCATCCTGCTGGAGTGCCGTCCTTTTTCTGGATATATGATATAATATATATATACACATGTTTTCAAGGTGCATAAAAATAAATTAAATATAGAGTAGATGGGATGAAATCCCACTTAAAATGCCACATAAAATTAATATTAATATTATTTCCTGGAGAGGGGATCATCTCCAGAAAAATATATATGTTAATATATCAGACAATCCAAGTATATGGTTCATACTAATCCTCATCACCGTGGCAACTATTGCAATGGGGGTGTGTCCATGAGCACATGCATAATAAATGCACGCATCCATCTGCACATCCCTCCAGATGCCCATCGGTGCGATTACCACCAAAAACAATAATGATAATAATGATGCGGCCTATTGATGGCCCAATGATTTGTAGGAGAGAGAAGTTGTGAACCCTACAGAAACTAATGGGTGGTGTATACCCAAACATAGTGTAATTAAGGCAATTCCTATTCCTCTTACTGTTATATTTGTTGTTATTGATAGGTTGCAATGGATCTATGGGTTATACATTAATTTCAAATGCCTTGTTTAAACCCTGAGGATTCAAGCTGTTCAATTTGTAGATCCAGAACATTTCACGTATTTTGATAGTTTTCATGATGTTCGGCTATCAGCATGAATCTGTTCTATGGGTAGAACAGAAATACTTGAGAAGAGGCCCTGGTGTTTATCCGTAATATGTCTTGATACACTATGCTGCCTAAATTGTTTCTTAGTGTTTGAACGATGTTTGTTCAACCTATTGCGCAATGTTTGTGTGGTGCGTCCCACATACTGTAGTCCACACTGGCATTCGAGTACATAGATCACATTATTTGATCCACAATTCATTGATTGTTTGATGTTGAAAATCTCGCCAGTGGTGTTATTACAAAAACAAGTGGAACTACGTATGGAGAGGCAACACAAACATTTGGGTTGTCTGCATTTTGAACTACCCAATGAACTGACAGTTGGCACTATTGCTCTATTGTAATCAAGTTCACGTAGTTTGCTGGGCGCCAACAAATTTTTGAAAGTTTTTGCTCTCCTAAAAATCAGCGGCGGACGGGTTGGTAAAAATTTGCCTATAAATGGATCTTTTTTGATGATATGCCAATGTTTAGAGAGGATGTTTCTCACATCCTTGTGGTTACTACTGTAAGTGGTGATGAAATTGGCACTCCATTTGCTGTTTTGCTGGTGTTCATCATCTGTCTGGTCTTTCCGGCTAACTAATAAACAGTCCTCCTGTGTGAGGGCCTTGGCTCTATTGAAGGCCGCCTCAATGACTCCATGAGGATAACCTTTCTTCTGGAATCTCCTACGGATTATCTCACTTTGTAGGATAAAATCCCTAGTCAAAGAACAGTTCCTTCTTAGTCTTTTAAATTGACCAAAAGGGATATTTGTCTTCCACTTTGAATCTTCTTGATTTTCTTTTTTAACTATTACTTTTACTTACACTAGTGCTCCAGAGTCTCTGTCTCTCTGTCTCTGTCTCTCTCTCTCTCTCAAACTACTTATTTTTCTTTCTTCTCTCTCTCTTCTAATCTTCTGAGATCTCCAGGCTCTGTGCTCTGTCAGCCGCCGCCCAGGAGTAGCAGGCACAAGCTGGCCAGGGTCCAGACGTACGACAGGCGGAGCCTGAAGGCAGCGTGCATGCCATGTGATCATCAGCGTCATCCCTGCCTGGCTGCCCTGTGTGTGTCTGTGAGTTACTTGTGCCGCCGTTACTTGTGCCCCCCTGCGCCGCCCGGCCCCGCCATGCAGCCTCCATCACCTCTCTGTGTGCCGCACTGCCCGCGCCGCTATTGCAGGCAGCGGCATGCCCGGGCCGTTCTCTGGCAGGTTAGGAGGACAGACACTCTGGAGAGGTTTGAACCCCCCTATCCCCCCCCCCCCCCCTTATCTACGCCCCTGGTTCAGGAGAATGTTTTTTTTTAGTGAAGGAAAAAAGTCCTGCATGCATACAGAGCATGGTGGGCAGCACAGTGGCTCAGTGGTTAGCATTGGTGCCTTGCAGTGCTGGGGTCCTAGGTTCTGAATCCGAACAAGGACAACATCTGTATGGAGCTTGTATGTTCTCCCTATGCTTGGGTGTGTTTCCTATTAGTAATCTGGCTTCCTCCCACATTCCAAAGACATACTCGTATGTATGCATGAGGACTAAGGTGGAGATTTATTAAAACTGGTGTAAAGGAACGCCGGCTTAGTTTCTCATATCAACCAATCAGGTTCCACCTTTTTTTTTTTCAATGGAACTCTGAAAAATGAAAGGTGGAATCGGATTGCTATAGTCAGCCAATTACACTCCTTTACACCAGTTTCATAAATCTCCTCCTAAGTTTTTAAATTCCCTTGAGCCCATCATGGACAAAATTTAGCATCACATTGTTCTCAAATAAATGAATGGACTGTTTGTGTACGGTATCAATGTACTGAGTCATCAACAGAGGCTCTTTGAGATAAGTGAACAAATTGTAAACTAATTAAATTTGTTGTGAATTTACTAAGAACTTAAAAATCTAGCAAATCCATAACTTCTCAGTTCCATTCAGACAAATCACTCAAAATGGTGTCCACCATTTTACAGATCAGACAGTACATGAGGGCAGGGAAGATGAAGAAAGAGGATCACCTGACTCTGGGCAGCATCCTGGCTGGCGTGCCCATATTGCCTTACAGTTAGGCTCAGTTATTCAGGAAGGACTACCTTGACATGTGTCATAGGAACTGTATAAGATCCCAACCAAGGAATGCAAGAGAAGGCCGGACTAGGGCTGCAAGCTTGGGAGAGGTCTGCATGACTTGGTTTGGAGTGACTGGCAGTTGAGGGGACTAAGGGTTAATGAGGGGGTTGGTATCTTTTGACTTGGGAGTGGAGGAGGTGGATTTAAAAAGGGGTTGGTGCGGGCTGGTGACCATTTTGTCCCCCCTATGGATTGGAGCCTATTCCCAGTGCTGTACCTGTGGTAATGGGGTAGATGCTGGCTCAGCTTCAGGCGGTGGTGCAGCAGCGAGCACCGTATTTGCTGAAGACTCAGTTACAGGGCTGATTTTTGGGGTCTGGGGATGCTGCTGCCTCAGATTACCCTGTGTGCCAGCTGAGGAGGACAAGGCCTCCTGCCCCCCTCAGCCCTGATGTGACCCCACGGGTTCGGCACTGGCTGAGGAGCCCTTCCAGGTTCCCTCTGGTGCAGATCAGACACACTACCTCCTGGTGCTCGTGATCAGGGAGGAATCCTGCCAATAGGTGGGACCTGTGGAGAAGGATGTTTGGTCTTCTTCCCTCTCTGGCTGCTGGCGGTGAGACGGCGGGACCTGGGACGGCAGGCCTACCTGGGTACAGGAATGAGGATGTGCGATTTAGATTCTCTCTACATAATACAATTTATATGCTTTAACTTCTTTTTCCCCCCTCTGAGTCAGCACTCCTCCCCATGTGACCTAGGTGCTTTTAATTAGCAGATGTCTGCAAAGGGTCTTATAATTCCTACCACATCTCAGTTGGAGTTCCTGAGAAGCTGTGAACAGGTGATCCCTTTGCACCAGTTCATATGCGGCGCTGGACGGTGGCCGTCGCTGCTTCTGTGCCGTGCTGGTGGAGCGATGGGATCCGAGGCCTGGGTGGCTCTGCCGTACGGTGGGGCCGCGGTGTGGCTGTTGGATCCCGTTGCCTGCTGGAGCGGTGTGGAGGCGCGGTGGTCACCGCACGGCACTGTGCTATGGTTAGAGTAGGTCCCCACTTAACAAGAGGCAGCCTTGTCGCGGTGAGTGGGCCTATGCTCTTTGATCAAACTGTATACTAATGCCTCTTAATAGTGCACAGCAAATGATTGATACTAGTGCTGTATAGCCATGTTGTATCAAAAGAAATGCTGCAAATTGCAAACAGTTGTTGTATCAGAAGTATAGGAATGAGGATGTGCGATTTAGATTCTCTCTACATAATACTACCTGGGTACAGGGATCACACCCAGCGTGGAAGAGGTGGAGCAGCGTAGGCCTCATGAAGTCTTAGCACCCCTGTCACAGTCCGATCGGCACGTGGCTGGCCCTGCCTCCATTATACAGAATGTCTGTACTGCTGCTCCCAGCGTGGTCCTAGCTGGGATCGTAATCAGGTGGCGGCTACAACAGAAGAGAGCGCAGGGATTGCTGATGGTCAGAGTTGGTGCTGAAGAGGTCAGTGTGCTCTAGGGATCTGTGGGATCTAGGGAAGAGGTAGGCAGGCAGTGTTGGATTTATTGTACTGCTTGTGGGATCAGAAGGAGGACAAGAAAAAAGGAGGATAGGGGGCGGTATAGGTTGATACCCTGGACATTTTCCAATTGGCTGCAGGCTGCAGGACTGTGTCACTAATTTTATATTCTGCTCTTGGGTTTTTACGCCCCAGGTGCATTATCTTGCACTTATCAACATTACATTTTAGTTGCCAGATTTTTGACCATTCCTCTAGTTTTCCTAAATCCTTTTCCACCCCCACACACTAAAAGCTATGAATAGAATGTTGAGAGTACATTGCTGAGAAAAGCAGAAAACAGAAAACAATAAAAAAAAAAAAAAAGGAATTAAAATATTAAATAATCTAAGTGGTAAAAAAATCTGAGACTAATTTATAAGTTATAATTTTAATTTTTTATAAGTTTTTATAAGTTTTATAGATGTTTTTATATATATGACGCATAACCAATTATTTAATGTAATTCGTATGAAAATTTAATTCGTATGATAATTTTAGGAAATTCATATGATATGTCTTTGTATGATATTGTTATACGCATAGGATTACCCGCATAAGAATTCCTACTAAATGGTGCATTGAAATATAGGAAAAGATATAGCATAAGATAAAGACACAGCCAAAGGAGGATGAAGTATCCATATTTTGGGAATCCTGACCAGACTTTGGGAGGAATCCCAATTAGAAAAAAGGGTGGGACTTATTAAGATTTATAAGGAGGAAGTGAGGATCTAAAAAAACAGCTACTGAGGAAGAGGTACGCAACCTCGAAACGCGTATAGCGGGAGTGGATGAGATCCTTATAGTAATAAGACGTCTTATAGTACTGCAATCAGCAACAAACTATTGCGAAAAACCAACAGGAATATCGCTAGAAAATTGTACAAGCAGAGGTTGGTACCGCCTCCGGAACTTGAATTAATCCAATTACACTAAATCCAGGTTACGTGGAATACCTTGACGCTCTGACGCTCCGATCACGTGACACACCATCCACACGTGGGACGCTGAACAGAGACCGACAGGAAACCTGAAGGACAACGCAACAATATTGCCAAGTGGAAGCGCAAATTCCTTACGGTGTATAAGAAGAGGGGTGAGTGAACTAACCAGCAGTGGGACGCCACGAGAGTCAGACGCTGAAATTAGCGAACATTAAGCAGTAAGTCAATTATATTATACTGCATGCAACCAACCCCTAAATAGCATCTGTTATAATCCACCATACAAGCGAGGCCTATTAACCTTATTAGACAATTCAAAGGCTGACGAACATTGAAAAAGCTCAGTGCCTATACCGCACCATATCAATTGCACTATTTTTAATTGTGGAAGATTTTAAAGAGATTTTTATGAAACGCATGTGAATATATATTTTTTCAAAAACCTCCAGGAACGTTACTTGAATAATTATAGTAACTTATTTTTAGTATTATTGAAATATATTGTCATATATAATTGGGAATATTTTATAATATTTTTAAATGTATGTAATTGATTGATAGTACTTGTTTTATCTGATTAAATATGTTGCACCCAATGTGTAGTGCCAGATATTGAGTGCCCACTATATATCTTTATTTATTGGTATAGGTTGATACCCTGGACATTTTCCAATTGGCTGCAGGACTGTGTCACTAATTTTATATTCTGCTCTTGGGTTTTTACGCCCCAGGTGCATTATCTTGCACTTATCAACATTACATTTTAGTTGCCAGATTTTTGACCATTCCTCTAGTTTTCCTAAATCCTTTTCCATTTGGTGTATCCCTCCAGGAACATCAACCCTGTTACAAATCTTTGTGTCATCAGCAAAAAAACACGCCTTACCATCGAGGCCTTCTGCAATTTCGCTGCTAAAGATATTAAACAATATGGGTCCCAGAACAGATCCCTGAGGTACCCCACTGGTAACAAGACTATGGTCTGAATATACTCCATTGACTACAACTCTCTGTTGTCTGTCCCTCAGCCACTGCCTAATCCATTCAACAATATGGGAGTCCAAGGAACAAAAACTGCAATTTATTGATAAGCCTTCTATGTGGGACAGTATCAAAAGCCTTACTAAAGTCTAGATAAGCGATGTCTACTGCACCTTCACCATCTATTATTTTAGTCACCCAATCAAAAAAATCAATAAGATTAGTTTGACATAATCTCCCTGAAGTAAACCCATGCTGTTTTTCAGCTTTCAATCCATGGGATTTAAGATGTTCCACAATCCTCTCCTCAAGTATGGTTTCCATTAATTTCCCCACTATTGATGTCAGGCTTATTGGCCTATAGTTGCCCGATTCCTCCCTACTACCTTTCTTGTGAATGGGCACAACATTTGCTAATTTCCAATCTTTTGGGACGACTCCTGTTACCAGTGATTGGTTAAATCAATCTGTTAATGGTTTTGCTAGTTCACCGCTAAGCTCTTTTAATTGCTTTGGGTGTATCCCATCAGGCCCCTGTGACTTATTTGTATTAATTTTAGACAGCTGACTTAGAACATCTTCCTCTGTAAAGACACAAGCATCAAAAGATTCATTAGTCTTCCTTCCTAACTGAGGTCCTTTTCCTTCATTTTCCTTTGTAAAAACTGAACAAAAGTATTCATTGAGGCAGTCAGCTAGTTCTTTATCTTCTTCCATATACCTTCCTTCTTTTGTTTTTAATTTTGTAATTCCTTGTTTTAGTTTCCTTTTTTCATTTATGTATCTGAAGAATGTGTTATCGCCTTTTTTCACTGACTGGGCTAATTTCTCTTCTGCCTGAGCTTTAGAAGCTCTTATAACTTGCTTGGCCTCTCTCTGCCTAATCTTATAAATTTGCCTGTCATCCTCGTTTTTTTTTTAATTATTAAATGCTATCTTTTTGTTTTTAATGATTTTGGCCACTACTGCTGAGTACCACAGTGGTCTCTTCCTTTTTTTTTGCTTTTACTGACAAGCCTAATGCAATTATCTGTTGCCTTCAATAGTGCCACTTTTAAGTAGTACCATTTCTCCTGGACTCCATTGAAACTTTTCCAATCTAATAGGGACTCGTATACCACTAAACTAATTTTAAAAAAGTCTGTTTTTCTAAAATCTAAAACTTTTGTTTTTGTGCGGTGTGACTCAGTTACTGTACTTATAGTAAACCACACTAGATCCCAAGCTTTCCCCTACAGTAATATCAGTTGCAAAATTCCCATTTGTGAATAGTAAATCTAAAATGGCCTCCTTCCAGGTTGGCTCCTCAACTACTTGCTGTAGAGATAATCCCAGTAGGGAATTTAGAATATCTGTAATTCTGGCAGAACTAGCTATTTTGGTTTTCCAGTTTACATCAGGAAGATTAAAGTCTCCCATAATGATAACTTCTCCTTTCAGTGTCATTTTAGCTATTTCCTCAACTAGTAGATCATCTAATTCATAAGGTTACAGGTGACAGCTCTGGTTTGAGGGGATCAGTCCTTTCCAGGGGGTGTTGGGAGCTCTGGACAGTCAAGGCACTTGGCAGCCTTGCAAAAGGGATTGTGTTTCCTTTTTAACGAGTCCTCAATCAAATTATTGGTGGCAAAAAACTAAAACGCACAACAGGACCACAATGGTGCAAAAACATTGATATCACAACTCGACTCCAATTCAGACTGTGTGGCTGTAAGTGGGGGCAAAATGTAAGTTTATGCATGAGTGCTCCACGTGTGGGGATAGTCATGGAGCCAGTGAGTGTTTTAATGGAAATAAGGGTAGAGGTGGGGGTGATGCTGCCAGAAAAGGGTTGGATGCCAATTTGGCTGCTAGAGATGGTACACTTTCTATGTAGGTATCCAGACATGGTGGCGGCCTTTCGAATGGTTTTATTGTTGGTTTTCGCATGCCTTTTTTTTTTTGAGTGGGCGATTCCCCAGGGTGGGTGAAATTGGTGGTTGGCAAGGGATTTCCTGGAAGTGGTGTCAACAACACTGAAGAAAAAGGTGGAATTAGTTTTTTTCAGAAGCCACTTTGTCTGACTTGCATGTGTCTCCTCTGGGGGTGGTCCCAAAAAAGGAGCCCAATACATTTAGGTTGATCATTGGGGCATTACTGGCTAAGGTGATATTGAAGAGGTGTTCTGCATTTTTCTTATTCATCCATATGGTCAGCTTTTGTTAGGTTGTTTTTGTGTGTGTGGGGGGGGGGAGAGGGTTGTTGACTGACATTTGCTCATGGGTTGTTCAATATCTTGCATATATTTTTAAACTTTTAGTACATTTTTGTAAAGGATATTGTGCAATTGGTTGGGTTGGAGGTTCATCATCCATTACTTGGATGACTTGCTGTGTAATGGGCCGACGGATACCAATGGGTGCTCAGCCATGTTGCATCACTCAGGAATGTGGCTTAACAGTGTGTCTCTCCCAGCACTGTCGCACTGAAGCTGGAAATCTCGCTGCTTGAGCCCGGACAGGTAAGTTTGTGACAACTTCCATCCAAAAATGACTGTTCCTTTAAAGAATCTCCACTTGCCCCTCTATGAGTAATTGCCGCTGCAGGCAAATTTTACAGTCAGATGTTTCTCCCACAATAACAGCTGATCACCAGGTGAAATAGAAACTTGATCTGGCTGATTACTGTAGTTGCTTCTTTTTAAAAGAGTTGTTTTTTTAAAAGTGTCTTTAGGATTGGGAAGGGGGAAAATGGCATAAACTAATAAAAAAAACAAGGTACTCAACTGTTAAATCCCTCTTTCCTTCCAGCTCTGCTGCAGGTGCTCCCCTTAAGTTTGTTACCTTGGTTGCAGGGAACATGTTGCAGCCAATAATAAGCCTTAGTGAATGACTGCAGCAGTCATATGTGTAGACATTACGTCATCATTGCACCTAAGTTGAGACAACAATTCAGTTGAAGATCAAGCTTGTTTGCACTGCTTATGGATGCAAAAACACTTGTGAAAAACTTATGTAATATCAGGCACAGTCACACTATTCTTAATATCCAATTGTGGTGCCATAATTAATGAGAGGATGTAGTTGTAGACAACTTTTGGAACTCTTATTAACAACATAGCAGCCAAGACGTGTTCCTAGCAGAATTGTAATCGATATTTAAGTAATTATGTCCAGGCTATGTCATGTCCTGTGGTTTTCATACATGTGTATGACGGAACTTAGATATACAACATATGGTAGTGTACAAGAGGTCTTAAAATAATTTATTTTATAGGCATTGGCTAGATGGCTACTGGCATTTGTTCAGCCTTGTTCACATTAACACTCATAATGTTGTACATATTGGAGGCACTTTCCTCTTGATTTGGCATAGCCCCATGTTAAATCTCTGCCTTTAATGTCCTGTTCATGTAAACATCTCCATATTTACATATGCATACAGAAAAGTCATTAGTAGGGTAATGATCCATTATATGGCTCCGTGGAGAAAGTAATTCATATTTCCATAAACAGAATTCAACCGTAATTGAAGTTTCTCTGTTGTCAATCATACTGTCGATTGCCTTGTCATGCAAAGCATTCTGTCTTCAAATTACCCATGTAATTCAGGTTCCAACAATTTATTTAGTTTAGCTGGATGTTCAAGAGCGTAGGAAAAGAATGTGTTTAGCTTGGCTTCGTTTGTAGGCCAAGTGAAAGGGTAATAACGTAAAGGGGCTGTCTGAGAGTCTTAAAAAGTTCAACATTTTCCCCCAGAAACTGCATGTGTTATGACTGGTCTTGCAGCTCAAATCTACCTGCACTACCAGGAGCAACCGATGGAAAAGAGTGGCACCGTTTGTGAAACAAAAGATCTTTGTTCTCATAATAGTTACAATACTACGCATCTCTCCATTTGCCAAATTTCTGAGATTTACTAACACTTTTTTTTTAAATGGGTCTGATTCCTTAATCACTATATACTAAGGAGGCCACTTTTGTGGCGTATATCTGGCTCAGATTCTGCCGCATGCCAAGTTGTGTCTGAATCTGGGAATCTGGCGTGGGCGGGTAAGGGGATAATTTTCTACACCTGGTTTAGGTGTAGATTTAAGACAGCAAGGAATCTGACTTACATTCAGAATTGACCAGTGCAGGGTCTTATTAAGATCGAATCCAGGCTTGCTTCATTTTGACAAAAGTGATGTTTTGGACAACTTGGTCCGTTTGGATGTCACCATGCCTCCGTTGAAAACCCTGTCCGAGATGACACTGGAGGCTAGGCAAGAAAGAAGAAAGAAATTGTGCTGTGCCAGTTCGGGTCACTGCTCTGGTCTGCCTGCCCAGAAATACATAGGGTCAGGGAACAGGATATAAGCTAGAGACTGGCCATAGTTTAGGTAGACCTGGGCGTTGATGCGGGAGCTGTTGGCTTTCTGATTGGTTTCAGCCTTGCGTGGCACATGGAAAAACTGCATCATCATGTTGTGTAGACTTAAATGGCTGCTGCGGCTTCTGCTGCCTTTGGCAGCGGGAGGGGGGTGAGTCTGCGGGAGGTGAAGAGGAGCCTCCCTTTCAGACACTCTAGCAGCAGGAGTCTACTCGTCCTAGGCTGCGGCAATCTGCATACACAGTGTTTCCAAGTAACAACATAATTTGTCTACTTCTCTGCGAGAGGAAAGCATTCCCACACTTTACCTTGGTAGCAAGAGTCCAGTATGCTATCCAGTAGTGTTGATCGAACACCAGTTTGGCTCGAGCATCGTGATGCTCGGAACATAGGGGTGTTTGGCCGAATACCACATGTGCTCGAGCGCAATGCTCGAGTATCCTCCTTGCACATTTGTTGGTTTGTTACGCAGCCAATAAACGTGCAGGTGAGTACTGCCACTCACTGTAATGCCGTAGCCATGTTGGTTACTGGCATTACAGTGATTGACTGGACGGCATGCTTCATCGGGTGCTATAAAGCACCCGATGACGTGGTTCGGCTCAGTGTTAGGGATCATTGCCGTATTGCGGTCCTATATGTTTTCACCAGAAATAACTGCAACAGTGCAGTGCGTATATATTTTTCTTTTTTTACTGTAATACACACTTATACGCTTTAACCAGAAATAACTGCACCAGTGCAGTGCATACAGTCATGTGAAAAAATTAGGACACCCTTTGAAAGCATGTGTTTTTTTGTAACATTTTTAATAAAAGGTTATTTCATCTCCGTTTCAACAATACAGAGAGATTAAAGTAATCCGACTAAACAAAGAAAACTGAAGAAAAGTCTTTTCAAGATCTTCTGTAAATGTCATTCTACAAAAATGCCTATTCTAACTGAGGAAAAAGATAGGACACCCTTGCCCCTAATAGCGAGTGTTACCTCCTTTGGCTGAAATAACTGCAGTGAGACGGTTCTTGTAGCCATCTACCAGTCTTCGACATCGGTCTGAGGAAATTTTACCCCACTCCTCAATGCTGAACTTTTTCAGCTGTGAGATGTTTGAGGGGTTTCTTGCACGTACAGCCCTTTTCAAGTCACCCCACAGCATCTCAATGGGATTCAAATCTGGACTTTGACTTGGCCATTCCAGGACTCTCCATTTCTTCTTTTTCAGCCAATCTTTGGTTGATTTACTAGTATGTTTTGGGTCATTGTCATGTTGCATGGTCCAGTTCCGCTTCAGCTTTAATTTTCTAACTGATGGTCTCACATGTTCTTCAAGCACCTTCTGATACACAGTAGAATTCATCGTGGATTCTATGATGGTGAGCTGACCAGGTCCTGCTGCAGCAAAGCAGCCCCAAACCATGACACTTCCACCTCCATGCTTCACAGTTGGTATGAGGTTCTTTTCTTGGAATGCTGTGTTTGGTTTACGCCAAACATGTCCTCTGCTGTTGTGTCCAAATAATTCAATTTTGGACTCATCTGTCCAAAGAACATTATTCCAGAAGTCCTGGTCTTTGTCAACTTTATCTCTGGCAAATGTCAGTCTGGCCTCGATGTTTCTCTTGGAAAGCAAAGGTTTCCTCCTTGCACACCTCCCATGCAAGTTAAACTTGTACAGTCTCTTTCTGATTGTAGAGGCATGTACTTCTACATCAACAGTAGCCAGAGCCTGCTGTAGTTCTCGAGATGACACTTTAGGGTTTTTGGAGACCTCTTTTAGCATCTTGCGGTCTGCTCTTGGGGTGAACTTGCTGGGGCGACCAGTCCTGGGCATGTTGGCAGTTGTTTTGAAAGCCCTCCACTTGTAGACTATCTTCCGGACAGTGGAATGGCTGATTTCAAAATCTTTTGAGATCTTTTTAAATCCCTTCCCAGACTCATAGGCTGCTACAATCTTTTTTCTGAAGTCCTCTGACAGCTCTTTTGCTCTCACCATGGTGCTCACTCTCACTTCAACAGTCAGGAGCACACCAAACTAAATGTCTGAGGTTTAAATAGGGCAAGCCTCATTCAACATGCAGAGTAACGATCTACTAATTATGTGCACCTGGTGTGATATACCTGTGTGAGATCTGAGCCAATTTAAGAGGGAATACATGTGAGGGTGTCCTATCTTTTTCCTCAGTTAGAATAGGCATTTTTGTAGAATGACATTTACAGAAGATCTTGAAAAGACTTTTCTTCAGTTTTCTTTGTTTAGTTGGATTACTTTAATCTCTCTGTATTGTTGAAACGGAGATGAAATAACCTTTTATTAAAAATGTTACAAAAAACCACATGCTTTCAAAGGGTGTCCTAATTTTTTCACATGACTGTATATATTTTTCTTTTTTTACTGTAATACGCCCCTATATGCTTTCAACAGAAATAACTGCAACAGTGCAGTGTGTATATATTTTTCTTGATGTACTGTAATACGCCCCTATACGCTTTCAACAGAAATAACTGCAGAAGTGAAATGCGTATATATTTTTCTTGTCGTACTGAATAAGATACTAAGATATAAGCATAGCACTTGTGGCCCAATAACAAAAAGCTGGAATTACAGAGCTGTTTAATAACTATTTGGATCCCCAAATAATCGTTCCCTGCACTTGTAAATCACTTTCCTATCAGTGTCCCTAGCATCTTCTGACATCTGTCCCTGCATTAAGATGCTGTGAAATGATTCCTCCCTATCCTTTCCCTGTACTTATAAATCCTTTTTCAGTTTGTTTTTAAACATAGAGGTTTTTCCAATAGCTGTCCCTAGCGCCTGCACACATCTGACCCTGCACTCTGAACGCTGTAAAATGTGAGAATCTAAAGAGGCTGCCATATTTATAGGGCTGTGACATCACACGGCTGGCTGCTGATTGGCTGCATGCAGGCATGTCAATCTGGGTGATCCTGTCTTCCCAGAGTTGCATGCCCCATGTCCTCAGTACTTTTTCGGAAAATTGTGGTTCGTTACAACGAAGAGCGAGTAAATTCGCATTTGTTGCGAATCTAATTTTCCCTGAAATTCTAAACAAATTCCACTTTGTCAGCTTTGATTCGCTCATCTCTAGTGCCTATGTTTGTGTTTGCCTGCCTACATCTTATTTTGCTCTTGCACAGCTTGCACCAGGCAATGCATTGTCTTCTGGCAGCGTGGAGAAAAAATGCCAGATGGGAGATACTCAGGCAACCGATCTCAGCTTAGCTCAGGTTCTTTGGCCCCCCTCTACTGCTCTGCCCTGACTGTCACTGTCGCTGCCCCCAACGCCAATACTATTTTGCGGAACAGAATGTCCTGCGCTCTATAAAACAGTCCTATCCTCGTCCACAAAATGGACTAGAATAGGACATGTTCTATTTTTTTCAGGGTGCCACTGAACGGATATATGAATGGGGACAGCACAGTGTGCTGTCTACATCTATTGCACCCCCATTATAATGAATGGGTCCTCATCCGACCTGCACAAAATGCACATTGGATGCGAATATAAACTACAGTCGTGTGCATGAGCCCTAAGTCTGTCCCTGCATCTGTGCTTTCCACATAGAAAACTGATAAAATTGCACAATGTGTACATACTGTAACTGGAGCCTTTAGCAACAAAGCACTTAAAATATGCTGAAAATAATAGTAAAACTGCATTAAAATCTTATTCTACTGCATTATGCGCAGAGAAGTCAGTTACAGGAAACATCAAAAATATGAAAAACAATTTTTATGTTGTACATCCAAATTTTGTGTAAATAATTAGACACGTGCAGTAATTTGGTAATTTGAAGTAGATTTCTATTTATTTGCCTTGTATGGCTATGAACCGATAATAAGGTGAACGACGTGCCTGCATAGCAGGACTATTTGTATTGGAAGGAGCACAGCCATGTCTTTGATGTAGATGTATCAGACGTTGCTCTGGTTTTTTTAAGTTTTTTAAATTATCACTAATTATTGTGTCATAGAAATCGGACCCCCCAGTCATCAATGGACAGGTTACAGAAACTCAAACATGAAAGAGTAAGAGTAAATGTCTTACATTCTCCTGTGAGCAGGTCTGTCTGTATGGACGTCCATACAACAGGACATATGTATTAACCCTACAGTGTAGTGCACTCTGTATTTTATAAGAAGTCTACTGATTTCATATAGTTTATTATCGTTTTATGGTAGATTTCTGCATTTGAAAGTCACAAATTTGAAACTTTTTAGCTTTCGTTGATGCTTACCACTTTTGCAAAAAATGGGCAGGCATGGGTGGGAGGAGGTGGGCCATGGGTGGGACATATGTGGTCTGACTCATTTATCAACATGTGCAACGGAAAACTGGCACAGATTACACCAGGTATCTACTCCAGCTCCTGGCAGAATACATTTCAGTTCCGGCACACAGCAGACAGAAGAAGATAGGGTAAATCTATTAAAAGGTGTACTCCTCTTAATAAATTGGTTGGATCTGGCTCCAGTGGGATTCTTAGTAAGACTGCCATGGGTAATGTAGTTTTTTTGTAAATGACATATAAAGTGCAATAGGTCTTGTTTAAAGGGGTATTCCTAGCTCATACATTTATGGGTTTATGGGACATACATCTATTTCCAGAATGGAGGGGCTCAGTTGTTTCTGTGACTCCCATAGAAATGAATAGAAAGAGCCATGCTCATGTGCTCCTATTCATTCATCAGATGGGATGTGGGTTGGTGAACCCCCTTCAGGATATAGGTGTGGGCCCTAGAGGTGTGTCCCACATATTTAAGAATACCCTTCTAAAAATTGCTGATAATTTTGGTACTGACCTATTGAAGAACATAAAAATCCCATGTGATCCTTAAAGGCTATGTACTGTACACCTTCTGGGGCAATATCTTTTTTTACGATTGCATTTTACTCATTTTGTGCTATAATTTTTTCAATTGGTGTTTATTGAAACATATTGAGCCTTTCTGTCACAAATGGTTAATTGTTTTTCTAGCTGTGTTAATCCTACTTTTTACTTTTACTTTGTGCCGGTCATCTAATAACTGTTATCTCTAAATTACTAAAAGGTAATAAACACTTATTTAAGCAACATTCTTATCAGTAAGCTATAATGATTGTTTAGGAATTAGAGATAAGGAGTTTGTCAGCTGAGATGCCTGATGGAACAGAGTGAAAGTTCAGATCTTGCTACTAGTGAAACTCAAGGCTGCACAAAGACAGTGGGTCAACATTTTTAAGACCAATTGATAAAATATTTTTTAGTTAAAAATTAGTACAATGCAATAATTAAAAAAAAGCCCCCAAAGGTGTACATAGCCTTTAAGCATACTTAATCTGTTTTCTACTTGCTAATGTACCAGAAGTTTGAAGGAGCAGTAAGGGTGAGATGGAAGTGTTTATGACTGCAGGACCTCTACTAGGAGGCAAGGGATGACTGAATTAGAGAAACATCACTCCATCACTTATTTTTTTAATTATGAACCTCTATTTACCATACAGTGGAGCCAGAAATACAGATCCTTGTTGCTGCATTTCAGTTTTCATTGACTTAAATGCAGCAAAGATGACTCTTTAATGTAAAATATGGCTGCTGCAAAACATTGCCTAGCCAATCTTTCTCTAATTGGCTTCTCTCCACCAGACAACCTTTCATTAGTGTCACCTATAGGCACATGCCATTTGTGCCTCAAGATAAATCGAGGCAATTTTCATTAACTTAAAGGGGTTGGCCACTTTCTGGCTACCATTGACTAGTGTATGTAAGAAGATTAAATGGCACTTAATAATGTAGCCTTTGTTGATTTTCTGTGCCGTTTGCTAGATTTCATAAGCCATGTCCCTTTGTTGGTGAAATCTTCTGTGCTGTCTACACAGAGGTCCTGTCCATAAAATGACCACTGATGGAGGGTCATGTGACCAAACATAGCACTCCTCCATTCTAACACCCTTCGCCTACTCTAAACTTCCAACAGTGCATGTGTAGATGGCAAGTGCAGTGTATATGAATGGAGGAGGCAGAGTAATGTGTCTGGTAACATGTCCCTTTATCAGCGGCCATTTTATAGACAGGGACGTACAAAAGACTTGGCCAACAAGGGGGCATATTTTATGAAAACTGTGCAGAATATTAAGAAAGGCTATATTAGTAAGTGCTATATAATCATCTTACAAACTCACTGATGAACAGTAACCAGAAAGTGGGCAGCCTCTTTAAGGGACGAGGACAACTCAAGGTCCTGTACATCAGCATTGCTATAGGGGGTACAGCAGTGGCAGTACTTTATTTAAAGGGGTTTTCTGGGATTTTGATACTGATGGCCTATCTTTAGGATAGGACATCAATATCTGATTATTGGATGTCCGACTCCTGGCATCCCACCGATTTGCTGTACAAAGAGGATGTGGTGCTTTGTAAGTGCTAAAGCCTGTTCCTGGGCAATGTGACATCACATTCATTAGTCACATAGCCTAGAAGCTGCTCAGTCCTATTCAAGTGAATGGGGCTGAGTGGAGATACCAGCTGCTATCGAATGGACAACGCTCTTCGGAGCTTCCTCAAAAAAGATGATTTGCAGGAGTGCCAGATCTCATATTGCTGACCTATCTTGAGGAATCAGTGAACCACAGATGGGTGCTGTTTTCTCCATGAGTAGAACAAATATCCATTGATATTCTTGTTTTTTTTCCATTGACTGAATGGAGAGATGCACTACTTTGGACCATGATGTGGACCAAACAAAGCATGCCTATTGAAGCCTATAGTCCAAGAAATCCACTGACAGAACAGGGATAGTGTCCATGTTCGATCAATGGTTTTAACTTTCCATTGGTAGGAAATGCTCTGCAAATTCCTTTTAGGAGGACAAAAAATGGACATATGAACAAAACACAAACCCTTAACGGATGAAACACTGACCGTCTAGTTACAGGAACGTATGAGAAAAGCTCTATTGTTTGCTATTTAAAGAATGCTAATGCCTCCTTGAAAAAGATGACATGTGACAATATTTTTTGAATTATAAAGTAGGATACATTCCATTATAAAAAAACGTTGTTACATGGAGCAGAAGTGAAATATAGCACCAAGCCCGGTGGAATTCTAGAGCCTGCAACATCAACAGATGTATCAAATTTGTCAAAACAAATGAAGATTAAATATGAAGCCCATGTCCCTCTGACACTTTTATTTCACAAATTTAAAGTTGATTTTTATTAAGAGTGTCAGGTTATATGTACGTGGCGGAAATCTTAAATGTTCCCATTCCCCATATAGTAGAAAACCGCAGAAATAATTTGCAGCCATTGTAATGCATGTAAACAGTACAAGGGTCAGTGAGTCAACATGACTTGTGAGTCACTGCCTGTTGTCATAGATGTCTCCTAGTCACATAAAATATTGCATTGCACATTATTGTTTGATAGCATTTATTTATATCAGGGCGCTGAGGAAAAACTGTGGATAAAACCCATCTGATGATGAAATAACTCAGACTTATTCACACCATTCACACGTCGGCAGCGTTTTGCGGATCCTCAAAACATCGGGCCGGCACCGCAATAGAAATGCCTATTCTTGTCCGCAGCTGCGGACAAGAATAGGACATGTTCTATTTTTTTGCGGAGCCGCGGACCGGCTGTGTGCTGTCCGCATCTTTTCCATCCCCATTGAAAATGAATGGGTCCGCACCAGTTCCGCATAATTGCGGAACGGATCCGGACCCAAAGTGCGGACGTCTGAATGGAGCTTAACCATGTTGGTTGTAAAAATGTTTTTCGTAAGATGGGCCATATATTTTCTAGGTCACATTCTCCCACAGGACCCTACTGAAGTGTCCAATCAGGGTCTGATGCACTCCAACAAAATCCCAGGGGGCTAGACACTGGACAAACAGGTCACCAAGGACTAGATGCTATATTATAGCCAAACTCTCCCTTGAGAAAAAGTCACATTCTTTTGGCTGGGAGCACATACTGTACCGTAGGGATGTTTTTCATACTTTTTCAGCTTTAAACCCATGCATTATAAAGCTATGTAAGGCTACTTTCACACTTGAGGATCTCAATACCAGAATTACCATCCGTTCCGTTAGGATGTGGTTGTGTAAAATCAAAACGGAAAAAACTGATCTGTCACTAAATACATTGAAAATTAATAGGTGACGGATCTGTTTTTTTTAGGCTCCATAAAAAACGGATCCATCACCATTGACTTACATTGTTTACAGTGCCGAATCAGTTTTTTTTGTTTTGATGACTGGACACAAAACCGCTGCAAGCTGATGCCGGTCACAAAACGGAATGCTGATGGAACGGAAGACATCCTGATGCATCCTGAACGGATCTCGTTCCGTTCAAAATGCATGAGGACTAAACAGAATTTTTTTTCCCGGTATTGAGAAGGATTTCAATGCCAGAAAACAGCAACGAAAGTGTGAAAGTATCCTAAAATATGTAAAACTAGATAGTAAATATATCTGAGACAGAAACAATAGATAAATATGAGATAGATTATGAAAAAAATAAAGGTTACCACCTCTAAACAATAATGAAATAAAGTACAGGTGCATGCTACTATGGCTGACATGCAAAAGCAAACAAACGCTATGGGGGAGGATTCATCAAGACCGATACGAGCCTCATCTTATATTAGGCACTTCCTCAATACACCTAAACAGAAATCTATGGTGGCTCAGAACTGCTGTAGATTTCTGTCTTCAGTTGTGCCAGAAAAACTGGCAAATATGAAAATGAATTTGTTGCAGCCACTGACCAGGTCCCCTCCGCTCCCTTGTTACGCACTCTTTCAAAAAAGTAGCAAGGGTGGCGTAAGCTCACTACTTGCAAAAACATTTTCTTGCAATGGTGTCTCAAATAGTTGCAAACACTAGAGGGGACATTTATGAATACCGGAGATTTAGATGCTGGGCTTCATCCCTCCTGCGCTGGCCGGCGCCTGCCTCTATATAGCTTAGGCGGACTTTACACTTGTCTAAATTTACATCATCTCCATGGCGTAGCTTTAGACCATTTTCTATGCCTAAAATCTGGAAAATGATAAAAGAAACAGGCCTGCCGGCTCACCCTTAAGCCATGTCCCCTTTTTTTAGACCTGGCATGGGCGTCGGAAAACGGGAAAAAGTCACTAGAAACATGGGTTACTCTGAATTACATTACTGCTATACATGAAAAAATAAAGCTTCATGGACGTTTTTGATCAAAATTATATCTGGCTCATGTAACGGTAGCAAAGAGGCTTAGATGGATAGATAGATAGATATAAAAAAGAAAAAAATGGGTGCAAGCCCAAAGGGACTAGACTATTGCCCAATGTACATAAACAGCAAACAGGCAGCACTCCAAGAATAAAAATTAATATCTTTATTCACCCATGTGAATACGCGATGTTTCGGCTCAACCCTACAGCCTTTCTCAAGCAGTTTTACAAGTGAACAAGTCAGATATATATATACAAAGAGCATGTGCATTCCATCAAGAATCAATATACATAATTAAGCATAAATAACAGAAAATAAAGTGCCATAAATGTGCAGATGTACCATGTTCCAACGTTATGCATTTTTGTAATTCATACACATGATTGTCATTTCCAAAAACACATAATAGAAAGTGCTGTACATAATTCCATATAATGCCATGATTAATGTTCATAATAAGTCTTGATTACACCTGTGTATTTCATATTTAAATGATTATTAAATAAAAAGATCAAACAGTTGATCTCAACAGGGGACAAACAGCATAACAGCACGCTGAGATCGTTGTTTCCAAAGCTCAACTGCGCATGTCTAGAAAGACTAGAGGAGGCAGAGGAAAGCCCAAAGTGTATTGTGTGTGCCTGACATACGCTGTAGCATGCGCAAGCGGGTGGCGGCCATCTTGGAATAGGGAAAACAGAAGGGCAAACTGCTCTATAGTACATAATAGCTAGCATGAGCGCTCTTTACATCATAGCTGCAAAAAATCTTAAAAAAAGGAAGAAACAGCAGTGGCATTAGAACAAATAATAGGGGACTGGCCTACATATAATAAAACGGAATTGACAGATGAACTAGACACTTAGATTCTTAAGTAAACCATAAAGAGAGAGATCTCCTCACAAGGTGCCACTGCTAGAAGAGTGAAGAAAGGGGTCATCACTCAAATACTGGATAGACGGCCTCTTATTGGCAGAGCGACAAAGGGTAGGGCAACCCCACTCCCGTGGCGTGACCCTAACATTAACATCTAGATTTCCCCACAATGGTACTTCATTTATAAGTACAATCATGCATGTCGTCCTTCTTTTTATTAGAGCTCTACCCACAATAAAATGGAGCATTTTCCTCTGTTACCCTCATAAAAATAAGTATAGCAACAAAGAATTGTCACGGGGTAATGTGGATAACAGGAACACCAGATTAACAGAGAGCATAGGATAACAGTCTAGGATAGATGTTTACCTCCTGTCATTCCCTGAGCCTCTCCCTGACTCCTGACAGTATGTGCAAGCCCTGATGGTGGACGAACACATAGACTCGTACCTAGCCCCTGCTAATACTGTAGCAAACCCTAGATTAGGGACCGGGGAATGAGACTGCCAGTACCTTCCATAGTGAAGGGGCCAGCGTCTCCTTGAGACCTAGACTGACACAAACAACACAGAGCAAAAGCGGAACCTAGCTTGGGAAGAATGAGGAACAAAGGATCCACAAACAACCAGCAGGAACTCCAGAAGGAAATATCGACCACATGGTGAGAAGTCAGAGGCAGACTAAAATAGAGCCTCTGACCAGCAAATGAGCCGAACAAGGTGGAGAGGTGGGACCCCGCCCACAACAACAAACTGAAAGGAAACACCTAGAACCTGTCAGATAGACTCACATGCAGCAAGTCTATCTGATCTCCTCAGATCTCTTACAGGCCTGGCAGTGACAAGAATATGACGTTAGTCCCCTGGCTGATTGAATGCTGTCAGCAGACGTCTATGAAAAAAAGAGAAAAATCAATCATGGATATATATAAAAGAAAAATAATAATAATCATAATCATAATACAAGTAACCTGCTAGCACAGTGGTGCTGATCGGAACCATACAAGAGGCTGGGGCCAAGACACTTCCCATATGTCAGCAATGATAAGAAATCAGCGTATTATTGAATTCAACTTAAAATCCACATTGAGACCCTTGGGTTTCAGCGTATTTAATCTAAAGATCCATTGAAGATCTTTTTTATTTAATATGTCTGATCTATTGCCACCTCTCCTCGATGAGGATATGTGGTCAATGATCTGAAAACATAGATGTTGTTCAGTGTGTTTCAAATCTGAAAAATGTTTAGGCACTGGTAGATCCTGACGTTTCTTATGAATAGTATAACAATGTTGGTTAAGTCGGGTTTTTAAATCAAGACAAGAGTAGTTTCACCCACTTAAAGTAAATTACAGGGGACAGATAATACATAAGTGACATGGTCACTGTCACATGTTAAAAAATGTCTGACAGGAAATATCTCAGCCATGTCAGGGTGTGTAAACCGGTCATCTTTAATCATAAAGCGACAGTTGACACATCTCAAGCAAGGGAAGCAACCAGATTAACGAATGGACAGCACAGTATGGGTTGGGCTTGCATTATGTAATACATCAGTGGATACTAAACAGTCTCTAATATTCCTAGATTAAAGGGATTCTGCAGTTTTTTTAAACTGATGATCTATCCTCTGGATAGATCATCAGCATCTGTTCTGCGGGGGTCCGACACCCAGAACCCCTTTAACAATAGGAAAATAAAGGAGGAGTGGTAAACTCGGGAACACCCTTTATACGACCAGAGAGCATGGGCCAATGACATTTGATAATGGAGTTAATATGCAGACTGTGTTCATTATAGGTTGAAATAAAAAGAAATTCTAGGCTCCAAAGAAGATCTAGATGTCCTTTGTAGTGTCTGCTGTCTGTCAAGAGCAAGAACCTTGGAATTTTGTGGGTGTAATATTGCATTGGGGTAACCCTTCTCTCAAAATATATGCACCATGTTGTCCAAGGTACTATTTTGAATCGTCTTGAACAATGTGTCGTACACGTAAAAATTGGCAAAAGGGTAGATGTGGGATCATAATTCTAGAATGACAACTGTCATGTCTAAGCATAGAATTCTTGTCAGTTGGTTTAGTGTACAACTCAGTTTGTAACCTACCATTAATTAGCCTAATGGTGGTGTCAAGTAATTCAATATGAAAAAATGTGTGAAAAAATGGAACCCCTAGCAGAGACAATGGGTCGCCCAGGAGGGTCCAAGAGAGTGTTATGTATCTTTGGTAGAATATATATTATCAGGGTAACATAATCTATAATACCAGCCACTGAAGCATCCATAACCACAGTCCAGATTTTTTGGCAATATCAAACTTAGGATCACCTGAAACCTGTCTATATACAACAGTAGCTCTGGCCTTATCGGCAGGCTTAATAGTTAAGCTATAGTCAGCACTTAGCACATTAATAGCATCAATTTTATCACAAGTTAAATTAGGATATCTGAAAGCCCTATCCACAATAGATCTTTTCAGATCGTCAATGTCATTTTTAACAGCAGATATAAACACATCGATAGGTGGAACATTAGGAACAGGCATACAATTACTTTTGTCACTGAAATTGAATTGACAAAGTGTCATTTCAGACCTCCTCGGCAGCTCAATACAGTTATGGTCCTTGAACCAAACCTCCAACTTAATAGATTGAAAAAAAGAAAATAGCCACAATAAAATGGCGCATTAAAATATGTATTGCAACCAACAATATGACGTTAGTCCCCCGGCGGGTCTCCACCCCAGACCCGGCGGCTGGTGCCAGCAAAATCCGTCTAAAACGTACCCCCTGCAGACCCAGCCTAGGTGGTCTGCTGGCGGTGTCAGGAGCCTGGACACACAAGGGCTGACTGTCCCCATCGGGGTGAACCCATGGATACCAACTATGGCTACTGCCACTCATTGTATGCCAGGAAGCTGTGTGCCACAGGTACCTTTGAGACTATAGAGAATTGCTACCTGTGCCAGGTGGAAGTGGGGGATACTCTGGCGGTGGCACTGCTGGATTCAGGGAGCCTGGTGTCCCTGGTAAGAGCTGTCCTGGTGCAGCCTGTCAAGTATACTGGCTGAAAAGTCGACGTTGTGTGCATTCATGGAGACTTAAGGGACTATCCCACTGCCCTGATCTCTCTGTCAATGGTGGCGGGCAGGTGGACTCATGAGGTGTCCGTCACCACAAAATTAAAGTATGAACTAATAATTGGGAGAGACTTCCCCAGTTTCCCGGCACTATGGCCGGACACAAAAGTTACCGAGACAGATGTAACCCTAGCAGAGTGGCCTGGCTCAGGTGGGAGACCAGAACCATTGGAACCTGTCAAGGAACCATGAACCAGACGTACAACAGAGATAAGTGGAGAAGAAGAAGGTTTTATTGAAGAGCAAGCCGTAAGCAAAGTCCAAACGGATGGCTAGACCGAAGCAGGGTCTTGCGGAGACAGAGGTCAGGAACCAGAAGGGTAGTCAGACGTAGCCAGGATCAGGAACCAACGGGGTAGTCAGACGAAGCCGGAATCAGGAACCAACGGGGTAGTCAGACGTAGCCAGGATCAGGAACCAACGGGGTAGTCAGACGAAGCCGGAATCAGGAACCAACGGGGTAGTCAGACGAGGCCAGGATCAGGAACCAAAAGCAGCAGCAGTCTTGGAAGCATGTGAACACAGGAGGACCAAGCAAGGAACTGAAGCCACAGACCTCCTATATATATGAGCTGGGCATCCAGCTCCTCCCAGTGGGAAGGAGGAGCCGCAGGGTGGGAGGCTACAAGAAAACCCAGAAACCAAGATGGCCGCCAGCACATGTCAAACGAAGGGAACAGCAAGGAGGTAAGACCATGACAGTACCTCCCCCTCAAGGGCCCCTCCTCCGCGGAGTAAGGAACGGTTTCTGAGGGAAGCGTGCGTGGAAGGCTCGGAGCAAGACAGGAGCATGGACATCTGCGGAGGGAACCCAGGAACGCTCCTCTGGACCATAACCACGCCAATGGACCAAAAACTGCACCCGGCCGCGGACCAGGCGTGAGTCCAGGATATTGCTCACCTCATACTCCTCACGATTGCCCACTTGGACCGGACGAGGCCGAGGAATCGAGGAAGTGAAACGATTACACACCAGCGGCTTCAACAGGGAGACATGAAACACGTTGGAGATCCGCATGCCAGGAGGAAGCGCAAGGGCATAGGCTACCGGGTTTACCCTGCGAAGCACTCGGAAGGGACCAACAAAGCGAGGCGCCAGCTTGGGAGTGGGCACTCGAAGGTTGAGGTTGCGGGTGGACAACCATACGCGGTCTCCGACCTGGTAGGAAGGAGCGGGCGCTCGTCTGCGATCAGCCTGGAGTTTCTGGCGCTGCGCAGAGACCTCAAGGGACCTCTGGATCTGTACCCAAGAAGCACGTAGGACGGAAAGGTGATCCTCCACAGCCGAAACCTTCTCAGGATCCATGGAGAACCCCTCAGCGGAAATGATGTAACCTAAGAAGGTTACCTGGGATCGGTGAAATTCACATTTCTCAAGCTTACCGAACAGCTTGTTCTCTCGTAACCTTTGCAACACTCGTCTGACATCCAGAATGTGGGCCTCCATGGATTCAGAATATACCAAGATGTCATCCAAATAGACCACCACACACTGCTGCAACAGGTCACGGAAAACATCGTTGATGAATTCCTGGAAGACTGCGGGCGCATTGCACAACCCAAAGGGCATAACCAAGGATTCATAATGACCGGTCCTGGTGTTAAACGCGGTCTTCCACTCATCGCCCGCCTTGATCCTTACCAGGTTATATGCCGCCCTCAGGTCGAGTTTGGTAAAGACCGTGGCCCCTTTGAGGCGATCGAACAGCTCGGAAATCAAGGGTATCGGGTAAGCGTTCTTGATCGTGATGCGATTGAGACCCCTGTAATCGATGCAAGGCCTCAACTCACCGCCCTTCTTTTTCACAAAGAAAAATCCAGCCCCTGCCGGGGACGAGGATTTGCGAATGTGTCCGCGTGAAAGCGCCTCCCTCACGTACTCCTCCATGGCCTCATTCTCCGCTACCGACAGTGGATAGACTTTGCCACGAGGAGGAACGGCACCAGATTGTAACTCTATGGCACAATCGTATGGGCGGTGCGGAGGTAGGGCAACCGCACGCACCTTATCGAATACATCCCGGTACTCCTCGTATTCAGGAGGCAACAGAGAGTCCGAGGAAGTACTCAGCAACTTGACAGGCCCATGGATGCAACTAGCCCCACACTGCGGTGACCACGAGAGGATCTCGGCCGATTTCCAATCGAAAGTCGGATTATGCTTCTGGAGCCAGGGGTACCCCAAGACCACCGAGTAGTGTGGAGACGAAATAACCTGGAGACAGACCGACTCTCTGTGAACGGCACCAATGACCATCCCCACTGGAAGGGTCTCATGAGTCACGTGTGGCGGCAGAAGGGGTCTGCCGTCTATCGCCTCAAGAGCCAGTGGGGAACCTCGAGGCTGCAGAGGAATGGAATTGGCGGCGGCGAACACACCATCAATGAACAAACCACCAGCACCAGAGTCCACCAACGCCTGGGTCGTCACCGAGCCCCCGACCCAGGAGAGGACAACAGTAATCAGTGGTTTGTCAACACGGGAAACCGGGGACGAGGAGACTCCACCCAAGATCTGCCCCCGACAGGACCTCAGGTGCGAGCGTTCTCCCGGACGGTTCGGACATGCCAACCGAAAATGCCCACCGAGACCACAGTACATGCATCGGCCCTCGCGTCTCCGGAGTGCCCTCTCCCCCTCGGAAAGGCGAGCAAACCCCCGCTGCATGGGTTCACCCCCAGACAAGTCATCCCCAGGAGGCGTGGGAGGAGAGGGAGGCACGGGTGGGACAGCAAACGTAGGCGCCAATCTGTTAGGAGACCTCCGCAGGCTCTCCTTAAAGGAAGGTCTCTCCCTGAGTCTGGTGTCAATCAAAATCAGGAAAGAAATAAGAGACTCGAGCTCCACTGGTAGGTCCTTAGCTGCAACCTCATCCTTCAAGGCATCCGAGAGACCATGAGAGAAAGCAGCGACCAGAGCCTCATTATTCCAGCCCACCTCTGCTGCCAGGGTACGAAACTCAATGGCGTATTCAGCTACGGATCGTGAACCCTGTCTGATGGACATAAGGAGCTTCGCAGCAGAGGCAGCACGAGCCGGCACATCGAATACCTTCCGAAGAGAAGCAACAAAACCGGAAAACTCGGCAACCACCGGATTGTTGTTCTCCCATAAAGGGCTGGCCCAGGCCAAGGCCTTGTCCGAGAGCAGCGAGATCAAGAAGCCCACCTTTGATCTCTCAGTAGGAAAGGCATGTGGCAGCAACTCGAAGTAAATGCCCACCTGGTTAAGGAAACCTCGGCACTGAGTTGGCTCTCCCCCAAAGCGCTGTGGAAGGGGGGCAGAACCGGTCATACCCCGAAACACCACAGGCGCAGCAACAGGTGTCGGGGTAGACTCTGGCGCAACAACTGGAGCGGCAGTAGGAGCGGGCCCAGGAGCGACAACCGACCCATCGGCAACGGAAGCTAAATGAGCCGTGCGTTCAAGCAGGGTTTGCAACGCCACAGCGAACCGACCCAACAGGTGATCCTGCTGATCAAGTCTGGCAACCAGCGTAGGTAGCGAGGGTGGCCCTGTACCGTCAGAATTCATGGCTTGGTCCTAATGTCAAGGAACCATGAACCAGACGTACAACAGAGATAAGTGGAGAAGAAGAAGGTTTTATTGAAGAGCAAGCCGTAAGCAAAGTCCAAACGGATGGCTAGACCGAAGCAGGGTCTTGCGGAGACAGAGGTCAGGAACCAGAAGGGTAGTCAGACGTAGCCAGGATCAGGAACCAACGGGGTAGTCAGACGAAGCCGGAATCAGGAACCAACGGGGTAGTCAGACGTAGCCAGGATCAGGAACCAACGGGGTAGTCAGACGAAGCCGGAATCAGGAACCAACGGGGTAGTCAGACGAGGCCAGGATCAGGAACCAAAAGCAGCAGCAGTCTTGGAAGCATGTGAACACAGGAGGACCAAGCAAGGAACTGAAGCCACAGACCTCCTATATATATGAGCTGGGCATCCAGCTCCTCCCAGTGGGAAGGAGGAGCCGCAGGGTGGGAGGCTACAAGAAAACCCAGAAACCAAGATGGCCGCCAGCACATGTCAAACGAAGGGAACAGCAAGGAGGTAAGACCATGACAGAACCTGAGTCCAAAGGGCTAGCAGTAGGGGTGACCGCCACTTTCGTGGAAGAGGGGGAGACAACCCCGCTAAGGGTGACGGTGGGAGACATGGAGGACTTGCCGCCGGGTCCTGATCTGGCAGACCTCAATGTCTCCGGGGATAATTTTGGTTCTGCACAACACCGGGACCCAACCCTATTCCTGGGAAAATGTATTAATAATAGATAGGGAACCACAACAACCAGGGGAAGAGTCGGTGTTTCCCCGTTTTGTGGTTCATCAAGATATGTTGTTTCGGGTAAACCAGCTGCGAGGTGAATCCATTGAACAGTTGGTGGTGCCCCAGGCACTCGTGTTAGAGTTAGCCCACCAACATGTTCTCAGGGGTCATCTGGGAATGCAGAAAACACAGGACCAGATACTACAACGGTTTTACTGGCCCAGTGTGTTCAGAGAGGTAGAAGAATATTGTAAGTCTTGCCCAACCTGCCAGATAACGAGCCCCCAGCCACATTTCGGTAGTCTCCTGGTACCTCTCCCGATTATTGAAGTCCCGTTCGAGCAAATCGCTATGGATCTCGTAGGCCCGGTACTGAAGTCCGCTAGAGGGCACCAACACATCTTGATCGTCCTCGACTATGCCGGAGGTGGTGCCACTGCGTCATACATCAGCCAAACTCAAAGCTAAGGAGTTAATGGAGATGTTTTGTCGAGTCGGTCTGCCTAAGGAGGTTCTGACTGACCAAGGGACCCTGTTTATGTCCAAGGTCATGAGGGAACTCTGTAAGTTGCTCCACATAAAACAGCTACGGACGGCCGTGTATCATCCGCAAATGGATGGACTGGTAGAGAGGTTTAATCAACATTTTAAAAAATGATAAAAAGATTGGTGTCTAAGGATAAGATGGACTGGGACCTTCTTCTGCCCTATCTCATGTTCGCAGTGCAAGAGGTGCCTCAGGTCTCTACTGGATTCTCGCCCTTCGAACTGCTATACCCTCGCGGTCTGTTGGACGTGGCCAAAGAGGTGTGGGAACAACAACCCACACCACACAAAAGTATTGTTGAGTACGTCACCCAGATGCAAGTACAGATGGAAACAGTGTTACCTCTGGTTAGGGAGCATATGGAGGCAGCGCAGCAAGCCCAGAGTAGGGTCTATAATCGGCAGGCTCTGGTCCAGAAGTTTAACCCAGTTAATTGGGTATTGGTTCTGGTACCAACCGTAGACAGTAAGTTCCTAGCTAGGTGGCAGGGGCCCTATGAGGTACTTGAAAAAATTGGAGAGGTAGATTACAAGGTACACCAGCCAGGGAGGCGAAAGCCAGAGCAGGT